>NC_050580.1:235581359-236181359 GCF_011100635.1 Trichosurus vulpecula
GACTTGTGCTTTAGGAAATCACGTTGGCAGCTGTGTGGAAGATGGATTGGAGGGAGGGAGATTTCAGTCAGGACAACCAATTAGAAGACTCACGCAATAGTCTC
Source organism: Trichosurus vulpecula (assembly GCF_011100635.1). NCBI lineage: Eukaryota > Metazoa > Chordata > Mammalia > Diprotodontia > Phalangeridae > Trichosurus > Trichosurus vulpecula. The sequence continues at coordinate 235,581,464 of NC_050580.1, forward strand.
AGGGACAAGAAACTGACAGTCAGCTTGTTGCTACTCTCTGTATGGTGCCTCCTCATCCAGTACCGACTCTCCACTTTTGCGACTAACTTGCCATTACCATTTTAACTCCTTGTATTTTGATACCCCAAAGAAATCCTGGTTCTAATATTTCTTGGTCTTTTGCTACAGTCGCTTGAATTCTGATTCTGGCCCTGCCCTTCTTTCCTCATGAGAAAGCTTTCTTCAGGTCGGCTTCCTGAGTTCAGATCTGACTTCTGATACGCACTAGCTGGGTGACCCTGGGCGAGTCACTTCACCCTGTTGGTCTCAGTTTCCTCATCTGTTGAATGAGCTGGAAAAGGAAATGGCAAATCACTCCAGGATCTTTGCCGAGAAAACCCCAAGTGATGAGTCAGATGACCTGATGAATCAGACAGTACTGAAAATAACTGAACAACATTGGAATAATAAATATTTAAAAAAAGATCACCCTCTCGATCATCCCCATAGATGATACATGCCAGGGCATAGAACAGATAGCAAGTTTCATGCATATATCCTTGGATTTTTTTTTAGCGGGGGAGCATTTTTATGGTGCTTTCAGGTTTGAAAGTGCTTTATAATGTTGTCTTATTTTTATCCTTACAATAACCCTTGGAGGTAAGTGGGTTCTATCATCCCCATTTTACAGATGAAGAAACTGAGGCAGACAGATGTTAAATGACTTGATCTGGGTCATACAAATAATAAGTGTCTGAGGCCGGATTTGAACTCAGATCTTCCAGACTCCAGGTCCAGCCTTCTATCCACTGTGTTCCCTATCTGCCTTGTGCGATTAGGCCTCATGTGCACTGGTGAGCTGCCCTGGCATCTGGGCACTCAGAACACCAGCAGGTAATCTCTCATTAATGAATAGTGCCCTCAGGTATGGCCCTTGATGCCTTTTCTGATTCTGTCTCCTGAGACCAATTCTCTTTTCCTCAGGGAGTGCCAATGGCAGAGCTCAGAGAACCTAACCTTGGGTGATGCATTCAATAGTCTGGGCATTCTCATCCAAGATCTCCAAATGGGAAGTCGTCGTGAAACCTTAAAGTGTTTCCTTTGATTAGCTTGGGTTGATGGTGGGAAGGGCATTTCCTAGGCCATTTCAGTCCTGTGGTTGCTAGTCTTGGCCAAAGCCTGGATGTGCCCAGGTGCATGGAATTGGAAGGTAATGAGAATGATTAATCAAATTTCTTCCAGTGAAGAATTCCGTGCCAAATTCTGTCCTGGGTAACCCCTGCATTAATCCACTGCCAGACTCTGTCCGCAGGTGCCTAGTATCAAGGGCAGAGATTGGGGCTTAAAACAATGTATATGAGGAAAAGGACACCAGCTTTGGCACAGAGACTTCAGTCCAGGGTGCAGTGCCAAGACAACTGCTCTCATTTAGTCATGGGAAAAAAAAGGATGAACAACAGTGAGGGGATATTTACCCTACCAAATGAGAAGCTCTCCATGGTAAATCTACTGTGTTATGGATGAATCCAACCCCATTACTCCAGGTGTTTAAAACCAGTATAGAGAAATTCCTAGGGAATAATCTGTAGGTAATTAGATACAGATTAAGTTGACCTTATAGGATATTTTAGATCATGAACTTCCAGGCTTCTTTAGCAAAGTATCTTTCCCAGAAGGGATATAGCTTTACTTTTTTCAAGGGAGACATTCTTGAGCTCTTCATTAAAGCAACTTGCCATTTGGCTCAAGCACCAGAAAAGAAAACAGCTTTGGGTTTTGGGGAGATTTCTTGGTGTAGAAGAGAATGGAAAGATCTGGGTTAGCCACCTAGTTAGTTCTGTCACTATATAAATTTAGGCAGATCATTTAACTTTTGAGTCTCCATTTTATCATCTCTAAAAGCTGGATAGCAAAATTTATTCTTCTCACCTCATGTAGGGCTAATGAGTGGACCAAATGAGATATTAAAAGCAAGGGACTTTGTAACATCAAAGTACTATACAAAAATGAGATGTTGGGGTCGATTAAAGTTTCTGAATCTCTCGGTGTTGAGTTGGCACCAGACCATGAAAAAGCCATATCAAATCCATATAGTCCTAGTAGAATGTAAGCCCCTTAGGGGGAGGGAAGGTTTACTTTTTGTCTGTGTATCCCCAACATCCAGCACATAGTAGGCACTTGATAATGCTTATCAAATTGATTAAATTTTCTTTATTCATTTTTTTGGTTGTGGGGGTTTTTCTTGTTGCTAACTGGAGGATGTAGTATTGTTGGATTTCCACCCCCTCCTCTAATTCTGTTTATCTGTTATAACCTAACACAAGTAACCTATTCATCTATAGAAAAAAAGGAGAATCTGCTTATATGCAGAGAAAAAGTTTGACGCAAGTGAGGCAATGGACTTGATTTTAAATGGAACATTGTAATTAAATTCAAGAATATTGTTAATTTAAAAAAGCATTATAGCTGGAAGAATTAAACTAATATATCCATATGTACGTGCATATTTAAAAGCCTTTTTGCTGAGTTAAAAAAAACAGCAGTAAAACAGAATATCTAAAATGCAGACCACACATTTTCTGAATTTATTCATGCCAGACACCTTTGGTTCTAGGCAGTGAGCAGGACCCGTTGCCCCAGGGACCAGAAAGTCAGGTATTACAGAGCAGCCATGTGGTATAATTATAGTTAGCATTTATATAGTGCTTTGAGGTTTGCAAAACACTTTATAAAACATTATCTTATTTTATCTCCAGGCAACTCTGGGAGGTTCCCATTTTACAGGTGAGGAAATAAAGGCTGGGGGGAGGGTAAGTGGCTTGCACAGAGTTTCATAGCCTGAAGCTGGATTGGAAGTCAGGTCTTCCTGGCACCAACCCTCTCCCCACTGTTCCACCTAGCTGCCTCACCGTAGTAGAGTGCTGGTTTTTAAGAGTTAGGAAGACCTGGATTCAAATCCCACCTCAGACACTTAGTAGTTGTTGGTAAGTCACTTAAACTCTTCTGCGTCTCAGTTTCCTCATCTGCAAAATAATGCCTGTAATATCTACCACATAGGGTGATTGTGAAACTCAAATGAGAAAATGTATGCTGTCAACAGGCTATCACGACTTCACAAAACTTAGGTGAAAACTAGGTTTATTACAAAGAGAAATGAACGTGCATGTGGAACCCAAAGAGTTCACAGTCCTTACAGAAGTTTGCATATTTGTGACAGTACAACAAAGGAAGGAGGAGAAAACAGAACTCTCCACTTCAAGGGGTGTGGAATGGGAGGGGGAGAGTAAAGGTGGGGAAAGCACAAAATCCCTCCCAAAGGGGAAGGGCAAGTGATGGCAAAAGCTGCTTCCTTTCCCCTTGAAACTTCTAGACCATGAAGATAGGATTGTCTGCTTATCTACAAGGGTCCCAGATGCACACTCAGCTCCTCATCCTAGTGTAGACTGACTCCCAAGGACACATAGGGAGTCCAGTTTGGGGTACAAACAACAAATCCTGTCAGCTCAGGGGGAGGGCAGTATTTGTCCTTGACACATTCAGAAACACTGGGTCTAATGTTTCTAAAAGCTTTGGCAGCTCTAAAAGGCAAATTCAGGGGACTCAACATTCCTTAACAATACAAAGTACTTCAGGAACTCAAAGCTTGTGGAACTGAATGTTGTAAACTAAAAAGAAATTAATTGATTAATAAAAAAAGAAAAGAAATAAAACCCAATGCAAAGTACATAGAAAACTTCAAAAGACCACATAAATGTCAGCTATTATTAGCAATGATTTATAATGCAGATAGCTGCTGATAATTCTACCTGAGCCATGTATGTATTTGCTCTATATTTTAACATGTGGTATCCATATGACCATAGCCCAGAAGGGACTTTCAAGTTCTTTCTAGACCAATGATAAATGATAAAATGAGATAATATTAGTAAAGTGCCTTGCAAATCTTAAAGTGCTACACAAATGCTAACATTATGCTTGATGATGATGATGATGATGATAAGGATGATGATGGTGGTGGTGGTGATGACGGTGATGACAGTGATGGTGATGATGGTGGTGGTGACGGTGATGATGATGACGGTGATGATGATGGTGGTGGTGGCGGTGGTGGTGATGATGATGATCTAGTAGTTGAACCTAAACAGCTCTAAGGCTGGTTCTCTATCCACCATGCTGTCCTGCCTCTTTATTCAGCCCAACTTCCTAATTTTATAAATAGAGGAAATTGAGGTTCATGTAAGTTAAATGACTTATCCCAGGTCACATAAGTAGTAAGCATCAAAGGGCATATTTGAGCTCAAGTCTTCTAATTAAAAAGCCAGTACCCTTGCCAGTGTCCCATGATGCCTTCCATTGTCTGATCTAGAGGTATGGGCTAGGGCTATCAGGTAGCAGATTCGGAGCAGCCAAATGAAGATCAAGGTCCTCTTTTTTTGGGAACAGTCTCTTGGGAGTGCTTAGAGGGTAGGGACCATGCTCGTCTCTCTCATTTTGTACTTTCCCATCTTCAGTGTAGCTATTATCTTATATTTATATGCTATTTTATATTTTAGAAAAGGCTTTCCTTACAACAATCCTCGAAGACACAGATGGTTTTCCCCAAAGATCCATTTCCCAAGATTACATATAGGGAAACTGAGGCTGAGATTAAGCACCTTGTTTCACTTACTGTACATGGGAGCACTCCCTTCCCCATTAATTACTGAAACTTAGACTCAAACTTATTTTTTTTTGACTCTGAGTTCATTTAATAAAAGCTTTGGAATCGTAAGCATGAGGTTGGGTCACTGGTCTGTCCTTGGTATTAGACATTTCTTTTTACTTATTTAAAATTAGGACATGTAGGAAAAAATTGAGGAAAACACTTATTTTTGTCCCTGTACTCCTCTATAATAAATGCTAAGATAGTTAGGTTCCTTTCCTTAACCACAAAATAAATAAGTAATCTCATTTTCAATGTCTCACCCATCCCTTTAAGGAAGGAGGGAGGATAATGGATGTATGGATAGAAGGGTAGAGACAGAAATGGTTACAGTAGCCAGACAGATCTATATTCAGTATATCATATTTGATTTTCAAAGTTAATTGAGTGTTTTGCTTTAAAATTGTCTGTTTCTTGCTTTACTTCTGTTTGTTGTAATTTAAAGGGAGACAGAAAAAGGCAAAGAAAATCAATGTCAAAGTTTGCTTTCTGTAGTTATTTCATGATCCTAAATGGTCTTTGCCTTTTACCCTTGACTTACTCCTAGAAAAAAAAATCACAGGGATCCAAGCCTTTATTTTTAACATAAACAACAGTATGGGGAGCTAGGTGGCGCAGTGGGTAAAGTGCTGCACCCGGAGTCAGGAAAACTCATTTTCTGGAGTTCAAATCTGGCCTCGGACACCAGCTGTGTGATCCTGGGCAAATCATTTAACTCTGTCTGACTCAGTTTCCTCATCTGTAAAATGAGCTGGAAGAGGAAATGGCAAACTACTCTAATATCTTTCCCAAGAAAACCCAAAATGGGGTCACAAAGAGTCTGATCGGACTAAAAACAACCAAACAACAATGAGAGAAATCCAGGCCAATAGAAAAGTGCAAGATATAGTTCCCGTCCTTCCTGTTCCTTCCCCCCCAACTCCAACCAGAAGCTCATAGCCTAGTTGTGGAGAACAGATAAATAGTTGAATTGTTGGATAGTTGGAAAGTTGAATTATAAAATGAATTATAAAATGTAATTAGTGTCAGATAAGTGATACAGACAGTAAGTATTTCAATGTTGCAAGAGAATGTGATCTTTATTAATATGGGCCTTCTTGTCAATAATGTGGATCACAAACTCCTTATAATTTAATAGAGAGTCTTTGAAAGTCCTTCAACTGACTGAAAAATCAGTTACTCTATGGCTGACCTTGTGATGAGCCCCTCTGGACTTAGATAAGCTGGGTCTTGAACAAAAGATATACATTTCATCACTGGGTTCCTCACAACAGGCTACACAACACGACACTATGGCACAACTTAATACGGGCTCCTTGTATTTCAAGCACTAATGGGAGAGTACAGGCATATATGTATGAACAAAATGGAATAACTCTTAAAATGGAGTTGCTCTGGATCTACACATTTATAGAGGGAATCTCCCCGTACCAATGAGATTGCTAATGCAGAACAACAATCACGATAAATCAGACAATTGAAGTGTTGATGATACATAATTTAATTACAAAAAAAAGATAATGAAAATTTGTTGGATAAAACACATTCTAAACCCCTAACTTATTGTCCAGTTCTTGCAGACCAAATTTCCAGCACAATTTCATTACAATAAAAGCCTCTTGAAGTTGGTCACGATCAAATTTGACCTCTGTTCCCCATCACTTCTTTATTTAGTGATTGGGATAAGACTTTATATTCTTTCATACTTTGAATACAGGCAGAATGGGCAGATGAGAACAATTTGTTCCAACAGCCACAAAGGCAGCTCAAGCAGGTGCTTAGAGCTTGGTTAAACATCAAAGACACCAACGTCACCCACTGCATCCTGGCCATTGATGATTCTCTTGACTTTTGTCTTGCTGCTGGACTTTGATGACTCTGGAAAAGAGAGTGAGGCTGACGACGTTGTGCAGCTTTGCCTCACTTAAATCCAATTCACGTCAAGACATCACCCCATGATGTCATCGGTCCTTTGTGAAAACGAAGGGAGAGCGACAACAATAAACCCCTATGGAGTGAGGAGAGGATCAAAAGTTTGTATATCTGAAAGGCATGCTGGGAGTATAGCAAGACCTAGCTGTAATGAAATGGAGACTGCAGTTCTGTCAAAAGTTCCTGAAATAATAGTAGAAAGGAAAAGGAAGGCAGTGTGGAGTCTCGTACTGTAGTGCTGACCTGGAAATGGGGGAGGTGAATGGAATCAGAGCTTAGTGAATACAATCTACTATTTCCACAGTTCCAAGAATAGTCTTTTTAAGGTATGATTTCCCCCTCTCCTTCTAGTTATTGTAGTGAGTTTCAAAAGACCATATGTCTAGGGTCTATTGGACCAAAACTTTGAAGCTTCTTGTTTTGGTCGGAAACAGGTACTCAAGCCAATGGACCTTATGAGTCTATTTCCTAGCATAGGCTATTTCTTAGTCCATTTCTTAGTATGTACTATTGACTCAAGGTGTGACATAGGACATTATTAATTATTATAGCAGAAAGAGATCATCTAGCCCAACTCCTTCTTTTACAAGTAAGGGAAATAAGACTCATACAAATGATCTTACTTATCCAGTGTCATACAGTGCCATACAAAATCTGGATCAGAACCCAGGTCTCCTGATTCATAGGTCCTTTCTATCTCTTTGACTTTGTAAACTGAATTTCTGTCTTCCTTTATATTAAAAAATAATCTTGCTTAACTCCGCCACCCCATTCCCTTGACATTACATCTATAACTTTCCATTGCCTGCTGAACACATTGTGATGCTTTCTTTGTTGAGAGACAGTGTTGCATACAAGATAGCATGCTCGATGGGGAGTAAGGAAGACCAGGGTTCATGTCTTGTCTGTGATATTTCTTCTGTGACTTTGGACAAGTCATGCAACCTGTAGCAGTCTCAGTTCCCCAATCTTAAGATGAGAATAATAAAGATATCTGTCTGAGAAGGTAGTTGTGAAGATCGAAGGAGATAACAGCGATGATACAACAACAACAGTAACAGCTAACTTTTGTATGGCACCATGCTAAGCTTTTTGCAAATATTATCTCATTGGATCCTCACAACAACCCTACAAAGTTGGGGCCCCGATTACCCCCATTTTACAGATAAAGAAAATGGAGCTTAGGTGACTTGTCCAGGGTCACACAGCTAGTAAGCGTCTGAAGCTGGATTTGAAGTTAATGTGTGTAAAGTACTGGGCAAACTCAAGTGCTATCTTCAGGTGTGTTATTTGGGACATGCACAGCAAACATCAACTTGTATGTTATTAAACACAGAACAAAAATGCTCTACAAGAAAGTCACATATGCAAACATTCCAAAACAAATGATAAATGTTTTTAAAATTTCAACTATTTTTGGCTTCACCAAATCATTCTCCATTAGCAAGCCTATGAAAGAGTGTGATAACAGAAATCATCGGTCTGAGGAAACATTTGCTTGCCTTTATCCAGTTGGTAAAAAGTTGGTCATCTCTTTTGTTTTATGCTTCTTTCATGCATATGAACTCAACAAGGACACAGAGGTTCACTTAGTAAATGAGCTCTTTTCCCCTCATGTAAACCTCTGAAGCATCAGGCCAAGGATTGGCAGAGGGCTTTATGTTGACTACAAAGTTCCCGCTGTTGATTTTTCAAGAATTCTTTTTCATATTTGAGTAAGAGAAGCTTCAAGGGATAGATCAAGTCCCACAGAGAACACACGAGTCAGCGTGTGGTTGCGTGTTCTTATGACAGTCCCAAAACTATGACCTCTCAGTGAGAGAGGTTTAACTGACTTTTTGTGTGATTCAGAGTGGGCTTTTTGTGCTCAGCAGGACACAGCAATGCACATTCTAAGTATTCAGGGAGCTATAAAAGGCTACTAAGGAAGTCTGAAACTGTTTTCCAAAAAAAAACTTGTATGAATTTTCCAGACATGGTTTATAAAGATCCTGATAATGGTAAAAAAGAAAATATATTTAGTGTGATATAAGGACTTGGGCACAAGCATTATGAAAACCAGGATCTTCGATGTCACCAAGAATCAAAAGATGTTTAAAGAAATAATTATTTTCCACCTTCTTGATTTGGCAAGACATAGTACAACTTCCCCTGTCCACAGGAACTTATCTTCCTTTCAAAGCAAACTTTGTCTGGGGGGAGAGGGGAAGATGTGTGTGAGTGGGTGGTATGTTCAAAATGAAGGATGGATTAAACATGGAGACTTGTATCAGGTGAGAGAGAGGAAAAAGAAAGAAATAAACAAGAAGAGAATGAAGACTAAAGGCTAACTGGGTCACAAAAATGCAAGAATTTTTTCCAACTGTTTTTGTTAAACTAGGGGAATATTTTTTTTTCTTGGGGGGAGGTATTCTAGTATAGAAGAGTCTGTTCCAATATTATTGTAATCTTGGAAAGAAGTCTCTGAGCATGTCATGTGCACTAAATAGAAGGAGGTGATTTTATTTAGAGTAATGAGTACTAGACAACTTTTATATAGCACTTTCCAGTTTGCATAATATTTTGTGTATATTGTTTCACACTTTTACCTCCATTTCCCTTTCTCTCCACTCCTATACCCCAACCCTGGCTCACACCCTCATCACCTCTCACCTGGACTATTTCAATGGCCCTCTAACTAGCCTCCCTACCTAAAGTTTCTCTCTATTCCAAATCCCTCAGCTGCCAAAGTAATTTTTTTTACTGAAGTAGGGGTTCTTAACCTTTTTTTGTGCAGTGACCCCATTTGGGGTGAAGACTACAAGAAAGAGTTTGATTTATCTAGTAGACCACGAGGAACCACTGAAGATTTTTTGAGTGGGGAAGTGATGTAATTAAAACAGGTCGTTAGGAAGATTATCCTGTCACTGCTGTAAAGAATAGATGGAATGGGAAAAGACTGGTGGACAGGTTAGGAAGCTTTGTTCTATAGTCTAGGCAGGAGTTAGTACGAGACAGAAGTAGATGAGAAGAGAGGCTACAGATAAAATACAAACAGGGTCACTTTATGTTAAAGATGGACTTCTAGCTGAGTCAAATTATCCCTGAGGGTATGTGGCTATTTGCCCAGTTAGCCTATGACACAAGCTGCTGTTTAATTTCTTCATTTTCCCTTACTGCGAAGGAACCGTGGGAAATACAACAGTACCCGTCTAGTAAACCTCATCTCTGCCTTAACCTTAAATTTGACCCCACTGATGTCACACTGGGCACCTCATAGAATTGTAATGTTAAAATCTACTTTAGGGCTCACATTATCACAGAACCTCAGGCACAGAAGGGACCTTAAAGGTCATCCAGTTCAACCTCATACACAATGTAGAAATTCTCCAACAGAGGAGAACCAATTGGAAAGAATCTTGGCCAGTTTGAATCCTGGCTGCGCTCCTTATTACTGGTCTCACCTAAGGTCTCACTTAACCCCTCTAGGCCTTAGCGTCTTCATCTGTAAAATGAAACGGTCGGACTAGACGATTTCTAAGGTACCTTCCATTTTAAAATACTTTTTAGCCCACTTCCTCCTCATTTATTGATGAAGGCCAGTCCCTAGAAGGGTTAATCCTAGGACCTCTGCTCAGAGCTAATAGGCTATTTCTTGATTTATTAGGTAGAGACAGAGTTACCTCAGCAACTAAAAGGGTTCCGTGAAGGCTGTGAAAGCTAGATAGCAACAAAGTGGTTCTTCCTTGGAAATTCCTTTAGTCTGCTAGATTCCACCTCATTGTGTTTGTTTTGATAATGAATCACATTGTGGGTGAGGAACTAGTTTGAATAATATGCCTGTGAAATACTTGGAGTGGTTTACTAGGCAGGATGGATACTCATGTTCCAATGAGGTAGAGCATTGAATTTTGTCAGAAGGATTGGATTCTAATCCACATTTCGCCTCTCACTAACTGAGGGACCTGGGACAAGTCACTTTCCTGATCTCACTGGAAAATGAGGGGGGTCTAACTATTTGACCTCCCAGGTCTTTTTCAGACCCAATATTCTGTGAATTTGGAGTGGGAGGGAAAAGAAAAAGAATGGGTACAGTACAGTACAGAGATAGAGCACAACCTAAATACTCTGTTGTTCTTCGGTTGTTTCAGTCATGTTCAACTCTTTGTAACAGTATTTTTTTTTTGTTTTCTTGGCAAAGATACTGGAATGGTTTGCCATTTCCTTCTCCAGTCCATTTTATAGGTAAGGAAACTGAGGCAAAAAGAGTTAAGTGACTTGCCCAGGGTCACACAGCTAGTAATTATGTCTTAGGCCAGATTTGAACTCAGGAAGATTAGTCTTCCTTCTCCAGGCTCAGCACTCTATCCATGGCACCATCTAGCTGCCCTATCCCAGTGCTTATTCCAGTTAAAAAGAATTCAGGGTGTGATCAGGTACCAGACTTTGGGGAGAAAGAGAAAGAGGGACAAAGGAAAGACAGAGACAGAGAGACTGTCTCTTTGCATAGAGAGAGAAGGAGAGAGAAAGAGAGTGAGCACTGAACATTATTATTATTATTAAATTATTGTTTGTGGGTTGTTGTTGTTATAAGGCCCACTTATGAACAGAATTCTGTGCTAAATGTTCTAAAGAAATGCTGAAGCAAGAAAAGAGAGCCTTGCTCTCATCAGGGGACTTATGGTCTGGGAGGAACAAGGAAGAAAGCAGAGATAAGGGAATGGTAACTTGGGGACCTTTCACCTTCATCATAATTACTGTTTTTGTTTATATATATATATATATAAAATATATACACACATATAAATATATGCATATATATGGAATGAAAAAATAAACACAATCACAGACATTTGAGCTTTGTTTCTTCATATTTTTCCCAATTTTGAATTTTAGAGAAATAATTGAAAAGCATTTTATTCTACTGGGATCACTAAACAGGGAAAAAGGCAGCCATGGAGAAAAAACCCCAGCGTCTTTTTTTCTCTCTGAAAATGGCAAATCATTCTGTCTGTCTGTCTATCTGTCTATCTATCTATCTATCTATCTATCTATCTATCTATCTATCTACTATGCATTGATTTGACCTTGGAGACCAAGAACTACTTATTTCCTCTTACTGTACCTTTTTTAATACAATCAGTGATAGGCAAGATTAGGGTAAAAATTGTAGTGACCTCGAAAGAATGTTTGGGTTATATTCATTATTTCAGTCCTGATATTAGAGGTGTCTACTATTCATACCTTCAATGGGGCAGTTGTTTCTTGGTGGGATCTTTTCTCAGAGCATTGAAAATGATTGTGACCAATCATAAGTGTTTATATGAGGTAGGAATCCAGGCATTTGGGACAAATACTAAAGAAAAGACATGGGCCCTACCCTCAAGGAGCTGTCAGTCAAGAAAGAGAGAGACAGAGACAGAGAGACAAAGAGAGACAGAGAGAGGCACAGAGAGTGTGTTCAGACTTTACTTTAGAATCAGCCCTTTCCAGTGTACCACACCGCCCCCTTGTAGTCTTGACAGTATGACCTGACTTATTGAAAGATTAAGTGACTTACCCACAGTCACACATTTAGTATGTGTCAGAGACAGAATGTTAACCTAGGTCTTTCTGATTCCAAGGCCACCTCTCTTTCCAGTATTACAGGGAGCTTCTCATCTTATAGTTACAAAACACTTTCTCCTTTGATCTTAAAAACACCTTCTAAAGTGGGTAATAAAAGCACTATTGTCCCACAATTTTACAACTAAGAAAATTCTAGAATGAGATAAACAAGTCACTCAAGGTTACATAACTAGTAAGTGGTAGATCCAGGTCTGGAACTCAGATCTTCTAATCTATGACCAATACTCATTCCACTCTTTTATGCTGTCAAAAATGTTTTGTAAGCCCGCTCAATATATTAGATGCTTCACAGAATGTAGAAAAAACTCTATACCTGCTCTAAGGGAACCAACACTCTGTAATCCAAAGCTGGTACTTGAAGAAAGTGAGGTAATTGGTGCAATACCAAATTTACTCAACAAAATTCTGGGGTTCGGAATCAGTTTTCCCCAGTATAGTATAGAGGACATGATACTTTTTATTCTTCCTTTGTTGTTGTTTAGTTGCATTCAATCGTGTCCTATTCTTTGTGACTCCATTTGGGGTTTTCTTGGCAGAGATACTGGAATGGTTTTCCATTTCCTTCTCTGGTTCATTTTACAGATGAGTAAACTGAGGCAAACAGGGTTAAGTGACTTGGCCAGGGTCATGCAGTTAGTGTTTGAGGCTAGATTTGAATTCAGGTCCTCCTGACTCCAGGGCCAGCATTCTATTCACTGTACCACGCAGCTGCCCTTCCCAATGATTTTCAATTAACAAATATTACATATAATTTTAATTATATTAACAGACTCATATTTTTGAAGAAAAGTAAAAAATCTCATCTGTTTAGGAAGAAGAGCAATCTGAATTAGTGAAAAAATGAATGACAGATTATGCTGAAAACTTAATTTTTTATCAGAGAATTATGGAATTTGAAGGGTTTAATCACTATTCCTTTCAAATATAGAGGAAAATTACCATATAAATTTCTTTTTTTTTCTTCCCTTCTCCCCTCCCCATCCTAGAGGAGGCTACCATTAGACAGTAGAACAAATTAAGAATCCCCAATTAAACACTAAATTGAAAGTCCTAAAAATTAAAGGCGAGATTAACATATTGTTTATCAATAGGCACTAAAATAATAATTTTAGAGCAACTTACAACAGTTTTGTCAAAGTTTTATTTTAAACTGAAGATTTTTTATAACTGTAGAATAGTTTAAGAACCCTTGGGTTAGTGTCCCTATCTAAACTATAACAGATACTGAGTCTACAAATTCTAAATCAATGGAATTTTACTCTATGAGACCTTATGTCATTATTATTTTTTACCATTTTCAAGTCATCTATATAAAGGATTCATTGAGGTTAGGTTCAGAGGAATCTAAGACAGCCCTTGAATGATACAGGAATGCACATTTAGTATATAGGAAGGTGTGGATCTAGAGTCAAAAGACTTGAATTCAAACCTATTTATGGTTTGTGTAAACCTGGACTCTGCTTTTCTTGAGCCTCTGTTTCCCTGATTTGGAAAAATCAGAGGTTGGACTTGGTGATCCAATCAGACATGCTCTCTAGTTCTAAATCATAGGATCCTATGTGTCACAAGATGACAAGCATGAGGGTCTTCCATTCCACCAATTATTGGAGGATGGCTTTACTTCTCAATAAGATGGCCCCTTACAAGTCCAAGTGTGGACTAAAGCTAGCCTGATGCTCCTGTCTGGTGTGTCCTTGGGAGCTCCAAACTGGTTCTGGGATTACCTCATTGACTTCAGATAGGGGAGGAATAGAAGTGATGGAGTGCCAAGTCTTTTCTCTAGTTATTATAATAATATGTTATTATAATACTCTCAACATCTGGAACTTTGCTAGAACCCTGAACTAGCTCCTGAAAGACGAGGGATAGTTTGCTAGCCAGTTTGCTCTAGTAAGAAATCCAGCTTTCATTTTGTTGACTTCTAGTCTGTCATTTTGTGCTTCTCCATTGATAAAGCAACATTTATTAAGGACCTAGTATAGTCGGTGCCAGGCATTGGGCTAGGTACGGGGGACACCAAGACAGAAATGAAACAGTTGTTGCCTTCGGGGAGCTTATATTCTATCTTACTCAAGTAATAACTCTCATCACAATTAAACATATATCTTTGTGCTTTCTTAAAAAAAAGGTTATTTAAAGGTTTCATCTTATGTCCTGTGGTAAATATGACAAGGATTTCCCAGAATGAACAAGTATTATGGGAATCTTGGGTTCATATGACTTCCCAATTGGGTGATTTAAAACGAAACAGTAGGTAGAGTTGTCAGCACTTTTTTTTTGGCAGGGGTGATTAGTCGTGTCTGACTCTTTGTGACCCCATTTGGGGTTTTCTTGGCAATGATACTGGAATGGTTTGCCATTTCCTTCTCTAGCTCATTTTTCAGTTGAGGAAACTGAGGCAAACAGGGTTAAGTGACTTGCCAAGGGTCACACAGCTAGTAAGCGGTTGGCGTGACACTTGCTGCCAATTCAATTCTCATCCATTGGTGGAAGTGAGGGTCCAAATAGACGCACAAGGCACCCTTTCCTTAATTGAAGAGGTGTGTACATTTCCTTCTTGGTGGTGTTTTACCATGCTTGGTGTGAGGTGGGATTTGCCAGGTAGATGTTAGGAGAGGTGTTTCCCCTGAACATCATTGCACTTCTGGAGGCTTTACCGAGATGTACTCTAAGGAGACATCCACAACTACAGGATCTGACAATAGGAGGGAGTGGTGATACCTAGTCATCTGTCTCTCTTCCCCATTGGGAAGAGCAAGAAATAGCAGGGCCTGGGGTTGCTTCCCCCTGGGGTTCTAGTTAGTTTGTGTTTCCATAACTAGAAAAATGCAAGGGCTCATAATGGTAAGCTTCTCAAACCACTATTACACAGTATTATATATGCAATCATTGTTTTTATTGTACTATGTTAAAGCAATGCTTGTTTTATCCCATAAATTAAAAAACAAAATAAATAAAAATTTAAAAATGAAATAAGAATTTAAGAGAAAAAAATGATATGTAGCTGGGGGGAAAAAGTCTTCTCTCTCCACCCTCCTACTACCTCCATGTTTGGCAGCTTATTTAGACATTTTAAGCGGCATATACAAGTTTCAAAGGAAGGCAGAATTTTGGATCAGGTAGATGAGTTACAAGAACACTGGGGTCAGGGGGAAGCAAAGGAAGGGGCTATTTTCTTCCTCCCTTCTCCTTCCTCTCCATAAAATCTTCCTTCTCTCCTGGAAATGTCCTGGAACCAGGAGGTCATGGAACCTTCGGCAGCTCCATTGGCTGTAGGGGAGAGTGGACTAGGGTGTGAATTATAGCTGTGCTCATCTCTCTATTCTTTCTTTTTTTTCTTTTTTAATTCTTTAGTCACTACTGCATGGGAGCAGACAACAGCCAAGTTGCATGTTGTCAATATAGGCTGCAGAAGTCAATAAGCAGCCAGACAGAGAGTGAAATTGGAGGAGGCAGCTATAGATTTCTTAGGTTATTTCTCGTGAGTTTTTCAGAACTTGTGTGATTCAGTCTTGTCAGATACTATTTTGAGCCCAGCTGAGATGAACACATTCCCCTGGTGCACCAGATGTTGCCCGTGTGCTCACTTTTTCTGCACTTGATTATTTATTTATTTTGGCTAGTGGAGGGTACTTAAGGAGTGGGAGGGAAATTGGAATCTGGGAGAAAAGATACAGCCCAGAGAGTGTCTACAAGGGTTGGGGAATTCAGGGTGCTGAATAATGTAACTTTGGAGGGTTTTAAACAGTGTAAAGGATTCTGGGTTTTTGTGATAGAAGCAGGTATATTATTAAAACATAAACCCTGTTGGGTTATGGAATAATCCTTCCTTCAGGGGAGCTATTGGAGACATATTCACTGTAATACACAGACTATGCACAAGTTTAAACTTTGTCCCTTCAAAGCATTTGAGGTTGTTTATAAGATAGGAAAATTAAGGGGAAAAGAACAGACATTCGAGACAACAGATACAATTGGTCTTTCAATTTTCTATAGTAATGCATAGTTTATAGTAATTTTATTTTGATGTAACTGTGAGAGGTAGTGAGAGAGAGAGAGAGAGAGAGAGAGAGAGAGAGAGAGAGAGAGAGAAAGAGAGAGAGAGAGAGAGAGTTGACTTCAACACCTGAAAGATCTGCGTTCAAGTTCTTACTCATACCGGCTATGTGACCTCAGGCAAGTCACTTAACTTATCAGTGCCCTAGGCAACTTTTTAAGACAAAAGGGAAAAAAACTATTGGACTTTTTAAGACAAAAGGGCAAAAAAGATTGGAAACCTTGATGGAGAGACTGTTCTTATGTGACATTTTCCTAAATCATTTAAATCACAAGTCTGAAACTCATCCTCTATCCTCTATAGTATTAGAGATATAGTATACTGAGGGAGTGGCTAGGTGGTATAATGAATAGAGCACCAGGCTCCGAGTCAGGAAGACCTGACCCTGTGTGACCCTGGGCAAGTTACTTCACCCTGTTTGCCTCAGTTTCTCCACCTGTAAAATGAGCTAGAGAAGGATGGCAAGCCATTCTAGTATCTTTGCCAAGAAAACCCCAAATGGGGTCATGAAGAGTCAGACATGATTGAAACAACTGAACAAACCAATAGTACATAGAAGTATAGCATATAGATTCTGGTTTGGGGAGTCAGAAAGGTTTGAGCTCAAGTCCTGTCTCTGACAGACACTGGCTTTGTGACTATGGACAGGTCACTTAACTTTTCATTACCCCAGAAACTATCTAAGACTGTAAGTTAAAGATGAATTGCTGATCTGCATCAGTGGAGGGAGTTTCTACCCTGGAAGACCCCTATATAGATGAACTCTCAGGAACTATGCTGTCCACCCCCAAATAGCACAATAAGTTGTACGATGCATTTTTACATCCATTATCTCATTTGTCCTTCACAAGCCTGATGGGTAATGTGAGTATTATTATTCATATTTTATAGAGAAGAAGCCTGAGGCTCAGAGTAATTCAATGCTTTGTCCAAGGGGATGTCAACAGCAACAACAGAGGCAGCATGGTATAGCTGAAAAAACCAGGAATCCAAAGACCTAGCTTCTGGTCCAGCTTCTACCACACACCAGTTGTGTCATCTTGGATGAACCATTTCATTACTCTGAAGTCCATTTCCTCAATACTAAGGCTGGACTAGAGCAGTTCGTACCGGATAATATCGAAAGACTCTTTCTGTTCTAAAAGCCTGTGATTCCATGTCTCACTGAAGCCAAACAGGACTTAAACCTAGGCCTTCTGATTCTAAGCTGTTTTTATTACACAATTCTACCTTTCTCTGATAGCTGGGATCATGGCACAGTGATGACTAAAACCTAAGGATAAACAGTAAACTCATTTCCGCTATTGGTTTGAACCTTTACCTGCCAAGGAGAGCTTATTCCATGATTGTAAATAAGGAGAAAACCTGATCACTTTGAGTTGGGCTTTTTCTCCCTGCTTCTACTTATCCTTTGGCAGAGGTGCTAACGAGAGGTGAAGCCACGGAATTACAGGATCACAAAATCTCACAGTTGGAAGGAACCTCCAAGGTCATTTCACTTAACCCAGCCTGAACAGGAAGCCCATCCACAACATCCAACCTCCACAGATAGAGTCAACCTCCCTTTGGGGGACCATTGCCTGGGGCACACTGGTCCATTTTTGAAGACTCTTAATTTTTAGGAAGTTTCATTTTACATAGAGGTGAAATTGGTGTTTGGGGATCTTCCACTTACTCCTACTTCTGTGCACTGAAACCAAACAGAGACAACCCTCCTATGTGACTATCCAGATATTTGAAAACATCTACCATGTTACCCCTGTGTCTTTTCTTCTCCAGGAGAAAAACCCCAGTTTATTCAAATGATCCCTTTTGGTGTGATTTCCAGGCTGCTCATAATCTCGATTAAATCCTATGATCCTATAACAGAGAGAAAGAAAGAGAAGAAGAGACAGGAATGGGCAGCCCAACATCTACAATCCCCATCTGCTTGGCTCAGCTAATAGTCCCCTCAAATAGAGAATTTGTTGAACATTAGGTTCCAAGGGAATGGTTTTTTAGGACCTTATGGACCAATGATTTGGAAGCTTGTTTCCCTTCCTTGATTTTGACCATTTTCACAATGTGCTTTAGCTTGGTTTCCCCCTCTTGTTTGAAACTGAAACTGGAAAGAAGGATCGTGGTCTCCCTTACCATCCTAGCTAATAAAATATTCTATTATTTTCTCAGCTGCTAAAATATTCTATTATCGCTGATCACTTCCTCGTCGGCAGTGTGTGTTTGTCATCGGCTGCAGTTTACATAAAAACCACACAGGCCGCCTGAAGGATAAATTGCCATTTGAGTAGGTACTTGGGGAAGGGGAGGTAGATTCCGGGTACCATTCTGAATTCCTGAAAATGAGGAGGCTGAGAGTATGGCAGGCAGCCAAATCATGTTTAGGTTGACACTGGTCATGCTGGACCTGCTTGGCTCAGCTGATGGTCCAACAATCGGAACTAGGACTAGCGTGAACATTCATTCATTCAATATTCAATAAATATTTACAGAACACTTATCATGTGTAAGATCCAGGGCTAAGGCCCATGGAGGAAACTGAGAAGTGCTAATTAGCCTGACCTCAAGGAGCTTGTTGTCTTGTTTATAGTGATCTGAGGGGCAGAGGGAGGAACACAGCGTCTGCGGCTATAATTTAATCAGTTTAGGTAACTACCAGTAAGGAGACCCCCTCAATGCAGATCAGAGACTGCCTTACAGATCATAGTTTTAGCAAGTTTTTTGATGGGGGTAGGGCAGAGGTCCTGAAAGGTTAAGTGACCTGTCCAGAGTCACACAGCCAATATGTCAGATGTAAAACTTGAACCCGGGTCTCATTGACTCAGAGACCAGGTCTCTATCCACTAAACTATATTATCTCTTTTTAAGAGTGATTGACATTCACAATTAGCCACAGGGCAAGGCAGTATTTGCTAATTGTCACAAGAATGGTATGTTCAATAAATAATAAATGGGAATTCTGAGGAGGGAAGGATCACCCATTCTGGAGAAAGTTGCAAAGAGATGTAAGCATTCTAGACTGGGAAGCGGTAGGAGACAGTAATGACTGGGGTTAGGTGGGAGACCTCCCCTCTAGGCCCTCCCCTCTTCCCTAGATGTGTGGAGATGGAGAAGCTTAGTCTTAGTGTTGTCTCCCGACGCACCGAGTTGTCTCTACCTAACAGCCCCATTGCTATCTCGAGAAAAGGGAAGTCAGATTTAGAACCTTGAGACCACTTTCTCTCCCGCTTCAAACACAATTGGGACTGCTTCAGTCACTCAAACTGGGAAGAGTGTAGGTACTTTACTATTTCTATTCCAGTTTCTGGCTCCCTTTCCAAAGGGGCCAGACTGTGTTCCCCTCCCCCACTCCCTAGACCAAGGCTCTATAAAGTCAGCTGTGCTAGCCTGACCCTTTCATCTACCTGTTAAGGGACCAAAGGCTTCTCCTAAGATCTCCTTCAGAATTGAGAAGGGACACTGGTTTTCAGTGGGTGGTTAGGAATCAGGACTTATAAGAGGATCCTTTTGTGATTTAGAGTAAGCCCTGTTCTATAAAAACCAATCCATTGATACCAAAATGAGCTAAAGGGGAAGAGGCTTCTTGGTATAGGTGCTGCTGAGGTAAGGAGTTGGAAATCCAGGGCCCAGTCCACAAAAAATAGCGAGTGAGGGGATTTCCCCCTGTTTTTCTTCTATTCTGAAAGGTTTATTTTAGGGACAAGCTTTTTTTTTTTTCACAGTGAAAATATGGCATTGTATTTGGGAAGGGTGTTGCTGTGTCTACTTGAATGACCTGGAGTTCATGGGATTTAAGGCTGGAAGGAAGCTCAGGGATTATTTAGTCCAACCCTCTTATTTTATAGAAGAAAAAAAAACTGAGCCAAAGGGAGATGAATGAAAAAACAACTCTAAATCTGAAGCTAGATGACCAGGGTGCAGATCCTGGCTTTTCCTCTCTTACTATCAGCAAGACCTTGGACCAGGAGTGAGGAACCTGTTGCCTTGAGGTCACATGTGGTCATGGGTTCCCTACCCCTGACTTGGGCAATTCACTTCTATCTCTTTGGGTCTCAGTTTCATTATCTGTAAAGTAAGGTGACTGGACTAGATAATCTTTCAGGTTCCTTTCAGCTCTCAATCCTACAACCTACAACCACAATCCTGCCAAAGGCCATTTAGGTAGTAGCAGAGCCGGTAGTCAGATAAAAGTTGCTTCTCACTCCAGATCCAACGTTCTTTCCTTTCTTCAGTCAACAGCCATCATGGCTATTAAAGTAACTTGACTGTTGTTGGAATCAAAGTTGGAAATCTGGGAATGGGTGAGGTGACAACTGGATTATTGGGTATTGACTCTTTGGCAGAATCGTAACTAGGGCAGTGAAGCTTTGTCCCAGAGAACCAAAACGTATGTGGAACAAATATTAAATGAGTTCACCTCTTCAGCAATGTGGAAACTAATTTTTTTAAACTAGACCTGTGATTTCATCAACATTAAGAGTTCCTCATAAAGGACTTCCTCTACCAATGTAGAATGGCACCTGCTCTGCAATATATAATAGGCCAGGTATCTACAGGGGGCAGCTAGATGGTGCAGCAGATGGAGTGCAGGGCCTAGAGTAAAGGAGACTCATCTTCCTGAGGTCAAATCTGGCCTCAGATACTTACTAGCTGTGTGACCCTGGGCAAGTCACTTAACTCTGTTTGCCTCAGTTTCCTCATCTGTAAAAGAAGGAAATGGCATCTTTTTCAAAAAAACCTCAAATAAGGTCATGAAGAGTTGGATGCAATTAAAAAATGACACAACAAGGTATCTGTAGAGGAGCTCTGTGCTGGAGGCCATACAATTGAGAGCACATTGAGCCTCTGCTGTACAAGGTGTCTTAAAGGAGGAGAAGATTCCAAAGGAATGGGGAGAAATCTTAGATCTTATTAATACTGAAAAAGATGACCAAAAAACATTAATATCAACCTGTATTGGTAATTTACTGACTATACAATATTTATATATGAATGGATGACATATTCAATGACATAATTAGGCTTTCTCAGGTGATGTTCAACATGGACTACATCTTTACCATTTCAAAATTAATTGAAAAATGTAGAGAATATAAGATAAAATTTTGTTTATTATTTTTTGACTCCCAATCCCATGTTCTTTCTTCTACCTAAAAACCAAGTAACATTTTCGGAGTGAACCCTTAAAAGTCCCCACAAGGAACTTCTGTATGCTGACAAAACCTAAGAGGCCACGCCCTTTCTCCTTTCTGGGACCCCATTTCCTCTTTCATCCTTGGGAAAAGGCAGTGCTGTGCTCAAAGGAAGTACCCATCTAATCCCTTGTCATGGAGGGAAGGGGTTCTTGTAAGCTGTTTTCTTCCTGCCCAATTGGATCACCTGTTTACTCATCCATTCTCCCAAGCAGATGTCCCTACAACAAAGTAATGGAGAAAATTGTTAATGCTAAATAAAATTAGTGGGTTCACATGTGAGAGAAGCCTATTATCCTAAAGATTGTTCTCAATAGGTATATGAAATTTTTGCCTCCTGAAAACTCATTTCATCCCTTCTCTCTCTTCCATTCTCCACCTCCACCCTCACCCCAATCATATTTTCCTTCATAGTGGTATTTTTTAAAGGTTTTTTTCTCCTAGCATTGCAGTACACCTGGCTGACAGCTCACAACACCCAGCTGGCTTGATGGAAGCATAGGGACTAGAGAAAAAGCACACTCCATAGGTACCTTAGAGATGCTTATTTTAGGGAACTGCAAAACTAGCATTTGTTTAGAGGATCTGCACAAAGCGTGTCACTTTTTAAGGCAGGAAGAGGGAGAAATGAATTCCTGGTGGGTCTCTGTTCTGAGTACCAGGGGATGAAGCTTAACACAGCAAGGTTGAAATTCACCGTGGAGAAGGAAAGGGAAGAGTTGAGATCGCAGAACCTAATAGATTTCCCTGCCAGCTTGAATTTGCTCTTCTGGTCTAGGGCTATGCTTAAGTATTGCTGAAATATTAAGGAATGGGGCATTTCTGTCTAGAAATAACTGCTCCACCAGCTTGCCTCCAGAATTTTACCACTAGGGATCTTTGGATAAGGCTTTCCCTTCCTTTTGTGATCTAACTTAAAATTTGGTCACCCCCAGAAGGGAAAGATTTGCCACATCACATTCTCAAAACTCTGGTGAACTTGTTTCCTGTTTCTTTAAAAAATACTTTGATAGCTGTGTTTCAGCATAATTGCTTTACTTTGTAATCCTATATATTTTATTTTCTGCATTTAAAAACATTATTTTTGAGAGAGATTCTATGGGCTTTACCATATTTCCAAAAAGGTCCATAATACTCCTGCCTTAGACCATTCTCCTTGGAGCTTTGGTATGCCTGAAATATACTTCTTCCTTACCCTGTTGAAATTATTTTCTTTCTTCTCAGTTGCTTGTATTTATAGCCCTCATACTTAGCATAGCACCTGAAACATAGGAGCACTTAATAAATGCTTTTAAAAAATTCCATGTCCATTCCAATGACTGATTTGAACCTTTTGATTCCCTAGCACTGTTGGCTAATACTTCTATCATGGCTGAATCATATGGTACAGAGAAAACAATCTATAATGTGGTTCTCTCTCCTCTCTCCATCACAACATTGCAATCTATTCCTGGGTCCTCTAGTTATAATAAGTGACTTTACTTTGTTTGCCTTGAAACCTAGCCTCCATGACACTTTACAACCATCTTTGCATGATGTCACATGCCTTATACTTGTCTCTTTTTAGCTCCTCTTTGTTCATTATCTTCTCTCATTAGAATATAAGCTCTTTGAGGGAAGAGACTCTCTTGATTGCTTGATTTGTATCACTAGTACTTTGCACAGTGCCTGGCATATCATAAATATTCAGTAAATGTTTTTAATCTATCTGTCTCTCTATCTATCTACTTATCTGGGCAGCCAGGTGGTACAGTGAATAGAGCACCAGACCTGGAGTCAGGAAAACTCATCTTCCTGAGTTCAAATTTGGCTTCAGACACTTACTAGCTGTGTGACTCTGGGCAAGTCACTTAATCCTGTTTGCCTCAGTTTCTTCATCTGTAAAATGAGCTGGAGAAGGCAATGGAAAACCACTCCCTTATCTCTGGCAAGAAAACATCAAATAGGGTCACAAAGAGTTGGATATGACTGAGATGACTGAACAACTACCTATACCTATCTATCTATCTATCTATCTATCTATCTATCTATCTATCTATCTGTCTATCTCTCACCAAGAAAGGCTTCTCTCTCTCTCTCTCTCTCTCTCTCTCTCTCTCTCTCTCTCTCTCTCTCTCTCTCTCTCTCTCCCCCTCCCTCCCTCCCTTCCTCCCTCCCTCTCTTAAAGACAAAAAGTATCAGAGTAGTTAAAGAAAGGAGAATTCATTAGAGTCTAGAGTCATCAGGGATGGTATCATGAAAGATGAGGGATCTGATCTGTGTGTGGAAGGATGAGTAGGTTCTAGATGAATACAGAAATGGAGGCATATACCTCAGATTTTTAAGTTAACGTGAAGTGGGACAAGATCTGGATGAGTTGGGCTGGGGTGGGGACTCTGATCTTAATGAAACGTAATTGTCAAATAGTGATCTAGGGTTGTCATGAGGGATAATTTAACCCTCAAATGAGGGTGATTTATCCTGTGTATTGTAATCAAACAGTAGCCTAAGTCATATTTTGCAAGCTCCGCTAAATCACTTTTAGTACATATTGAAAGTGACAATATTATATTTTATAGCTGAATTGCCATCTTACAGTAATAACTAATGCATGTCATAGATTTTTAGCTGTAGTTCTGAATTACACACACTTAGAGACACATAGATTCAAGTTTGAGCTACTATCTAGGTGTAGATACTGTCCAATAGCCCAGAGAGGAACAGAAATTACATTGCAACTTTTCACAAAGAGGAGCCATTAGTGTCTGGGGAAAATTGTGAGTGCTTCTTTTTCTAGAGGGCGCCTTTGGCATGCAAGGGGCTGATGAAAACTAGAATGGTCCCAGGAAATTGACTGTAGTTAAACTAGTCTTTTAAGGACATAAATAAAGATCATAATGTGAAACCAGTGCCAAGAAGGCCTTTAGGTAAACAGACTAAGTTGGAGTTCTTCAGGATCAGGCCCAAGAATCCTTTTAAGTTGTCACTGATGAGATGAACTGATAGTGAGTCAAAGTATTAACTGTCAGTTGAGTCACCCAGGGAATAATAAACCACACAAAATATAGAATCTGGCGCTCCCTAACCCTTAAATTCCATTCCAACTGTGTGATTCTAAGACATTCTCTAGCCTAATCCCTCTGTTTGAAGAATAATCTCCCTTGGTTCTTACATGTTGAATATGGAATGGAATTGTAGTGAGAATTCATCATAAAGTGGACAATTCCAGAGAGCCCGGATGAACAACTGGTCAAAGACCCTACACACACACACACACACACACACACACACACACACAACATATATTATATATAGGATCATTTTGCATTCAACATTAAGTGAGAAATTAAGAAACGTTTTGCTCCTATGTATTTGAAGTCAGTTATGTTTTTGGATCCCTTTGTGTATCAGAAATGAAGTTCGAGTGATAATTTCATTTTCTTTTGTAGATTATTGGTTGCCAGACTCTCTGCCTAGCTTACTTGGCACTCAGCAATAGCCTCCTAATTGGTCTTTCTGCTTCAAGTATCTCCCCTCTCAAAATTTCTATCCTTCATAGAGCTGCCAAAGTGATTTTCTTGAGGTTTTTTTTCTTAAATGGTAGGTTGGATTTAAAAGCCGAAGTCTAAGCACATCACTCTTCTACTCAAACTCCAGTGGTTCTCTGTTCCTTCTAAAATCAAATTCAAACTCCCTTATTTGACATTTAAAGCCTTTCATACCTGGCCCCACTCTTACCTGTCCAGATTTATCACACATGATACCCTTCCTCACACAGATACAGCCTAGTAAAACTGGTCTTCTTACTGTTCTTCCTTGCCTTTGCATTGGCTGTCCCTCGTGCCTGGAAGTCACTTTCTCCTCACCTCCATCTCTCAGAATCCATCACTTTCTTAAAGGATCAGCCCAAATTCCACTTTTTTTTCATGAAGCCTTTCTTGAATCCCCCAGTTGATAGTGACATCTTCCCCCATATCACTTTGTATCTACTCAGTATAGGCCTATCTATGTACGTATTGTCTGTTCAAGTTAGACTGGAAGCATTTTGAGGGCAGCAACTATTTCATTTTTGTCTTTGTATTTCCAGTGCCCTGCACATTAGTAGAAACTTAATAAATGCTCATCAACTGATTAAGAATAAAGAATGATGTGTTTTCTCCATCTTTCCTCTTTTGATTCACCACTTGGAAAAGCATATCTTACTGAAATTTCTACAGGAATAAAGAGGTGGAATAAAATGTCCCCACCAGTTTGAAGGCAGGTTTCTGAAAGGGTGTTCCTTCTCTGTGGTTATCTACCTCAAGATCTGGGTAAGAGGCTCCATTCAAATTTGTCAGATTTGCCTCTTGGGAGATAGAGATCACATGGAAATGAAGGCAGTGGTGGGATATGGTCTGACCCTCAATAGAGGCATGTGTGTGTTTGTGGAACACCTGTTTTGCACTAAAGGTCAGTCATTGGAGGCTACTGAAAAGACTCCTAAATTTATGTGTAGAAATGGAGGTGGGGAGTCTGCTTCACACATTTTAGGTCCAGAGCACTTGCTATTTCATTGACTGTTAGTGATCTCAATTCCTACCAGAGAATATTGTCTTTTTGAAGATGTTTTGCAGATACTGTGTTCTTTTTACGTGGATACTATTACAGAGTTACTGATGGGTTGGCTTCAATCAGTCAAAAAGTATTTATTGAGCTTCTGTTGTGTGGGCACATAACTCTATTAGATGTTTATGGGGAAAGAGGAAGGATGGTTAAGTGTTGTCTTTGTTCTCTGAGAATTTATAATTTAACCACAGAGGTAATAGATGAATTTCTTTTCAGTGTCTTGGAAAGTTTTTAATAGAGAAGAGGGTTTTCAAACTTTTTGAAGTAATTTAGTTTTTTTTTTAACTGTGCAACCATAGGATTTCACCATGGAAGGGAATTTAGAAAGATGATCTTATTTAACTGAAGAAGAAACTGAGGCCTAGAGAAATGAAATGACTATCCTGAGGTGTCACAGTTGATAAAGGTCATTCTGTAGCTAGTTTTTCAATTACCTAATCCTGTGGTCTTTCCACCATGTCATGTTGAACACTAATGAAATAATAAAGCATAAATACATGCCTAAAGTCATGAATTTGTTATAGACTAAAGTTTATGCCAGTTGTATCAATGACTCAAGTTGGAAGTGTCATAAATAGTAAGAAATCAATGTTAGGACTATAAAGGTTTGGGATAGAGAGGTAATCAAGTTTCCCTCTTTCCTTAGTCAGTTCCTTTTTATTTTGGAGCATCTCTATAATTTTGTTGGTGTAAGTTCTTGGTAAGGAATTTCTTTTATCCATGCAGAGGCTGGCATTTTCTCTGGAACTTGGAGTCTGAGACAGTTGTAATCAGCATCAGGATCTGGGTAAGAGATCCCATTCAAGTTTGTCAGATTTGAGAGGTAAAAGTCAAATGGAAATGAAGGTAGTAATGGTTTGTGGTCTGGCTCTCAGTGGGGCATGTGTATGCTTGTGGAACAACCATTTGGTACCAAAGGTCAGAAGATGGAGGTTGTCAAAAGAAGGTTCCTAGAAATCATGTAGAAATCACGGAGGTGGAGAATCGGTTTCATTTTAGGTCCAGAGCACATTGAGATGTTAAGTGACTTGTCCAGCCACACAGCAAAGTATATATCAGAAATGGGACTTGAACATAGGTCTTCCTGACTGTCCAGCTCTCCATATTCCATATTGCACTGCCCAAGTCAGTTTTTCAGTCACCTTAAAAATGTAATATGTTGACATTAGTGATCAAGTTTGTACCACTTGGATTCTCATTGAGCCCTCAATAGCACTAAGGGACAAATGCAGAACTTCAGAGTGAATATAGATATAGCAAAAGATAAAGATGTAGATGATCTCAATATAGAGGTAGAGGGAGGAACTAGGTGGCACAGAGGATAGAGTACCAGGCTTGGAGTCTGGAAAACTCATCTTCCTAAGTTCAAATCTGGCCCCAGTTTGTCATTTCCTTCTCCAACTCATTTTATAGAAGAAGAAACTGAGGCAAACAGGGTTAAGTGACTTGCCCGAGGTCACACAGCTCTAAGTGTCTGAGGCCAGATTTGAACTCAGGAAGATGAGTTTTCCTGACTTCAGGCTCGACACTTGTGCCACACAGCTGCCCTCATGAAAAGTCTTTTGTAGTGAGATCCCAGTCTTTAAGGAGCTAGATCAGGGATGGAGGCACTTACCAGGAGAGCCCACACTATGGAATCTGCTTCCTTTACCAAATACTAGCCTTAGCAAGTATTTGTGAGACTCTCTGTATCTCTGTGTGTGACAAACAAAAGCTTTTTTTAAATTAATAATCCCACATATCACCCAGATATTCATTCCATTTAAGAAATGTAGTACGTCATAGTGGAAAGATCTGAATCACTGGAAGCTCTGGGTTCTAATCACACTTCTGTCACTTGACCTCTCTGGCCCTAAGTTTCCTCTTCTGTGAAATTAGGAAATTGTACTAGATGACTGCTAGGTTCACATCCTCCTCTGATATTCTATGATTCTGGTAATTGTTATGTCATTTTGGCTATACGCAGTATAACCGGACAGCTAAAACTTTGCATGGGAAGGGAGGTCATTCAATCAATCAACCACAATTTATTCAGCATGTGTTAGGCATGCTCAAGGCACTTTTGGGAAGTTGCTTCACCCCTCTTTCCAGCCACAAAATGTGTTTATTAATACTTGCATAAGTCACAAGAGGGTTAGTGAGATTAACTAATCAATGAGGTAGTGATTGTAAGACGACGGGATCATAATCTAAGTTCTCAGCATCCTTCCTTTGGGTGTTGATGAGACTGAGACCCCAGGGCTAAAACTGCCATCGAAAAAACAGCAGCAATGAGCAGGAAAATGGGAGTGATGATTATTATGAGGTTGTAGTCTTAAAAAAAATAACAACACTTGTCTCCCCAGACTCTGAGGCAGGAAATAAAAAGCACAATAAGTGTAGTGATAGGAGCTACAAAAATGTGTGAGTTTGGCAGGTTTAATTTTTGCGTGTGGTTTAATTAGTCTCATGTCAAAACTGGACCAGAAAAAGATGCTACTCTATTCAAAGGGCAAAAGGGAAGAGAATTCCATCTTTGTCAAGCTTACCTGGGAGCCTTTACCAAGAAGAAGACAGAAAATTCGGGTTGTTTTTGGAGGTCAATCTAGGGTGTCCCTTTTCCTTTATATTTTCACTTGGGTCTTCAGAGAAAGTTCACTTTTTAGGCAAAAAAAAAAAAAAAAAAAAAGCCTGCTTTTGCTTTAAGCCCAAAGGTTACAATTTGTTGGTTTCTTTCTTTCATAGAGGAAAGACAGCATGGTATAGTGGGGAAAAACCAAAACCAAGATCACTGGACTCTGAGAGGAAACCTGTTTTTTTTTTCTTTCTGGTTCTGCTACTTGCCAGCTCTGTAAGGTTGAGATGACTTCGCCTCTCTGACCCTCGCTCCTACAGCCCTAAAGTAATGAGCTTGATCTCCCCTCGCTCCAAAATTCTCTGATTATAAGAATTACAGTTCATATGAATTCAGAATTTATGACAATTTCCCAGAGTGTTAGAGTTGTAAGGAACTCCAGTGGTCCTCCAGTCCAGTCCATACCCCCCAAAGAATCTAGTAGATATCCTAACAGATATTCATCCAGCCTCTGTTTGCAGACCTCCAATGAAAGTGAACTCACTACCTTTCCCAAGCTATTGACAGATAGATTTAATGCTCAATAGCCATTGTTGAAATTGCTTTGGTATCTATTTACCCGTTTGTTCATCAGTATATACATACACACATGCATACACATACATAATAATGTACATATATACACATACATGCATACATATACATAATACATGTACACACATATGTATATATATGCATATGCACACACATATGTACATATATTGCATGCACGTATATATGCATGCATACATATATATGTATATATCAGTAGATAAGAGTGCTGGGACTGAAGTCAGGAAGACATATCTTCCTGAGTTCAAATTCGGTTTCAGACACTTATCAGGGCAAGTCACTTAACCCTGTTTGCCTCAGTTCCTCATCTGTAAAATGAGCTAGAGAAGGAAATGGCAAACTACTCTAATATCTTTGCCAAGAAAGCCCCAAATGGGGTCAGGAAATTGTATGTATGTATGTATGTATGTATGTATGTATGTATGTATGTATGTATATACACATGCATATGTGTATGTGTGTGTGTGTGTGTGTGCGCGCGCGCGTGCTGAGAAAACCTCAGATGGGGTCAGGAAAAGTTGTACGTAATTGAAATGACCAAACAACACCTGTGTGTGTGTGTGTGTGTGTGTGTGTGTGTGTGTACACACACACACACATATATATATATATATAAACTATAAAGAAATTTTACATACAAATGTATATGTGCTATGTACACATAGGTATATTACACATATATAGGGGAGGGCACAGTTAGTCGAGAGCCTTATCCAACCATGCTTTAGTTTAGACACTTTTCCCATTCAAACAACCTATGTGTTCGTTCATTAGCTGGTGATTCTTATCTTCTCATTAACACATTTAAAAGGATTTCTGCAAGACATGTAGCCCTCCCTAGAGTCTCCTTAAGCACAGACTTTTTTTTTTGTCCTGTAAAGTAGTAAAACTCTATTTCATTTAACCTTTAACATAGACCTTTCGCCATCTCACCTGGGTCCCTGTGAGTAGCTACAGTTGTCTTATATTAGAAATAGGGAAATTGGGATCAGGGCATGAAAATAAGTTTCTATGCTTTAAAAAAATTATATTTTCCCCCCTTGGGGCATGAATACATGAAATAAGTCTGTACCGAGACACCAAGCAGGCAGACAGGGAGTCCTAAGTGATTTCAAAGAAAGATGGTTAATACTTCAGGCCGAAAAGAAAAATGTCTCCTGTAGGCTACCTTAATAGAAAGAAAAAAAGTCTGTTTTACACTACCAGTGTAAAGTGAGAGCTGGCCCCAAGGAGTCGGGGTGGGGGGCTCCCTTGCCCCCTTGCTACTCATGAATCACTGCCCTGTTGCAATTGCATTCTTTCGCTTTGGTGGTTTGCATTCCTGAAGTATGCCTTGGACTGAGCCCCCTGGATGGGAAGAAGCCTGGAAAGAACCTGGGAAGTCCGCATAAGTGCTTTCC
Organism: Trichosurus vulpecula; assembly: GCF_011100635.1. Classification (NCBI taxonomy): domain Eukaryota; kingdom Metazoa; phylum Chordata; class Mammalia; order Diprotodontia; family Phalangeridae; genus Trichosurus; species Trichosurus vulpecula. Next base: position 235,612,080 of record NC_050580.1, read on the forward strand.
TTTCCTTGTTGACTGTCCTATCTTTTTTTTTTAACTCTCTGTCCTGATTGCCCTCTATTCCCATTGTTTTCACCTTTGAAAATTAGGAAAAGGGCAAAGGTGGTATTGGTTGTGACATTAAGTTATATGGAGGGTGAGCCCAGGAGAAATCTGGTCAAGGTTTGTTAGCAAAGATAAAGAATGAGGCCTTTATTTTGGCATTGAATATGTTTCCCTCTCCAAAGGCTAAACGTCCCCTTGATGCCATATCTAAGACTCTGTTCTAGCATCGGTGATGCATCCTTGATAAGTGGCATCAAAGAGCATTTCATAAGTGCCTACTATGCCAATTACTGAGTCAAGCACCGGAGATACAAAGAAAGGCAAAAAAGAACACCCATCTCAGTTCTCAAGGAATCCACAGTCTAATGGGAAAGACAACATGAAAATCACTGTGTACAAATAAGAAATATACAAGATAAATTGGAAATCATCTCAAAGGGAAGGCATTAAGTTTAAGGAGGATTGATAAAGGCTTCTCAAAGACAGTAGGACTTTACCTGGGCCTTGAAGGAAGTCAGAATGCAGAAATGAAAAGGGCATGTGGTTCCAAGTATAGCCAATGAAAATGCCCACAGTGGAGAGGTGGAGTGTCTTGTTTGAAGAAGAATAAGGTGGGGGGGCGGCGTGGAACAGTGCCATTGGATTTCTGAGTAAGTGAATGAGAAAAAAATGTAAGAAGGCTAGAAAAGTAGGAAGAGGTTAGGTTAAGAAGGGTTTTGAAAGCCAAGTCAAAGGATACAGACAGTTTAATAACTCTCTAGGTATACTTCCAGATTGTTCTCCAAAATGGTTGGATCAGTTCACAATTCCACCAACAATGAATTAGTGTACCAATTTTTCCATATCTCCAACATTTGTCGCTTTCCTCTTTGATCATTTGAGTCAATCTGATAGGTATACAATGACATCTCAAGGTTGTTTTAATTTGTGTTTCTCTAATCAACAATGATTTAGACCATTTTTTCATACGACTACAAATTGTTTTGATTTCCTTATATAAAAACTGCCTGTTCATGTCCTTTGACCATTTATCAGTTGGGGAATAACTGGTATTCTTAAATATTTTACAAAGTTCTTTATATATTTGAGATAGGAGAACATTATCTGAGAGACTGTCTAAAAATTTGTTCCAATTTTTTTGCTTTCCTTCTGATCTTGGCTACATTTGTTTTATTTGTATGAAAACTATTAAATTGAACATACTTGAAATTTTCCATTTTACACCTTACTCTGCTCTCTTTCTCTTGTTTATTCATAAATTGTTCACCTATCCATAAGTCTGATAAGTAATATGTTCCATGCTCTTCAAATTTTCTTGTAATATCTTTCTGTTTATCTAGGTTGTGTATCTATTTTGAGATTATCTTGGTAAATAATGTAAGATATTGGTCTATGCCCAATTTCTGCCATGCTGCTTTCTAGTTTTCCCAACAATTTTTACCAAATAATGCACTCTCATCCTAATGTCTTAAGTCTTTACACTTGTCAAATACAAGGTTACTACATTACTATATTACATTAGTAGAAGATTTTATATTTGATTGCAGAGGTAATAGGAGCCATTGGAGTTGAATGGAGGTAGGGGGAGGGTGACATGGTCAGATCACTTCAAACCTTGCAAAGGACTGGGTCTTTTTTTGATCTATTCACATCACTTTATGGTTGATTGATTGAATTATGGCTAGACTTGTATTTGATTCCTTAGAAAAGGAGAGTTATGGACAGAAGTTGAAGTTAGACATCCAGAGAGAAGCCAGTGCTGCCTAGTTCCTTGAAATCTCTCTGGACATGAGATTGCATATCCCCAAAGCCATTTTGGAAAATCTTGTGTCAGAGAATCAGACTCCCCCTGCCCCTCCCCCTAGCCCCAGTAGGTACTAGAGATGACCATGGATAGAGGCAGCTATGGATAAGTAAGGAGTTCTTGGGCCCAACTGGGACATGTAGGAGTCCAAGGTAGAACAATAGAATAGCAATGAAGGCGTTCCTGAAGAAGCATAGGAATTCATGCACCAAGCCTCCTGCATGCGAGTAATTCATAAATAACACTGAGTTCCTGCACCAAGTGAGCTAAACAGGAGCTAAATTCCTATATAGGAAAACACACACACACACACACGTGTATGTATACACATGCATATACACATGTAGATATAAACAAATACGTATGTACATGTGTGTATATGTGTGTGTACATACATATATAATATATGTGTGTGTACATACATATATAATATATATGTGTATATATATGTATGTATGTATATTTGTATATGGAAAACCCTAGATGGTGGTATGAACTCAAAAGATTGAGAAACTTCTAAGTTTGAACTTGGTCTATATAAATAGGTTCTGTGGTATGGATTATAATTAGTTGGCTGATGTCCGCACATGTGGGTCATGAAATGCCAAAGTAATAGTTTTTATACCGAGTATATTATACAGCAGAGGTGGAGGGGAGAAACGGGGCAATGAGGTTGTTTAGTGAATTAGCAAATGTGTGAACAGATTTGTGCAAAACCAAAAAAAATTAAGGTCGCTGTCCTCCTGATGTAGGCCTGTTCGCTTCTTTGGACAAGCTGTCTAGTTTAATTATTTATGATAGAATTTCATAGTGCAGGAGGAAATGTTCTGTAGTACATTTAGCAAAAAAAAAAAGTCTTTGTAATTGGAGACTCCCTCAGAGCAATGGTTTTGACTGTGCTTCCCAGCTGGGGCATGAGACCTATGTTTTGGGACGGATTAGGAAATTTTGACTTTGTTTGATGAGAATTTTAGATTTTGCTGATTAGTCCAGGATATTCTATAAAGCAAGGATAGATTTCATGGAGTCAGAGAGCTTGGATGGGGGGCGGGAAATTACATTTTTATTTTTCCTAACCTCTAACTGAAATTTAGCATTCTTTTGTGTAAAAGCATTATTCTGAGGTGCCCATAGGCTTCACTAATGAGGTCCATGACCCAAATCTGCTGTTAATGGAATGCGCTTGTCATCTCAAATGAGCACGTTGGACCACGTTGGATTATGCTGAAGCTCAAGCCACCACTAGGCAGCCTGGTGGACAGAAGGCTGGAGGCAGAGTCACAAACATCTGACTTTGAATCATGTTTCAGGCATTTTCTGGTTGTGTTCCCCTGGACAATTTATCTAACCCCTCTGAACCCTGGTTTCCTCATTTGTAAAAGGAGGTGGTTGAATTCTACAGCTCCTAAGGGCCCTGCCAGCTTCAGATCCATGCTCTTATGATGACCCTATGGCTGAATTTTGAACCCACTTATTGTTTCTCTAGATTGAAGACTTTGAAAAATCTCCAGCCCTTTGGGCTTGAGTAGTTTAACCCAAATCCTTTGTGATCCCAGAACAGTTGTTCTTCAGTTGTTTCAAATCTTTGTGACTCCATTTGGGGTCTTCTTGGCAAAGACACTGTAGTAGTTTGCCATTTCCTTAACCAGCTCATTTTACAGTTGAGGAAACTGAGGCAAACAGGGTCAAGTGACTTGCCCAGGGTCACACAGCTAGTAAGTGTCTGAGGCCAGATTTGAACTCAGGTCTTCCTGACTCTAGGCCTGGCACTTTGTCTACTGGATCACCTAGCTGCCCCCAGTATTAATGAATTCTAAGGCAACCCTGGAGTAAGCCTTGAGACCATATAGGTACTAGACTGATTCCCATCTTGCTTTCTCCTTTTCTTCGTACCTCACGAGAACAGGGTCAGGCCAGGTTAAACAGTATGCTAAAGGTGTTCTATGGGATTAGTGAATAATAATTGTAACAGGGAATGAGTAGCTTCCAGAAATAGCTTATTTGCCTCTCTGAGAGGGGACATTTAAAATTACGTGTTCCCTAACCTTGCAGCCGTCCAGTCACTGCTTGTGTCATATTCAATGTCTTTTTTTGAACTCCGGGGCTCCTGTCTGGCTCCCGTGATGCATTTAACTGAATAACTGCAGCACCTAATTAATAGGAAATTAGCTGTGAATGTAACATTTGGCCTGTAGTCAAGGCCTGAGAAGTTATTAGTACGTACCACGTGAGAGACCTGAGCACCTGATGCCTGGAGAAGGGGCACTTCCTGTGTCGTTATATAGGAAGTGTAGCGCTGGGCTGAAAGGGGAGTAAGGCGAAGGGGGAAAGCCCCTTTGAAGTCTTGGGAGGGTGCAGTATATGCATCTTAGCTTTAAAGAAAAAATCTCATTTAGAAATATTTACCTGATTTAGATACATGGTTACATGGGAAAATCGCTCAATTTCTGGGATTACTTCTGATTCTGGGAGCCAGAAGACTTGAGTTCTAATTCAATCTCAGACACATAAATTACATTGGTGGTGAGGGGGAGGAGGAGGAAGAGGAAGATGATGGTGATGACTTATAAAGTGCTTTAAGGTTTGCAAAATGCTCTACAAATATTATCTCAGTTGATCCTCACAATACCTGCTTAGAGTTAGGTGCTATTGTTCTAGTCCATTTTACAGATGAAGAAACTGAGGCAGAAGGAGGTTAAATGACTTAACCAGGTCATACAGCAATTTAAGTGTCTGAGGCTGGATTTGAACTCGAGTCTTCTTGACTCCTCCATACCACTTCTTGCCCACCATACCACCCAGCTGCCTCTGATACATTGTAGGTGTTTAATAAATGTTTATTAACTGATTGATTGATACCGTTGGGTGAATCACTTAATTCCTGGCATGGCAGGGTAAAAATTCAATTCAGTTCAACCAGCATTTATTAAATACTTGCTCTGTTTCAGGATCTATGCTAGGTGATAAGGACTCAAGGACAAATAAAGTCATATAAAGTAATTAGAAGGGGCCAGTGGAGACTAGGGGCGAGCAGGAGATACCTCTTTGTAGAAGGCTGCCTTGAGCTGAGCCTCGAAGGGAGCCAGGGAGTCTAAGTGGCAGAGGTGAGGAGGAAGGTGCATTCCAGGCACGAGAAACAGCACAGAGAGAAGCAGATGATGCTTGGCTAGAACATAACTTGTGACAGGGAAATAATATACAATGAACTTGGAAAGGAAAGCTGGAACCATATCGTGAAGGGCTTCAAATGTCAGAGCATTCTAGAGGCCGTAGGGAGCCATGGGAGTTTCTTGAACAGGGGAGTGGAAAGAGCGCTAGTGTTTGGACCCAGGAGCCAGGTTTGTTGTTCAGTGGTTTTCAATTGTGTCTGACTCTTTGTGACCCTGTTTGGGGTTTTCTTTTTTTGGGGGGGGGGAGAGGGAAGGCAGGGCAATTGGTATTAAGTGACTTGCCCAAGGTCACACAGCTAGTAAGTGTGTCGAGTGTCTGAGTCGCATTTGAACTCGGGTCCTCCTGACTCCGGGGCCAGTGCTCTGCTCACTGCACCACCTAGCCGCCTCATCCCACACTGAATTCTATGATCTTACATTACAAACTCAAGGGTGGGCAGGAGTGTCTTTGCCTTTCCAGTATCTGTACAGTGCTTCATAATAAATGCTCAATAAATCTTTGTTCATTTGGATCATGGAATGATCACTGGCAGGGACTTTAGGGGCAATCTAGTCCAATCCCTTCACTTTACAAATTACTTTAACTGGTCCTCACAATACTCCGGAGGGGAGCTATTATTAAAACCCTTTTTATAGATGAGGAAGCTCAGGTTAAAGGACTTAGTCATAGACTTAAGTGACTTGCCTAAGGTCATGCTGTTGAGTAGTAGCAGAGCAGGGCTTCCAAAGCAAGTCTTTTGACTTCGGATCCAGGATTTTTTCCACATATGAATTGATTGAAAATAATCTCGGCCCTATTTTTTTTAAATTGTCAAACAAGGGTGGGTGAGTGCTGTAGCCACTTCTAACCCACACTTAAGAGGCGATTATTCAATTTTCAGTGTGAGCATTTACACGTCAGAAATCTACAAATGCTGTAAATCTAGGCTTGATTTGTTGTTGTGTTGATTGTCTAGACTTAAGAAAGTGTTGATAATTCAGATTAAACTTAAAAGCTTGTGTGCATCTTTTTTTTTTCCTCCCAGATAGCCCAGTTGTTAAATATTTACCAGCATATCATGGTATGGCTCTATAAACATTGTGTGAGCTCAGTGGGAGTACAGTAGAAGGCTCAGAAATAAAGTCATTACCAGCCTGGAGGCCTGGTGACTCTAGGATGATAATAATTATAATGATAATAACAACTGGCATTTATATAGTGCTTTAATGTTTGCAAAGTACTTTACATCCATTCATTTGCTCATTTGAGCCTCACCATACCTGTGTATATGAGCAGCTAGGTGGTTCAGTGGATGGGGCCTGGAGACAGGAAGACCTGAGTTCAAATCTGGTCTCAGACATTTATTAGCTGTGTGACCCTGGGCAAGTCACTTAACCTTGTTTGCCTTGGTTTCCTCATCTGTAAAATGAACTGGGGAAGGAAATGGCAAAGTACTCCAGTATCTCTGCCAAGAAAACCCCAAATGGGGTAATGAAGAGTCAGACATGACTGAAATGACTGAATGACAATAATTACCCGTGATCAAGGGTGTTAGATGATCTCTAAGTTTCTTTCAGCAGGGATTGGATTAGAGCTGAAAGGGAGCTTAGAAGTCATTGAGTCCAACCCTCTCATTTTAAAGATGAGGAAACTGAGGCCAGAGAGGTTATGACCTGCCTAGAATCACACAGCTGGCAAGCATCTGATGTGGGATTCAAGCTCAAGTCCTCCTGACTGCAACTCCAATACTTACTACACCACATCCCCTTTTAGCTCTAATGTCCCTATTCCTTACTGTCTTTCTAAAGGCCAGGACTGAAAAAAGAAGAATAAAGAACTGAGAACAGGATATTATGTGGCACCATACAAGGCACCCCAAATAAAGTATGTAGGAATAGCCCGGGGTGGGAAAGCTGAGGCCCTTGAGGCCACATGCAGCCTTGAGGGTCACACTTGAGAACCTAGAGGGCCACATGTGACCTCAAGGCCACAGGTTCCACCCCTGGAATAGCCTTTATTTAAAAAAATAGTTCTTCCTGCTGGTCCTAGCTGGAATAGGATAAACCTAACCATTGCCATTGGCCCTATAGGAGGGCGGAGGGACAGGAGTCAAAGGAAGGCTCTGAGCTAGAGAAGAGGAGAGAGATCTTGGAGGGGGTGGGGGTGGGGAGGAATCACCTCTAAAAGGAACTAGTGAGAGAAGTATCAGTGGTGAGCAAAAGGGGCAAGGGTAGGTGGGTCTCTGGGTTTTTACTGTTAAGGCAAAAGAGTCTCAGGGGAAGAAAAGGTTTAGCAACTCTAGTGATTAGTACTGACAACTCCAACTCAAAGCTTCATGTGAAACGTCAGTTTCCTTCCCTTTTTCTCAGCTCCTCCAATTGTGGAGCTAGGGATTATGAAACTCGTCTTCTCCTCTGTGGAAGTTACAATCTGTAAAGTTTGCTGACAGAAAGATGTGCAAACTCTATGTGAATTTATTGTGAGTCTAGCTGAGGCACTGGGGGGAAGATATCTTGGTTCCTTTGGCAAAGCGCAGGAGGCCAGAAGTCGGCTTTGACTGCATTAGGGATTGGAAAGCCTAGGGTAAGTGAAATATTTTGCCAACTTTATTTAAGAGATCGATTGAAGTCTCTTTAATGCAGGTCTCTACCTGAGTCCAATATAATGAATCCAGCATTTATGTGCCTCCGGAAAGCTGGAGCAGGAGGGAAAAAAAATAAAAAGATATTGCATCTTAGGATAGGTCCCAGAAGGGTCTGTTCTTTTGGAGTGAAACAATTCACTGATGATGTCACAAAAAAGGTGGGGGAAGACTAAGGAGCAAAATGTGTTGGCAGAAGGAACGGATGCTTTTAGAAATAAAAATCAGAACATTAATTTATACTTGGAAGGAAATTCTTAGCCAGTGCCTAGGGCCAAGTGGATGTCTAGAATTGGTATTCTCCTGGCAGAAAATGAAACATAACAGAACTTTCTGTCTTTGCCACCCCCACTTTCATCAGCCCTGTGGACTTTCCCTCCCCTGCTACATGTAAATGAAGAGCAGAACCCTTATAACATTCCACACTGTTTCATGTAGAATCACAAAATGTTAGAGTTGGAAAGGGTCACCAGAGGCCATATAGTTCAACTCTTTCATTTTAGTCAGGATCCTGCTGCCACAATGTGCCCAAGTGTACTTCGGAAACTTTTCACTTCTCTGATTTATATGCCTTCATTTAAACAATCTGGGAACTTCAGTTTCTGACTTTTTCCCAGAGTAGAATCACCAACTCCCCTTGTAAGCACAGAGGCTCACAAGGCTTTCAGAAGAAAAACAGTTATTTATAGATCAAAGACAGTGGATAACAACTAATACCAGAGCCTTTAGAAAAATATCAATACCTACCAGTGAACTACCTGCCTCTAAGAGGTCCCTATGCTCTTGGAAACATGGTATACACAATGGGTAGGGTTCTTATTGCAGAGAATTCATGGTGGGGCTGTCTTATCTTTCTTTCACTGAAGCTTTCTGTATTCTCAGGTCCCAACGGATGGCATCCACAATACCCTCTTCTGCCTCTTCATCCTTACATTAGTGGCCCGTCTCATCTTCTCATGGTGAAACTTAACTTGCCTTTTCTATATACTCTCTGCCTTGGTGTCTCAGGCTAGTTACCCTGAGGAGACTCTTTCCCATGGTGGACGATATTCTCAGAGCTCCTTTGGTTAGATTAAAAAATGGGAGCCTGGCTTCTTTGTCTCCTACCCTACCCCAAACTGTTCAGCTCTGATGCAGTGCCCAAAAGAATCCCACTCCTTTCCCCATGAACAGAAATCCTGTTCACTATTTGCCTTATAATGGGGATAAGTAATACAACTTTCTAGGACACCCACTTTCCTCAGGGTTGGGAGTGGGGGGCTAAATTCATCATTCTTCTCTAGTGACTATTAAGTGTTCTCTGTCTTTGTCTTTTTCGCGCGCGCGCGCGCGCGTGTGTGTGTGTGTGTGTGTGTGTGAGAGAGAGAGAGAGAGAGAACATTTATTAAGTACCTGCTATGTACCAGACACTGTGCAAAACACTTTAAAACTATCATCTCATTTTATTACTTTGATATTTGATTTGATAATAATATTATTGTTATAGCTTCCTCTGATCTCTCCTTATAATCTCACATGCTAATGTGGGATACAAAAAAATCATATACATGATTTATTTGTAGTCTCCCATGATATGTGGCATTTCATATGGGAACTGAAGCCCAGAAAAAGAATTGACAGTGTGAGTATTTGAATTAACTATGGTCCTAGAATTGGAAGAAGAGAGTAGGTTTGCTCCCACTAGGGAAAATGCACAGCACTTTTCATAATTCCAAGTTTCTCTCTAAAACAAAAATGAACTTTTTAATACCGGTTTCCTTCTAGTAATACTATATAGCTACAAAATGTAGAATACTACAATCTGGGAGGAGTCCAGGTCAGATGTCATTTAAAGGGTAATAGAGAGACACATGGTGTGCAGGAGTATGTTGCAAAAGGTTAGTGAAGTCAATAAACACATATTAAATGCCTTCTATGCATGGAGTTCACAGTCTAAAGGCGGAAAAACATGCAAATAACTAGGTATACCCAAGATATGTACAGGATAAATTGGAGACTGTCTCAGAAGGAATGCACTAAATTTGAGGAAGACTGACAAAGGTTCCTTGTAGAAGGCAGGACTTTACCTTGGCTTGAAGGAAGCCAGGGAAGCCAAGGGGCAGAGATCAGAAGGAAGAGAGTTCGAGGAATGGGGGACAGCCAGTGAAAATGCCACGTTCAAGGAACAACGAGGGGGTCAGTGTCTTTGGATTACAGAATATATGGGTGAGAAGTAAGGTGTAAGAAGACTAAAAAGGTAGGAAGAGGCCAGGTTATGAAGGGCTTTAAAAACCAAATGGGGGGCAGGGTTTCTATTTGATACTGGAGGTAATAGGGAGCCACTAAAGTTTATTGAATAGGGGGATGCCATCATCAGACATGTTTTCAATTTGACAGCTGAGTGGAGAATGGACTGGAGTGAGGAGAGATGTGAGGCAAGTAGACCAACCAGCCAACGACAAATTATGCATAAGTAAAATAAAAGATAACATAAAGGAGATGTATGACCAGAGAAAGAGATGGGCTTAATCTTATAGCAAGAACAAGGGATAACAGATGGACATCCCATCTGATTCATTCGTATCCACATGCTAATGAATGGTGGAACCATGGCCTTGGGTCACATCAGGTCATCGGAAATTGGGGAATAGTTCTTATATGCTCTTCTATGGAAAAAATGCATCAGGAAAGGGAAGCATATCAGGAGACATAGGGGAAGACTTTTAGCAACTCTTTGTAGATGGTTTATGGGAAGATATGGTTAAGGTAAGATGACATTGATGGGTTGATATCTATACGAGAGGGATGAATACTCATGACACAGTTCCATGATAGTATTAGTGTTATGAATGAAACTATTGGCATATCATTATCGCAGAGGACTGACTTTGCCTCTTGACTCTACCTATTAGTTGGCTAATAATTTCGGGGGATTTGTGTGACTGATCGCTCTTTCCATTTTAATGATAAAACACTGCGTAACATAGCAGAAAATCAGGGGTATTCTCCAGAAATAGGGTGGCATAGTAGAAAGAACATGTAGATTAAGCGTTTAGAAACCTATGTGGGTTGGCTACCCTTGGACCTTCACCACTAGATGCTTACATGTGCTTCTGCTGCAAGGAGAGACTGATGAAAGGAGGGGATGGAAGAAAGAGAAATTATCTCTTGCCTTGTTGCATTCTCCAAGAGGTACAGGTGAAAAGTTGAAGAGCTAATTCAAGAGCTGGGTTCTTCTTCCACAACTGATTCTCTTCTGGACTCTCCACACCTCAATTTTCAGTCCTTCCATTTAAGCTAGATCAGTGAAGTGGGCAAGAGAAAGACACGGACAATCCCTGAACAGTGGAAAGTCCATTATCTCTGCCAATCCTAAACGAGTTCCTGGCCCTTTCCTATGCAAATTAAACACTCCAAGTCAGAAAGAGTCACCTCCTTACATCTTATTGTCCTTGTTACCTGTCCCTTACATCCTGTTATTGGGGCTACTCAAAGTTTGAAAGCTGCGCAATTTCTTAAAATGGAATGGGAAATTGAATCGATCAACAATCCCCTTATCAACAGCTCCCCCAGTCCTCAAATCCCGCCCCATTATCACACATATAGGAATCTCCTAATTTCCACCCTCTCCTTCCAACTAAGCCCTATCTACTCTCAACAGCTCAGGGACAGGTTGGAATGGAGGTGTCTATAAGAGTATCTATGTGTAGGGCATGGAGGTGAGGAATAGTACAGGAGAGAATGAACAGCCTCTAGGGTCTTTGGTTTCTAAATACATTTGAAGATCTTTGTAAATTGATTCTATTTTGTAAAGAAACTTTTGGTTTCTCCCAATAATCACCTACAATATTTATGATGGAAGCCAGTTGACTATCATCAAGAATGTTCTTGGGATCATAGGATTATAGATGGAAAGTTGGAAGGGAATTTAGAGATTATTTAATTCAAATCTTTCATTTTACAGGTGAAGAAATTGAGGTTCGTTTACTTTCCCAAGGTCACACTTAAAGTCAGTTTTGAAGGAGGGATTCTTGATTTGGGTAAAAGGTTAGTTTCATTGCTCTCTTGAGCAGGGGTGTGCTGGTAAAATTGTAACAAGTAGACTTTGGAAAAAAAGTGCACACATGATATGCTTTTCAGTTTAATCTGCATTATAAACATTTTCTCCATTACTTTTTAAAGTTTAGACAATGAACAAAACAAAAAATCAAGCCCTGATTTGTAGCTTTGCCAATTTCTTATGATGAAAATTTAACATTTGGCTCTTGGGGGCTTGTGTGAGCTTTGGGACTTGAGTGAGAGAGAGACAGAGGGACAGAGAGACAGAGAGAAATGAGAGAGAGAGAGAGAGAGAGAGAGAGAGAGAGAGAGAGAGAGAGAGAGAGAGAGAGAGAGAGAGATAGACAGAGAGAGAGAGAGACAGAGAGAGAGAGACAGAGAGAGAGAGACAGAATGAGAGAGAGAGACAGAGAGAGAGACAGAGACAGAGAGAGAGACAGAGAGAGACAGAGAGACAGAGAAAGAGACAGAGAGAGAAAGACAGACAGACACAAACACACACACACACAGAGAAACAGAGAGAGACAGAAGTCAGGGCTATAAAAAGCACAGAACATTCTTCCTTAGATTCTAACCTTAGAATGTGCAGCAAACTGGTCACATTGGTGTGCTCCAACATACCCCTCTCTCCAAGGTTTACTCTAAGATTCTGAGACTCTTTGATATAACATCAGAGGTCTCAGGGACCTTATAAACCATTAAGTCCAATCTTTTAATTTTACAAATGAGGAAAATAAAGTCCAGAAAAAGTTACAAATTTGCCCAAGATCATATAACTAATTAAGAGTCTAAGTCAGAACTAGGACCTAGTACCTAGAAGCTGCCACCAATCTTGCTTTATAGACTGAAATGGGAGAGACAATAAAATTGTTAGGTATTCACCTTGGGAGCCTCCCCACCTCCAGCCTACCTGCTATGAACCTCCAGCTCAATTCATATATCTCCCTTCTTTTCCTGATCCCCCAAAAGGCTTTAATGCATCCACAATGTTTAGAGTCACTGTCTTGGAAACAATTCTGCAATAAACCATTTAGAACAATAAAGAAATAAATCCTAATCCACCAACCTTGACCAGACATCCGAAGGTTGTGCTTGCGTAGGCTGACCTTGCGAAGATAAATGGCAACTCTGGGTTATTATTATTATTTCCTTTGGGGCACTTGGAGTAAGCGTCAGTCACAAGAGAGTTCTGGGGATTGTAGTTGCAATGACATTAGCAGCCGGCAGCAGAACTCCCTTTTATGGGACTCTCCTTCTCTGCTCCCCCTCTTTATTGAATTTTGAGAATTTTTAGTCTTTTTGAGAAGTCTCACTTAAATGAGGAATTCAATTTTTTTCTTGATAGTTAAAAAATGTTACTATCATCTTTATTTCCAGACATATCCTTCCCCTACATAGGGAGCCATACCTTGCAACAAAGATTAAAAGATAGAGAAAAAACCCAGCAGCAAAATGAACCAATCACCACATTGACCTTGAGTGACAGTATATACAACATTCTACACCCTTAGTTCCCCACTTCTGCAAAGGGGAGAAGCCACATGCATTCTCTGTTATTTTCAAGGAGCAAACTTGGTCATTATACAGCATAGTTTTTTTGCTTGTTTTTGTCATCTCCATTTGTGTTGGTTTAGTCATTGTGTTTATTGTTTTACAGGTTCTGCTTATGTGACTTTGAACTGGTCCATATAAATCTGGTGAATTCAATTTTAAAATAAACTGCTGTCATTTATGAAAACTCCTAGTATGTTGTGTTTAGAAAATGAGAATCCCTGGAATGAATACAATAATAGAACCACATTGTGAATGCCTTTCCTCTTCATTACCCAGAGAAACAAGAGGGGTTCGATATTCATCCATAAACATTTCTGAGCACCTACTGGATGTAGAGTACTGTGGATATTAAAGGATGAATAATGTAAGGAAGTGATCCTTGCTCTAAGGAAGCTTAAAATTTGGTGGGGGTGGGAGTAGGGGTGGGAATAGGTAGACAAGACAAGCACTCAAATGACTATACTGAAAGGTAGAAATGTGATGTGTCATAAAAGAGATTCAAAGTGTTAGGGGGATTCAGAGATGAGAAAGATTACACCTGATTGGGAGGATCTGGCTTCATGATAAAATTGGTATTTCTTTTTTTTTCTTTTTGTTCCTTCTTTCTTTTTTTTTTAAATTTATTTTTAGTTTTCAACATTCACTTCCACAAGATTTTGAGTTCCAAAGTTTTTCCTCAACTCTCTCTTACCCCCACCCCAAGATGCCATGCATTCTGATTACCTCTTCCCCTAGTCTGCCCTCACTTCTATTACTCCCCCCATCCCTTCTCTTACCCCCTTCCCTTCTATTTTCCTGTAGGACAAGACAGATTTCTATATGCCACTGCCTGTATATCTTATTTCCCAGTTGTATGTAAAAACAATTTTTAACATTCATTTTTAAAACCTTGAGTTCCACATTCTCCCCCTTCTTCCCTTCCCACCCACCCTCATTGAGAAGGCAAGCAATTTGATATAGGTTATATATGTGTAGTTATGCAAAACACTTCCATAATAGTCATGTTGTAAAATACTAACTATATTTTCCTCCATCCTATCCTGCTCCTCATTTATTCTGTCCTCTCCTTTGACTCTATCCCTCCTCAAAAGTGTTTGCTTCTGACTACCCCCTCCCCCAATCTGTCCCCCCGTCTGTCATCTCCCCCCTCTTCTCCCCTTCTCCCCTACTTCCCTGTAGGGTAAGATAGATTTCCATGCCCAATTGAGTGTGTATATTATTCGTTCACTCATTTCCTCTCACCTCCCCCTTCTTCCCCTCCAATGTAATAGCTTTTTCTTGACTCTTTTATGTGAGATAATTTACCCCATTCTACCTCTCCCTTTCTCCTTCTCTCAGTACATTTCTTTTTCATCCATTAATTTTATTATTTAGATATTATCCCTTCATATTCAACTCATCCTGTGCCCACCATGTGTCTTTATACACACACACACACACACACACACACACACACACATATTCCCTCCCACTACCCTAATACTGAGAGAGGTCTCATGAGTTTCAGATATCATCTTTCCATGTAGCAATATAAATAGTTCAACTTTAACAAGTCCCTTATGATTTCTCTTTCCTGTTTACCTTTTCATGTTTCTCTTGAGTCTTGTATTTGAAAGCCAAATTTTCTATTTAGCTCTGGTCTTTTCATCAAGAATGCTTGAAAATCCTCTATTTCATTGAATGTCCATTTTTTCCCCTGAAGGCTTACACTCAGTTTAGCTGAGTAGGTGTTTCTTGGTTTTAATTCTAGCCCCTTTGACTTCTGGAATATCACATTCCAAACCCTCTGATCCCTTAATGTAGAAGCTGCTAAATCTTGTGTTATCTTGGTGTTTCTGCGATACTTGAATTGTTTCTTTCTGGCTGCTTACAATATTTTCTCCTTGACCTGGGAACTCTGGAATTTGGCTACAATATAGAATTGATATTTCTTCTGGGCCTTGAAGGATAAGTAGGATTTTGGCAAGAGGAGGAGATGAAGAGGGCGTTCCAAAGGGAGGAAATATCATGACCAAAGCAGGAAAGTGTGGGAGCATGTGGGAAGAGCTTGATCTGGATGAAACATAAGGTCTGAGCAGGGCTTCTGTGGGATATTAATGTAGAAAGGTAGCTTGGATACAGATTGCAGAAAGCCTTGAATGCCAGACCAAGGAGTTTGCATTACATTTTGTAGACAATGAAGAGTCACTGAAGGTTTTTAAGTAAGAAGTGACATGATCAGAACTATGCTTTAGGAAGGAAGATGAATTGGTCAGAGATGTATAGAATGGGTTAGAGGAGAAACAGAGGCAATTGTAAACCAAGGTAACAAAGCCCTAAATTTAAGGTGATAGAGGTAGCAATGGAATGGATGGATAAATGAGAGAAATGCTTTGAGGGTAGAATTTGGTGACTGAATATGAAGGCAAAGGGAGAGCAGGAGGTGCTGAACCTGAGGAACTGGGAAAATGGTGGAGCTATGAACAGAAGTAGGAATTAATTAGTCAATGAAAATTCATGAAGCGAGAGTCACTTCACTAGGGATACAAAGACAAGGACTAAGATAATCCTGACCTTCAAATAGCTTACTAGAGAGTCAAGAGGGAGGGTTGGTTAGGGACAGTTGTTGAGTTTGGTTTCAGACAAATTAATTCTGGCTTGGAGTCAGAGACCTGGGTTTAAATCTCAGCTGTGCTACTCATAACCTTTACAGTATCCTTGGGCAAGTTACTTGACTTCTCTGGGCTTCAGTTTCCCTATCTGTAAAACAAGAGGTTTGTATAGTGTACCTTCCTGCTCTAAATGCATGATCCCATGAATATGATTTGCTAATAAGGTTTCTGTGTGGCAGTGTCCAGCAAGGGGATGGAAATCCCTAGCATAGCTCCTTGCATGTAATATAAGAAATGGGGAGGGAGAGGAGAAAGAATGAAATAGCAAAAGAAAGAAAAGGAAAAGAGAGAAAATTAGAAATGTGGGGCTTGAATTAGAGAGAGAGGGTAGTCAGAGTTATACAAAAGCAAAGGACAGTCTGCCTGATTGACAGAGTCTAACCTTGGAATGTCCAGCAAACTAGTCATGTTGGTTCGCCCCATGGAAATTCCAGATGGGACTTCTAGCAACTCACCCACCAGGGCTATTCCTCAGGGTCTTTAAGGTTTGCCAGACCCGCCTTCCCAAGCTGCAGTCTGATATGTCATGTCTCCTCCTTTCTCCACGTGCTCTTTCTCTCTCTCCATTGATCTGAAACCGTGAGACACACACTGTCTTTCTTGCTGGTCAGTAGATTTGCCTCCAAGAAAGATCAAGCTGTCTAACGTTGGCTTCGGTGAATTTCTCTGATCCTGCGACCTAGACAATGGAAAAGCCTCAGAGAAGGGAAACCGAACGATGTAGAATGGGCAGGGGAGGGGAGGGGGAGGAGAAGTTTCTGAAATGTAGAATGGCAAGAGATGGAGGAGAGGTTATAGATGAATTCTTTTCGGGCAGGTGGTAAAACTAGTGTCATGTGGAGGGCTTTGGTTGACTGAAAAAGCTATTGTTCCTGGGAGATTCATCTAAGCCCCAGTCTACTGGCTTCATTCAGTTCTGACCCCAGCGTATCCCTGCAGCTTCCCCTAGAAACACGTCTTCACTCGCTTACCTGAAATGACAGGTCTAAAAATACATGCCCCTCATTTAGAATACTTCATGGTCCACATTAATATTGTTAATGATTTAGCAGAGGCAACAGGGTGTGGCTGAGAGAGAGGCCTCATTCAGGGAGACCCAGGTCCAAGTCCCTCCAGCATCCTGGCTGTGTGACTATAGGCAAGCTGGTTAATCTGTTGGGACTCTAGGTAAACTCACTAATACTATACAATGTGGGAATGGTGCCAACCTGCTTTGGTAGAGAGAGTTTCCACACCTGGTATTCCTTTGAACTAACAAAATCTCATGCCCCATTCATATCCCTGATGACTTCGTACAGACAGTAAGACGGCAGTAACGTCAGAAATTATGGGGACGCTGAGAAAGACAGCAAGGTGGTGATTTGCCCAGGGCCTTTAGTTAGTGGATCAATCAGCACTTATTAAGTACCGTATTTCACTGCATAATCATGGCAGATTTTATGTCAAATTTTTTGCAAAAAAGTGGGGTGCAGCCATTACGTAAGCTTTAAAAAATTGTGCTGGTATTACTTAAAATCATTTATTACTGAACTGTCTTTGGTGCAAGACTAGGATGCAGAGAATACTCGTGAATATACGTTAATATTGGGAAGACGCCGGTCTTACCAGATCACGTGACTTACTCAGGGCAGCTTTGCCGGCCCGCTCGCTCCCCTTGCTCCTAAGGCTCTTCCTTGCATTGAGTGACAATACCGTTAGTACTGCAGCGCTCTAAACAAACCACGCGAGTTGGCTTTTGGAAATCTACTGACAACGCGCATGCGCTGAGAATTCCAGGCTCATGGCTCTCAAGGCGCCAGAGATAAGTAAGTATCTATATGCCACTGGTGAATACATTGCTACTCTGTTTACCTTTTAAGCAGCTTGAGGAACAGAATCATACCATGCGATAATTGCGATGAATGGCTATAAACCAATTTTTGAACTGGGGAAAAAAACCCACCAATGCACGACGCTTTTGCAGTGAAAGGCGGTATCCACTCTGCCAGGCATTGTGCCGAGTAATGGGGCTACAAAAAAAAAAAAAAAGGCAAAAGATAGTCCCTGATCTCAAGGAGCTGGGATTCAAGAGTGTTAGGTGGTTTAAGTCTGCCCAAGGTGCTCACTCCCACAGTCAATACCTCCTTGTTGCTGGGGAAAAAGGGTTGGAGTAAATGTAGGCATATGAAAGATGCTAAAAATAATAATCATAATCACAACAGCAATAATAATTACCAAAACAAATTCTCCAAACCACTTATAATAGGTTTGTCATTTTTCAGTCGTGTCTGACTCTTTGTGATCCCCTTTGGGATTTTCTTGGCAAAGATACTGGAGTGGTTTGCCATTTCCTTCCCCGGCTCATTCTACAGATGAGGAAACTGAGGCAAACAGGGGTGAGTGACTTGCTCAGGGTCACACAGCTTATAAATGTCAGAGACCAGATCTGAACTCAAGAAGATGAGTCTTTCTGACTCCAGGACTGGCGTTCTATCCACTGTACCACCTACCTGCCCCGTAATAGGATATAATAGTAAATAGCAAGAATAATTTACATGTTATTTTGAGTAAAATGTTTTACATGTGTTCCTTCATTTGATCCCCACAGCTAGCCTATGAAGTAGGTGCTATTATTATCCACATTTTACACATAAGGAAACTGAGATGGACAAAAGTTAAGTACTTGTCCAGGGTCAGTAACACAGGTAGCAAGACCCAGTGGTTCGACTTGAACCCAATCGGTCAATGAACCCTTATTAAGCACCTACTATTTGCCAAGGACAAGTGTTGAGGATTCAAAAGGCAGGGAAAGATAATCCTTGTCCTTAAAGAGCTCATAATCAAAGAGTAAGGAGAAGAGTAAAGAACCTTTTAATACTTCCTGCTCCAGGGGAAAGCTTCTCTTACTGCCAAAAGACATTATTAAGGTATTGTCCCAAAAGACAGGATCCATGTGAAGCAGCAATGGGGAATGAGGAAGACACACCCAAATTGGAGTGCATTGGGAAATAGCAGAAAGGAGGCTGGAATGGAGTCAAGAGGTCTTGGGTCCAAATCGTGGCTCTGCTAAGTGACAATCAAGTCACCCTGCCTCAGGTTCCTCATTTTGTAAAGTGGGAGGATTAGACTAGGTGGTTTCTAAGGTTCCTTCCAGCTCTAAATATGTGTTCCAAAATGTGTGGGAGCGCTAGGACCTGGTCTCGAAGGGTGTGGAGAGAAGTATTTTCTTGAGAATTAAATGTTTACAAGCATTTTCTTCTAACAGTATTTAGATGGCACGTTGAAGTTTATCTTTTTGCCCCATTTTACAGGTAAGGAAAACAGCCTTAGAGAAGTTGAAAGGCTAAGTGTATAGACCGAGACTCAAATCCATCTCTTGACTTCTGAGAAAGTCTTCTTGATTCTGACCATTGCATCATGCTACGGGATAGACAGCCTCTTGTATTCAGAGATGACATGAGGCATTTGTTAGTTCACAGACACATCTTTAGACTCATGAGCCTCATTTGATTCTACTATTGAGTGGTGGACAGGGGTTGATTCCATTTCTAACCATTTCCATGGAATGAGTATGTCCTTTTGGGGTAGTGAAAAGATCACTGAATTTGAAATTGGAAGTACTTGGTTGCTTAGGGATATTACTCTGGTTAAGGGTAACATTTTGTTTCTCTGACTCTCAGTATACATATCTGTAAAATGGGAATAATGCTAACACTGTTTCATAGGGTTGTAGTGAGGAAAACATTCTAGATGGAATTCATTTCAATGATTCTTGTGGGAAAGCATCTCTTGAAGGCGCAATGAACTTGGAGGTGATAAAGACAATGAGAAGTCTATTCTGGATTTCTGAAAACTTGATAGTCTAAGAACAGAATCAAGCTATTGTGGTGAGGATTTTTCACACACAGGTATAATTAAAAAAAAGAATCAGAATTACATAAGTAGGTTGCTTGGGCCCAGAATCTATCTGGGTGAGTTAGGTTCCTTACATATGTTACACTGTTCTTGGAGATACCATAGATTTCAGATTTTCCCAAGAATGTGGCACTATATGGCTTTAGGTTAAGGATTCTTTACCTGGGGTCTATGACCTTTTTTTAAATTTTATTTTTAATGTATGGAATAAAACAAGCGTTTTCATAACAGTACAATAAAAAGACAATTGTACACGAAACTGCAAATCTACTATGCACAACTTGCTATCACAACAAAATTATCATATAAATTTTTTCTTTCTTTTCTTCCCTCTCCCTCCACCACTACCATTAGACACACACATACTTACACACATATGTAAAATTATTCTGTACATATTTCTATTTATTAGTTCTTTGTCTGGATGCAGATATGCAAACTTGTTTTTTTAATTAATAAAATTTTCATCAAAATTACTTTCCTTTACAATCTTATTTTATTTTGTGCATTTAAAATATTATTCTGAGAAAGGGTCCATAGGCTATACCAGGGGCCTGGACGTGGAAGTGGGGAGAAACCTCTTACCTCAGTTTCTTTACCAGAAAAATGGCATTGAGACTTTGAATTAGTTTTAGATCTGAATGCACCTTTAAGTGTATCTAGTTCAGGCTCCTTATTTTACAGCTGAAGGAACAGTGAAAAATCTATGTGAACATGGAGGAGAAGTACCTACAGAATCTTGTATTAATGAGTATTATGAAACAACCCTATCAACAGCTCCAAATGCAGTATGACTGGGTTAGACCTACTTTGGACATCCACTTTTTTTTTTTAACTTCTGTTCATGTAAACCTCATGCTTTAAAAAGCCAGAATAAGTTTTCATTTAGGCTCCACTATTTTTCTTTTAAAATTTTTTTGTGTAATTTTTTTTAAATAAAGAAAAAGCTTGCTAGACTTGGCCTCATTGAGTTTTAAGCAGCAGCCCTCTCATCTCCCCCTAGGCAGATGAGTTCTCCCCTTAAAGTGATTTCTTCCCTGTGCTCCTATGATGGAGATTCCACCCGAAGTCTTTTGTAGTTTTCAAATTGTTACTTCCCCCTTCTCTTCCCACTCTCATCTAAGCTTCCTTGTTTGCATATTTGAGAAATGACCCATTGAAAAAACTTCATCCCTATCTGAAATTATTGATCACAAGCCAAAGGAAAGGAGACATTTCAGCTCAGTGACTTTTCTTTTTCTTTTTCCTTTCCTTTTTTTTTTTTTTGCAAAGGTTATGTACACTGGCACCTATGGGTTTGTAATGTATGTAGAGCAACAGGTTCTTTTTGCTTTTCTTTCCTGATACATTTTGTCATAAAAGAGAGTGTATGAGAAACTATGTCTCCAATGATCAGGGCATGACTTCTAATAAGTATCTGGAAAGCAGAGACTGTCACCTCTGTCTCTTTCACTGGAACCATGTAGACTACCGTAGTGGAAACATAGTAGATGTTCAGCATCTGTCTGCCAAACCGAACTGAATTGAAATGTGGGGCCATGGGAGTCAGCTACTAAAGGCAGGTAGCAAAAACTAGTTTGGGAAGTAGTAAGAATTAGTGGCTGGGGAGGGGAGGGTGGCAGCAGCCTGGCAAAGTGGATAGACTGTTAGCTCATGGAGCAGAACTTGGAGATAGGAGACCCGAGTCAGACTGTGTTGTGATAAATTATCGAACCTCTCAAAGCCTTGTTTCCTCACCTACAAAATAGAAAACTAATCATTGTTTCATCTGCCTCAGAGGGTGCATTGGTAACTAAGGTGGGGCTCTAGGTGGGGCCAGTGAAGGGAGGTCTGAATATATCTTCGATCCCAAGTAGGCCCCAAATCCCTAGCTACTAGGTGCTAAGCTGATGTGGGTGTGAACCCCCAGGTTCCTAAGGGGAGTTGCTGAGACCAGAGCTAGTAGTAAGAGCTTAAGTTCTGGTCCCTCAGATGAAATTTGATGACAGCTGAAGAGTGCATAAAAAGAGAGAACAGAGCTATTTGCTTAGGGCTCTCACTCGTGGAGGTGTGTTGATGTGGAGACTCTGGGCAGCTGTAGTTAAGAGCCGTCCAGCTTGTAAACCCGAATGTTCAGACTTTGTTAAACTCCAGCAACTATGAATTGAGATTTGAATCAGACAAGGTCTGTCTGTTGATGTTTGTAATTTGTTTGTGTTTGCTCTGAAGTTCAGGGTGCTGGATTTTTCCCCTGAACTAAGTGAATGATATTTGTATGCTGGATTAAAGTAAGATTGTTAACCCCTTAATGTTGCTTTCCTTAGTAAAGCAGATCAAAAGAACCTGTGTTGGCAGCTTTCTGTGTGCTAGTGGTTGGTGGGTCTTACACCCCTTCAGCAGCCCCTAGAAGATTGTTGCAACAGAGGGTCATAGGATTGTGGCTGTAGAGCCAAAAGGAAACTCAGAGGCCATCTAAGTTAACCCTCCCCCCTCTCCATTTTACAGATGAAGAAACCAAGGCGCAAGGACAGTTACTGTTAGGAAAGCATTTCACAAATCTTAAAAGGCTATATGAATATGATGCTAGAGGAGGAGAAGGAATAATAGTAGCCATCATCATCAAGGCAGAAATTGCTGTTACTATAATCATAATTATCATCAGTGGCAGCATCAACAGAAACAAAGACTGTCATCAGAAATGCCTGGACATGAAAGGTACAGCAGGGGTAGAATACTAAATGCCTAGAGAGGCAGTTTGGTGTAGTAGAAGGAGGGAGCCCTGGTCTTAGAATCAGGAGATCCGGAGTCAGACGAAGGGAGGGAGATTCTGGGCCTGCCTGTTAAAATTGCACCTGGAAAGAGCACACCATGTCAGGAGACCTGACACCTACTAGCCTGTGACCATGGGTAAGTCACTTAACCCCATTTACCCCTGTTTCTCCATTTGCAAGATAGGGATGCTTGAGTGACCCACTTCATAGGGCTATTGGGAAGAAAACCCTTTGTAAACCTTAAAACACTCTATGAGTTATTAATGGTGCTTATACTCTCACATCTATTACCTAATTTGATCTCTTTATCAGCCCTGTGTGTTAGGCACGGCAGACTGAGTGAGCTGTCCAAAGTTACCAACAGTAATGCTAAGTCGGGTCTTGATTTCTTATATAGGTGCAGTTCTGCACAGGAGTCCTGAGTATGCCCATGGAAGTATTCTATTCCCTGGCACCACCATTTTAAGAAGTTTGCCAGCTGTACTTCATTTCACTTATGCCCGGACACTCTCTCTCTCTCTCTGTCTCTCTGTCTCTCTCTCTCTCTCTCTCTTTCTCTCCCCTCACCCTCTCTCCCTCCCCCCTTCCCTCTCCCTCCCTCTCTCTCCTTCTCTCTGCCTCTCCCTCTCCCTCTCTCTCCCTCTCTCTCACTCTCCCCCTCCCCCCTCCCCCCCTCCACTGAACTTCCACAGCACTTTGTCTATATCTTTTTAATGAAACTTTTTTTATACAGTGACTTGCATACAAGTCCTACCTCTTTTCATTGTTTATTTAACCTATGGGTCTCTTTGCTTAAGATGTTTCTTATGCCTAGAATTCTCTCCCCCTCCAACTCCACTTATCCCTTAGGGCCCAGCTACAATGGCACTTCCGTGAAACTACACCAGTTTCCTGTAAGCTCTCTCTCTCTTTCTCCCTCTTCCTCTCCCTTCCTCTCTCCCATTCCTTCCCTCCCTCTCTCTATGCCTCTATTTCTGTCTTTGTCCCTTCCTCTCTCCCTCTCTTCCTCTTTCTCTCTCTCTTTTTCTCTCCCTCTCTCCTTTCCTTCCCTCCCCCTGTTTCCGTTTATCTGTCTCTTTTTCCCTTTCCTTTCCCTTCCCTTCACCAGCTACATTGTCATCCCAGGATTCTCTGCCCTAAGGCCCTGATTGTGGTGACTCCTTCCCTGAGACCATCATTTTAGAAAGGAGGATCTCATCCGTGTTTCACCTCACTCACTCCTAGACCCTGTCTCTGGATTCCCCCTATTCTTCACCAGTAACTGCCCCAAAATCTTTCCTCCCTCGTGTTGTCTTCTCTCATTAAAATGTAAACTCTTTAAGGACACGACCAGCCTTGCTTTGTATTTGTATCCCCAACATTTATCACAGTGCCTGGCACACAGTAAATACTTAATAAATGCTCTCTCTGTGTCTCTCTCTCTGTGTGTCTCTCTCTGTCTCTTTGTCTCTCTGTCTCTCCCTCTCTCTCTCATCAAGGATATTTTTAAATACCAACAAAAGAAAGCTTAGAATAAATATCTATCTGATGTCCCTCAGGTAGTATAATTAGGTAGATTATACTTCACCCATGCCCATTCTCTTACCTGGTTACATACTCAGCACAACCCTGAAATAATGGGTGGCCATTCTAATAACTCCTTGGCCGTCCTTAATTTTATTAATAGTCCCCATTCTCTTTGTACCCTCCATCATTTTCCCTGCTCCCCTTCCTCTTCCTTCCCTACTACTGCCTGACCCTTCTTTTCTAGACTCTAATCCCGGACTCTGTGTTGACTGGAGACATAAGCGAGAATCCAGTATTCTGGAAGGGCCATGTTTATTTTCCTTTTTTTAAAAAGTCACAAATAATATAAATTTCCTGGAGCCATTCCTCTCCTCACAATGTGAATTATGCCCGCCCCAGCCCAGTCACTAACGAGACAGTTAATCATTTGTTTACTCTTTTCTAAGTAAGGTCCCAACCCTATCTCTCAAGTCACACACAAGCTCTGGGATCCTCAGAAAAACCAGCAGCCCCTGGGCACAGCTGTTAACCAGAACTACAACAGCAGACCCAGTGCAGTCATGGCCACCCTCCCCAGAGGAATGGCCAAGAAGTATACATTGTGCTTTGTTATTATTATTACTATTATTGCTGTGGGTTTTTTATACTCTTTCCCTGAGAAAAAGTAATTTGTTGAGAGATAAATAGGCTGCCTCTTGGGCACAGGGATTTATCTCATTCCTGCACAAGTTCCAAGAGGTCCTGCAGCTCCTGAGATAAAGCTTCTGGTCATTCTCCAGGGAAGGCTGGAGTTGGCACTCGGCTGTTTTCCTAGCTCCAGGGTTAAAGAGGTGAAATCAGCTTTGTTCCTCGCTTAGGCTCCCGAGGGGTGAGCTTGCTTTTATTATGGCAAATCACACTTGTCCAGGTGGAGTTTGATGGGAAAAGAGATTCAGGATCCCGCTTGGACCAGCTGTGGAGGGGGAGGGGAAAGATGATGAGGGACTCGGGGAGGGGGATGGAAAGGAGGTTATCATGAGAATGATTATTGTCTGAGTGCAAGCAGAAACCTTGCTCCGAAAGCAACTGGATCTTATACTCAGAAAGGGCGTGAGCTTATTCATGACATAGTGTTCACATCTCTTGCTATTTTGTGGGTGTTCCGGTGAATAATATTTGCAGGTTGTGTTTTAATTAACCGACCCAAACTGCTCAGTTCCCAGTGGGAAGGGAAGGCACAGGGGTTTGGGTGCATGTGTGTGTGTGGGTAAAATAGCTTGAATTTTATTTAGTGTGTCACTATTAGTAGTAATCTCTGGCTCTCTCTCTAGCCTATCAGCTCCAGAGCTGAGACCCTGTCCTTTTTTATTTTATTTTAAACTTTGTTTTGCTTTTTAAATCAATAAGCATTTATTTATCTCTTTTCTATCCCTCCTCACCTCACCCCACCCACCATTGGGGGACAAATGAAAAGCCAAATCCTTATAAGCATATAGTCAAGAAAAACAAATGATCATATTAGCCATATTAAAAAAATGCATAGCTTATTACATATCTTGAGTTCTTCCATCTTTGTCTCAGGAGGTGGATAACATGATTTCTCATTGGTGCATTGGCTGATCATTGGACTGATCAGAGCTTTTAGGTCTTTTAAAGTTGTGTGTCTCAAGTGCATATTGAGACACATATGTATGTGTATGTGTGTGTGTGTGTGTGTGTGTGTGGTCTGTATAGATAGATAGACAGATGTAGCCAATACAGAAATCTTTTTGCTTGCCTACATATGGTTGTAACACCCTCCCTCCCTTCCTTCCTTCCACCCTCCCTCCTTCCCTCTTTTCCTTCCTTCCTCCCTCCCTCTTTCCCTCCCTTCCTTCCTTCCACCCTCCCTTCCTCCTCTTTCCACCCTCCCTTCCTCCCTTCCTCCCTTCCTTCCTTCCTCCCTCCTTCCCTCTTTCTCTTCTTTCCTTCCTTCCTTCCTTCCTTCCTTCCTTCCTTCCTTCCTTCCTTCCTTCCTTCCTTCCTTCCTTCCTTCCTTCCTCCCTTCCTCCCTTCCTTCCTTTCCTGATTATTTATTTATTTTTACTTTCTCAATGTAGGGGGTGGGGTGGGAGAGAGAGAAAGCGGATTTTTGTTTGGAAAAATAAAATTCAAGGGACAGCTAGGTGGCGCAGTAGATAGATCACCGACCCTGGAGTCAGGAGGAAAAAATAAAATAAAATTTAATTTTAAAAAATTTCAATAAAATTAAATCCTCAGTCCTACAGAGGGGAAAGAAACCCTAATTTTTTTATTTTTGCAATGGCAGGATCACTCTTGTAAGAATGCTGGCTTGGTTGAATCTTAGTGGTATAAGTAAAATCACCTGGGAAAGAGACAGCAATGTACAAGCTTGGAAGTGGAAAGGTTATTTTAGTACTTAGAAACTCAAGGGTCAGCTAGGTGGTGCAGTGAGTAGAGCACCGGTCCTGGAGGCAGGAGGACCTGAGTTCAAATCTGCCCTCAGACACTTGACACACTTACTAGCTGTGTGACCTTGGGCAAGTCACTTAACCCCAATTGTCCTGGGGTTTCACCTAATAAAGGTGAAAAACTATAGTAGCACTAATGAATGAAAAAATACTTATTAAGTGCTTACTGTGTGATGATTGAAGTCAATCCCTGCCCTCAAAGGAGTAGACAACACACATAGAGGGGAATGGGTGACCATGGAGGGATATTTTGGTTTGGAAAATCGCAGGGATGGTGAGTGGAACCATAGTAGAGTGCATTGATACCTTTTTTTTTCCTAGGAGAAATGGCAATATTGATTTGATTACCCTTGATTTACAGTTTATTATACTTTTTATTATCATTAATTATATTGATTATAGTCCCAGAACTGGAGGAGAATATAGGTGCCAGGCAAGATAGCTATTGGGAAGATGGCTGGGAGTAAAGTATGGCTGGTGCTTCCTAGACATAGTGGGCCATCTGAGTCATTGATTAATCATTCCTTTAGAGCCCCAGGGTAAGCATTCCAGAACTGAAGGAATTAAGTCCTCCAGGATATGATCTCTGGCCCCAGTGGAAAGGTGACAAACTAGAAGATGACAATGAAGACTTAGAAGGGAAGGCTAGACTAGTACCCTATGGAGTTGAGTTCTACTTTCCTGACTAAGTAAGGAAGGTGGTGAAAAGGGTACTAGCTTCAAAGATGAGGGGCCTGGGTTTAAATTTCCTCTGTGCTGTTTAAAAAAATGTGTGACCTTATCTGATTCACTTAACTTCTCCAGCCTCAGTTTCCTTATTTGTATAGGGAAGGGTTGAACTTGACAAGCTCAAAGAGCCTTTCAAATCAATCACCAACAGTCAATCAATAGGCATTTATTAAGGGTACACTGTAGTAGGCACTGTGCTAGCAGCTGGGGATACAAAACCAAAAATGAGGTAATGTTTGCCCCCAGCTCCAAATCCATGATGCTATGATCCCAGAACAATGGCATTTCCCCTCTCAGCATCAGATTCCTTCAGTTACTTATTTGAACACTTCAAATGGTTTAAAATTCTGTTACTGTGGGGACTTTCCCCACTGATAAATATCACAAACCCAATTCATCCTAGTAGACAGTCGCTGAGGTAGAAATTATCCAATACTTGTAGACTTAACCTACTGTGATAAGCTTCTTTGGATTTACCTGGACAATAGACACTCTGATGAGACAGCAGAATAGGACTTTCATCTTCTGGGGATAATAATTCCCCCTTCAATCCATTTCAGGCCTCCTCCCAATTCAACAGACATAGATTAATAGCAATAGTAATTAGCTTTTATGTAGTGCCTTAAGATTTGCAGTGCTTTGCTTATGCTTTCTCACTTGATCCTCTGAACAACTGAGTTAGGTGGTAATATCACCCCTATTTTACTGATAAGAAAACTGAGGCAGAGAGGGTAAGTGACCTGCCTAGGGTCACACAGCTAGTAAGTGTCCAAGGCATGAATTGACACATGTCTTCCTGACTCCTAGACCAGTGCTCTAATCATTACTGGATCTTGCATTTATATGCAAAGTATTATACTAGGTACTGGGAAAACCAAGACCAAACTCCAAAAGAGGCCTACTTGTAAGGAGCTTTATGCCTACTAGAATATATCCATGCTAATCTATAAAGTATTAGTTTAGTGTGGTACATTGTCCATAGTAAGTTCGTAGCAGGTCTATTGAAGAAATTAGATAATTTATTGTTTTCCCTTGGTATTCTACATTTTTAGTTACGTACAGTGCTTTTGGCTCATTTAGAGGAAGATGGAGGCTCTGAGTTGTAATGAGTCATACACATTGTTTTGCCATTCTACATTGTGACCCAAAGGGTTCATTTGCAAGACAGTTGGTTAAGGTTAAATGAAGGTAAAACCTATGGTCTTATAACAGAGGTAGCTGGCCTGTGTGTAAGAACAAATTATGCTTCTGGCCTAGTTGAACAGATATTTATATAATCAATAGATTAGTTGGTCCATGTTTAAGATTATAGAGTAGTAGAGCATAGAATTTAGAGCTAGAAGGAATCTCTTAAATAATTTAGACCAACTCCCTCATTTTACAGATGAAGAAATTGAGACTCAAAGAGGATTTTTGAATTGTCCAAGGTTACAAGGTATATACACGATACCAGAACTAGAATCAGAACCCAAGGTCCTAATAATGCAGTTCTGGAAATAAATACGCAACCTGAAAGCTGAGAATCTAGTATTATGAAAAAAAAGATGCAACACCTATCCCCAGATGATCTTAATGAAAGAATTGTAGCCATCTAGAAAACTGGGTTTAGATGAAAATTTTTGAACAAATTCTTGCATGTAAGTGACTGATACCTTGTTTTAGAGATATAAGTGCAGCTCTGGTTGCTACTTGGGTTAGAGGGAACCCCTTCCCCTGGAGTCATTTTAATAGTTTGGGATGGGACACCTAAGTTACTTCATGTATGTTCCCTGCTGGCACAGCCTTCAAGAACCCAGGGTTCTCTCCACATCAAAATGAAGCAACAGAATATGACTTTGTTAGATGATTCTGACTGCTACTAGAATTATGTGTGTTCCTCTTGCCAATCTTCCTCTCCTTCTGACTAATTTGTAATCACCTTCAGGACGGGAGTGATATTTTTTATTCTTATATCCTCAGTTCTTAATAAAACACCTTACCCTTAGTAGGCACTTTATAAACTTTTGTTGAATTGAATAGTTCTTTACAATTTACAAATGGAATGTGAAGGCACCTATTTTGTGCTTATTATGTTCCAGGTACTGTGCTAAGTGCTAGGGATACAAATAGAAAAAAAAAAAGCTAGACAGTTTCTGCTTCCCAGAGGCTGACATTCTAATTAGGGGATTTATCACATTTAGAATGGTTCATCTTCCTGCAGGGTAGATGGAAAGGTTTAGGGGTCCTTGGGGTGCAGTATCAGGTTCACCCTGACAAACTCTAGGAGTCCTTAGGGTACAACAACAAATCAGAAGACAATCCTCAGGGGTCTGCAGGGAACAGTGTTAAAAGGAAGGGAAAGGGAAAGTGTAAGCATTTATATAGCACCTACTATGTGGGGCGCACTGTGCTAAGCACTTTTAATAAATATTGTCTCATTTGGTCCTCACAACCTTGTGATATAGGTGTCATTATTATCCCTATTTTTGCAGTTGAGGAAACTGAGGCGAATGAGTGACTTGCCCAGGGTTACACAGCTAGTAAGTATCTGAGGCTGGATTTGAACTGAGGTCTTATTGATTCCAGGAGTAAGCACTCCATTCTTTGTGTCACCTTAAAAAAACAGGTAGCATGGCAGTTAATAAAGCCCAGTGGACCTTTGAGAGCAGTAACAGGACAGATGGTAAGGACCAGTGGTCTGCCATCTTACTGGCAGGATTGTACTGGTAATTCCCTAGTCATCTAAGTGTGATCTCGCATCCTTTACCAATGGCTGCTGAGAAAAGGAAAGTGTTCCCTCGTGTTAGAGTTGGGGAAGGCTCACTTTCAGATGGCATGTCACAGCACTTAGTGTTGAGAGGGACCTTGGGGATCATTTGGTCTAACTCTCAATTTTACATATTTACTTGAGACTTAGAGAGATGAAGTGACTAATCCAATGTAACATGAGCCATAAGTAGAAAAGTCGGGATTGAAACACAGGTCCTTTGATTCCAAATTTTGGACTCTTGACATTACAGTATAGCTATTTTAATCCTCTTTGCTCTCTTGGAGGAAGCAATGGAATTTGAATTTGGAAGGGACCTTAGAAATCATCTGTGCAAACTCATTTTTAAATGAGGAAATTGAGGCCCAGAATCATGAAGTGACTTGTCCAAGGTCACATAGGTAGTAGATGGCTGAGCCAGGATTTGAATGAAGGTCCTCTATTTAAAATCAATAATTTTCTTACTGCTCATCTCAATGTACCACCATAGAGATGCCGTGACCATTCCATTGTTTCTGTTAGGGAGCCATTAAACATATTGAGCCCTGCAGCATTTTGCAGCATGGTACAGGGATGAGTGTGGGTGGCCCAATTCAGGTCCCTGGAAAGTGGACTCTTGATAGTTTTCTCCTTTTAAGATGCCACTTTGAGGAAATTCCTTTTCCCATGTCAGCAATGCCAGGCTTTATTTCTGTACCTTAGATTTTAGCAAGCCTTGGCAAGATAGGAAATGAGGTGATGATTATTCAAAGGCCTTTGTTTTTGTTTTTGAAAATCTCTTTATATTAGTTAATCCTTAGGCACGGATGGGGATGCTATATGGGTGGCTATGTGTGTGTGCAAACTTATTCCTGCTTGCACCTCAGTTCTCTATACGATGTGATGCACCCTCTGGTGGTCATTCAGTTAATTCCAGCTCCTGGAGGTGACAGCCAAAAACCAAACCAGAAAGGTTTGGAGGAAAAGACCAAGATGGCTAGCATTAGCACCAAATTGTAATATTCTTGGGCTTGCCTTAAATGTTACGAGACTATGATCTTGCTGTCAAAAGGAGAACTGTTGTTAACCTAGTTAATTCTATTGGTAAAAGAATGCTTATATTGGCAATCATACTGGAGAATCTATGAGCATCAGTGGTAGTAGAAGGGAAAGCTTAATTAAAGGGCCTAGGGAGGATGGATTAATCTTTCAGTGGCTCCCAGATGGACTTCTCAATAAAATTCAAACTTCTTGGTCTGCCATTCAAAACCTGGCATGTTCTGGCACCATCATGTCTGTCTGGGCTGAATTCAACTAGCATCTAGTATCTCCTACACACTGTAGCCCCAGATGAAATGAACAACTCTAAGGTGAGGGTAGAGTTGATAAGTCCCTTCCCTTTTTGGTATGTCACTTCTCCATACATTTATCTGTAAAATGTGGATACTTGGGGTTCCTCCCTTTGGTTCTAATTCTTCTTTACAACATGACTAATGTGAAAATATGTTTAATATGAATGTATGTGTAGAGCCCCTATCAGATTGCATGCCGTCTTGGGGGTGGGGCGGAATTTGGAACTTAAAATCTTATGGAAGTGAATGTTGAAAACTAAAATTAAATTAATTAATATTTAAAAAATAAAACAAAATGGGGATGGCAATGACTGATTTCCCTATTGTTGTATTATATGCTCAAAAGGATAACAAATGTTAAACAATTATGATATAAGAGCAAGGGTATGATTATTATTCTTTCATTACTGCTTCTCAGTTCTATAATTGTATATTTTAACTGTATCATTTTAATTCAATGGGGTGCCCTGAGGCCTAATGACATTTAGTGCAGTTAATAGGAAATCTAACAAACAGATAAATGTATTTAGAAAAAGGTAAGTAGGATTTTTCTGCACTGTCCACCAGTTTCAGATAGCTCATATTGGGCCTACCAGAGCAAGAAAGATTGGTGACGTGCAATAGTTTATGATGGCAGGGGTGGGGAACCTGTGGCCTTGAGGCCATATGTGGCCATCTAGGTCCTTAAGAGCAGCCCTTTGACTATATCCAAACTTCACAGAACAAATCATCTTAATAAAAGGATTTGTTCTGTAAAACTTGGTCAAAAGGCCATACCAGAGGACCTAGATGGCTACATGTAGCCTGAGGCTGCAGATTCCCCACCTCTGGTACATCATTCAGATTTTATAAGAACAACAGAAGTCAGAAGCAACTCTCTGATTTCTTCCTGGCGCTAGGACATGATGGGTCTCAGCAGGGATGTTGTTCCCTCACTGTTTCAAGGGACACTTACAAGACAACCCCAAGTATATTTTCTCCTGTGACAGGTACTACAATGCTTGAAATTCTCCTATTAGTAATTTCTTAGCCTAGCATTCAAGGCCCTAAAAATATCTTATCTCAACCTACCTTTATTTCTCACTACTCTCCCACATAGGATCCAGACAAACAGATCTACTCATCTCTGAACATATCTTATACTTTACCATCTCAGTATCTTTATCCATATTATTTTCCCTACCTGGAATCCACCTCCTTTCTCCCACTGCCTGCCAACTCTGCATTTCCAAATACTAAAATCCTGATCATTTCCCAGGGTATCCTCCCTGCAAAAATGTCTTACTTGATCACCAACCAACTCTCTTTCCCTCTCTTGAAATCATAGCATATAAAATATCAGTATTGAAAAGGAACTCAGAAACTATTTAGTCCAACCTCATATGAAATTATTTTCCTGATGAGAAATCAAACCAGACTTGGTTGGTGAAAGCACAAAAGCCTAACCTTTGGATCCCTACAGAACTGAGTATCACTTACACGGCAGTTGCCACAGACTGACTTGAACTGTCGTGTATATGGTCAGACCTTATCTCCTCCAATAAAGAGTGCAAGAGCTTGGAAAGCATGGCCTTTGCCATTGCTTCTCTTTATTCCTCCCAGAACTTAGCTCAGTGCCTTGAATAAATGTTTATTGGATGCAAGACTGCTAAGCATTGCCTTATTTTAAAATGTAAATATTACCCAGAAAAGTAACACATTGAGGCAGGGTGTATCTCCTCCATTAGACTGTGAACTCTCTGAGGGCAGGGACTGTCCTTTACCTTTCTTTGTATCCCTAGCAAGTGCCTGGCACATAGTAGGTGCTTAATAAATGTTTCTTGATGGATGCTAGATTTGCAATCAGAGCACCTGGATTTGAGTTTTGGCTCTGCTCCTTTATATGTTTATAACAGTGGGTGATTCCCTCAACCTCTCTGAGGCTCATCTGCCTCATATGTCAAATGTGGTGGTTGGATTATATGATATCCAAGTTTCCTTCCAATTCTAAATCAAATGATTGAAAGTGACAAATACATCATCGTATCAGGATACAAATACCTCGTGAAGGGGCGAAAGAGAGCTAAAATCTGGAGGGCATTTGTGGTGGTAGAAGTAGTACCAGATGAGAAATCAGAGGACCTGGGAGCTAGTTTAGCTCTGCTACTAACTTGGTGTGAACTTGGTCAAGGATCTGCACCTCATTGGGTATCATTCTGTTAAACGAAGGAGTTAGATTAGATTAGTTAGAAGATTTCCTTCATCCCAAACATGCTTTAAATTTATAGGAGCTAAACATAAGCTTCAACAGTGGTTATTGCACAAGATCTTAAAACACTAGTATGAATGAATGAATGAAGTTCTTGTTAAGTGCTTAGTATGACAAAGCACTGTGCTGAGAGTTTGGGGGTACAAACAGAAAAGTAAAAGTCCATGTCCTAACGGGGGAGACAATATGTATGGAAAGTTTCACCTACAAGTCAGATGAAAAAGTCCCATGGTGCTTAGGGTGCAGCGACAAAGACATTAATATTTCTTTAGTCATTTCCACTGATAAAATCATATGTTTCTGATGAGCTTTTTGACAGTGCTAAGGACTTTGGTGGCAAGAACTTTCCTTTCTGGGTCTTCGGTAGCCGTGTCTGAGGTGCCCGCAGGGGCAATTGCCAGGCTGCAACTCCTCATCGTTGCTTTCCGGGATGATGGCTGAGGGCAGTGGATTGGAAACAATGGTTTTCTGAAGGCTCTTGGGTTCGGGGTCCTGGGAAGTCTCCATCAGGGTCTTAGGGGGAAATAATTGTCGAAAGGGTGGTGACAGTTTTACCTGCTTGGCTCACGCTGCCTCCTGCCTTTCCCTCAGTGAGCCCTGTTGCTTTAGCTAGGCTGACTTGCCTACCCTGTGTGTGGAAATTGGTTGAGTTGGTGGGAATGGTTGGCCCCTTCTCTACAGCTGTTGGAACCCCATGAGGAAATCCAATACCTGACTTCCTTGCTAATAAGAATACCCCAACATGGTGGAGGTACCCAATGGATAGCTGTCCTTGTCACTTCTGACTTCATGAGGATCACAGTTGCAGAGTTGGAAGGACTTCAGAAGTCATTCTAGTCCAACTCCCTCATTCTAAAAATGAGGAAACTGAGGCCAGAGAGAGTAAATAACTTGCCCAATGTTAGATAATGTCAGCAGAACTAATGCTGTTTCCACTGCACCATAATCCTCCTTTGTACACCTTTCCCTCCTGGTTTTTCTTTTTTCCCCTTACCCTAAGTATGCTCTGTGGCTTCAAATACAGAACTGATGGCCTTTTCCTAATATGAGCCATAAATAGTATGTCTTTCTTTATCCGTGGGGAGTTAGAACATTGAACCTTATCCTTGAATTATTTTGGCACAGTTATATCCCTTCTATTATTCTCAGAGGTTCAGCTGTTCAGTCATCTCTCACCTCACCTCCACTTTCAGGTTCCCCCTTTTATCCATGTCTCAGCTTCTCATATTATGTCTCTTATGGATGGATGCCTTTCCTTGACCAACTCACATGTGCTTTTCGAAGGACTTCCACATCAATTTTTTATTTTGACCTCACAAAATATGGTGATCTGTATAGACTCAAATAACATGGCCAGAAAGAATCTAGAAAGTACTGCTAAGGATTATGAGTTTTAGGGAAGACACTGAAGACCTTAAGAACACAATTGTGTCTTCATCATTCCCTCTGATTGCAGGTGATGGCTTCATAAGAGAAAGATGGATTTAGGAAGTGAACAACTGGTTAAAAGAATGATAGTGGTGTTTGTTTTTTAAATTTCAGGACCACAGTTTAAAGTATAGGAATGATGGATTCTTGGCCTAAAAAAGTGTTGATAATTTTTAAAAATTTCTTAGAGCCTTGTAAGAGAAAGGGAAGGAGAAAAACATCTATACGTATCTACCAATCTAGATACCATACAGAGTAGCTACAATGAAGGAAGAAGGATAGCATCACAGGTACCTATAAATTCATAAGAGAAAAAAATCCAAGAAAGGAGCTAGCAATGAAACCACTGGCCTCAAAAATCTATATACAGATATACAAAGCATAGGTAATAAATAAGGTAAACTAAATACCTATATGAAAGAAAACAAATTTGACCTCACAGCTATCACTATTAAGACTTGAACCCATGACTGGAATATGAATTTTGGAGGAAATATTAAAATTAAACAAAATAGATAAAAGGCAGTGGGGGAAGGGAGACAGCAGACTGGTAAACAGTACAGGTTTATTTAAGAAAATTCAGGGCCCAGAGAGGAGAATCACGGTGAAGACCCATAAGCTGATGATCAGTGGAGGCAGATTTCAACAGACCACTTGGACAGGAAAAAGAAATAGAAGAGGTTCTCAGAAAACAAAGATTAAAAACATTATAAGCCTGTCACAGAGGGATGATATAGTAGTGGCAGGAGACTTCAATTATGGGAATTTCTGCTATAATACTCTTTACCTTCAAAGCAGAGCAGCTAACACATTCTTGACTTTTCTCAATGAAAATTTCATCTTTTGAAAGGCAGAGGAAACAAACGGGAATTGTTCATTTGGTCCTGATGCTATCAAACAGTGATGGAAGGGTCACTGAAGCAGAAATGGTGGTGAGAGGGAAGGGGAGTGACCACCACATTTTAAAATTTGTGATAGGGTAGAGGATGGATGGGTATTGTTTGATACGCACCCAAGGTTGTTGTAAAGCAGATTTCCAAGGTTCAGAGAAATAATAGACAAGATTCTATGCACTAAAATAATACAGAAGTCAACCCATCAGAGAAAGGAAGCTCTCAAGAATGTAAGTCTAAAGACATATAGAGGAATAATTTCAATAAAGAGTAAAGGGGGTAGAGTGGTCTAAAGAGTGATAATAATGCACAGGGAACACACTGGACAACTTAGATTTTTAAAAGCTGTACAGAAGATGAGGAGCAGCTAGGTAGCACGGTGGATAGAGTACCAGGCCTGAAGTGAGGAAGATTCATCTGACTGATGGATCACATGAGCCCAAGAGTTCTGATGGCCAAAGCCTGATGAGGTATTCATACCAAACCTAGCACTAATGCAATGAACTCCAGGGAGTCACCAAGCTGCCTAAGGTTTTTCCAACCAGTCCAAGTTGGAAAAACAGTAGGTCAATCGATATTTCTTAAATTCCTACCATGTGGCAGCACTGTGCTAAGTGCCGGGGGTATAAAAAGACAGTCCCTGCCCTCAAGAAGCTTACAATTCAATGGGGGAGACAACATGCCCACAAATATATACAAAACAAGCTACAGACAGGATACGTCGGAAATAAGTAAAAGAGGAAAGTCATTAGAATTAAGAGGAGTTGGAGAAAGCTTCATGTAGAAGTGGGATTTTTAGTTTGAACTTAAAGGAAGCCAGGGAAGCCAGTAGGTGGAGATGAAGAGAGAGAACATTCCAGGCATGAGGGACAGCCAGAGAAAATTCCCAGAACCAGGAGATGGAATGTCTTGTTTGTGGGACAGGTAGGAGGCCAGTGTCACTGGAGTGAAGAGTATATGTTGGGGAGAAAAGTGTAAGAAGACTGGAAAGATAGAAGGGGATAATTTATGAAGGGATTTTAGTAAGAAAATACATAGATACTCTTGCTAAGTTTAAGTCATCACTCATGATATTTTAAGAATTTGGATTTAGGGTAAAAAGATCTGGGTTCTAATTCTGACTCTGCTACCTGTGTGACCACTTAATTTCTCTGGACCTTAATTTCCTCACCTATAAAATGAGAATTTGGTCTAGAAGGTCTCTGTGGTACCTTTCATCTTTACTTCCCTGATATTATGATTTTCAACATCTCCTTCTCCCATTAAAAACAAAAAACAAAACCCAAGCAACAAATCCAGATTTTCCTTCTGGTCCACTGTCCCCTTCTTTTAAGTTCTTAGCTATTAACTCTAGCTGGTTTCACTTACACCATTCCCTAACCTCAACCATAGCCACTGAGACAGCCCATGCTGACAGTGAACAGGCCCAGCAGTGAAGGGGGAGGCAGCTGTGAAGGGGCCTCAGGAGGACAGAAGGAGATTAGTGCCTTGTCCTTCTTTGGCTGAGCAGTGAGCTCCTGTGAGCTCCCTGTTCTTCCCGCTGTGGGCTTATGTAACACATTCACAGGACTTCATTTTCCAGTAGATTGAAAGCAA
The DNA here is from genome assembly GCF_011100635.1 of Trichosurus vulpecula. Taxonomy (NCBI): domain Eukaryota; kingdom Metazoa; phylum Chordata; class Mammalia; order Diprotodontia; family Phalangeridae; genus Trichosurus; species Trichosurus vulpecula. The sequence goes on from NC_050580.1 coordinate 235,649,531, forward strand.
AGCCACTGTTGATTTTCTCCAAAAAGATCTATTTGGAAGTGCAATTGCCTGGAATTACATGGTGGCAGCGAGAGGCCAGACCTTGCTGTAAATAACTTTCCTCTCAGCCACACACACTGAGTCCTGCTGGCATCTCTGGCTTCCTTTTAGATGGTTTTGTTTGATGTGGTGTGTGTGTGTGTGTGTGTGTGTGTGTGTGTGTGTGTGTGTGTGTGTGTATTGTCTTGATGCTGGCTTTTATTTGGACTTTCCCCTCATTTCCCTGTCTTTCCCTCCACCTCCCAGATTGCATATTAGTTAAGGTCTGACATAAAAATGAGGAAAAAAAGGTGCTGCTGGTCTATTTTTACTATATATAGTACATACTATATATATCTATATACCTATATATCTATATCTATATATAGTATATACTATACTTGCCTTCCTGTTCCCTGAGATTAGCCCACATGACGGGAAGAAATAGTCTGATCACCTCTGGGTTACAATAGGTCAAAAAGGAGTCATTGGACGTGGTGGCCCTGTGCCTATAGGTGGCATAGCCCTGGGCAGTTCCCCAGGTTCCCAGTTCCTGGGAGTTCGTTTTTAGCCTGGTGTACCAGGGGTAGTTAGGGAACTTGCTGATTTCTAGTCACTGGGCACTTCCCATGGAGCTAGGCACATGTGCTATGACTATGTGGAGAGGGACTTGTCCTCTGGCCCCTTGGTTTGTTTGGAATGTTTGACCAATAGCTCCTGGTTGGTTCTCCCAAATTCCTATGACAAAGGGTTATTATCCCACAGAGAAGCCACAATAGATGCTACTTGCCAGTCTTCTAATTTAATACAGTTTTAGTTCTTAGAGAACCTAGAATTAAATATAGTCAACATGTACAATATCAGGGAACCTTTGGCAAGTGCCAGATGCTACTCAGTGCACATTCCCATTCTCTGATGAGTGCCTGAAATATGACATTAATATTAATGATAATAATAACTTCCTTTATTTAGCTCTTTAAGGTTTACAAAAAACTTTCCCCCTAAAACAACCCTGTGAGACAGGTTGTACAAACAGTATTAGCCATATTTTACATATGAAGAAATTGGTACTCAGATATGTGAACTCACCCACAGTTACCTAAGTGGAAGAAGAGCCAGAACTCAGTGCTTTATGACCCCAAATCCAGTACACTTTTTACTACATAATGTTGTAATTCCTAATTGTAATTGTAATTTTGTAATTGTAATGTTGTGATTCCCAATGAAGATGATCTAGAGTTGTGGGGGGAAGGGAGCTAGGATGATATTCTACTGGGAGAGCTTAGAAGCCTAATGTATCTTCCCCAGGATGAGGGTTATCCTCTTTCTCCATGGCCAGTTAGAGGCCAGTCACTGTCTTGTATGTTGGCAGCATATGCAGTGATCTTTTAGGTATTAACAAAATTCTTCTCCCAAGTTGGGGTTAATTTATATGGCCACTCCTGCTAAGCAGCAATAGTTTCAGCAATTTTCAATGGGCTAATTAAACAGGCAGCATTAAGGACCAACGATAGGGCTGAGTGATCTTTAGCCATTCTCAGCTTCAGTAGCAGGTTAGGGGGAGCTCTGCTGCCCTCTAGCTGTAATTTCTAAGAGCAACAGTGGGATGAGAATCAAACTATATGGCAAATGTAGGTCAAAGCCTGAATTTTCATTCAGAAAAATGCAGGCTGACCTATATGCCAATTCAATTTATACCCCACAATATATGGCAAATAGAAGATTGCAGTAGTTTGCAGAGGAGAAATTATACTCCTGGCTGAATAGTCTTGGGGACTACTCATTAAATAAGAGTGGTGGCATTAAATAAGTCTAGTGTGTCATAAGCAAGCACTTCTGAAGAGAGGACTAAATCGGGCTGCAAAGAGGGACCCTGTAGCTCTTGCTTGAAGTCAGTGTTCTTTTTTTATAGCAGGTTGATATAATAAAATGCTCACTGGGACAAGGTTTCTGCGTCTTTGATTAAGCCGCATTTGAAGTGCTCTGTCCATTTTGTTACCTGGTACACCCAAGTCTTAGAAGATGCTACCTATAAGGTGATTTGAGGGGTTGGGAAGGGTGCCACAAGGGAGGCACTTGAAATTCCACCATTAGAGGCATTTTCTATTGTGAAAAATGTTGTGATGCTAAAGGGTCTTTAACTAAAGTGTGCTTACCCTCAAAAGGGGGCAATACTTTAAGCTTTATCTAATATAAAGAAATACTTCCTACTGGGTGTGGTGGTGGTGGTGGTTGTTCAGTCATGTCCACCTCTTCATGACCCCATTTGGGGTTTTCTTGGCAAAGATGCTAGAGTGGTTTGCCATTTTCTTCTCTAGCTCATTTTACAGATGAGGAACCAAAACAAACTGGATTAAGTGACTTGCTCAGGATCACACAGTTAATAAGTGTCTGAGTCCAGATTTGAACTCATGAAGATGAATCTTCCTGACTTCAGTCCTGGCACTCTATCTGCTATGCCATGTGCGTGGTGATGCATGCCTATGCCTGAAGGAAAGACAAGTTCGGGTAACACAATAGTTGTTAATAAATACTTGAAGAGGTAACTCTAAATTAGGCATTTCAAAACAAAATTCAAAAAGAGGAATTAGATTCTATATGACCCCAGAAAGTAAAACTGGTACTGCTAATTGGTTTTCTTTTTTTTTTTTCAACAGTCATTTATTTATTTATTTATTTATTTTTGAGAGATTTTTTTATTTTTAGTTTACAACACTCGGTTCTACATAATTTTGAGTTCCAGGTTTTCTTCCCCTCTCCCCCCTCCGTCCCCAAGATGGCATGGAATTCTATGTATCTTCTACATATAACACACTAGTCAAGTAGTGAAGAAGAATTATGACCAATGGAATGAATCATGAGAAAGAGGAAACAGAACCAAAAAAACCCAAACAAACCCAAAAACAAAAGAGGAAAAAAAAAGGGAAAAAAAGGCAAGCATAAAGTGTGCCTCAATCTGCACTCAGACTCCATAGTTCTTTCTCTGGATGTAGATAACATTCTCCATTATGAGTCCTTTGGAGTTGTCTTTGCACCTTGTGTTGCTGAGAAGAGCAAGTCTGTCAGGGTTAGTCATCACAGAATCCGTATATCTGTGGTTGTGTATAATGTTCTCCTGGTTCTGCTCTGCTCACTCAGCATTATGTCGTGTAGGTTTTTCCAGGTTGTTAGGAAGTCCGTATCATCCCCATTTCTAATGGCACAATAGTATTCCATCACCTTCATATACTACAGCTTGTTCAGCCATTCCCCAGTTGATGGGCATCCCTTTGATTTCCAATTCTTTGCTACTACAAAAAGAGCTGCTATAAGTATTTTTGTACATATGGGTCCTTTTCCCACTCGTGTGATCTCTGGGATACAACCCTAGAAGTGGTATTGCTGGGTCAAAGGGTATGAACATTTTTATAGCCTTTTGGGCTTAGTTCCAAATTGCTCTCCAGAATGGCTGGATCAGTTCACAACTCCATCAGTAATGTAACAATTTTCCAATTTTCCCACATCCTCTCCAGCATTTGTCATTTTCCTGTTAGCCAATCTGAAAGGAGAGATGTGGGTACTGGTAACTGTTATTGGAAGGCTGTTGTTTCTCCTTCATGCTCAAGGAGGACCATGACATTAGGAAGATGATGCCAGGACTTTCATGTGAATTGGATTTAAATGAGAGAGGGCTAGACAAAGTCACCAGCCTCATTTTCTGTGCCAGAGCCATCCCAGCCCAGTGGCAAGATATAGATCAGAATGACTGGAGATGGTCCCCTACCAGAAGGCATATTTCAGTTCAATATAAGAAAAAACTTTCCAAGAAGCAATTCACCATATAATTTATGGAAAGAAAGGAGGTGACTCCATTAGTTTGCGTTGAAAATGATCTGCCACTTATATATGTATGTTTATATGTGTGTATGTACATATTCCCCTTCCTGATGCTGGGCCCTTCTTCCTCCAACGTCATCAAGGCAAAGAGATGGAATAACTCGCCTTGATTCCACTAATGGAATCATTATGGCACAGTGTCAAGAATACTGCCTATGAAATCACAAGGCTTTGGCTTGAATCTTGGTTCATCCTTCTTAAGTCCTGGGGTAAATTCTTTGAGTTCTCCCTTTCAGTTCCTTCATCCAGAAGATAAAGCAATTGGAAGAGATCAGAGTTTGGCTCTTTACTGGGTTTTTCTTTTTTTGGAGGGGGGAAGTTAGGGCAATTGGGGTTAAGTGACTTGCCCAAGGTCACACAGCCAGTAAGTGTGTCAAATGTCTAAGGCTGGATTTGAACTCAGGTTCTCCTGACTCCAGGGCCCATGCTCTTTTCACTGCACCACCTAGCTGCCCCTCTTTTTTGTATTTCATAGATTCCTTTTTCAGTCTGGTGAAGCCTCTCAAAATAAAGTTTGTAAATGCATAATAAATAAACTATAGGTTCCTGCAAAGGAAATTGGCTATATTGAAATGGTTATTTTATTTTTTTAAGTTCAAGGACCCTGGGTTGGGTGCACCTGAACCAGGTGATTTCCAAGTCAGTTATCTTCTAGCCCACGATTCTTTTGCCCCTTTGAGCCTGCCCTTATCTCACCTGTCTGGTAGTGTGGAGGAAGAGAGGTAAACACACAGCTGCCTGTCAACCCTCTAGCCATGGCCCTTTGGGCATGTTAGAGAGTTGATAGCCTAGAAGAGGAGAATTGACCCTTCTGCCAGTCCAATGCTGTTCGAGTGTTTGCTTGTCCTCTCAGTAGCACTGTCAGCTTTGCCCAATTTAGTACTATCCACAGATTTCATTAACAGCCTGCCTACTCCACTTTGAAGTCCTTAATGAAGATCTTAAATAAAATTTGACGTGATTATTGCCATTTGAACAGTGCTCTGTATTTACTGAGTGCCTCTGGAGCATTCTGATTCCTCTCCCACCAATAACCCCCAGGGAAGTCGATTAACAGGTTAGCCCTATTTTATAGGAAAAGCTCAAGGGAATTAAACGATTTGCTGTAGGTTATGCAGAAAGTGAATGCCCAAGCCCTGATTATCTCCTTCCTCTGGCCAAAGCTCTGCTTACTGAGCCACACAGCCTTTTCGATGATCTTCTTGGCACTTTGCAAACACCCTCCCAACCCCAGGCTCTGTTTCTGCAGATCATTTCGCCCTTTGGTTCTGGTCTCCCAGCCTGTGTTTTGAGTCCACAAAAGCTTCATTCTTCTCCTGACCAATTTGAATGAATTTGCAAGTAAAATTTCTTGACGGGGCATCAAATGCTTTGCTGAGCGTCCAAACACACACTGTTCTCCCATGCTACTTTCCATCCTGTAACTTTGTAAGGCTGTCAAAAGGATTGTCTATGTGTCTTCCCTGATTTGTCCTTTGTAAGCAATTGCTGAGCAAACAGGCTTGTTGTCTTTTGGGAAGTGACACCTTTCTGGGAAGTGTAGGGAACCCCAAAGTGGGGGCTCCCGGTTCTACCCAAAGAAGCAAAAGATAAAGAGAACAAAGTGAAGAAAAGCAGGAAAATAGCTCAAGCTAATTTCTACAGACCCCACCTGGCATAAACAAGCCAAGAAAATGAACAGTTACTTAAATCTCTGTACCTTAATTTTCTCATCTATCAAATGGGGAGAATAGTGAAAACCTAATTAAGGGTTTAAAGTCTTGTGAGCTTTAATACTCTAGGCAACCGTTAATCTTTTGGGATTTTGGGAAGGGATTTTTTTTTTTTTTGTGGTACACATCTTGATGATGTTTTTTAACCTGTCTCCAGAGATTACATTTTCTATTCCAACCATTCTGCTTTCTTTATGTGTTGGCTTGTTACACACAAGCAGACTCTCTCTCCTCACACAGACAACTCATTCTTTTACAGAATGTCTCTTCCTTTTCATTCTTCCTTTGTCTTTCTTTCTCCACTTCTGTCACTCTTGGGGAGGCAGCATGGTGCTATGGCATTCAGTTTGGACTGAGAATAAGAAAACAAAGGTTCAAATCCTAGCTCTGCCACCTACTTTAAGACCCTGTCAAGTTGTTTTTACCTCCTTAGGCTCCTTTTCTAATTATCTTTAAAATGAAAGGGGCAGCTGGGTGGTACAGGGGCTAAAGCCCCGGGTCTGGAGTTCAAATGTGACCTCAGGCACTTATTAACTGTGTGACCCTGGGCAAGTCATTTAACCCTGTTTGCCTCAGTTTCCTTATCTATAAAATGAGCTGGAGAAGGAAATGGCAAACCACTCTAGTATTTTTGCCCAGAAAGCTGCAAATGGGGTCATGAAGAGTTGGACATGACTGAAACGACTCAACAACATAAAATGTAGGGATCATATTAGATGATCTCTAAGGTTTCTCCCAACTCTAAACTCTTAGATTCCTCCTCATCCCTTTCTATCTACTCCCTCGCTTTCTTTCAAGTCTTCCTTGAATTCACGTATACACACATACACTCATACTCACATGTAAATACACATATGTATATATGTGTATGTATGTGCAATACTGTTACTGTGAAGGAAGTTCTATGGTTGAGATTTTCCTGTGAATCTAGTTCCTAATATTAGCACACTGAATTCTCAGCTTTATCCCTAATCCCCAATGATTGTGGCTATTATAATCTAGACCTGTTTCCATCCCAAACAGGGATAAAGAAAGAGAATGGTTGCTCTTGGTTACTGGACCCTTTCCTGACTGGCTCTGAAGATATTCCCAAGGTTCCTCTGGAGCTATGTGCTGGAACCTGACTAACTGAGGGGGAGGTTCTGGCAGAAATAAGGCACAGGGTGAACTGGATTCCAGAGAGGGTTTCTAGGCTACAGAACATCCATTTGTACCAGGAAAATGCCACCTGTTCCTGAAGGCCAGTTTGGCCTTGCTAGAGGCCCCTCGGCTTATGTCATTTCCCCTAGATCTTTAATTCTACCTGATGCCTCCATTTACAACCTAGACAAGTGACAGAAGGGTTATGTGGTTTGTACCCCTGGAATTGGTGGACACCCTTGGAATTTTTAATTTTAAATTTCATTTCATTTAAATTTAACTTTAAATTTAATTTAAAATTAAAGAAAATATGAGGGCAATTGAACAAGCCAAAGATGAACCCAGGCACCAGAGGATAGAAGACTGTATGAAATGTTTATTTAACCTGATTTGGCTTCAAGTTCCATATCTATGAAACGAAGCAGAGAATGTCTGCTTGGCTGTCTCTCTTGTGGGGATGTGGGGAAAGCAAATGACATCATATACAGTATATGAGGGGGTTGGAGCAAAGACACTTTATGAATTTGACTTCCTCCTCTGCCACAGTGAATCTTATTATCCTCTTCATCCTAATCTATACAAATACCACTGCCATATTTCAAAGGACGTCATGTGTTTCCAATATGACTTCCCTTCTCTAGGTCTGGTACAAACACTACTCACAACTCTTTGCTTCTCCTTAAAAGTCTTTGGTGAAGGTTTTTGTGGTAGGTAGCCTCTTACAATAAATAGTCAGAGAGTAGTCTAGGGGCATAAATCCCCAGTCACTTTGTTAAGGTAGGAAGGAGTGGTGGTGAGCAAGACCAGTGGGATTGATGAGACAGTAGAGGGTTGTCTACTCTCTGCTCCCTATGTTCAAGGACAGGTCTATGGGAAAGATGGATAGGGCCAGACAGGTGACACTATGGATAGTGCTGAGTTTAAATCTCACCTCAGACACTTTACCAGCTGTGTGACTCTGGGCAAGTAAGTCACTTAAACCCAATTGCCTCCCCACTCCCCTCCCCCAGCCCCCAAAAGAAAAGGATGTGTGTAGGAGGCTGGGTTTTGTTAATTAAGTGAAGGAACAACGAGGACTAACTTTGGCAGATCACTTAACCTTGAAATGCCTCAGTTTCCTTTTCCATCAAGAAGAAAGAATGGTATCTATTCTAATCAATTCAATAAAAGCTGCTGAGAAGATTCGACTCATATACTCGGAATTGTGGACTTGGAAATGACGTAAAAGTCATTTAGCCCAAACACTACTCAATGATACTACTAACCATAGCTCACATTTGTGTAATAATTTAAACTTTACAAAGTGGTTTCCTTACAGCAATCCCTCCCATGAGGCAGCTAATGCAAGAATTATTGCCCCTATTTTGGTGAAGAAACTGAGGCTCAAAAAGAAGTGACCTGTCCAAGGTGATCTAATTATAAGATTTAATATTAAGTATAAAACTGATATTTAAGTCCAGGCCATAGGATTATAGGGCAAAATGTGCAAGGGAATTGGAAGTCCTTCCATTCTAAGTCCCTCATTTCACAGATGAGGAAACTGAGGCCCAAGAGGTTAAGAACCCAAAATCACATTCATAATAAGTGACAGATATGAGACTTACATCTGGGGCTTTTGAATCCAAATTCAACATCCTTTCCATTTTGCCATTTTGGCTCCTAACCCCAAGCCTGGAATTCTTGTGACATAGATAAATCTTTTCAACTTCCACAACAAGTCATCATCCAGGTGCTTCCCTTTTGCTTGAACATTTCTAGTGATAGGGGACTCATCACTTCACAAAGCAACTCATTCCAGTTTTGGATGGCTTTGATTGTCTGAAAATGCAATGGGCTGGCTGGTATTACAGTCTGGTATTGCAAGAAGTGATTTTGATATTAAATTAGATGATATACACTAAGGTGCTTTGGAAAGTTAATGTTTTGTATAAATGTAAGGTATTAAGATTATTATCTTAGAAGCAGTAGAGGACAGGGCAAAATTGTAGAAGTGTGAAATTGAGAAAAATGCGATGGACAATTTTCTGGGATTGGGACAGATGAAAGAGATGGAATAACTGGGACGATTTCAACCATCCACCCATTAGCTGGTGTCCTTCTTCATCTTTCTTCCAGGATAGTTTAAGAGTTTGTCTCTTGTTAATACAGGAATTAATTTTTTTTATTTCCATGTGGAATTAAATGTAGCCTGCTCTCAGAAAGAAAAAGGGCATTGTTTTGTGACATTGAGAATGCCAGTCTGATGGATTCTTTAGCAGAAAACAATACATAATAATGAAAGCCAGCATTTATATAGTGCTCTATAATTTGCAAAGCACTTTGCATGCATTATTTCATTTATGTCTTACAACAATCCTATGAGAAAAGTGCTATTCTTATCCCCATCATATAGATGAAGAACTCAGGCTGAGAGAAATAAAGTTGACTTGCCCAAGGTCACACAGCTTATAAGTGTCTGTGGCAGTATTCAAACTTAGGTCTTTTTTGACTCCAAGTTGAGTACTCTATCCACAATGCCACTATAATAACAAAGGCTCAGATTTATATACTGCTTTAAGGTTTTGCAAAATGCTTTATAAATTAATCTCATTTGAGCTTCACCACAGTCATGGGAAAGTAGGTGTTATAATTATCTCCATTTTACAGTTGAGGAAACTGAGGCAGTGAAAGCTTGTGAATGACCCATAGTCACAGAGCTAGCAAGTATCTAAGCGAAGATTTGAACTCAGGTCTTCCTGACTCTGGTTCTAGAGTCCTATACATTGTACCACCAATCTGTTCCATCAATGTGGAAGAAAAACTACTCTGTGACTGGTTAGGTTAGTAGTTTGTCAGTCGAGAACAAACTTCAAAACCTGAAAAAGTTAAAAAACCTAAAAAAATCCCAAACGTAAAGCTAGGTTTAAGCGATATTAATAAATAATGAAGCATTTTCCCCACAAGTTCACTGGCATGATGTCAATGAGGCTGAGGTCATATATTGGTCAGTTAATTCCTCTACAATTCGGTGTGGTGTGGTCCAGTGAGCCCTGGATTTTCAGTGAGGGATCCTGGGTTGGAAGCCTGCCTCTGCTACTTAACACCTGCCTGATCTTGGGCAAAGTTGGATGCCATAGTGGCTATAGTGCTAGATTAGGGATAAGGAAGGCTTTTGCTCCAAGCCCTCCTCTGATACTTGCTAGCTGTGTGACTTTGGGCAAGTCAAGACTCATCTTCCTCAGTTCAAATCTGGCCTCCAACCCATGATGAGTCACTTTACTCTGTTTGTCTCAGTTTCCTCATTTGTAAAATGAGCTGGAGGAGGAAATGGCAAACCGCTTCAGTATCTTGGCCAAAACAATCCCAAATGGGGTCACGAAGAGTCAGATAAAACTGAACAACGATATCATTATGATTGTTACTTAACATCTATAAGTATGTTTTCTCATCTGTAAAATGAAGTGATTTTGTTAGATGTAGAACAAATGAAAAAACATTTGTTAAGCATTTACTATACGGTAAGCTGTCTGCTAAATGCTAGGAATACAAATAAAAAAGTTATTATACCCCTGCCCTTGAGGAACTTACATTTAATAAGGGGAAACAACTACTTATTTGTGAACATTGTGATCCCCTGTTAAGTCACTCATAGAAACCTGGATTGCTCTAAAAACGCTATATCCCAACTCAATGTTATGGGATGTCTCTTGATCTATCCCCTTTGATCTCTTCGAATCTTCCATTCTATGACTTCTGGGAACAGCAATCATAACTGTCCCTGATCCTTCAATCTGCTCTACAAATGCACGTCACTCCCTGCAAAGAGCACCAATGAGAGAACATGGATGGCTGAGTCTCTGAACAGTACCCAGGGCTAGAAATGGTTCAAGGCACATACTTTTCTCATGGTGGGATAGTCATATCATCTCTATATGCAAAGATTAGTACACCAATTGTTGACCTACAAGCTCTTCCTACCTAGTACTCTGGGAATTATCAACACTCACACACATTTTTTTTTTCTTCTTCATTTTTTTTTGAGGGAAGTGGAAAGGTCCATGGACTGATCCTATTCTTTAAGTGCTGATGTCAGCTTCCTTTCTCTTGGAGAAATCATTTCAACATTCCCATAAGCCTCTAGCACCTTGTCTCCTCTTTCCTTGCATCAATGCTTCTACACCTTTCATTCTAGACTTAGCCTTTAGCTCTGGGTAGAGCCCCAAGTTGTCTTCACCTGTGTTGCTTTCCATTTGCTAGGGCAGTTCGGTGGTGAGGTGGGCAGACTGCTGGGCCTGACGTCAGGAAAACCTGAATTCGGAGTTGCTCTTAGACACTTACTAGATGTGGGAAAGTCACTTAAGCTCTGTTTGCCTCAGTTTCCTTATTTGTAAAATGAGGGAAATAAGAGCACCTATATCTCAAGGGAGTTTTGTGGATCGAACAAGATCGTGTTTGTAAAATGCCTAGTACATCACTTGGCACATAGAGTACTATATAAATGTGAGTCATTATTGTTTGCTGGAAGTCCATGTACCCAGTTTCTAGGGGACAAACCAATATTGCCTTTGCTGAGAATTTGGGACAGAGGAAGGGACAAAAAGTCAGACCCCTACAGAGGGCAATCACTTCCTAAGTGGTTGATGGGAGTACCACGGCCCTTTGCACTTTTCAAATGTAGTGAGGTAGCACCCATGGTGCCACCCATGGAAAATAACTAGTGGCTTGACTCTGTGAAATTCTATCTTACCTACTTAGTATATGGTTGTCCATTCCTGATCTCAGGGATCAAATCCAAGCAGTGAAATTTTATGTAGGGTGAAATGATAGAAACCTTCACCTCTTAGATTTTTGAAATGATACAATATTGTAGAATCATATTGATGTGCCCCCACACTGGAGGTTTCATTAATTAACATTTACAAAGCAGTCTGAGAGTCCTGGAGGAAAAATACTCAGGAGAAGCATGACTTTTTTTTTGCAGGTTGGCCAAGAAGCACCCCAAGTAAGCATTGCAACCAGCTGAGTTTTCCTAGGATCCTGCAACAACTTGATTTACTTTAAGCTTTACTGTACTTACAGTGTTGTACCTTGACAGCAAGCAACTTGACATCAAGATTCCCAGCAGAATCTCTACTTTACTTTGAATCTTGTCCTCTCTCAGCTGGAATACATTACGGCTGAGCAGTCAGAGCCCAGGGAATTCAATTTAGTTCAATCCAATTCAACCGATATTTTTTAAGAACTTGCTATGTGCATAGCAGTGTGCTAGTGTTAAGGATATAAAGTGAAAAGGAAATAGTTCTTGCCCTCAAGGAATGTACATTCTACTGGGATCTCTCTCTCTCTGTGTGTCTCTGTCTCTCTCTCCAACTGGATATCTATATATCTACATCTGTTTATTTATCAAGAGAAAATACATTTGAAGTAATACAAAATAGCTTTAGTTTTCAGCAGTAATTTTCACAACAGTTTGAATTACAAAATTTTTCCCCATTTCTACCCTCCCCCCCACTCCAAGATGGCATATATTCTGGTTGCCCCGTTCCCCAGTCAGCCCTGCCTTCTGTCACCCCACTCCCCCCATCCCATTTTCCCTTACTTTCTTGTAGAGCAAGATAGATTTATATGCCCTATTGCCTGTATATCTTATTTCCTAGTTGCATGCAAAAACTTTTTTTTGAACATCTGTTTTTAAAACTTTGAGTTCCAAATTCTCTCCCCTCTTCCCTGGCCACCCACCCTCCCTAAGAAGGCAAGCAATTCCACATAGGCCACATGTATATCATCATGTAAAACCCTTCCACAATACTCATGTTGTGAAAGACTAACTATATTTTGCTCCTTCCTATCCTATCCCCCTTTATTCAATTTTCTCCCTTGACCCTGTCCCTTTTTGAATGTGTTTGTTTTTGATTACCTCCTTCCCCCATCTGCCCTCCCTTCTATTGTCCCCCCCTTTATCTCCTTCCTCCTTCTTTCCTGTGGGGTAAGATGCCCAATTGAGTGTGTATGTTATTCCCTTCTCAGGTCAATTCCGATGAGAGCAAGATTCACTCATTCCCCCTCACCTGCCCCCTATTCCCTTGCTACAGAACTGCTTTTTCTCGCCACTTTTATGTGAGATAATTTACCCCAATCGTTCTCTCCCTTTCTCCTTCTCTTAATATATTCCTCTCTCATCCCTTAATTTGATTTTATCTTTTTAGATATCATCCCTTCATATTCAACTCACCCTGTGCCCTCTGTCTCTCTATATATGTATATTCCCTTCAGCTACCCTAATACTGAGGTCTCATGAATTATACACATCATCTTTCCATGTAGGAATGTAAACAAAACAGTTTCACTTCAGTAAGTCCCTTATGATTTCTCTTTCTTGTTTACCTTTTCATAAGTCTCTTGATTCTTGTGTTTGAAAGTCAAATTTTCTATTCATCTCTGGTCTTTTCACTGAGAAAGCTTGAAAGTCCTCTATTTTATTGAAAATCCATATTTTGCCTTGGAGCATGGTACTCAGTTTTGCTGGGTAGGTGATTCTTGGGTTTAATCCTAGCTCCATTGACTTCCAGAATACCATATTCCAAACCCTTTGATCCCTTAATGTAGAAGCTGCTTAGATCTTGTATTATTCTGATTGTGTTTCCACAATACTCAAATTGTTTCTTTCTGGCTACTTGCAGTATTTTCTCCTTGATCTGGGAGCTCTGGAATTTGGCAACAATATTCTTAGGAGTTTTCTTTTTGGGATCTTTGTCAGGAGGCAATTGGTGGATTATTTCAATTTCTATTTTACCCTCTGGCTCTAGAATATCAGGGCAGTACTCCTTGATAATTTCTTGAAAGATGATATCTAGGCTCTTTTTTTGATCATGGCTTTCAGGTAGTTCAATAATTTTTAAATTATCTCTCCTGGATCTATTTTCTAGGTCAGTGGTTTTTCCAATGAGATATTTGACATTGTCTTCCATTTTTTCATTCCTTTGGTTCTGTTTTATAATATCTTGATTTCTCATAAAGTCACTAGCTTCGACTTGCTCCAATCTAATTTTTAAGGTAGTATTTTCTTCAGTGGTCTTTTGGACCTCCTTTTCCATTGGGCTAATTCTGCCTTTCAAGGCATTCTTCTCCTCATTGGCTTTTTGGAGCTCTTTTGCCATTTGAGTTAGTCTAGTTTTTAAGGTGTTATTTTCTTCAGTATTTTTGGGGTCTCCTTTAGCCAGTCATTGACTTGTCTTTCGTGGTTTTCTCGCATCACTCTCATTTCTCATCCCAATTTTTCCTCTACTTCTCTAACTTGCTTTTCCAAATCCTTTTTGAGCTCTTCCATGGCCTGAGAGCAGTTCATGTTTTTCTTGTAGGCTTTTGATGTAGGCTCTTTGACTTTGTTGACTTCTTCTGGCTGTATGTTTTGGTCTTCTTTGTCACCAGAGAAAGATTTCAAAGTCTGAGTTTGAATCTGAGTCTGTTTTCACTGCCTGGCCATGTTCCCAGCCAACGTACTTGACCCTTGAGTTTTTCAGCAGGGTATGACTGCTTCTAGAGTATAGGGTACTTTGTCCCAAGCTTGAGGAGCTGTGCTGTTGTTTTCAGAGCTACACAGCAAGCTTTGCCACACCAGCGCTACTCCTCCCCCAAGAACTGCCAACCCAGACCAGACTCAGAACTAAGCTGGCTCTGCACTCCGGCTGGGATCTGCCACTTAATTCCTCCCACCAGGTGGGCCAGGGGCCAGAAGCAACTGCAGCTGTAGTTCTGTAGCTGCACCACCTCCGCTGCCCCCGGGAGCAGTTTCACTCCATCCCAGCAGCTTTTCCCACTAACCTTCTCTGTTGTCTTTGGTGTCTGTGGGTTGACAAGTCTGGTAACTGCCACAGCTCACTGATTCAGGGTGCTAGGGTCTGTTCCACCCGGCTCCTGGTCTGGTTGGTCCGTGCGGCGCACGCTGGGCTTTGCTCCGCTCCGCTCCCAGGTCCATGCGATAGACCTTACCCCACGACCATCCAGGCTGTCCTGGGCTGGAGCCCTGCTTCCCTTTGCTATTTCGTGGGTTCTGCCCAAAATAGCTTTAAAAGAGAGGAAGGTCCCAATAACTGAGGGATGAGAAAGGGTCTCATGTAGGAGTTGGCTCCTGAACTATACTTTGGAAGAATTTAGGGATTCTGTGAAGGAGAACTGAGGAAGAAGTAAGTTCTATACATGGATGACCACTTTTGCAAAAGCATGAATTTGAAAGATGAAATTTCATGAGTAGGAAATTGCTAGTATGAGAGTTTGATTGGAATGGAGAGTGAGTAAAAGGGAGCATTAGAAATAGAAAGAACTGGAGCAGCTAGGTGGCACAGTGAGTATAACACCGGCCCTAGAATGAGGAGGACCTGAGTTCAAATCTGGCCTCAGACACTTGACACATTTAGTAGCTGTATGGCCTTGGGCAAGTTGCTTAACCCCAATTGCCCTTCCTTCCTCTCTCCAAAAAAAAAAAAAATAGAAATGGAAAGAACCACTACAATCATTTTAAGTCAACAATCATTTTAAAGTGCCTACTATATACCAGGCACTGTGCTAATCACTGGGGATACAACAAAACAACAACTGTCCCTGGACTCAAGGACCTTGAATTCTAATGGGGATATGGGAAGTACATAACTATGTACCTACAGGCCCTACACACGGTAGCTGGGAGGTAGTCTCAAAGAGAAGGCATTAATTGGGGGAGGGAAAGGACTCTTGAATGTAGGTGGGATTTGAATTGAGTTTTAAAGGAAGTCATGGAAGCTGAGTGATAGAGGTGAAGAGTGAGAACATTTCAGGCATGGTGGGGCACAGGGACAGCCATTGAAAAGGTCCCAGAGTCATGAGTTGGGATAGAAAATAGGCCAATGTAGCTGGCTTGAAGAGGTTGTAGAGGGGAGTAAAGTTGTGGGAGGAAAGTTAGGAAGGGAATTAAAGTTGTGAAGGGAGTTAAAAGCCTAACAGAGGACTTTATATTTGATTCTGGAGGCAATAAGGGGCAACTGGAGTTTGTTGAGTAGAGAGGTGAATGACATCACCAGGGCTGCACTTAAAAAAAAACACTTGGTGGAACAGAGGTTGGAGTTGACCAAGTATTCTGCTATTGAGTCATGTCCAACTCTTCATGACCCCATTTGGGGTTTTGTGGCAAAGATACTGGAGGGATTTGCCATGTCCGTCTCCAGCAATTTTTACAGATGAGAAAGTGAGGCACGTAGGGTTAAGTGACTTGCACCCAAGGGTCACATGGCTAATAAGTATGTGAGGCCAGATTTGAACTCATGAAGATGAGTCTTCTTGACTCCAAGCACAAAGCTCTATCTACTGTGCCATCTAGATGCCTCCATTTGACCAAGTACTATTTGGTCAAATCCCATTGGCTAGCATTTGAATCCTTCCTCATGAGCAATTCTTTATAGTTCATTTATCCAGGCCATTTTCAAATAATTCTCTTGATGAAATATCTACTACTTTCCCTGGGAGGCCCTTCCTCAGTTTCCAGCCATCCAGCCAGAGAATCAGAGATCAGGACTAAGAGAATGGAAGGAGGCATTGAAAGGAACTGTTCAATTCTTGGAGTAGAGGAGATGGCAGAGAGGCAATATGGAGCGGCAGAAATAACAACGGATTTAGAGTGTAAAGAGACCTTGGTTCATATCCCGCCTGTCTACGTATAGATACATCATTTGAATTTTCTGTGACTCAGTCATATTATTGAATCTTATCTGTGAAATGGAGATAACATATACCTGTAGTATACACACACACACACACACACACACACGCATATATCATAGGCTTTCTGGAGGATCAAATGAGAGAACGTACGCAAAATCCTTTGTAAACATTAAAATGCTATATAAATGTCAGCTATTATTACTGTGATTATGGAAAAGATACCAAAAGCAGATGTGAAACACTAAGCTGTTGAGGAGATCTAGGCAGCAGGGAGTGGGAGATGGGGCATGTAATTCTCAGCTGTTAGGATAACTCTGATCTGTGAGAATTATCAGGGACCAAATCCTAGAGGCTTTTGCACAAAATTTTGTTTGCAGTCAGAACAATTGAAGTGTGTATGTTTGTATTTAAAAATACATATGTATATGTGTCACAGTAAAAGTGCTTGTACACATTCAAATGAGCCTGATACCAGATCATTATGTCTCCAGTCTAGGAAGAATGATCAGTTTCTTCCTTCTCTGCTAAACTCCAATCCTGGTACCACACTAAGTGTTGATCTTGCCATTGTCACCACCGTCGCCTGCTTCTCTGTCCTAGGAATAGTGATCATCCCGATATAGACCTCCAAAGATAATGCTTCTCTACTGAGTTTGCTGGGAGGTAGTCTGCTTTGTTTGGGGACTAGACCCTGGAGCTGAGATATTGCCATTGGAGGGTGAATATAAACTTACCTCAATACACTGTATCTAACTACCTGAGACCACATTTTACATCCCATCCAATTATCTACCAGAAAATCAGGCCATATGTAGTCTGAGCATAATGTCATTTATTCATATTCATTGCCTCCCACCCCCACTCCCTTCTAGCTTTTACATTTATTCTAGGAATAACAATAAGTTCAATTCTGCCATTGCTACCGGAATGGAGAATACCATCTATTGCCCTAAAGCTCTACTCACTAATCATGTACCTACCTAGTCCAAAACTCTCTTCCCTGGTCACTAGGTTGTTGTATCCCCCTATTACGATGTCAGTCCTTTAAAAAACAAGGACTATTTAATTCTTTGTATTTATATTCCTAGTGCCTTGAAAAATATCTGATACATAGTAAGTGTTTAATAAATGCTTGTTTATCTTAATTCTTCCTCATTGTCTTGATTTACCTTTGGGGCTATGACAATTTCTTCTCTATTTATGGAAAATACAAGAGTATCACAGCTATAGGAGGAAAGTGGCCATCAGTAGGCAGGGGCCTAACCCTATGACCACATTGATTGGGCTGATACTTGGTGCTTATGGATTTGCCCTCAAAGCAGGTAGGTATTCCTTCTTCTTAGGAATTCAATGAAAGCAATGCCAATCATAATTGTATAATAAAGAATTACAAAATAGTGAAAAAAGAACTGTTTCCTAGCTTCCTCTGTCCTGGATTTTTCATCAGGATGTGCTAATTAAAGCATCTGTTTCTCTCTCTCTCTCTCTCTCTCTCTCTCTCTTCTCTCTCTCTCTCTCTCATTCCTATTATTGGACATCTTCATTTATTTACTTATTTAAAAATGAGAAAATGTTTTGTTGCCTTCCTCTTCTATTTTGCCTCTATATTCAGACATATGTGATCTCTTAGCAGAGCAAATACACAAAATGACTATAACTAAATACAATTCCTATTTGATATGCCGCTTTTCTTCCCTAGAGTTGGTAGTTGTGTTAATGATGCTGACCTTGTAATTTAAAGCACATCTCAGGGGTGCTTGGCTTCATTTGAGTCTCCTTTTGAACAAATACCAGTAGTGGAATGCTGGTATTGAGGGCATATATTATTGACATTTGATACAATTCCCTTTCATAGACAGGTTAAAGAGCAAAATGTTCAGCTGGAGAAAAACGCATTTGTCAAGGTCCTTATTTTCTTAGAGTTAATGTTTCCCATTGCTATAGACTATAAGCTAGATGAAGACCTGAACCATATTTTTATTTAAACTTTATCTCTGCACAATGTTCTTGCTGACAATAGGTACCTAACAATTTTTGAATTAAATAATGATGTGCTGAAATCATTCACTGTCCATGGTCCTTATGGATCTAATGCCTTCATGAGCCACAGACTCAGAGAACTATGTTAGAAATCACCTAGCCCACTTTTCAGGAGAAAGCACTAATTCAATTTTGTGGTAAGTTTGAATGAAATGAGATCACCAGGGTATTATGATACAAACTGCTACTGCTTGGCTCAGTTTTCAAATAACTGAACATTCTTGATTATACACAAGTGACTTATCTACAGAAAATGTTGCTTTCAAATTCTATTTAATTAATTACTTTGTTGACATTTTTTTTTCATGGATAATATCCAAGTTGCTTACTTACCTGCTTCAATGATATCTTAGTTCTTTCTATTTATCCCTATCCCTTGTTTGAAAACAAGATATAAAGTAGATCCATGAATGGAAGCCCAGGCACTTAGTCACGGAACTTGCCCTTTAGCTTTGTTCTTTGCATTCATCTTAGAGATCATCTGTCCATTCCCAACATGAACCACAGATTTTTGAGAGTTGGAAGGGATCTCAGTGGCCATCTTGCCCAATCCATATATAGCCCCACTCAAACCTACCCAGCTACCCTCCATAAATCTCCACTATGACGTACTGAACAAGTGGTTGTCCAGCTGATTCTTGAAGCCTTTCCAGGAAGGAGGAACTACTTCTCAAGGCAACCCATTTCACATTATACAGCTCTAATTATCAAAAAGTTTTTCTTGTTATCAAATCTAAATTGACTTCTTTGCAACTTCCACCTGGTTCCTGGTTCTTCCCCCTGGGGTCAAATGGAACAAATCTAATCTCTTCTCCATATGACAACCCTTAAAATACTTGAAGGCGGCTGTCATATGCCCTCCCACCTCCCCTGAGTCTTCTCCTCTCCAGGCTAAACACAATCGGTTCCTTCTACCAATCTTCATATGCCATGGACTTAAGGCCCTGGTTGCCCCCTTCTGAGGACTCTACACTAGAGTGCCTCAAACTGAACAAAGAGTGTTCATGGAGTGAGGATACATACAGTGAGGAGCAGATGGTTTTCAGGGAGGAGATGAGATGAGAAAATGATATCTTCTAAGCTCCTCTAGGGTGATTCTTTTTATATTGTGAGCTTTATTTTTTTAAGTTAAATTCATGAGTTTTTATTAACTGCCTTTTATACAAGTAACATTGTGTTAGGAAGGACCTTGTGGAAATTGGACACATTATATGATCTCTTTCCTCCAGAAGTTTACAATCTGGATAGGAGTCAAAACTCAGATCCTTGAAACAACTGGAGAACAGGAAGAAATTTTTAAAAAATTCATGCTAAATTGTGTGGTGCATGTTATAAATGCTGTAGGAGATCAGACAAAGAAGAGATCAGTGTGGCTAGTGTAGTAAAGGAAAACTTCCTGGAAGAGATGGGCTTGAACTGGGTTTTGAACTTAGATTGACCAAGAAGAATTGTCGGAACTTTCTAGTCCTGAGGACAGCATGAACAATGCCACAGAGGCAGAAATGAACTTAACGCATAGGAGGGACAATAAGGAGATTGACCTGATTTTGACGTGTTCCTTGTTGAAGAGAAAAGTGAGAAAAAGTTGACTTGGCAAATTCCCATAATATCAGTCCTATTCATATTAATGTAAAATAAAGATACATTCTAGCTTAAGCTGAACAGCAGCTATAGAGCAACAAGCTGACGTGGCATTGGGTTCATAGAGTCTAGAGTTAGAAGGCTCCTCAGAGCTCAATTAGCTCAAAACTTTCCATTTACAGAAGAGGAATCTAAAGCCAAGTAAAGGGAAGTGACTAGCTCAAGGTCAAACAGGAAGCAAGGATCAAAGCTGGGATTCAAACCCAGATCTTTTGGCATCAAACCCAGATATTTTTGTATCTTTTGGAATCTTTCCACTAACTGTAGTGTTTTCATTCTGTTTTCTACTACACCACATGCTTTTATAAAGGGGAGGAGCTGAAGCTATTTACAAATCTCAAATAGAAAATATTTCTCATGGGCTATCCAGGTAGGCAAGGTAATATTTCAGTTTTATTCATTGGTCTTTAGTTGATTTGTCATTTACATTATACCAGAAGTGATTTGGAGGAAATTTTCTGAAGGGGTTAATTTTTTTTTCAGTATAATTGTTTCTAAGCTCAATGTAAAATCTTGTTGGGAGAGTGGAAGAATATTTGTAAGGAGGGAAGAATATTAGTATGTTGTATGAACACTCAAATGATTAAGAATAGTTTCTTGTTCATTTATTTCAGTTACATACAACTCTTTGTGACCCCATTTGTGGTTTTCTTGGTGAAGATACTGGAGTGGTTTGCCATTTCTTTCTCCAACTCATTTTATAGATGAGGAACCTGAGGCAAACAGGGTTAAATGACTTGCCCAGGGTCACACAGCTGCCAAGTGTCTGAGGCCAGATGTGAACTCAGGTCTTTCTGAGTCCAGGCCCATTGTGCCACCTAACTGCCCTATGAAGAGATGCATGCAATCACTCAATCAGTTAATTAACAAGTCTTCATTAAGAATGAACTATGTGCCAGGAGTTATGTTTGGCACCGGAGAGACAAAGAGAAGTGAAAAAGTCCCTGCCTTCAAGGATCCCACATTTCCAACTGGGGGATAACTTATAAATACACACAGAATGGGTATATATACAGAATAAATGTGAGGTATTTGGGGGTGGGGTGGGGAGGGCTCTGCAACTGGTAATTTGAGAAAGGTCTCATACAGGAGACATCACTTGAATCAATCTTTCATAGAAACTAAGGATTCTGAGAAACAGAGGGGAGGACAGTGGGAAGTGCTTTCCAGGTGTTGGAATAGGCTTCAGGTAAATGCTTTAAATGAACACATAGCATTTAATTTTCAAAGGAAAAAAACACAACCTTGTTTGGACTAGAAGGTACTGAGTGTCAGAACTGCCTCTTAGGTTATATTTTTTCTTCCAATGGGCAACCCCTTTAGTTTAACCTCATGCTCAGAAACTTTGAGCAATCAATCCAGCAAGTAGCTATTAGATTTGAAAATCAGGTGTTAGTCTGTCTTCCTAGGACATAATGTTTCATATGTTTTCTCTGGTGTTCACCATTTCTTCAAGTGATAATTAGACATTAATGTGATCTCGTGAAATCCATTTGACTTTTGTAGGACTATTTTGTTTTGTTTTTGTATCCACAGAGACTACCAGAGAATTTAGAATATAATAGGTGCTTAACATATGCTTGCTAGAACTAGACTTTTCTTTCTGGAAAATGAGACTGGTGGTATGACAGTCTTTGTTAGCAGTAGCCATTTGATTCAATTCAATTAGGCAAATATCAATCACATACTGTGTACATGGCACTGAAGAGGATACAGAAATAAATTAGAAACTTTCCCTGCCTTTGTGGCTTTTTTCCAGCAAAGGTGGAATGAGGTATGCCATAAGAATGAAGTAGTATGATATAATGAAAATAAGCAACCCACTGGATTTGGAGTCAGAAGGTCTAGGTTCAAGCCTTAGATATATTGTGTGACTTTAGGCAAATCATCTAACCTCTGTGAATTTTAGTAACCTCATCTGGTGGTTATAATACACAGCATGCAGCTCATTAAAATAATATATATGAAAGCACCTTATCATCCATAACACTCTATAGAAAAGTAAAGTATTATTATCATAAGTGTGTATGAATCCCTGTGGTAATGCAGAGGAAGGAAATGAAGTAGGTGTGATATTTTTGAAAAGGTAGATTAGGGTTATGTCATGGGTAGTTTTGGATGTCATACTGTAAAAATGTTGTTTGGACTCTCTAGGCAAAATGTGATGACCATAGAGTGGAGTTGATAGGGGCAGTTAAAGTGTTAGAGAAAATTATCAACTCCTTGAGGGTAAGGCCTTTTTTGTCATTATATCTCTAGCACCGAGGACATTGATTTGGACATAACAAATACTTAGTGTTTGTTGAAGTGAATCAAATTGAACAGAGAAGTGATGTGATTAGATCAGTGCATTGGGAAATAGAATGGCGGGTGTGCAGGATAGATTGAAATAGAGACTGAAGTTTGTAGTCTGTTGCATTCATATAGGTGAGAGGCAATGGTAACCTGGACATGGGAGCAATGATAGCAGAGGAGATGAAAATGAGGAAAGGAGGAAGGAAAAAACAAGCATTTATTAAGTGCCTACTATTGCCTACTATGCTGGGCGCATTACAAATATTATCTCACTTTGTTTTCCTTACAATAATCTTGAGAGGTAGGTGCCGTTATTATCCTTATTTTAGAGTTAAGGAAACTGAGGAAGACAGAAGTTAAATGGCTTGTCCAGGGTCAGACAGCTAGTAAATATCTGAGGCTGGATTTGAACTCAGGTCTTCCTGACTTGTAGTACAGTTTTCTATATACTGAACCACCTAGGATCTCGGAGGCAAAAAAAAAGATATGCTATCTTTTACTCTTTTAATAATGGTCTTCAAAGTGTCTGCTTTTCGTCAAACTTTTCTAGAGCTGTGGAAATTGTACTGGACTTGAAATCAGAATACTAACTATGCTTTCTAACCTACCTTTGTGACCTTGAGCAAATTACTTAACCTCTCTGGGTCTCAGTTTCCTCACTTGTAACACAAGGAGGTTCTTAAGTTTCCTTCCAGCTCAAAATAATGTCGTCTCATAATCATCCTTCAGGGTTCCATACTCACTTCTGCTCTGTGTGGGACCAAAGATAGCATGGAGCTAGCCAGTGTATGAATGTGAGAGTCAGTGCTTAGGGGAGATTCTAGAAAACCTTCTAAAATTATAAAATGCATTTATAAAATAAATGCAAGGTATTTTTTGTGGGGGAGGGAGGCTCTGTGGAGATTTTATCTGATCTCGCTTTCCTCTCATTTAATAAACACACATGCATATACGTAATACATATATAGTATGTATCTATCTAGCTATATAAATATATATCTTCACACACACACACACACACACACACACACACACACACACTCACACTCCTTATAGTTGCTGAGCAATGGAAGTTCTATTCCCCATTATTGGGAAGGGAATTCATACTCAGATATCTCACCACCTGGTTATCCCTCAGTTTCACACTTTGTTCTCTGAGCTATGCCTTCCACCCATCTCATAAAGCTCTTTGCACTTTCCGTTTATACATTCCAAATACTTCTTGACCCATTATCCTGGTGGCCCCAAAGCAGTCACTTTGTCAACAGTAGGCCCCCCACTCCCGTTAGTCATACTCCTAAATCATTCCAATACTCATTGACCCATTATCCTGGTGCCCCCAAAGCAGTCACTTTGTCAACAATAGTCACCCCCTTTAGTCATGCTCCTAAATCATTCCAAATACTCATTGACCCATCATCCGGTTTTCCTCTAAGCAATCACTTAGTCAACAACAGTTGGCTGTAGAGTCAGGAACTAACTCCATAATCCATGCTCATAAATCAATCCTGGCAGAACCTCCATTGCTTGGGGGAGGGGGGCAATTCTCTCTGACTTTCCTTTGGTTTATTTTTGGAGTACATAATCCTCAAATACTTTGGAGGAGGATTTGATGGCATAATTGAGGGATTGACAACTGTTAGCGAAGTATGCCACAATCCGTTTTCTCTACTTAAAAGCATGTGGATTAAGCTCATGACAGAAAGGCCAGACATTCAGATGTAACTATAAAGATGATTTGGTTTTCTCAGAAACAAACCTTGGACTGGTGGTTATTATAAGGATGGTCAATTATATGGACACAGAGATTTTCATCTTAAGGATTCTTCCCCATTGCCTACACATATATTTAAGTTCCCATGCTATAAATAAAACAAACAATAACAAGCAAAAAACCAACTTTCTATGACTCTGTAAATTCTAAGAAGGAGTTCTTTATGCTCTCTTGCCTATACTTTCTCACCACCCACTCACTCTTCAGCTCTCTGCAGTCTGGCCTATATCTGAACCGCTCTGCTGAATGTACCCTATCCCAAGTCATTAGTGACCTAGTTGCAAAACCCAGTGACCTCATTTGGTCCCTCTTTCTTCTTGATCTATCTATGACATTTAGTACCATTGGCTAGCCTCCCCTTAATTTCCTCATCCCTTGGTTCTGTGACATCACTCTATTCTGATAGTCTTCAACTTCCCTGCTTTATTTCACACTATTCTCTCCTTTGCTAAGCTGTAGACAAACTGAACTCACTCTCTTTTAATCTCTTCCAGCCCTCTCTTACACCTATGAATTTACATGTGATGCCCCACATCTCTACCTGTCAGAATCCTCTTTCTTCCCTACCTCCATTAGGTATCATCTTCTCTATTAAGCTTTTCTTGTTCTCTTCAACTAGAAGAGACATCTCCCTTCTTGGATCTCACATGTCAGGCTCTTTTATCTCTCCTATGCATATCATCATATCCTAACTTATATTATTGGTATTTGTATAGATGTTTCTGTTATCCTACTAGAATGTAAGCTCCATTAGGTCAGGGACTGTGTCTATTTTTATATCCCCAGAGTCCAATACAGCACCTTGTACTTATATGCTGAAGAACTATATGTTTAATTAAATTGAACTGAACTGAGAAGGCAAAAAAGAAGAATATGCAAGTATAAAAGTAAGAGGAGAGATGAAGAAAATGGAAAAATGAGGAAATGAAAGGTACATATAGTGCTTAGTAGTAGGTGCCCCAGAAACTGTTTCAAGTACCACAATTTACCAACCCCCTACTTTACAAGTTAACAAGAATCACTTCTACTGGGTTGCTCGGTTATTTTAATTTAGGTTGTTGAATATGCTCTCTAAAAGGAGAAGGTTTTCTCTTTCATGCTGGTTCACAGAGATATAAGGGAAACAGGCAAGATTAGAAAGCAGAGTGGTATTGTACAGATCAACCAACCAACCAACCAATCAATGAGCAAGCATTTATTATGCATCTGCTATATCCCAGGTACTGTACTAAGTGATGGAGATACAAACAAAAAAGTGAATCTGTCTTTACCTTCAATTATACTTCAAGGAGTATAGATTCTAATGAGAGAGACAACATAGACAAATATAAACATATACATGATAGATATAAAGTAGATACAAGCGAACCTTTTAGAAGAAGTCATTAGCAGCCAGGAAACCAAGAAAAGCCTCAGGCAGAAGGTAGCATTTGCACTGGGTCTTGAATGAAAACCAGAGATTCCAAGCAATGGAGGTATTAGGAGAGTGTTTCAGGTATGGAGAACAGCAAATGCAAACTCATGGAGGTGCAAGATGGAGTGACGTGGACATGGAACAACAAGTAGACAGGTATAAATGGATTGAAGAGTGAGTAGAGGAGAATGATGTATAAGAAGTGATTAGAAGGGGATGGATTGAAGTGGAGAGAAACTTAAGTCAATGAGACCAGTAGGAAGGCTATTGAAATAGTCCAGATGAGAAGCAATTAAGCCCTGAACTAAGGTGGTGACTGTGTAAGTGGAAAGAAGTTGTGGAAGATAGAAAAGATGCAGTTTGGCTGAATATGTGAGTTGAGTGAGATTGAGGAGCTGAGACTGACACTGAGATTATGAGCCGAGGTAACTGGAAGGACAGTGGTGACCTGAATGAACAGTAATAGAAGGAAAATGGGTTGGGTAAAACAAATAAACATGGATTCAATTTATTGAGTTTTAGATGCCTACAGGAAATCCATTCTGAAATTTTTAATAGACAGTTGGTTCTATAGGACCAAAGCTCAGGAGAGAGACCAGGGGTAGATATATATAGATATGGCAGTCATCTATCTACATATAGTAATCAAACCCATGTAAGCTAATAAGACTACCAAATGAAAGAATGTAAAGAGAAAAGAAACCAGAATAGAGCCTTGGAATATACTTGTAGTTAATGGATATGACATGAATGAAGATCCAAAGAAGGGCATAGATGGAGGTAGGAAGAGAACCAAGAGGGAGTTTTGTATGTATTTATGTAGTCGTTTTGAGGTTGTCTCTCCTGTTAGACCGTCAGTTCCTTGAGAGTTCCGAGTGTCTTTTGCCTTTATATCTCCAGTGCTTTGCACAGTGCCTGGGGCACAATAGGAGCTTAATAAATGCTTTTTGAATGACTTATTAATTGAGTGCAAAGAGGTCAATAAGGTTGAGGACTGAGGAAGGGCCATTGGGGAGGTCATTGGCAAATGATCATTGTAAAGTAAGGTTACTGTCAACAGGTCTCCTGAAGGCATTGTCTACCTTATTTTGGAAAAATCTCCATCATTATTCCTGAAACAGCAACTACCTCTTCACTGTCTAAAAGCTGTAGGGATGCTCTAGGTGGAGAAAAAGGGCCCATGTACCTAGCTATGTGGTAGCAGAGAATTGAAAATCATGTGGTTAATCTGCAGTATAATACACACAGACACACACATATATAAATACACACATATATAAAACATATATGTATATACATGTGTGTATACATATATATGTATATACATGTGTGTATACATACATATGTATATACATGGGCAGGAATTAAATAGGAAATTTAGGGTATGAGCAACATATCCATTGTATGGATATGATGTGATCATTCTCCTGCTGGAGATCAGGATTTGTCTCCACCATCTCGTTGTGGGAATGGAATTACTCTCCTCCCTTTCTATAGAGCAGGTTCAACCATGAACCTTGATAGAGCACCACTCTGGGGTTATATGGCCATGATAGCATTCCCTTTCAAGAAAGTCAACTTCCAATGATCAGACTTCCTTTATATCACCTGAATGTTTGGGAGGAACCTATCCTGTCCTCCCATCCTCCTTTTCTTTCATGTAATTTCCGCACAAGAAAGAAGTCAGTTTCCAGAAGTGTTGTTCGAATCTACAAACTGGGCAGTCTCTTGTTACATACAAATGCTGTGATGTGGCTTAGGTAACATGGCTGGCCTTGACCCTACTGCTCCTCCTTGAAGCTTCTGATTATTCACCTGGCCACACTCTTCCCTAAAAGAGGGATTGGAGTGGAACATATTTTTGGAAGAGAATGCCTATTTTAAGCTGAAGGACAGGGGCTCCCTGTCCTGCCTTTGCATTGGCTCATTTCCACTCTGCACTCAGCAAAAATTGAATATTCTCTAAACAATAGATGACTCAGCCTTTGCTAAGCCCTAGGTGAAATGGATTTAACAGGCAAAGAAAGAAAAAAGTCTTTTCTTTATTTTCCACAGTTCTGCTTGATGATAATTCTCAGTGCCTGGTGCCTCTTTCATCCGAAGTTCTCTAATTAATTAAGCCTCACAACTCCCCTGGCAGGTAGAGGAGTACAAGAAAGTTCATTTAAAGGCAAGCCTCTAAGACAGAGTGTGGCTGTTATTGGGGCTGCTTTAAACAGAGACAGCTCTCTATTGTGCCTCTTCCATTTTATAGAATAAATTGAGGCAGAGAGGCTTTGCCTGAGATATCCACTCAGTTACAGTGACAGAATGCAGTATGGAATGAAGCCTTAAGGCTACAAATTCTAGTGCTCTGTCTAAAATCTACCAACATATATATATAATTTCAGCTGTGATATGAGAACACCCTTAGAGAAGTCAGACTTTAGAGCAGGCAGCACCAATCAGATAAGAACGTTTTTGTGACCCCACTTGGAGTTTCCTTAGCAAAGATACTGGGATGGCTTGCTCTTTCCTTCTCCATCTTATTTAACAGATGAGTAAACTGAGGCAAACAGGGTTAAGTAATTTGCCCTGGATGACACATTTAGTAAGTGTCTGAGGCTGTATTTGAACTCAGGAAGAGGAGTCCTCCTGACTCCAGGCCCAGTGCTCTATCCAGCTGCCCTGTTCACATAAGAATAGAGATATGTAAAATGTAAGGGAGTGATTTTGATATGGGCCATAGGTACAGAATAATTCTGATACTTAATATAATTAAGTGTGAAGCATACTATTTGTGCTCTTTTTTGTTTTGTTTCTTCTGTCTCGTAGTTCATTCCATTGGTTATAATTCTTCTATGTAACACCACTGATGTGAAAATATCCTTAATGTGAATGTATACGTAGAGCCTATATCAGATTTCATTCTGTCTTGGGGAGGCGGGGTAGGAGGTAGGGGAGGGAAGGGGAGAAAATTTGGAACTCAAAAGCTTGTGGAACTGAACGTTGTAAACTAAAAATAAATAAATATATTTTTTAAAAGGGGAAAAATAAATTAAGATATAGATATATGTATATATGCACACACACACATACATATACATAAACACAATCGATACATACGCACACATATGTAAAAACAGCCATGCCTACATAAATGTGCGTATAC
Source organism: Trichosurus vulpecula (assembly GCF_011100635.1). Classification (NCBI taxonomy): domain Eukaryota; kingdom Metazoa; phylum Chordata; class Mammalia; order Diprotodontia; family Phalangeridae; genus Trichosurus; species Trichosurus vulpecula. The sequence goes on from NC_050580.1 coordinate 235,678,261, forward strand.
GTGTGTATATACACATACATGTACATACACACATGCATACACACATATATACACAATACACATATGCACACACATGCACATGCATATACATATACACAATCATGCATACACATACATGTACACACATACATATACATATGCACATACATATAGATATACATATATACATATACATACACAATATAATACACATACACATACATATGCATATGCATATACATAGAAACACATACACATATACAGGTACAGATACATATATACACACAATACACATACATATACACATACACACATACCTACATATACACATATACATACATATGCATATACATAGACATAAACACACATACATATGCATATATACATGCACACACACATATATGCATGCATATAGATATACATGTATACATACACATATAATACACATACACATACATATACATATACAGACACGTATACACATACACATACATATATATATATATATTTTTTTGTCAGCATCATCTTTTTTTTACTAATTGGTCATTAAGACATTCAAATTCAACCAAACTCAACCAACTCATTGAGCAGCTACTTTGTGCGGTGCTTTAGACCAAAGGTCAGCGAGATATAATTCTTGACTTCAAAGAGCTTAAAGTTTATTAGGAGAGATGACACACACATGCATAAATAATGAAGATAGAAGAAGACTGTTATAATTGAAGAAAGATAGCTACAAAGGAAAGGCGTTGTGTTTGTTTTTTAGAAGAGAGAGGAATCCACCAATCACAAGCATGTATTCATTTCCTCCTATGTGTCAGGCTCTGTGTTGGGCACTGGGGATGCAAATATAAAAAGGCAACAATCCCTGCCCTAAAGGAACAGTTTTATAGCTGAGAAAAATGAGCCCAAAGAAAGGCTGGGTGGTATAGTGGAGAGAGCCTTTATAGCTTGGTGTGGTAATACATTCTTCTAGTCCTCGCTGTCAGAGAGGATGAGGCAGGTGGATCTCTTGCGTTTTGGAGTTCTGAGCTGTGGTAGGGTGAAAGACAATCGGGTGTGTCTATACAAGATCTGGCACCAATATGGTCAGCTCCCAGGAATGTAGGGCCACCAGATTGCCCAAGGAGAAAGAATCTGCCCAGAAAAATAAAGGAGGTTAAACACTTCCAAGTCAATGAATCAGGGCATCAGGCCCATAAGTGGACTCTCAACTTCCAGGCAGGGAGACTCAGGCAAAAAGAAAAAAAAAAAGCAATATTTGAAGACAGAGTACCTGGGTTAGAAATCTCACCTTTTATGCTTCTATCTGTCTGACATTGAGCAAATTACTTAATCTGCTTACTCTCATCTGTAAAATGAAGGAGATAGACTAGAGGTCTTCTGAAGTCCCTTCCAGTTCTAGATTTATTCTAGATCTATGATCTGTCTTTAGGTTATCCCCTGTTCTTCCCACCCTGCCATCCCAGAATATATGCTTCTTTAGAAAGGGGACAGTTTCATTATCATCTCCTGTAACCCCAGCACTTAGCACAGTGCCTGGCACTTGCATGTTGAACTGAATTCTTTTTTTGGGGGGTAGGAGACATGTATGTACCTAAGAAAATACAAAGCAATATAAGGATATTTCTGGGATGTGGGGAGCCACTATCACCAGGGAGGATCAAGAAAGACTCATAGGAGGGGCATCTGAGCTGGGTTCTGAAGGAAGCTAGGGATTCTGAGAGTCAGAGGTGAAGTGTGAGTGGATTTCAGGCCTGGGCGACAGCCTTGGAAGAGACATGGGAGTTGAAGATGAAATTCCAAATGAGGAAAACAGCAGATAGGTTTTTTTCTGGAATACAGAGCATGAGGGTGAGTAATATACAGTAAACCTGAAAAGACAGGCTGGAGCCAGAATGAAAGCCACTTTAAATCCCAAAGATAGGATTTTTTATTTTAGCCAAGAGTCAGTAGGAAGCTGCTGACCATTCTTTGAATGAGACAGTGATGTGGTCAACCAGTGCTCTAGGATTGTGGGGGCTAGATGGGAGAGGGGACATATATAATGTAGGGAGACCAAAGTAAGATGTGATGGGGTCCTGAACTAGGATGGTAACCTTGTGATTAGAGAACAAGAAATAGACGCAAGAGATGTGGAAGCAGGATCAGCAAAGGCCTAGTATCTTTTTGGATGTGACAGAAAGGGAGAGCAAAAAATCAAGGATGGATCTGAAGTTGCCAACCTGGGTGACTGGAAGGTTGGTGGTACCTTTGAGAGAAATAGGAAAGTGTGAAAGAAGAGTTGTTTGGGACATGTTGAATTTAAGATTCCTATAGAACATCCAAATGGAAATGTGTAGTGGTCCAAAACGTGAGACTGGAGCTCAGGAGAGAAACTAGCACTGGATATATAGATTCAGGAGTCAACTGTGTAGAGATGATAATTGAACCTGTAGAAGGAAATGAGTTCACTGAGAGAGGGGGGGGGGGGGAGAGAAACACACACACACACACACACACACACACACAGAGGGAGTGAGAGACAGACACACACAGAGAAACAGAGAAAAAGACAGAGAGACAGAGAGAGAGGGAGGGAAGGAGGGAGAGGGAGGGAGAGAGAGAGAGAGAGAGAGAGAGAGAGAGAGAGAGAGAGAGAGAGAGAGAGAGAGCGAGAGGATGTACAGAGAGAAGCAAAGGCCCAATTACCCTCTAACAAATGATAGTTGTAGACAAAGAGTAATTTAGGCATGTCAATCACCTTTTTTTTTTCAACCATTATCAACACACCTGGGCTTGGCAGGGTGGGAGCCATAGAGCAAGTGTCCAAGGAGAGAAAATTGATAATAATAATGATAGCTAGAATTTCGTGTGCAGCGGTTTTACAACATTACCTCATTTTATCCCCTTGACAACCTAGGAGGTGTGTGCTATTATCACTGCCCTTTTACAGACGAGGAAACAAGCTAAGAAAGGTTAACTTACCTAGAGTCACACAGATAGTAAGCATCCAAGGCAGAATTTGAACTCAGGTCTTCCTCATTCCAGGTCAATACCACCTAGTTACCTGTAAACTAAACTCAATAGCAAAACTGAAAAGAAGGAGGGCACTGACTCTTTCTTCCTGGTAACAAGGTGTCAACCTTATTAGAAGAAGGGTGCCTGTTTTTGGAAAGTGATGAAAGCTAAGGAGCATGGTAAATTTGATTAAAGTAAGATTCATAATGAAGTAAATCACTCTCATACTGTTGTTATGGATAATTCTCCTATAACCCAGGGTGGCTTGAGTAACATGCCGAAGTCACTTTTGTCTTTTGTATAACTTGGAAGGAAGTTGTCTTGATTTTCATTCAAGTATTTCCCATTTCTTTTCACTGGAGAAGGGTGATTTGTGGTCCCCTGATGAATACTGTTTGTAAAGGAGAAGATTTGTGCTGTGATTTTCGATATGGTATAAAAACAATTTCCAATGCAAATAAAGCCATGGTAGAGATGTAAAGCTTCCCCCATATTTTGATAAATTTAAAATCTATCCATTTGCTAATTGTTATTCATTCATTCAGTCATTTCCAGCTCTTTGTGACCCCATGGACCATAGCACATCAATATTGTCCATGGAGTTTTCTTGGCAAGGATGTTGTAATGGTGTGCCATTTCCTTCTTCAGTTCACATGCTATATATCTGTTCATTTGTTTATTGAATATATTTGTTACTTTATTAGTTATTATCTACTATTCATATTAAATCTAATGGTATAATATCATTGGGATCTAAGTTCCTCCTATGTACGAAATATTCCATTTTCTAGCCTCAGCACAAGCCTAGCATCCAGACTGGCATATAGTAGGTACTTTAAAATGCTTGTTAATTGGTTAATTGGATATACTTCCTCCTCACCTCTGCCTCTTGGAATCCTGATTGCCCTTTGGGATTCAGCTCAAGTCATCTCCTATACTGGACTCTTCCAGAGTTTGTCAATTGTTGATAATCTTCCCTTGTCGGAAGTTATTTTCAATTTGTACGTGCACAGAGGGAGGGCCATACTGCTGGGAACAGCATGGTTGGGTGGCAAGACCATTTGTTTTAGAAATAGAGGATCTGGGTTCAAATTTCACTTCTGAATGCTCACTACCTATATGACCTTGGGCAAGTCACTTGAACCTCTCTAAAATGAAGGACTTAAATTAAATGGCCTTTGAAATACTTTTCAACTCTAGAGCTATGATCTGTGTTTATGTTTTTCCTCTCCCTTGACAATAGAATGTAGACTCCTTGAGGGCAGAGACTATTTCATTTTTGCCTTTGTATATCTAGTGCTTAGCATACAAAGTGCCTGGAACATAGTAGGCACTGAATTGAAATTGACATTTTTTTAACGCACTAAATTGATTTGAATGGCAAATGAGCTTTGTCACCATCAAATTACATTGGGATATTATATTTCATGTTCGTCTAATGCTAAAGAAAAAGTACCGACGATATTCTGAAAATTCAGAGCTGTTCAAAAAAGGAGATCTCATATGGGTTTTATGTCAATTCAAAATGCTTTTGCAATTCTACACTGGCTTCACGCAAATAAAAGGTAAACCGTGATTTCTTCAGAAGTACGTTGCTGTTGTTCAGTCATTTCAGTCATGTCTGACTGTTCATGACCACATTAGAGGTTTTCTTGGCAAAGATATCGCAGTGGTTTGCCATTTCCTTCTCTAGCTCATTTGACAGATGAGCAAAGTGAGGTAAACAGGGTTAAGTGACTTGCCCAGGGTCACACAGGTAGTAAGTATCTGAGGCCAGGTTTGAACTCAGGAAGATGAGTCTTCCTGACTCTAGGCCTGGTGCTCTATTTACTGTGCCATATCTAAATCATAGATTTAGAGCTGAAGGGGACCCAAGAGGCCATCAAGTCCTATTCCCTCATTTTATTGATGAGAAAACTGAGGCATGGAGAGGAAACTTGGGTCACACAGGTTCTAAGCTGTGAAGTAGGATTTGAACACAGGTCTTCCTGACTCCATTCTAGTTCCCTATCCAATACAATATCAATCAGGAAAAAGTAATTACCTCAGAAGAGACTATATTATTGATAGAGAAAGTGAGTAATAATAAGGCAATTCTATCTCTCTGGGATATCTCATGTAAATCTCAGGCTTGGCTATCATTACATGTATCATTTATCTTCAGACCCTGGTGTGAAAAAACAGGGTATTTATCAACAAAAAGGAATACTGGAAAGGACTCCTTCTATGTGCTTCCCTACCCTCTTTGCCAATGCACTGTGAGACAAGAGGTTGAGTTAGGTGGAGAGCCCAAATGAGATGCTAAAAGGCCATCTGAAACCTCAGAACAGGTTTATAAAAAGTGAAAGATGTGACTCATCTTTTCTGTTCCTGTCATGTCAGGTGTACTCCTTGTCTTCAGGGGTGACAAGTGCTAGTTGAAAAAGACATTTACCATCTAGTTGACATCCTTTTCTTATTCTTCTTTGTTATACTGTCAGCACTGGTCTGGTGTTGGCCTGTTAACTCTTTGGGAAGAAAATGAGAATGATTTATGGTCAAAATGGTTCAATGTTCCTCTATCTTCATCTTTCTTTTTGTGTCTCTGTTCTCTTCTTTCTTCCCAGCTGGCCCATTCTAACTCTTTTCTGTTGCTGTTGTCTTTACTTCCTAAAAAACAAACAAAAAGTTACTTTGACTTCTTTAGGACTCAGCTTTTCTTACTGACGATGCTTTGTAAAGTCTCTTCTTGCTCTGTCTATGAGTCTTTAAAGCTATATGACTCTTGAGTGAGTAGCCAGGGAATTGACCCAAGTCCCTGGAACCAAAGGTGAGCCATTAACCACTTGATAATGAATATTAGCCAATCAGGAAGTATTATGTTAATGTGGTACCATGATTTGCTGACTGTGGAATAAATAATAGGGAGATGGAGAGGCAGTCCAAAGACCAGGACTGGTCAAAATGTCTGTTATTAATTAGCCAGATTATGTTATAAATTATATGGTGACCAATAAATTCCTGGCAAATGAAAGGAGCAAACCACAGTATAATGTGGGAGGAAGAATCAGGTTGCTGAGAACCTGGGAGAAGAAAAGAGATTCAACATTTCTCAGATTCCAAATGGCAGCTGATAAGTCTATGTCTCCTTCCAGAATGGGGCCTTGGCTGGGACTAATTTAGAAGAAACATTTAACAGTGGACAGATAAACTGCTTAGTTCTCATTTGGTACAATTTTGTACATTTTCATAGATTATATCCTTATAATTCCTATTGTCATTCAGTCATGTCTGAGTCTTCACGACACCATTTTTTTTGGTAAAGATCATGGAGTAGTTTCCCATTTCCTTTGCCAGCTTGCTTTACAGATGAGGAAATTGAGGCAAACAGGGTTAAGTGTCTTGTCCAGGGTTATACACCTAGTAAGTCTCTGAGGCCAGATTTTGAACTCAGAAAGATGAGTCTTCCTGACTTCAGCTGGCATCCTATCCACCATGCCACATAGCTGCCATTTGTAATTGCCAACCCCTTGTTAAATTCAACTTTCGGGAAGACAAAGGGGGAGTAGGAGACATTCTGGAGTTCATCAAATTCTGGGTGTTTTATAGACGCTAGACTGCTGGGGAAATATCAAACCATGAAGCTCAGCTAGATGAAGTACTGGACAAATCCAAGCCACTTGTGTTCAAGTCCCTGGATTTGCCACCAACTGTATTACTAATTCACTTCTGTATTTCAGTTTCCTCATTTATAAATTGGGGGTAACATTTGTACTGCCTAGCTTACAGACTTGTAAGGAAAAAGCATTGTAAAATTCAAAGACCATATAAATTTAAAACATTTAGAAATGGGAACCATGCATAAATGTGAATTCTTTAGTATTGTTGTTATCTGATTCTTCTTATCTTTTTTTTAGGTCCAATAGAAATAGTCCAGGGACTAGCTGTTATACTGGTATTGTTCTGTTGTATTTAATAGTCTGAAGACTATTTCACAGGGCAATGAAATGACTGCTTTCTATAATTGAATAACAGTATTAGGATGAGCTCTCATCTTGTGAGGATCACTGAAAGCATCTTGGAGACAATTCCAATAGCAGACAGGACTATAGGGATGATAAATATTTTTCCCTGCTCCCACATGGCTTAAATTTCTTCTGCTAGGTCTCTATAGTTGAGGAATTTGCATTCTAGATAGTTTGAAGGTTATGAGTACTGTGGTGTGGTGACATCTTTTAAAAACACTGCTCTGAGATTTTTAAGGATTAGTGTTAATCTAGGTAAGTGGTTGTGGGCAATGGTTTTGTCTGTGAAAATGCTCTAGTTGCAGTGCAATTTATTGGTTAAAATTTCTAGGATATTTTGGATTTATAATATTGTTTGATCACCTTTTCTGGAATGTTCTTTAACTATTTCTAGAGGATGATGGTAGCATGGAGGACAGTTGGGGGCAGGAGGCAAAACCATTATTTTATCATAACTTGACACTATCACTTCTGTTTATTTAAACAGAACTTAATGGGAATGTGGATTACTAAAACTGAGCAAGAGAGGGTGAAGAACTGAGGAAGTATCTTGGAGAAAGTGGAGATGATCTAAGACTTTTTAAGAATGACAGATTTGACGGCAAGTCCTGAGTGGATTTTGATAATAATTATGTAAATTGATTTCTTTTATGATTTTGGCCATTCATTTCCATTTTCCTTTGGACCACTTGCTATCACAGTGGACACTGTAATATAATATCTTTTCCTTTCATCCCTTAGATTTTTCTTATACACACACACACACACACACACACACACACACACAAACACACACAAACAAACACTCACGCTTTTGGTCAAAATCTTTTGCTCTTTAGGAAAGAAGAGGGGAGATGAAACTCACATTGATTCTTGTGGTGACTCAGGCGTGGCAGTGAGGCCTTCTTTGGTTGGCTCATTTGTTGTCATGGCAACTCTCTCATGGAAACCCACCATGGTGGCAGAGCCCTGGCAAGCCTTGGATGATGTGACCTTCAAAATGGTTGACTGCGGCTTAAAAAAAAATACACATATAGGAAAGTAAGCCATATTCCTTCACTCTCATCCCTTTTCACTCTGATTTACATTTAGCCTGTTATAAAAGGTTTAAGGTCTGTTTCCTCTGTCTCTCTTTCTTCCCCTCTCAAGGGTTAGCACTGAAGTGGAACTGTCAAGTATGAGCCACACAACAATAACCACCACCACCACCACAAAACCCCCCGCAAAACAAAAAAGAACAGATGGAAACCTCACACATGAAGGGGGGAGGGTAAGAGACACATACAGAGATAGAGAATTAGACCATTAGAGACACAGAGAGCACCATGTTATTAGAAAACACTATTAATACTTCACATAAAAGACAGAGAAACAAGGAAGACCAAAGGGAAAAAAGATGGAAGAAAAGGATATCAAGTTTGTGTGTTGGTAGGCCATTTGGAGAATGGGCAGACAAAATCGAGGATATAGCAGGAAGAAAAAGAACCATAACTTTCAGAACTTCCTGAAGCTTTTGTTCATTCATTTTTACTTATTTTTCCCAGTTTGAACACCTGCTATGTCAAACGATTCAGTTTGGTCAAGGGGCCCTATCAGAGAGGGAAGTTCTCAAAGCCTTTGAAATAATCTCTTTGCAAATATTTTAGGACCTTACTTTAATCTTCCTGCTGTCTCATCACACCCATTCTGAATGCATCATAGTTTTGCGTTGTCATCTTTTTTTCTGCTTCTCTTTCTTGTTTCAATGTTCCCCCCTTACTTATTCCAGAACAAACATAATGCAAGTAGGTTGACTGTAATACCACTTTCAAAGGCACAACTCAAATACTACCTCCCTGAAGAAGCCTTTCCTGATGCCTCTTATCTGGAAATAATCTCTCTGTCCTCTAAGTTGTCAACTCTGCATAATGTTTCCCTTACCATCCTATTGGCCCATGAGTTCCATGAGAGAAGAAACAGCATCTTATTATTTGTCTCACTTCAATTCCATTTCTACTCCATCACATCGCATTCTGTTCCTTTTTATTGAATTTATCTCCCTTATAGCACCCGGTACAATGCTTTATCCATGGTTTGTACTTCAAAACTTTAAGGATCTTTATTTTTTTCTGTGCGTATACTCCAGTGACGCAGATTGCAGCTCCTCAATACCTCAGTACAGTAATGTTCAAAGTATGGCTCTGGGTCACTAAGACTCTTTCAGGGCTTCAAGATCAAAACTATTTTCATCATAATACTAATGTTTTAATTTCTCATATGGTAAATATTGATAGATATAATCCACATAAAAAAAAGCTCTTGGAGGGCAGGGTCCTTAATCATTTGTATGAAGGTCCCGAGACCAAAAAGTGTGACAACCACTGCCATAGAATATGGTCTTCCAGAGTTGCAATGGCCTAAAAATTGATCATCTCCTTAGACAACGTTATGATGCACATCTCTATACACAGCAAGGCTAGTCCTCAGGCAACAGACACATACTCTGACACTGGGCCTGTGCTTGAAATCTTTCCAGTTTGGTAAGATCTACCAGAGAGGCAGCTAGGTAGCACAGCAGACAGAGCCCTGGGCTTGGAATCAGGAAGAATCCTCTTGATGAGTCCAAATCTGACCTCCCACACTTACTAGTTATGTGACCCTGGGCAAGTCACTTAACCCTACTGGCTTCTGTTTTCTATCAATGAGCTTGAGAAGAAAATGTAAAATCACTATAGTGTCTTCTCCAGATGAGATCATAAGGAGCTGGACTGACTGAACAACACCGATAGGGACTTGTATTTCATTGGCTTAACCTTTGGAGAACCTCATAAACCCTATAGCGTTGTAAGGCATTATAGTGAGGTTCGATAAACATTGACTGAATAAACAATGATGAATGACTGATTATACACAAGAAAATCATCATAATTTAGCACATAATTATATGGATTAAGATAATCTTGAGATACAGCAGCTAAGGAGTTAAATTGCATCATGTAGCTTTTGAGTTTATGGCACAAGTATTTGTCCTGGCCTATAGCAAACAACCTTGTTAATAACTTCCATTCCATACACACATTCAAATGTATGTACGTACATATATCAATCGATCGACATTTATTAAATGCCTACTATATGTCAGGCACTGTGTTAAGCACTAGGGATACAAAAAGAGGCAAACGAAGCCTTGCCCTCAAAAGTAGTTTACCATCTCATGGGGGCAGACAACACGTAAACAAATATTTAAAAAGCAAGGTATATGCAGGATAAATAGGAAATAATTAACAGAGAGAAGATGCTGAAATTGAGAAGGGCTGGGGAAGGCTTTCATATATATGTATATATATGATTTTATGTATATATGTAATATGAATTGTATGTAATATATGTAATATGAAAAAGCATTTATTAAGCACTTACTATGTACCAAATGCTGAGGGCACATACAAACACAAAGATGGTCCCTGACCTCAAGGAGATTATATTCTGAGGGGAGGGGGAAATAACATTTATTCAGGGGTGGTGGCCGGGCCAGGACACTTTGGTCCAGAAAGTTAATGGGATAGTGAGTCCTGCAGACTGATGTATTCCTTCCAAGAGCACTGGCAGAGATGATTTTATTATAGTTTCAGAACCTGGAAAGGGAGGTTCAGGGTTGGAAAAGTGACTGAAGAATCACAGAGAGGGTCTGCGTATAGTAGTGGACCAGCGGAAGGAGTCCTGAGTCAGCAAGGAGAAGAGCTGGAAGTTCAGGAGATGAAAGGGCTAAAACCTCAGGGCACACTTTCTGGTAAACAGAGAAGTAAATACAGGAGGAGGGATAAGAGAAGAGGGAAGAGGTAGAAAAATAATGACAATGAGGGAGATTAGGAAAGGGTCCCTGAGATAGCCCTTGAGGGGAATCTTGCAGGAAACCAAAGCTTCTAAGAGATGAGAAGAGAGACTCTTCCAGGCTCCAGCCTGTGAAAAGATATGAAGGAAGAAGATGAACTACCAAATTCAGGGAACTGTAAGCCTAGGTGCTATGTTATTCATGAACACCATCATTTTTTTATATACAGGAAGCAATAGACTTTTCAGTAAGTTGGGATTTGTCCTAGGAAGGCTGTGAGAGGTCTGGGAATGGAATCCAGGTTCAAGTCCAGGGATTGGCAATACTGATTTTTTTTTTAAATAAGGCTAGGGTTATGATAGCTGACATTTAAATAACATTTTAAGATTTGCAAAGCACTTTACGTACGTTATAGAAAGGAATAAGAACCTAGATCTGTGATTTCAGTGATATAGGAAACTCTCAGTATCAATTTATGAATTATATCACATAATGAAGCTTTAGTATATACATAAGGATTAATTGACTGATTGACTCAGCTACTTTTCATTCATTCGTTCAACCAATAACCATTTATTAAGCACCTATTATATACCACGCACTGTGTGATCATAGTTATTACCTTAGTAGACGGCCCTTGTGTTTCAGAATGGACCATGTCCATCCTCAGGTGGCACGTTAGATTAATTTCATCTTTTCAGGCTCTTATTTCTTTTAGCCTTATATAGACTTAATGTTTTACAATTGGACTAGAGCCAGGAGTGGGGAATCTGTGGCTTCAAGGCCACATGTCTCTCTAGGTCCTCAAGTGTGGCCCTCTGACTGAATCCAAACTTCAGTGAGGCTGCAGGTTCCCCACTCCTAGCCCTAGATCATACAGTTGACATAGTGGTAGGCATCCAAAGGCAGCTGGGTGGTTCAATGGATAGAATGCCAGGCCTGAAATCAGGAAGACTCATTTTCCTGAGTTCAAATCTGACTTCAGATGCTGACTACCATGTGACCCTGGGCAAGTCACTTAACCTTGTTTGCTTCAGTTTCCTCATCTGTAAAATGAGTTGTAGAAGGAAATGGCAAACCAATCCAGTATCTCTGCCAAGAAAACCCCAAAAGGGTCACAAAGAGTCAGACATAACTGAAAACAACCGAACAAGGCATCCAAACCCTGACCCAACAGGCAAAGAGGTATGAGAGCTTTATGACCACTATGACTTAACCTACTAGGAAAAGGAAGGCAGAGAGAGGCCCATATTGTCTTCTGGCACTTAGTCTTCTTCCTTGGGACCACTCTGGGCATCCCCTCTGTTGGCTTTCATACTGATATTTCTGGTTTTGGTCTTTCTCTATTTTGGCTGACTAAAGGACAACAACAACAAAACATTAAGTGACTGCTGTATGCAAGGTACTATGCTAGGTGATGGAGATACAAAGTCAGAGTGATGCAGTCTCTGCCTTCCATTCTGCTAGGGAGGCTACAACATGCCCACAGAGGTGAATACAAAGTAAACACAAAATAATACAAAGAAATTCCAAAGGGTAAAAACTGAGGGGATCCACAAAGGTCTGTTAGAGGTGGCCCCTGAGACTTAAAGGAAGCTATAAGTACCAAGAGACTTTCATTTCTTTTTGATCTGGCTCACATCTTGGGATTTGTTTGTTTCTTCTCTCTCATCTCTGGCATCCCAGTACTCCTCGGTATGAGATTCTCTCCCCGCCATTCACCTTTTCCTTTCAGATGCATATGAGACCTGACAGTGGAATGCCTCTCTTTTGTAGTGCTCCCAGTGGACCACCATAAAACTCTTAGAGCAATTGACTCTGAACTCACTCAAGGGACAAATATTAAATGACACAATTGAGAGAGGGCACTATTCCCCTAGGGGGAAGGGAACAAGCATTTATTAAATACCTACTATGTATTAAGCATTTTATATCTCTATGTTTTAATGTTCTAAGCATTTTATAAATGTCTTACTTAATCCTCACAGCAACCCTGAGAGATATATGCCATTATTATCCCCATTTTACAAATGAGGAAACTAAGGCAGACAAGTAGTTAAGTAAGTTGCCCAGGGTCACACAGTAAATATCTGAGGTTGGATTTGAACTCAAGTTTCCCTACCATTTAGGCTTCCCACTCCTCTTCACAACATTTCAACTAAATTTCCAATTATTTTCAATCATCACAAATTTATTCCTTTTTACTATTCTTCTGCATTTCGACTCTACCCAACTCTTTTATATTTAATGACATTTCTGGTTCCTTTTCTGAATGCTTTCCTTTTTTATTTTGTCGCAACTGCCTTTTGCTGCTCCCCTATAATAGTTTTTAGTTCTTGAATCTTCAAGCACCATTTTTGTCTCCTTATCACAAAAGCTCCTGTCCACTGTTCTTGGACAAAGATACTCCTGAACAAGTCTGGGAGGAATTTGTTCATTATGTTCCAGTTGGTATCAGTCATAATTCAGGGCAACTCAAAACTTCTCTGCTTGGCACTGAAAACCCTTCACAATCTGGCTGCTATCTACCTTTCCAGGCTTTTCCAGGTTCATTACTCCCCTCCATGCTCTCTACATTACAGACAGACTGGTTTATTTGCTGCTCTCCAAATTTGGTATTCCACATCCCACCTCCAAATCTTTTCGTAGGCTATTGCCCATGCCTAGAATATCTTCCTTCCTCATCCAGTTCTCAGAATCCCTAGCATGCTTCAAGGTTCAACTCATGGACCACCTCCTATGGGAAGCTATAATTAAACACCTTAATTGTTCGTATTCTTTCCTTCTTCAAATGATCTTCATGGAATGCTTCATGTAATGATTGAGGGTATGAATTATGTCTCCTTTGTCTTTGTAAACCAGATGCTAGCTAATGCTAATTAACCATATATTAATATGTAATACATAATAAATACATTATATGTATACATACATACATATATATACATATATATATGTATATATATATATATATATATATATATATATATATATATATGTAGAGAGAGAGAGAGAGAGAGAGTATGTGTAGATGGTGGGGAAAAGTAGAGGCTGGAACCAGGCAAGATATAATGGTTTGTATGTTATATTCCTCCAAGATGATGGAAAGCTTATAAGTTCCTACTATGTGCAAGAAACTATGCTAGCCATCTGGTTTACAAAGACAAAGGAGACATAATTCATATCCTCAAGGCTATTACACGGTAATGGAGGAGGGAAAATATTCTCTACATTAAGCACATAAGTTAAATGCATGATAATTTGGTAATTGTGAACCTTTGTTCAGTAAACATTTATTAAGTACCTACTATGTGTGGGGCACATATTAGATGCTAGGAGAAATACAAATTCCTCAGTGATTTATATTAAAGGTGATAGGACATGTACACATATATGTATGTGTATAACAGAAATTTGAACAATTGAGCAAAAGGAATATTATAATAAAAATAATAGCTACCCTTTATATAGTGTAAAATGCTTTATAAATATCTAATTTTATTCTTGCAACAACCCTAAGATGTAAGTGCCATCATGATCCCCATTTACAGAATATAAAATGTCATCTGATCAAATACGGAAGAAATTATTTCCAGACTGAGGGATGGGGGTAAAGGCGGGAGTCAAGGAACGTAGCGAGGTGTCACAGTGGGTGGAGAATGGGGTCTGGAGTCAGGAATTCAAACTTATTACCATTCAAGCTCATTAAACACAGTTCCACTGCTTTCTAACTCACATATTTTTACAAAGGAATTCATGTTTCTCAAATCTCTCTGGCACTGAAACATGGTTCTGTATGAAGTTGGCATGTCTGTGGCTCATTTGAGCATTTATTTGCAGTCACCCTGGCAATCACTCAAGTTCAAATATGACCTTGGACACTTACTAGCTGTTTGACCCTGGACAAGTCACCCAAAAAATCTCTGTTTGCCTCCTTTCCTCATCTGTAAAATGGGGATAATAGAAGCAGTTACCTCCCAGGTTTTTGCTGTAAGGATAAAATGAGATAATGGTAAAGTACTTTAGCACAGTGTCTGGCATATAGTATCCACTACATAAAAGTTAGCTATTGCCATAGAGCTGCTGTCCTGGAAAAGAACACCAGGCTTAAGAGCACTGTAATTCAAATCTCTGGCACTGCCGTCTAATAAGTTTGTTTCTTAAGGCAATTTATGCCATATCTCTTAACCTCAGTAAAATCAAAAGATTGGAGTAGGTTATAAGGGCCTAGATCTAGAAATGGAAATAACTTCAGAGGCCATCTAGTCTACCAAACCCTACCTTCCATTTCGCAGGTGAGGAAACTGAGACCCAGTGACTTGACCAAGGTCTCAAGGTAGTAAGCATCAGAGATAGGATAGATAGAGCATTTATTAAGCATTTACTGTTTGCCAGGACCATTGCTAAACTCTGGGAATACAAATATAAACCAGTAGGACTCAAAGACTTTATATTCTAATGGGGGAAGACAGCATATAGAGAAAAACTGGTAAGGGGTATTGGGGTGAGATTATAAATATAAAAATATAATATTAATATATAATATATAATAAATAATGAATATGTATGTATATATATGTATATATATATATGGAGAGAGAGAGAGAGAGAGAGAGAGAGAGAGAGAGAGAGAGAGAGAGAGAATGTGTAGGTGGTGGAGAAGTGAAGTGGAGGCTGGACCCAGGCAAGATACAACAAAAACTTGCTAATCAGAGCTCAGGGTATTTTCAAGGGAAGAATGTAAGGTTCCAATGGGGGGAAGGTAGAAATGTTTGCTGGAGTGAAGCGTGGTGGAGGCTGAAATCTGGGCAATATAAGGCAAAAGTCTTACTCCAGAGTCTATGCTTTTTCCTCTGTTCCATGATGCTTCTCTGATGATCTCTTAAGGTTCCTCTTAGATTTTGCATCATGTGATTTGATGACAATAGTTAGAGATGAAATAAAGTGCATTTATGGCTTAAGGAGCAGCATGAATAAAGGAACAGAATTGAGAAAGCATAGGACATGTTCAGGAGATGGGAAATACTATGGTCCCATTTGGATAGAACATGATAAAGAGTATTCTGAGAAAAGGAAGATGGGTTGGAGTAAGATTGTGGACAGCTTTGAAGGTCAACTTTTTAGGAGTTTGGATATTATTTAATAGTCAGTGGAGAGTCATTGAAGGTTTTTGAGCACTAGAATGATTAATTTCTATTGGCATATTAGGAAGATTATGCTGGCACCATTTGTAGTTGCTCCATATTTAATCAGAAGAAAGCAAATTAATATATTATTATGGTTTCTATAGTCTGACAATCTTCTGCCTAGTTCATTCTGAAAGTTTGTCTGGAAAGCCCCATTCTACTGCTAGCTCATACATTGTTCCATTGATGAATGTAATGGGTGCTTCATGCTGCCACCCCACCCCAAGTCACAACTGAATTTTTCTCACTGCTGTCAGCATGGAACCATCACAGCTGCAGAATGAGGCAGAGTTCTCTGCCAATTTCATGCCAGTGGCGAATCCAAGATAGACTCAAACAA
This sequence comes from Trichosurus vulpecula, assembly GCF_011100635.1. Lineage (NCBI taxonomy): Eukaryota > Metazoa > Chordata > Mammalia > Diprotodontia > Phalangeridae > Trichosurus > Trichosurus vulpecula. The sequence continues at coordinate 235,694,581 of NC_050580.1, forward strand.
ATCAACTAATAATAATCCTTAGCATTTAAACAGGGCTTTATATTTTCCAAGTGCTGTATAGCCACCCACTCATTCATTAATTAGTCCATATAACATTCATTAATTCACACAAAGGTGGGGCTAGATTATGATCCATGTTACAGAGACTGGAAAATCAGAGGGACCACTGAAGGGTATATCTCCTTCTCAGGAACACCAAGGGGGGCCATAAACACTGCTAGAATCGGAGCTCCAGGCTCATTATACACAGTTCCATTGCTTTCTGACTCCCATAATCTTACAAAGGTCTTCATGTTTCTTAACTCTTTCCTGGCATGTCTGTGGTTCATTTCAGCATTTGCTTGTAGTCACCCCTGGAAATCATGCAACGCATCTGGCAATCAGCCATTTAGTCAGCTAATCTTAATGTATTGAGTAATAATGATGTGCCCAACCTTGGGTTAGGTGCCATAGAGGATATAAAGAAGTATAAGATACGGTCTTTACCCAAAAGTAGTTTTTTATTTAATTTGGGAGACAAGCTATGACATGGTACTACGTAACGTAACCATGAACCATTATTGTTAATACATTTCAAGAATGAAAACTGTAATGGAATTCAGCAGACTTGTATTCTAGTCTCATCTCTGCCTCCAACTGACCATGTGGTCATGGGTAAATTCACCATTCTAGACTCAGTTTCTTCATCTCCAAATAAAGGGATTGAAATAGATGATTTCTCAGGTGTCTTTCAATTCTAAAGTTATAGGATGCAGCCTTGGTTTTCTAAGTACTATAGTTAAAGTAGAGAAAGTTTGATGAGGGCTAAAATAGTCTGGGAAGACTTCATGAAGGCCAATGTGGTATTAGCTAATTATTTTTTCCAGCATGTCTTCTTTTTCAGTTGAACACATGAAGGAGAAAGTACATTGAGTCCTTTTTTCTCCAGGCTGGTTGTTGGAATGCCTTGGACTGGATTCCCAGGGGATGCAGTCAAAGTATAACAAACCTAGAGCCTTAGAAATTGAAATTATAACAGGAACTGAGAGGACAGAGGTGTGTGACTTAGGTAAAATAGGATTTAGATCCTACTGATTAGAGAAATACAAATTAGGTACCACATCACACCTATCAGACTGGCTAACATGACAGAAAAGGAAAATGCTAAATGTTGGAGAAGATGCAGGAAAATTGGAATACTAATGCATTGTTGGTGGAGTTGTGAACTGATCCAACCATTCTGGTAAGCAATTTGGAACTATGGCCAAAGGGCTATAAAACTGAGCATAGCCTTTGATCCAGCAATACCATTACTAGGTCTGTATCCCAAAGAGATCATAAAAACAGGAAAAGGTCCCACATGTACATAAATATTTATAACAGCTCTTTTTGTGGTAGCCAAGAATTGGAAGTTGAGGGGATGCCCATCAATTGGGGAATGGCTGAACAAATCTTGGTATATGAATGGAATGGAATACTATCATTCGATAAGAAATGATGAGCAGGCAGACTTCAGAAAAACCTGAAAAGACTTGCATGCTGAGTGAAGTGAGCAGAACCAGGAGAACGTTGTACACAGTAACAGCAACATTGTGCAATGACCAATTTTGATAGACTTAACTGTTCTGGGCAATGCAATGATCTAGGACAATTCCAAAAGACTCATGATGGAAAACAAATTTACAAAAAAGAATAATATTTAGATCACTAGATTTGGAGCCAAGGAGACCTTGGTTTAAATTCCACCTCTGATTCTTAATAGCTATGTGATGGGAAAAGTCTTCACCTCCCAGTAAAATGAAGGCACCAAAGTAGATAACCTCCAAGGTCTCTCCAGTTATCTTATGATCCTATGAATAACCTAACTGGCCTTATACAGAGCTGTCCTGGGTACAGAAAGTAGGTAGGACCCATGGCAGTGCAGGAAAGTGAATAAAATACATCAAGTTATAGGTTAGTTGATCTCTTAGAAACAGGTTAGTGAATCATAGAATATTAGATCTAAAAGGAATGTACACCTTACCTAGTTTAACCTATTCATTTTACTGATGAGTAACTTAAGGTCCAGGCAGCTAGGTGGCACAGGCTCTGGGTCTGGGGTCAGGGAGACTCATCTTCCTGAGTTCAAATCCAGACCCAGACACTTACTATCTGTGCGACCCTGGGCAAGTCACTTAACCTCATTTGCCTCAGTTTCTCAACTGTAAAATGGGCTGGAGAAGGAAATGGCAATAACTTTACCTAGAAAACCCCAAATGGGGTCACGGAAAGTTGGACATGACTTAAACAACTCAACAATGACGACAGCAATGACCATAAGAAATTAAGCGAATAAGAAGTTAAGAAGTGAACTGCTTAAGGTCACACAGTTGGTTGCTAGGAGTGAAGTACTAGAATTCAGATTGTGTAGATTTCTGGGAGGCATCTCCAGTAAGAGCATACATTAAAGGTTTTAACAAAGCTTAATTCAGAATCTCACGCCTCACCTGAAATTTTATGAAGGAAGTATGTCCTTTGTACACATTTATCTGGATGCATTCTTCAGAATTAATAATACAGTTTGAATGCCAATAATTCAGTGTTAATGCAGCTGCTGAATAATATACTCATACTGTAGGGTTTAATAATAGATAATAATAAATAATACAGTTGTAGAACTATGTAATTCAATTACAGAGTAAATGACAGGGAAAAACACGGTGTGGGAACAGAGAGAATGTTCCAAGTGGGACTGCTTGAGTGTTTTCAACTTTGCTCTCCCTCATTCCCCTGCCCATTGGCCCATCTCTTAGCAAAGTTAGCTGAAAGTTTCAGAGGTGGCTTTCATTTGGGTTTTCAGTTTGTGTATTGAAGGTGCAGGTTTCGGGTGGCTGAGCTGGTAAGGTACAGGTTGTGCTTCTCTGGCAGTTATCTGTTAATCCTCTTAATGCATTTATTCCTTTCCTCTCTGTCCTTAATGGATTCATTCTTGAGGGAGGGGGGAGAGAGAGATGGAAGTCTGGATGCTTCCCAGATTGATGATTTTTCTAGTCCCTCTTCCACCCCCCTCCCTGTGGCTTTATAGAGAGGGTAGTGTTGAGATGCTGAGTAGGAGCAGGGGAAGAGGCCCAGGAGGGAGGAAGGCAGAGATGGGGGATAAAAGGAGAAGCCATGGTCTGCCAAGAACATTGATGCATTCTGTCCTTTTCTATCATAGAGAAAGCCAAAAGCCCATTGCTTATTCTTCCCCAAGGAGAATGGATTTTTCCCCCTCACCCTTTTAAAATAAGAAAAAAAAGGAAGGGGTGGGGAAATTAATTAATGTCAGTAAATGAAGCATGGGAAACTCATCCTGATGTTATAATGACTGTGAATTAGTGCAGAAGAAATGGTATAGAAAACGAAGGGCAGCAGCACAGAGCCTTTGCATGTACCGCCTCAATTGTGAAATATTAACCCTTTACTTGCTTCCTCCTTTCCATCTGTTTGAGGGATACAGTGCAAAAGAGACTACCCCAATAAGGCATATTATTGTGTAAGCACAGAGTTGGTAGGGCGATTGTATCCTTTTAAGATGTAAATTCAGGTTGGTGCAAGATGAAGTCACCCCTCCCCCCACCTGTTTGTATGACGGAAAAAGCTATCTCTTAAGAAGATAGATGGTTACTCTGGGTCTCACATTTAAGAGAACCATATGGACCAGGCAATAGGGTAGTGATATGGTTACTTGGCATGGTTCAACTAGCTAGTTAGCACATAATTCACTAGTAAAAGTAGTAAATCATAAGTTTTCCATTCTTCCCTCCTTCCCTTCCATACTCTCTCTCCCCTTGCCTTAGGTGTTGTCCTCTCTCTCCCCTTACCTTGGGTGTTGTCCTTTTGAAATCTTTTTATTCCTTTAAGCAAGGAATTAGGGTACATTTTTTTAAGGTTACATTTGCCCTTCATTATAATCTGATTTCACCTGAATAAAAATATTGACAGCCAAGGGAGTACATAGAGTTATTTTTCTTAGGCCTTGTAACCCATTAGAGATAGCACTGATGACTAAGACTTCCTTCTTTCTGTCCTTCCTCCCTCCCTCCCTTCCTCCCTTCCTTCCTTTCCTTCCTTCCTTCCTTCTTTCCTTTCTTCCTTCCTTCCTTCCTTCCTTCCTTCCTTCCTTCCTTCCTTCCTTCTTTCCTTTCTTCCTTCCTTCTTTCCTTCCTTCCTTCCTTCCTTCCTTCTCTCTTGGGAAATATTGTTTTGATGCTCTTTGTTTATATTATTATCATTTTCCAATGAGTCCTTTCTCACCTTCCATCAATAAGACCCTCTCATATAACAAAGAAATACAGTTAAGCAAAACAAATGAGCACATAGGCTGTGTCTGACAATGTATGCCTCACTTCTCACCTATGGCTCACCACTTCGGTCACTGCATTGGCTAGAGTTACAATGACTTTCAGAGTTATTTTGCTTCATACTGTTGTGTTCATCATATAATTTATTTTCCTAGTTCTGCTTATTTCTCTCTGAAATTTGTTTAGCCATTCTGAGGAATTGGTGGGCACCCAGTTTCCTTCCTACTTCTTTGCTACTACAAAAGGAGCTGAATATACATATTGAGAGTCCCTTGGACAGCAAGGAGATCAAATCAGTCAATACTTCAAGAAATTAATTTAGACTGTTCATTAGAAGGACAAATACTGAAGTTGAAGTTTGGGTATTTTGGCCGTCTAATAAGAAGATAGGACTCATTGGAAGAGACCCTGATGTTGGGAAAGACTGATGGCCAAAGGAGAAGGGGATGGCAGTGAGATGGATAGATAGTGTCATGGAAGCAATGAACATGAGCTTGGACAGACTTCAGGAGATAGTGGAGAATAGAAGGGCCTGGTGTGCTATGGTCCATGGGATCATGAAGAGTCTGAATGAATGAACAACAGTGTATATATATTTATGTGTGTGCATATATGTACATATGTACATATATGTACATTATTTATGTGTGTATACATATATGTGTGTACGTAAATTTTGTAAATGGGACCTTTCGCTATCTAAGCATGCTTTCTGAAAAGGATTTCCCATTAGCTTTGATTCCCAAGATTTTGATTCCTTTATTTCCTATAATTTCCCTCATTCCCAAGACCCAAATCCTTTCAACACAGTAGCATTAATACATGTAATACCCCACTAGTTATACCTCATCAACACATGTTATATCTCACTGGATACAGCAGGCGCATATCCAGCTTCAAATGAGTGTGTGTGTGTGTGTGTGTGTGTGTGTGTGTGTGTGTGTGGTCCCTGGTCTCCCTGTGACCCTTTCTTTGACCTACTTCTGAAAGAATTAGTAATATTATGTCTCTCTCTCACCCACTGGAAATCACATGATGTCTCTCAGGGGAAAGACTGATGCCTACTAAGAAAAATCAATTATATTGCGAAATGAAATCCTCCTCCGATTTGGTGTATGGGATGCCTTTGAGTCTGTTTAGCTGAAGGCAGAATAGAAGAGGATGGTTTTAAGAAAGGGAGGGGAGGGTGGAAATCCCAGGAAGAACCCCATGGTTGGTATTTTACCTTACCAAAGTGTCATAGATAATGAGGTTGCCCAAATACTAAGTGCACTTGGAGCAAGATGCAGCAATGGAATTGCTCCAAGTTTGTTTCTTGCAATCTTTTAGCATCTGTGGTCTTGTCCATTAGAGCATCTGGCATTATCTCATCTCTTCTCATCTTATCTTATCTTATCTGGCATTAATCTCATTGTACAAAAGATTAGTACCTCCAGAAGGAGGTTGGACTAGATAACCTCTAAAATCCCTTCCAACTCAAAGATTCTATGATACCTTGACTCATTACAGGCCAGAATGCCTAGGCTTCTGTGCTAAGGACTGGATTCAAATGGATTTGGACATGGGAAAACTGCTTGAGGAAAAGGGTGAAGCAAAATGAGCAGTCGTTCACAAGCCAGACCCCCAAAACCAGTCTGATCCTATTCCATCAATTCATTCATTGACTTAACCAGTGGATGCAGGGTGACTCAGAAGTCTTAGTGTAATTTTAAGCTACCAAGGCATCAAACTACACTAATACTTCTAGGATGCTCTGCACTGAGTACATCTTATCTATAGACCACTAGACTAGGCATGTTGGGAGATCCAAAAGACATAGTTAACATTCTTCTAGCACTCAAGAGACAGTTTTGTTAAGAAGACAAGCAGTCATACAAGAAACAAGTAGAGGATATCATCACATTGATAGCTAACATTTAACTTTAAGGTTGGCAAAGTACTTTGTATGCATTATCTCATTTGAAATTAAACGTAATAGGAACAAACTGTACATGAGTGCTGAACAATGTCAAGGCGGATGCAAAAGAATGCTTCTAACATCCTGAACTAGAAGTTCTTTGAACACTCCCATTTACCTGGCTTCCACCTCCACTCAGGCATCCATCAAGGTGGTAATAACCTCAACCTCACCATCACTCAAAACTGTTCTGCTTTCCAAATCCTGAACCCAGAAATTACCTTCTCTGGCCACAGAATAGAAATCATTCTACTTCTCCTGTTCTTTTATCTCTGTTATAACTATTCTTCATTCTCCTTGTGATCTGAACTCCATTGATTCCTCCCTAGTCTCCCACCATGTCAACCCCATTCTCGCTTCTCTTCTTTCTCTATCCAGTCTTAATCTTATGGGCAGCCACTTCAAAAATGTTCTCTCCTCTGCCCTTGGATCCCTTGTTTAGTTAGCATAGTGAAATGGGAAGTGTCTCAGTGTCAGAGTTTGAAGGTGTTCAGAGTTTACAAGTTTATAAATCCCAGCTACCTCTTCAAGCTATTGTGCTTTCTGTCTTCCATTTATAACTGAACTTCTTACAACCATACTCCCCCTCTCTGTTTCCTTACCAAGTACTCATTCTTCTGCCCACTACTGAGGACACAGCTCCAAGGCTGTGTCTTAATTATATCCTTAATCCTTATATCCTCATTATATCCTTATTACCAAACCTAGTGATAGTTTTTATTATTGTCCTCATTTGTTCGTCTTGATTTTTCGACAGCATTTGATGCCTTCATCCTCCATGCAGATAAGGATATAGAAAACATACAAAGAAATACAAAATGAGACCCAGCTTTTCAAGACCAAGCTATTTTGGGATGGGGGAGGGAGGGAAGGAGAATTAATAACAGAGGGAATCATCAAAGGCCATTTGTAGGAGACAGCATTTGAGATTCGCCTTGAAGAGACCTAGGGATTCTAACTCTACTCTATCCCCTTCATTCCATGTTGCTTTTCATTCAAACACACCAGCGGGCAGCAGGCAGGGAGGAGAAGGCATTTAGTTTGATCCAGAGGTGTGCTGGAGCCAGTTCTAACCACTTGTCACAGTTGCTTGTTAAAAGTGCAGTGTGAGCATTTGCATTTCAGAAATAGACAATTGCTACAAATTGGTGTTTGACTCCTTCTGTCTAAAGAAAGTGTTAATAATATAGGTTAAACCTAAATGTGTGTCTGTGTGTGTCTGTGTGTATGCACGTTCATGCTCACCTACAGACGGGCACAAACATACATTCCCCACCCAGCCCCCAGCCTAGTTGTTAAAACACTTACCAGCACGCTCCTGTATAATTATATTGCACTTTAAGTTTTGCAAAAGGCTTTTTACATCCACCATCTCATTTAACCCTCAAATACTCCTGGCCTGATCTTACCACCTCTAAGCTCTGTGAAGTCTTTTGCATGTAGGATCACAGATTTAGAGCTGTAAGAAGGACCTTTGATGAAATCTAGAACAACTTCTTAATTTTTATAGCTGGAGAAATGGAGTTTCAGAGGGGTTAGGTGACTTGCCCAAACTCACATAGTTAGTTCTTGGCAGAGACGAGTTTTGAACCTAGGTCATTTGGTTCCAAATCCAGGGCTCTTTCCACCTATACCTTTTCCCTCATGATTATCTAAGTAAATATTCATTCTGAACGGAAGCACTTTTCATCTTTTCCTGGAAAGAAATTAATGTCCCTCTCTTCCCCACAGTAAACAAATTATATTGAATGACAAATGCAGGATTATGGTGAGGAGATTTGTGAGACAACAGGATTATGGGAGTTAAAGTGAACAAACATCAAGATTACATTGAGAAATAAAGGTCTGAAGGCGGTTGCAGGTGGGAGCTGGAGGGGCCCGGGAAAAATCTCCAACAGTAAGGAAATGGTTCTTGTGGGATGGAGGGAGGTGAGGTATGGGGAAAGGTGATTTCTAAGATGTCCTCAGAAGGTCTTCCCATTTCGATTTTCTAGAGTGTCTTGCTTTGCCGAGCGGACACATTAGTGATGAGTTTTTCATCTCTTCCATATTGTGGGTTTTGATAGAAAGGTATATAGGGGAAGCCTGGTTGCTGCAGACCCCAGGGGCTGTCTTCATACTGGTTTCTACTGGAAAATAGCAGGATGGTGTGTACTGGTCCACTGGCCCCAGCTGTCAGATAATCTGAATTGGGATCAGCTGTGACCTAATTATTAGTCTCTTAAACCTGCATTGTTTCTTTCATTTTCCAGCTCATTGGCCACCCAGAGGGGGGAAAGAAAATGAATGAGATTTTGATCAAGCTCTCCCCACTACTCTCATTTAGCCAAGGTCACAGACCAATGGTCTCCAATGGGCATTACTAGGGATGGATTTTCAGTTGGCTCATCTGAATGAGGCTGGTGGGGAAATGATTAGAAGAAAGGGAAGCTGAGCAAGTTTGAGTATCACAAAAGCTCTTTGGAATGTCAGTCTTTGTTACACACAGAGATGGAGTATCTTGATTTGGAGGTTTATAGTTCTGGAGACAGGAAACTAATATTGTGTGAATCAGATGTTGCTATCAATTTACTAATCTACCAATATATCTATCTGCCTACACAGATAAATATCTCTAGCTCTGTAACTCTTTGTGCCATACCACCCTGCCTCTCCAACTGCTGGAAACTAAGCTTTACATTATCAGACCTCCATCTCTTCAATACTTCAATTTCAATGGATCTGTCATCTCATCAGCGTGAGTAAGCCTTCCATCAGGGCAGATTACAACCTATCCAGCGCTTCTCATCTTGTGTAATTCTTGCTCTTCCATAGCTTCTTTACAGAGGACGCATTCAATGCAATGGAAGCCTTCCTATAGGACTTAAAAAATGCTCCTTTACAAGTGAAGTACTCTGCCTATTCATCTGTTATCCCTTACTCTCATCATGTGATTGACCCTGACCCCTTTTCAGTCTTACTGTCATTGACATGGGTATGGAGAGAACACGGATTGGATAGACTTGTCCATGTTCAGTACACACTTAGGTTTTTTGGTGATGGGCCTTATGCCCCTTCTTTTACATGGGTCATCACTGGGCATATACCGTAGCTTATATATATCCTTGTTGGGTCTCTCTATTGCCTTTTGGGTCACAGCACCTTTGATCCTTCAGAGATTGTGGTGTCCAATAACCACAAACATATAGCATTGCTGGGAGCACTTTCGTGTTTTAAAAAAATGGGTCTTTATACCAGAGACCACTTTGAAATCACTGAAAATATCACACATTTCCCCAAATGCAATGCAAGCTGTTTTCTTCTTCCACTTCTGGGCCCAGTTCATTGTCCAATTTGCAGTGGCTGTCCTGATTTACTAACTCAATGGACTGGCCACCCAATGATATGTTGTAGTCTAGAAATGGCAAAAGACAAAGACTGAATTATTATCATTTACCTCAGAGATCTAACCAGTGAAAAATAGCTGCTACAATAAGGAGGCCACAAAACCCCCTTATCAATGAAACACTGACCTATTTTCCTGGCAGAAGGATGTGGCAGCCAAGGGCAACACTAGCTTAGAATACAAACTCTTTTGTCAAAAACTATGAAAAAAGATGAAAGGATATTATTGTAACAACAATGTTGCTTGCAGCTACTGTGGCTGTGTAAGGCCAATAACACCAGCATACAGGAGGGCTGCTAGCACAGGTTCTTTGATCTATTTTTCTAAGGAAAGCCACTTTAAGGGGTTTATAATCACACTTCAATCAAACATACATATATCATTCACTTAGTTTAGGGGAAGAAGCCAGCACCATGAACTTCAGAGCAAATACAAACAGAGAAAATATAAACAAACCAAATAACACAAATCAGCAGACAGGCTTCTAGCTGTCTGACCAAAGCTATACATACCAGAGAGAGAAGCACCAACATCTGGGTTCTCAAAGCTGGAGGGCTCCTTAACAGCTATCCAGAGTCTCCACACCACTACTCTTCCAATGAATGAGCCCCAAGCAAAATGCTAATCTCAGAATATATATATACTTCTTCAGGGTCAAAGGGCTTCACAACCATGTGACTCAAACCCATGTGACCTAGGCCTTCCCTGACTTAAGGAGGTCATCAAAGACTCTCAATTCAATCAAAGACTCCTGAATGAAACAAAGACAAGACTCAAAGGCACTTGATTGCCTTAGTGCTGAGAAGCAGTCCAAAACAAAAAACAGCAAAAAAGTCTTACCTTGCTTGCCATTATAAACATAAACCAATGAAAAGCAGTAGAAGAAAAAACAGGTCGGAAGAAAGTTTGGAAAGAGACCTGTGAGACCCAGCAAAGCCCTAGCATCCCAACAACATTCATGGATGAAATTAGCAGGAGGACAAGAGATAGAAAATGGAAAAACTATGTCAACTTATTCTTATAGCAATCTATTTTCATCATTAGTGGCAGAAGAAAGACCTTATTTATATCCAAATACCTCAATCCCCCAATATGCTATATGAAAAACTAGAAATGTCATTTAAAAAGTCAGAGATACATTAACCCTAGATAATTTTCCTAACCAGCATACATTAAATTGTACATGTGTGTTATACAGGCTGCTGGCTCCCTTTAAGCTATAAGGTCCTAAAAGAGCCAAGTGGCTACTTAGGCCCAGGTTTAGCAGGAAGTAGAAATGCTATGAGAATTCTGTGCCTGCAGAATTAACAACTTGGAAATATCTCTGAGAAATACAACTCCTCCTTCTCCTTTTTCAAATACTAGTTTGTTTCCCAAGGTCTGCACCGGAAACCTGATGCCTTCATCACAAGCCTCAAGGCCCTGCAGAAAGTATGACAAGTGCGGCTATTCATAGGCTCTCTTGTGGGGGATGAGTGAGAGTGAGAATAAGGATTAAATACTGTTGAAGGAAAGTGGGTATATGAAAAGGGGCAGGTTGGGAAAGATAGGAAATATGTTCAACTGATCCTGCCAACAAGCTCTAGAATATCTCTGCATTTGAACACAGAACTGTCAAGCATGCAAATGATCTTTGAAAACCCACTTTTGGGGTGGATAGTGCCTACCTTGGCCATTTCATTTAGACCTCATTGACTTTCAACTTCTCATAGACATAGTCCTGTCAGGGAAGAGAAAGCTAGGAAAGGAAATACCATTCTAGGCAATGTGTTCAGAGCTGAAAGGCTTGTGAAGAGTGACAGTAAACTGCTGGATATAATTGACCTCTGAGGACCTTTTTTTAATGGACTTCTGGTGATGGCATGCATTTTATGGTTCCCCTATGTCATCTGCTGTCTTTACAGAGTATCTTCCTCCAAAGTCTGATCAATAACTCAGTAAGGAAGAAGTCCAAATACAACTCATCCATCATCCTCTATGTAAGTGCCTATTGGAGAAGGCTTTTGCTTCTGTCAAGCAGAACCAGCAACATGTAGGAGACTGGAAGATAAGAACCACTTGAAAATAGGGTGATTTGAAGCACCCTTTTGAAGTGGATTTAAATAAAGCAAGAATTAAAAGTTCAATATACACAATCCTTGCTTAATATCCTTATTTACCTAGAATTTGAGAGCAGAGGAATGAAAGGTTTTTTCCACTTTGAGGACTATCCTTCCCACTTCAGGAATCACCTATTAGCTGAATAGGAAACTGGGCATGAATGTATCTTCCCTCTAAACTCACCTTGGAGTCTAATTCCCATATTGCATTTCACCTATGACTCTCCTGTTTGAGACTTCTATGAGAAGAGCATGGACTTGGTAACCTGATCTCCAACCCAAGGTGATTCGTTCTACCATCATTGTTCTCTCTAGCAATACAACTGTTTGAAGGACTCAGTCACAATTTTTTTCTAGATATCACACAAATTCTCTGTCCATACTATTCTTCTTTAAGACTGATCTTACCCTCTTGTTTTTCTAGAGCACTTTGTCTGGATCTTTCCTTTGTTCCTCATGCCTTCTATCAATTCATTATTTTTTGTACCTGTGTTATTCCTTCATTTAGGTTGTTAACTTCAGGTTAACGTTAGGTTGTAAGCTTTTTAAGGGTGGAGGCTTCTTTATTTGCCTTTTATCTTTAGGTTAGTACCTGCTACTTAGGGTTAGGGATAGTGATGATCAAATTGGTAAAAGGAAACCTAGATAAGGAAGCTCCGTCTCCCAATGCAGGTCTGCAACTTTCCATCTTAGAGAAGTACCAAAGCATGGAGAGATGAAAATGCCCAGGATCACATAGACAGTGTGTGTCAGAGAACGGACTTAAACTCAGGTCCCCCAGATACAAAGGCCCGCTTGCTACCCATTGCCCTATGATGCCTCTCAGATACCTAGGACAAAGTGGGTACTAAATAAATACTTATTGATTGGTGGTTGAATGTTCCATTTTTCCTTTGTATCTCAAGAACCAATATGCTTTGCACACAATAGATGCATAATAAATGTTTGGTTGAACTGAGTTGGATGGGCCAGCTTGTGATGAAATGTAGTTCTAGGCAGGACAGGAAATGGTGAGAGCTCAAATTCTTCCCAAAGGGCTCACTTGGTCTATTTTCTACTTTGCTCCTTCGGTGCCATAATATTTGAACTTTACTTGGATATGGAGTGCACTCACTTTGAGTCCATCCCTCCCGCCATGATTCCAGTACCCAAGCCTTTCCCTTTACTGAACCACTAGATGGAGTTTGTTTTTAAAATGAGTTTTACTACAACTTAAGGGAAATGAGGTAAAAGTAAACAAACCAAACCTAAAGAGAACAGAAGTTTTAGTAGAAGAGCAAAGGAATTGAGTACTAAGATACTCCTAATCTCGCTGATGCAACCTTCCTGTGACTACCACATGACCTTACTGTCTTGTTTCTGCACAAAAGCAAAATCCCAGTAAATCCTTCCCCTAAATATAGGAGGCTTCAGGTTTTCTAACCATGCAAGACTGTTGCTGCCAGACCTCCTGGAACTCAAGGGTGGGGAACCTGCGGCCTCAAGGCCACATATACCCCTCTAGGTCCTTAAGTGCGGCCCATTGACTGAATCTACAATGTAGCCTCGAGGCCACAGGTTCCCCACCCTGTCTGGATGCTCCCCTCAAGTTTTGGAACCATGCATTGCCTCCCTAAAACATTGTTAAGGCTCCACCTATATTGATCATAACATAACACCTTCCTCCCACCAAGGAAATCATTATAGGCTCATGGTATCACATATATGTTACATATAGAGTCACTGAGGCAGCACCCCTTCCTCCAAAAAATTCCCAGCAGTCATAAGGGAAAGGCTATTCTTCTGAAAGTGCCTTCAATATCATTATTAAAAAAACCTAACATGTATGAGCATCAGCTATATACAAGGCATTATGCGAGGTGCTGAATCAAAGGGCACGTAGTAAGCATAATATTTGAAAATTGTATTCGATAAATTAATTTTTATTTATTAATTTGTAAATTGATTTAATAAATACATTTAATCATTTTTTTCACTCATTCAAAGGGCCATTCAGGTATTGGTTCTGTATAGACTTTTGTGGAGATCTCAGTAATTTATTTAATTCAGATAGTGTTAGAAGTATGAAATAAATCTTACAGTTTCATCATATAGAGACTTAAACTCAGACTATCTAGTTACTTGTTATTGGGAAAGCCTTAGTGAGCTGACACCCACTTTTGATCTTATTTTCCCACTTCTGGAAAGTTGGGTCCCTGACTGGTAAGAGATTAAAGAAAAAACAAGCCCCAGTCAAAGGTGAATGGTCCAGCTGCTATTATAGGAAAGGATGTGGCAGCGGTGGGAAATTCTGCTGAAGTGGATGGGCAGCTGCCATTTTTTACAAGTCTATGGAAAGCCCCACAGGCAAACCCTTTGTCCAGTCAGACTTTTCCTCCTGTCCCCCAAACTCACCCAGTGAAATGAAAGACACGATCTCTAGCACCTGTGTAGTGGATGGGTTTTCCTGTGTCCCCAGGCTACAGTATGCATTTATTATAAAACACATTAATAAATAACCACCCAAATAAAGCAAATCCATCACCATTAAAAATTAACAAGGAACTTTTTGTCTTTCTCTCAACCTTTTCGCCTAGATCAAATGATTGTATGAAACAACCTAAGAGCATGAGGTGCCTCTGAGGATGTGTTGTTTCATATCTTTGACTGGTTTTTAGTAATGGAGGTCCAGCTTTCCAGAGTGAGTTATCTCCAGGTTCCAGGGGTAGATTTGATCCATTGATGTAAACATTTGTGTACCTTAGTGAAGCCCTGGAGCTTCTGGGGCACATTTCTCCTTCTTACTCATATTTGGAGGTGGGGAAGGATAAAGAGGTTAAAAGACTGTTATAAGTTGGGGCATCCTTGATATGTCTCTTATTTTTCATGTGAATTTTCACTCCAGCACCTTTGTAATGAGCCAAATTGACAACCTGTAGACACTAAAAATCTTCCTGTCAGCCCAAGGCATGAAATGTGCTTGATGTAGACCCTGTGCCCCAAAACACTAGTTAGCTTCTCTTGTTCTTACCTGAACCTTCTAGGGGAGGAAGAATCTCAGTGTAGTTAATGTCGTAGGCACCAGCCCACAAGGCCAACTTCATCATCAATCACCTATGCTAATTGGCTCTGTTAATGTTACAGTATGACATGCTGACTTCCTTGCCTTAGTGATAAGGATAGAGAAGTCAGGCTTCTTCATATAGGATCCGTAGAGACATTGTTCTGCTTTAGACACAAAGACAGCATTACTGTACCAGAATTACTGGTTTAGCCCTAGGACATGGACATAAATGTGCACACAGTGGGTCCAATTGGACCCACAGCAAGAATGGAGGATGCAAATACTCCCAGAAGATAAGTATACTCTACTTGGATAGTAACCTAGCGATCTGGGGCCAGCAGGTCTGGAGACCTCAAAGACTAAGGACTTAGTCTCACAAGTAATCATATGACTTCTTGGCAGGACCCATCATTCTTGTAACTGGTCTGTCTCAGGTCATCTCCCTTCAAAGTGTTCCAGAAAACTTGCCACCTATTCTCATTTCAGAACCGTTGCCCTGTCTCAGATCATCCGAGGAGTTCTGGAATACTGTGTAAGGGGAGCCTTGCTCTCTCAGCAGCTTTGCAAAGCAGAAGTGACTGACAGGCCCTATACTCAATGAATGATCATGCCCTGACTAGTTTAAATTGTCAGCTCCACCCCTTCCCCCAGGTTCTCTGGGATGATTCATCCTTCAAGTTAACTTCTAGGGAGTGATTTTCTAGAATCTAATCACCACATTTATATACTGGAGGAATATTTTCCACATACAATAACAATAACAGACAGTTTTCCACAAAAGAAAGGTGGCTTCCTCCTCTCTCTAGGAGGTTCTTGGGATAGAAAAGGACACCAACGCTTAGCAAACTGGTTCTGCAACCCCAATAAAGCATTGATGAAATAACAAAGCCATTAGCAATAACTGTAATAGTGAAAATACTTCAGAAACGTTGATCATTGTGTCAACCTGGGTATTCCTTCCATTAGAATAGATTACTATTTAAACTTAGCAGTTAGGGGGTGCAATGGAGAGAAGACTAGACTTGAATAGTTCAAATCCTTTGTCAGACACAACCTCTGTCTGCCTCAGTTTCCTAAACTGTAAAATTAGGATTATAATAGCACCTACCTCTCAGCGTTGTTTTAAAGATCAAATTAGACAATATTTGTAAAGTGCTTAGCATACAGTCTAGCCTTTAGTGGTCACTTAGTAAATCTTTCTATCTCTCCTTTCTCCAGTAGATGTTCTTCATGAGGTGTGTAAACAAAATAATTCATCACATGGCCTCCATCCTTGTGGTCATGATGATAATAATAATATTGTTGTTCAGTTGTGTGTGTGCGTGTGTGTGTGTATCTGACTTTAGATACTGGAGTGGTTTGTTATTTCCTTCTCCTGCTCATTTTACACATGAGGACACTGAAGCAAACAGGATTAAGTGACTTGCCCAGGGTCACATAGCTAGTAAGTGTCTAAGGCCGGATTTGAACTCATGAAGATGAGTCTTCCTGATTTCAGGCCCAGCAATCTATCCACTGTGCCATCTAGCTGTCCCAATAATAGTAATAATACCCTGATATTTGATAGATTTTTGTTTAATAGAATATCCTGTGGTTTATAAAATACTTTAATATGTAAAATTGTTTGATCCTAGCAAACTCCATGCACGTGACAAAGGTAGAATTGTTCCTATTTTGCAAAAAAAGAAACTAGGATACATTGATGGTTATCTCTTACATACCTAGTCAACTGGGATTGGAAATGAACACTTAACAGGGAATATATTACTAGGGTGTATTTCTAATCCTATCTGGAACTGGAAAATAGAAACCGCTTAATTTAAACGATAACAACAAACACCTGATAAGCATCTGATACGTTAGGGTCTTAGTCTATCTACAGCTTTCTATTTGTTAAGGTTAATATTAAAATACTCCCCAACTTCTGAAGAAATTGATATAGGATAGTAGATTTAGAATTAGAGGCCACTGAGTCTGAATCTTTTATTTTACAGATGAAGAAACTGAGGCACAGAGAAGTTAAATGAAGTGTCTGAGACAGGATTTGAACTCAGTTACCTTGACTCAAGGTCTAGTGCTCTATCCATTCTGATTCCCTTTGCTGCTTTTTTTTTTTACTACTACCGTAGAAACTCTTCTGAAAAATCCTGCTGTGATTCATGAATCAGCCATCAACATTTATTATGCCATCCACTGCATGCTTCCATTCTAATAAATTCCCCACATCTTCCTTAGAAGCTCGTTTTACTCCCGTTTATTGACACCACACTCTTAACAAAGGCAGCACATCAATTAGAGCAGTTGCATTAGGCCCTGTTGGAAATAAGGGTCTGAGGACAGGCAACTGGAAGTTGCATTAAGGATTAAGGTTGATCAAGAGGATGGAGAAAAGGGAAATAGATGAAGGTTCAGTCGATAACATGGGTGGATTTCCCCAGGCAACCTTAAAGCATTTGCTTTTTCCTCTGATTTATAAAGTTGTGGGGGAGGATGCTGGAATCTTAACCAGCTTGCTCCTTTCCAGTATTACAGGGTATTAGCCAGAGAACAACATGGTTTCTAGAAGGGTGGAGATTAAAAAATTGACATGGAAAAATTCCCCTGATTTTGACTAATATAGTCATAGATTAAAATATTTACTCTTATTTATGATTTCATTATTTTATGAATATTTTGGGGGGATTTTTTTCTTGGAGCCACTTTTAGGGGTGAGAAGGAAAGGGAAGTAGGTGACTCTTATTTTCCTCTAGAGAGATGAACTAAAGCTAGGTAAGATCTGTCCTCTCCATTTGTTTGTATAAGTCTGGCTGCTGGCCTCTCTTTCTACTGTAAATTTTCACTGGCTGACCCCGTGCCTGGAATGCTCTTCCTTCCCATCTCTGCCTCTTGGCTTCCTTCAAGCATCAGCCCAAATTCTACCTTCTGCAGGAACCTTTTCCAGTCCCCTTCTACCACTAGTGCCTCATCTCCAAGACTATGTATCTCATATGTGTTTGAGTTAGATGATGAGGTCCTCAGGAGAAGGAACTATCTTTTGCCTTTTTTTATCCCCAGGGCTTTATATATATATATATATATATATATATATATATATATATATATATATATATATATGTGTGTGTGTATATATATATATATATGTATATATAGCAACAGTAAGTGCTTAATAAATCTTTGTTGACCAACTGATTGCATATGAGACTTTATCAGATGTGGTACCCAACAGTAGTAGTGTCCAGTGATTGTTTTCTGCAACCAAGTGAATGAATCTCCCATTCCTCTCTGTTCTTCATTCTGTAGGCCCTCATACCATTATCTTGGGGAGATGGGGTAGGGTTATATATAGTACCTAGAGAAGGGGTAAGAGAGAAGGAAGATTCTAGGTAATAAATTCACACCTGGGAGCATGAGGTTTTATTACCTTTCTCATTACTTCAGTCTATGTGGCCACAGACATAATTAGTGGTCACAAAATTATCCAGCCACAGTATCCGAGGCCTTCTTATCTCTAACTCATAAATCAGCCTATGTTGTCTTCTTTCCATGATCTTTTTAAAGAACTCACTCATCCACCACCTGCATGATGAAAGAAGCCGCAAGCCTTATCACTTGAAGGAATAGCATTGATTTTTTGAGGGGAGACTCTACCACCGGATCTTCTCATTAACCTGGACTTAGATGTGTGCTTCCTTTTTTAACATCACATAGGGAATATGTATTAACTCTGTTGGAAAGTATAGAGTTAGTTCACTAATCTAAGAAGACAAAGGGAGTTGATTTGAGTCTTTTCGACATGATAGTTAATGGGTTGAATTTTTTAAAAGTTGACAACTCTTTTAATATAATTGGTTTTCTTTGGAATCCTATGTATTTTATTTTATTTTATTTTATTTTTTGCATCAAAAGCCTTATTCCAAGAAAGGGTCCATAGGCTTCACCAGACACCAAAGGTACCCAACTCACACACACACACACACACACACACACACAAATTTCAAAACTTCCTTTAGAATCTAGCTGCTTTTTCAAGCTGGAAAATTGGAAAGCATTTCCAGTCTTGGAGTCGAGTTTCTTTCCTCTATTGTTGACATTTCCTCATTTTAGGGTAATTCCATTTAATAAACATTCATATAGCATCTCTTATATGTACAGGCAGCTAGGTAGTGGAATGGATAGACTACCGGGCCAGGAATCAGAAAGACCTCAGTTCAGATCTGGCTTCAGAAACTTAACCTCTGCTTCATAAAAATAAGGATAGTAATAGAGCCAACATTGTTGTGAGGACAAATGATACGATATTTGTAAGTGCTTTGCAAACCTTAGAGTGCTGTATAAATGCTAGCTGTTATCATTGTACAGCTCTGTACTAGACAAGAGGAATTCTTTCTGAGTCTCCCTTTGGTGGAAACCTGGGGTGAAGCACAAGCAAGGCAGATGGGATCCCAGCAGGACCTATGTATTACAGGAAATTGCTTAGCCTGGGAAAAGAAGGATCCATTTCCTTGCCTTTAAGTTTCATTTGATGCGGCACTGAATGTCTCTGTCATTCCTGGTGACTTAAAAATGGGGGCTGAGGACCGGAAAGAGGTAGGTGAGGAGAAAGTAGGTCATAATTCGTCGGCTTGGAGAGTTGCTGGTTTTGCAAGGTATAGAGGGAGGTCAGATCTTAACCTTGGTATGAGCGTTCTCAGTTCACAGAAAAGTTTTCAATTTCGGGTCAGGTCTCTAGTCATTTGGTAGCATCTAACATTCTGCTGGTGAGAGCCTTCTTTCTTTAATGCCAGTTCACAGACTTAGAGAAGGAAGGGGCCTTAAATACCATCTAGTTAAATTCCATTTTACAATTAAGAAAAGTAAGGCCCAGAGGGCAAGTAAGTGGAAGAATTAGGTTTTGAATTCAGACTTTCTCACTGTAGATCCAAGGCCATTCTAGTCAAGGCAGATCAATGAGCATTTATTAAGTACCCACCATGTACTCGGCACACCTCTAATCACCCCAGGGGTATGTTGGAGTCAGCTCATACCACAGATAGTTAAATTTTCAGTGTAAGCAGTTACCCATTTGAAACCTACAAATGCTGCAAATCAGGACTTGATTTATTATTTTGCTGATTGTCTAGACTTAAGAAAATGTTAATAATACAGATTAAACTTAAAAGTATGTATATATTTTTAATTTTTCTAGAAAACCTTGTTCTTAGACATTGATCAGTATACCCCCAGCTGCTACCTAAAATTGAATACAAAATTTTGCTTTTAAACTCATTTTTATTAGCTTATTAGAAATACATTAACTCACCAAAGAAATTCAAATCCTTTTGGGTCATTCCTTTTCTTAAATAATCTTAAGAGTTATAGCAATGATAGACTTTCCCCCAACCCTAAGGCAAGGAAGGAGGGAGGAAGAATCAAAACCCATGGCATGGGACAACTAGGTGACCCAGTGGGTAGAACTTCAGCCTTGGAGTCAGGAGGACCTGAGTTTAAATTTGACCCTCAGACACTCACTAGCTGTGTGACCTTGGGCAAGTCACTTAACCCTGATCTCCTCCAAAATTCCAAAAACAAAACTCAAGGCATAAAGCCGCCCTAGATCTTTTAACTTAATTCTTCCATGTGTTACCAGAAGTGTAGAAGAGAATAAGCTGGTAGTTCAAGGTCATTTCACTTAACTTCTTTTAGACTAAGGAGACAAATCATTTGGCCATCTGTTAAAAGAAGCATTTTAAATTGTGGAGAAGACATTCCAAAATTGAGGATTAGGTTTTGAGCTGGAAACATGGCTTGATTGTCGGGTAGAACAGAGTATAGAAGAAAGAGGCCCTCCCCCATTTGGAAGCAGACCTGGGTTCCATCCCTGCCTCTTTTGCATACTTTCTGGCTATTGGGAAAGTCACAGCTATTTTGAACCTTAATTACCAAGTTTTATCTATAAGATGATAATAATAATAATATTGCTGTTACCTGTATCATAGGTGTGTTGCAGGGTCAAATTGAGATAATGAATGTGAAATTGCTTTGTAAGTACTATCTAATCCAATTCAATCCAATTAAGTTCCTACTACATATGAAGCACACTACTAAGTACTGGGGATGAAATTAATAAAAAGACAGTTCCTGCCCTTAAGGAGCTTATAGTCTAATGGGAAGAGACAAACCAGAAAAGGAAGCAGGAAAAGGGGTGGGGAGGATGGGATGGGGGGGGGTGTGCATGGCAAAGGGAGGGTGGTGTGTTGTTCCATGGATTTGACACCAGGCAGAATAGCAGATACAGAATGGAATGAGTACTATGTAAATATGTACTATTTTATGTTAATTTAATTTAACTTTTGGGCTTATATTCTACCTTTCCTCAGAATCCAAGCAAAGTGACTAGGGGCTAGACACGGTTGTACTTTGTGTAATAATAGATGCTGGAAGAGTTGGGTTCAAGTCCTGCCACCGATACATATTAGTTATAGGGCCCTGGTGTAATGGTCAACAGGGTGGGACTTTTTTTTACTGTTTTCTCTTTTCGAATGCTAAGGCAATCAAGTGCCTTTAATAAATCTTGCCTTTGTTTGAATTAGCAGGTAAAGTGGGACCTTTTGTCTTTTGTTTTGGAGTGCTTCTCAGCACTGAGGTAATCAAGTACCTTTGATGAGTCTTGCCTTTCAAATGTAATGGCAAGCAAAGTGGGACTTTCTGCTGTGTTTTGTTTGAGTGCTTCTCGGCACTGAGGTAATCAAGTGCCTTTGAGGAGTCTTGCCTTTGTTTCAATTGGGAGTCTTTGATTGAATGAAGAGTCTTTGATGACCTGCTTAAGAAACAAGAAAGACCCAGGCCCCAGGTCCCACACTCTTTTGCTAAGTAGGTACTGAGTCCCAGGGCCCTGAGAAAGGTATTTGCTATCTGAGGTTGGCATTTTGTTTTGGTGCTCTCACTGATGGGAAGAATGTTGTGTGATTTGACCAGACTCTGGGTAGCCGTCACAGAGCTCCCTGGCTTTGAAAACCCAGATGTTGGTGCTTCTCTCTCTGGTAACTGTATGTATTGTTGTAGTTAGATGGTTGGAAGCCTGTCTACTGGTTTGTGTTTGTTTGCTCTCTTTGTATAATATATGCTTGTTACTTCTGTTTGTATACTCTTTGAAGTTCAGGGTGTTGGCTTTTTCTCCTGAACTAAGTGAATGATATATGTATGTTTAACTAAAGGAAGATTGTAAACCCCTTAAAGTTGCTTTCCTTAGAAAAGTAGATCAAAGAACCTGTGCTAGCAGCCCTCCTGTGTGCTGGTGTTGTTGGTCTTTCACCTCCACAGCAGCTGCTAGCAACACTGTTGTCACACCTGGGCAAGTTATTTAACATCGTGGTGCTCCCAAGGAATTTTCTAAGACCTTAAGTTGTAGATCAAGTGCTAATTTATATCTGTACTGGGGGCTCAGGAAGATCCAGGTTCAAATCTCAGCTCAGAGACTTGCTTGCTGTGTGACCTTGGGCAAGTCACTTCACCTCTGTCTGTCTCAGTTTCCTCAACTGTAAGATGGGGATAATAATGGTGCCTATTTCTCAAGTTTGTTATGAGGATCAGATAAGATAATATTTGCAAAACTCTTATCACAGTGCCTGGAACATAATAGGTACTTAATAAACCCTTCCTCCCTCCCTTCCTTCTTTCCTTCCTCCCTCCTTCCCTCCTTTTCTCCTTCCTTCTTTCCATCCTTCCATGACCTTCAGCAAGTCACTTAAAGCTCTCTTTGCCTCTGTTTCCAATACAGCTTTAAATTTATGATATTGTGGTAGTAGAAATTTCCACCTTTGGGAATTCCATATAGCACTTATATAGACATATTCACACACATATGTATGCATACACATATATCTCAGTGGCATACATATGTATGTGTACATATATACATACACTATCTCTCTATATATTTATATGTGTATACACACACACACACATACACGCACATATATATGTATGTTCTTGTAAGTCAAATTCCATCTTCCTATTGAGAATTTCAAAGATACCTTATCTTCATTTCTGATTGATCTTCGATGGGTAGTGGCTTAATACTTAATACTTTTAAGTTTCTCTTTCCCCAGCTTTTCTGTTAAGTACTTAATGATCTGGAATCAAACACTTATCTGAACTACGTGAGCTCCTTTTAAAAGGAATGTTGTGTAAAGCAGAAAAAGCCATATGTAAAGCAAATCCAGGGATCATCAGTGACTCATTAGCTCCTGAGACCCAGCTCACAATACCCTCTATGTCTGGGATAGGGAGATCAGTTTAGCTCATTGCTGGAAGGTCGACCACTAGGTGATTAATTGTTTTTGGCTACAGCAACTCATACACACATGGCTTGACCACTGAGCCCAGTCTCAAAACCGTAACATCTTGGTATGGCCTGACTGACTGCCAGACCCTGTGCTCAGCCTTTGGGAGCCTAGGGTTACTTCTATGCCAGGAACAGGCATTAGACTTTTGTGGTGTATAATATGGATGATTAATTTCTAAATTATTTCTTTTGTAAATTCAAATTTTTGTGTATTGGGTGTTTTAAGCAGCCTGCATATGGACAGTGGAGCAAAGAAAAGTGAACTTTTAAGCTCTGTGAAAGGGGAAAATATCTTCTTCCTCTGTAGTTAAAAGAGTGCTACGAATGTAATCTATTACTATTGGCAGCTGTGGCTGATCTGACCAGGGCCAGCCCTGACAGCTTCGTTTTACTGAGGCTCCAGGGTAGTGGTGTGATAAATATAATATATAGTTTTGGACTAGACCTGTGATTTCATTGAAATAGGGAGCTCCCAGGGAGGAAACTTTCTTCCACCAAAATAGATCAATACTTGCTCCTCAGTTTATAATCCTAAAGAGTTGACTGGGAGTACTGACAGTTATAATAATAGCAACAAAATCTACTAGTATTTACAGAGCACTTGAGGATTTTCAAAGCACTTTACATATGTTATGTTATTTGATATCATAACAATCTTTTGAGGTAAATGTTATTTATAACCTCATTTTATAGAGGAGAAAACTCAAGCTGAGGTTGTGACTAGCCTAGGATCACACAGCCAGCCTGTGTCAGACATAACATTCGACTGTGTCTTCCTGGTACCAAGGCCAGCTCTCTGTCTCCAGGCTGCTTCCTGTAATTCTGTACCCTAATTTCATACCTAACTCAATCCTATGCATGCTCTAAGTAAGCTAAAGACTTAGATAGATAGTGAAAAGTCATGAAGTCAACAAGTACTTATTAAGGTCTTACGTGAAGCATTGGACATGACTGAAAAATGACTGAATGACAAAAACGACAAAAAAAATGTGCTAGGCACTGTGTTAAATGCTGGGAATACAGGGTAAGACAAAAAAAAAAAAACAAAACAAACAAAACCTCCTCTGCTAGTCTCTACCCTTAAGGAGCTCACAATGTAATAGGGGATATTGCTTGCAAACTAGTGAATATAAATCAGACATATACAGGAAAAATTGTATTTAGTCTTGGGGGAAGACATTAGCATTAAGGGACAATGGGAAAGGCTTTTTTTCCAAAGTGTGATTTTAGTTGAGATTAGAAGAAAATCAGGAGGTAGAAATGAAGAGGGAGAACATTCTAGGTATTGGGTGATAGCAAAAATGTTCAGATTAGAGACATAGAATGTCTTGTATGAGGAACAGCAGGGAGGCCAGTGTTATTGGATCTCAGAGTACATCCCGCATATAAGGGAATAAGATGGTAAGAAGACTGGAAAGTTAGGAGGGGACCAAGTTATAAAAGGCTTTAGAAGCCAAACAGAGGATGTTATACCTGGTCCTGGAGGTGATAGGGAGCCACTGTAGTTTATCAAATGGGGGTGGGGTTGGTTGGGGCTGGTGTGACATAGTCAGGCTTGAACATTAGGAGGGTCACTTTGATAGCTGAGTGGAGAATGGACTGATGTAGGAAGGTACTTGAGGTAGAGAGACCAATCAGAAAGCTACTTCAATAGTACCAATGTGGGGTGATGTTGGCCCAAATAATGGTTATGACAATGTCAGAGGACAGAGAGGAGCATATAGGGGAGGTGTTACAATAATAGAATGGATAGGACTTGGCAAATGATTAGATAAGAGAACCGAGAGTGAGGACTCATGAATGTAACCCCAATTCCCAAAGCCCATTGGTATGGCACTCTCTCCTTACTGGTGGAAATCAATGCTTTGCACCTTTGTGAAGGTAGGAACTAGTGAGGGGGGAAAGAGGAGGGCTCCAGTCTCTTTTCAGGTCTCTTTAGGCTTCAGGTGCTTCTAGCTTCTGACATTTTTTTTGGAGGGGGCGGGAAAGGCAGGGCAATTGGGGTCAAGTGACTTGCCTGAGGTCACACAGCTAGTAAGTGTGTCAAGTGTCTGAGGTCACATTTGAACTGAGGTCCTCCTGACTCCAGGGGCAGCGCTCTACTCACTGGACCAGCTAGCTGTCCCTAGCTTCTGACTTTGAGAGAGAAGATGGAAGATGCCCACCTTGCTTCATATTGCTGAAGGAAAAGACTCTGGGAAGAAGCTGAGACGAGAGGATCTGGCATTCTCCGTCATGTCCCTATCCCTACTTGAGACTGTAGGGAACTTCCTCTTGAGTGAGCTCTAGGACTCTCTCTCTCAGTTGACCTGAGTTGCCTTGTTCCCTATGGGAAAGCTCCTTTACTTTGTATTCTCTGGTATATATACTCGTATGTATACTTTTTCTGATCTCTGTTTTGCTGTTGACTTTTGTTGTGGCTGTTGTTCAGTCAGCTCCCAACCATGGGAAAACTATTTAATCTGTCTAACTTCTATGCCATCTGTCTAGATCTACCCATTTCTTCATCTGTAAATCGGGGCCAATAATGCTGCCTGCCTTGTGGAACAGTTGTTAGAAATGCACTTATAAACCTCAGAGTGCTATAAATGTATAATGAATTATCAAAATGAGACAGAATATTATCTGAAGAATCCAGAGAGGACTTCAGCTGGTAGCCAAAGATAACTTTTTTTCAGTTTGAATTCCCTATCAACACCTCTCAAAGGACTGTGTGGCCTCTGTTTCATAGCTTCTTTCTCAGAACACAAACTAAACCTTCTGCATGCAAGATTTTACTACTAATATATCTATGGCCTGCTGACCAATGTCCTTATCATTTGGGATGATTCATATATAGGATAAATATTAATTTGTATTAAAATATGTTTATTGGCCAGACTTAGAGCAGTAAATATGGTCATTTACCTATATAATCAGGTACCTTTTTTGCAAACAGCTAAATCTGGGGTTGTTTGTTGATCATGATGGGTAATAAGGCTGAGAATCTGAATACCACCCATAAATAGTCTAGGAATATTCTTTTCCATATCTGAATAGCTGAAAACACTTGGAGGGTTTTTCATGTGTATATGTTTATTTTCACAGATTTTTTTCCCCTTCTTCCTGCCTCAAGAATAAGCCTGGATGTCATGTCAAATATGTCAGCTTTACTTTTTGGCCTGAATTCCAAATAGATCTCACTTATATTCCTTAGCTTCATGCCATAGATGTGAAATTTAATGTCTAGGTGGGAGGAACCTATAGATTCTCTGAACTAGATTCTCAGCAGTACACTTAGGAAGGTTAGGTAATTTGGCAAACTCAAGATCTCAGTGTTAATATGCCTTGCCATGCCTTTCTCATCCCTTTAGATTGGTTTTTCCTAGACATGCATGTTAGCATCTGTGTCTGAGAAGGCAGGATGGCTCCATGAAAAGAATCAGGAGACCTATGTTTTAGTCTTAGCTCTGCTACTAATTAACTATGTGACTTTGATCAAGTAACTTCTTTTTTTCTGGGTTGCAGTTTTCTCATCTATAAAATAAAAGCATTAGACTAGATGGTCTGTAAAGTCCTTATTAGTTCTGGCATACTATAGTATTTAGGTATTTGACTGACCTAAAGGTGAAAGGAATGGATAGCTAGGTGGAGCAGTGGATAGAACACTGGGCCTGGAATGAAGACTCATCTTCATGAGTTCAAATCCAGCCTCAGACACTGACTAGCTGTGTTATCCTGGGTTTGCCTTGGTTTCCACATCTGTAAAATGAGCTGGAGAAGAAAATGGCAAACCACCGTAGTATCTTTGCCAACCCCAAATGGGATCATGAAGAGTTAGACCGCACTGAAATGACACAACAACCAAAGCTGAATGGCACATTTATGATGTGGAAAGCAGGAAAGTACCCTATACTTTTCTGGGTTTTCAAAGGAGAACAACTGTTGTATTGCCTCTGGGAATGCTTCTCAGTGACCTGATGAAATTTTGTCCGGTCTGGCTTTTAGAGATCATCTGACTTCATGATATCTATGAATGAATTCTCCAGGCAGGATCTACTGATACAGAAAAGAGTAAAGCAAAATAGAGACAAGGCAGTGGTTACTTTAAATGAAACCAATGCAATTCATGCAATTGCATTTATAAGTACCGCAAACTGTGAGGGCTGACTCTAGAGCTACTTAAATGATCTGGTCCTCAGTTTAAAAAAAAAAATCACAGGATCACGGAATTTGAGAGTTGGACTATACCTTAGTTGCCATATTGTCCAACCCACAGACAGAAGGAATCCCCGTTATAACATACCCAAACAAGCACCCAACCTATACTCTAAGGTAGGACAGACCACCTCAGAACAGTCCATTTCATATCTGGATGGCCCTAATTGTTAAGAAGTAAATTTTTTGTTTGTTTTGTTTTCTGACATCAAGCTTAAAGATGCCTCTTTCCAACTGTCACTCATTGCTATTGGTTCTGCCCTCTGGGGCCAACAAGTCTGGGCCTTCCTTCACATGACGGCCTTTTAAGTGCTTGAAGACAGCTCTCATCCTAGCTTGGCTCCCCCTAGAGTCTTTTCTTCTTTAGGTTAAACAGTCTCAGTTCCTTCATTAATATGGAACTCATCTGTAAACTGATGGAACTGGACTCGATGACCTCCAAGTCACCTTCCAGCTCTAATTCTATGATCTTATGATCTATGTTAATGGTTGTCCTAATCCATCAGAGCAGCTTTGGGATTTAGGAAGTTTTTCACTCACTAGGCCAGTTAGTGCTGAGAGCAATAGGCCTTCATTAGGTATATTTCCACCCATAAAAGGGAAGACCTAAACTCAAAGGGACAGGGACGTACAGCAATGGGAGTTAGGGAAAGGGGTTCAGTACAAAGGACATCATTGGATCTCCCTTGACAGTTCTTGGGGACAGTGGTCTTCAGGCTACAGGAATAGAGGGAAGGAGGTTCAGCAATGATCCTGCAAGAAGGTGCTTTCAGACTTGGCTCCACTCAGATCCTCTCACTCCTTTTAGTCAATGGGGGTTGAGAAGATGCCTCTTAGTTAGTGGGGGTAAGAATCACCACTTCCACACAAGGGAAGCTTGATGGAAGGGGTAACATCTAGGGGCATTATGGAAAGGGAGCAGAATCTCACTTGGGCACATCCAAGTGGTTTATTATCTCTGCTATCAGTGTGGCTTAGTGGCTAGAGACAACCATGGAGATCTGGGTTCAAGGATCGTCTCTGACACATATCAGCTAGGCAAGCAGACAAATGATCCTAGCTAAGTCATCTCACTCTCAAATCTCTAGGCAGTATTCTAAGATCATATGTTGCAGAAAAAGTGCCAACCAGTAAAGAGTTATTCTTTATCTGACTGTTTCCTATACCAATAAAATCACAAAAATCAGCCCCTATTCCTTATCTTATCTCTGAAATCACAAGGTGGGAAATGCAAGGGATTGTCCATCAAGCTGGGGGCATGGATAACTAGCAGATTCCTGAAAAGGGTAGGACTGAGTGGAGAATAGTGTCCAGGGAGGGACCATCTAGAGCAGAGTCAATCTGCCCCAAGGCTCTCCAAAACAGAGAGGTGATTTTTTGTTTGTTTGCTTTTTTTTATTATCATAGTGATTCTGTTTTCAGCCTTACTGTTAATTTAACTGTGGCCTTTTTGGACATTAGATGCTCTTACCCCACTGAAACAGCATCTGTTTAATTTTATACAATAATAAAGTAGGCTAGGCATTCACT
Organism: Trichosurus vulpecula; assembly: GCF_011100635.1. Classification (NCBI taxonomy): domain Eukaryota; kingdom Metazoa; phylum Chordata; class Mammalia; order Diprotodontia; family Phalangeridae; genus Trichosurus; species Trichosurus vulpecula. The sequence goes on from NC_050580.1 coordinate 235,723,416, forward strand.
GGTTGGGATCCAGTATGGATGGGTTTAAATGAAAAACAAAACAAAACAAAACAAAAACACCATTGACATATTAAGAGCTCCCAATGATAAGACATCAATTAAATAAATAATTGGGTTGAGCACTGAAGAGCAAACAGTCAAAAGTTACTGAAAGCTATTACTGAAGGACATTAGCTATGAAATGTAAGAATGTCTAGAATAGCAATTAAAAGAGTGATCAATTCTATTACAAAGCAACTTATAAGTTCAAGGTTAGTAAGAAGTTTTCTTACTTAGTCCATCATTAAATAGAGGAATTTCCAGGCCTCTTAGAGAGGTTTTAGAGTAGTGATTTGCATTTATATTACTTCAAGCTTTGTAAAGCTATTTTAAAAAAATGATTCAGGTAGGTAATGCAAGTAAGATCATATCCATTTTTTTTTGACAGATAAGGAAACTGAGACTCTGAGAAGTGATTTGTCCAGGGTCACACAGATAGGGTGAAGAGGGATTTGAACCTAGATTTTCAGATGGTAAGAATTTAATTGGATCTTAGAGATCATCTAGTCAAGTGTGACTACTTTTTCTTCTTAAAAATTTAAATTAGTTTTACTTATACTTTTTATTGTCACATTGCAGTCATTTCTAGATATGTCCCCTCCACCTCCACCCCCCAAAATCCATTGTAACCAAAAAAATGAGTCAATCCAAACCTATCAACAGAATGACTACAACCAACAGCACAGGAGGTCAATATATTTACTCATTTGGACTACTTTTTTCTTTTAGTACTTTTTTATATTACTGTAGGCATTACACATTTGGTTCTCCTGGTTCTGCTTATATCACAACATCTTTTTCATGAGTCTTCTTATGTTTCTCTGAATTCCTCATATTCATTGTCTCTTATCACACAATAATATTTTATTACATTCATATTATAGTAACAATGCTAATAATAGCTAACATTTATGTAGTGTTTTGAGGTTTGCAAAATCCTTTACAAATATTATATCATTTAATCCACACAATTACCCTGGGAGGTAGGTACTATTCTTACTTCCCTCATACAGTTAAGAAAACTGAGATTAAATGAGTTGCTTAGATGCTAGTAAGTATATGAGGCAAGATTTGAATTCAGGTCTTCCTGATTCCATTTCCAGCATTCTATCCACCTTACTACCTAGTTGCCTCTAATACCGTGTGCGTGCATGCATGTGTGTGTGTGTGTGTGTGTGTGTGTGTGCGCGCGTGTGTAAAATCTTATATGTCACAAAATTTGTTCAGTAATTTCCCATTGGAATGGCACCCACTTTGCTCCTTTTTTATGACCAAAAGTAGTATTGCTACAAAGATTTCAGTATATAGGAAGCTTTTTTTTCTATCCTTGACCTGTTTTGTAACTGCCTCATTGAGGACCCAGAGAGGATCAGTGACTTGTTGAAGGCCACACAGGTAGGTAATAGGTATCAGATCTGCCAGGATTTTAGTCTAGGTCCTTTGCTTCTAAATCAGTCTTCCTTCCTCTACAGCATGTTGCCTCCCAAGACATAAGAATCCATAGTAGCTCCTTGTTCTGTTATATGAACTTCCTGGGATGTGAAGGTTAAGGAAGGACCTTATTGGTGCTTACCTGGTATTTGGAAATCATCACTTTTAATCTCAGGCCAGGAGAATCTAGTTGGCCTTCACACAGGGGTTTCTCATTTTCCCCAATACTTCGCCTCCCCCTTCCCCCCCACTCTCAAGGACCCAGTGAACCAGATCACCCATCAACTCCAGCCCTTTTCCCTGGGGTTACATAAAACCCATTTGGGGCCCTAACAAGCTTGAGACTGTTCCATTACAGATAGGATCAGATGCTGACACATTTTATCTGTTTACCTGTTAGCCTGGGTCAATATCAAATAAGCTAATCTAGGCAGAGTGATGAAACATTGATCTCCTGGGTCTTATCAGGTGTGCAGACTGAATTCTGCTCAGATAGAAAAGGGTTTTTTTTTTCCTTCTAAACAAGGAAGGGGATAAAAACAGCAAAACAAAAACTGAATGAAAGAGAGAGAAAAATGTTTTCTCTGATTTTATCCATGAGCTAGGATGCCAGTCAGACATCATAAGCAGCTATTAAAACAATAGCTATTAAAACAAATTAAACCAATAACAACAAAAACAACAGACCTGTGACTTCACTGGTATAGGGAATTCCCCAATTCTACCATTGCAGATCACTTATTCTGCAGCTTATAGCCTTAGTTGCTTGAGGCACTAAGATGTTAAGTGACTTGCCCAGGGTCATACAGACAGTAATGTCAGAGGCAGGACCTTTACTCAGTCTTCTTGATTTCAATGCCAAGATCTTGCTCCATTATGACTCTTTTTCCTATTTTAACTAGAAAGTTCTTTAAAAAAAGTCATTCCATCATCCACCAGTCACTCTGTCATACCTTTTGAAGGGAAGAAACTGAGGGACAGAATTTATTGAATGTGACTGTCTAAATTGGGATTTTGCCAGCTCATTAGATTAATTGCTCCTTACTCATCATACCTCTAGAGAAGAATACGTGACCGTAAGTGGCCAAAACTTTTGGTGTTGAACCCCATGCTTTTCTTCCTCAAAGTGGAGGGAGGGGCAAAAAGAGGGGAGCAGCTAAGTAGCACAGTGGATAGAACACTGATCCTGGAGTCAGGGGGACCTGAGTTCAAATCCAGTCTCAGACACTTACTAGCTGTGTGACCCTGGGCAAGTTACTTAACCCTGTTTGCCTCCCCTCAATAATACAAGCAAATAAATAAATAAATGCTGATTGATCTCATCCAACCTTCTTTTAAAAAAGAAAAACAAAAAAAGAAAGCTCATGGTCTGTCCTTTGGAAGTTTCCCATCCAAGAGCAAGAGGAGAATCTGGGCAGGAGTGTTTTGATTCACAAACAGGCCTGGGATTGCCATGGTCAGAGTCATGGGGGAATGTATACATCCATTTGATGGAGTGATACTGAGATGCGTTCGGAGCCCGATAAGGTATCAGAGAATCAGCTGAAGTGTCAAGCTTGTCTATAAGCAGTTCTGTAATTGGAAAGAACATATGGGATCTGATGTCATTGGCCTTGTGGCTGCTGATATAGCAAGTACAAGGCCAACAATCCCCAAAAGAGCCCTTAGCCCAGAATTTAACCATTCCTGGCTTGTCAGACCAGTGCCTCACACATAGTAGACCCTTAACAAATGCTTGTTGAATTTGAAATAGTTCATCCTCAGGATGCAAGCTAGAGCGCTTCCTATCTTTCTTGCTCCTGTATGTGAAATTTCCAAGCAAAGGAGTCTCATGATCGCATTAAAAGTCACATTAAAAGGATCTTGGAGGACATAGAGTACAACTCATACTTTCATGGAGGAGAAAGAAAAAGGACTAAAATAACAACATAACCTCAGTCCAGAAACACATATATACTATAGATCCGCAAAAACATTTCAAAGGATCACTGCAACGCCAATGCAGGTAGCCTTGACCTAAAAACACAAATGAAGATCTTGGACAGAGCCCCAAGAATGTAGTCTGTTGTTCCTGTTCATTCCGTATGTATGTGGACTGGTTTCTCCACAGTAGACTTATTCAAATCATGGGGATTTGTAATGATAGTTTATAAAACTGACTCAGTTGGTCCAGCCACCTAGAAAAGGGAACTTCTTAAGTTAACTCAAGTCCTTTTAGGAGCTTACTATGCTAATAGACTTAGGCAAAGGATAGCTGAATAAATAATAAACTGAAAGAGCAAACCATTTTATTAAGACAGAAATGAAGAATAAAACAATAGAAAAGAATCTCAGGCACATTCCCAAACAAGTTCAGATTCTTTTCCTTTCTGCTGTGTCCGACACTTCACAGTAGTCTTAAAAATAAACAGTATCAAAAGACTTATGACACTTATGAAGCAATGTCTTTGGCATGAAGCAGATAGAGCTTTCTGTGAGGCCAGCCTTGAAGTCACCCCTTAAATGGGTGCTATACCGCCACCCATTGCTCAACCAGTCTGCATGTATCTCCCAGCTTGGCTTGCCTCTTTGTAGCCACAGATTATGGCAAAAGTCTCCATTACTCTCTTATCGTATGGCTATGCTCTCTCAGTCCCTATGATTCAATCCATTTGCCCTATGGGTGCCCATCCTCATGGTAAATGGCATCCTTGTATTCTAGTTTCAGACATAGTGGGAAATGTAGTCCTTCTCTCCTTTCAGCCATGCTTATTACAAATGTAAACTCCTTAAGAGCAAAGCAGAAACTGTCTACCAAGCATTCTCGGTGTCTAACATAGTGACATGGTAGACAATTGATGAATGTATATTAAACTGAACTGAAGTTAACAGGTAGATAAAGCTGTCTTTCCTACTGTAGGCGTGAGTGTAGGCCTAACTCGAATGTACACTCTCCTGCCTCAAAGAGTTTTTTTTAAAGGATATAGATGTGATGTTTCTCGACTAGATTTTCTGCTGCCCATATGTTGGACAGAATCCCTCATTAGGTAACTTCAGTCATCATTATAAGGCAAATTCCATTTCAGCGTCCAATAATGCATTTCAGATTTCTACAAATGACTTGCCAATTTCCCCCCAAGGATTCTGCAATGTCACTGTGAGAATGGTAGATAATCATATAAATGCTAGCACCAAACCAGGGTAAAGGTCATCTGTTAATGCTATAAAACACTATTTATTTCTTCTTCTACATTATTGCTCGGTCTTTAACATTACTAGTCAGAAGGGCTTTTATTACTTCTTCAGAGCCTTCTTTGTGAAGTGGTTTTAGGGTCGCTCATTTCAGAAAAGCCTTGCTTTCTCTTCTCATTATATCTCTTTTGGTCAGCTGGAAAATTAAGAGGAAGACAAGATATGTTAAGGGTGAAGTGGGGCATGGGGAGGGGAGGAAAGCACCCAGGAAATAACAAAATTGTTACACTTAAATTTTGAGCTTCCAATATTAAAACTCACTAAGTAGATGCAACATCTTTAGCTTAACAGATTTTCTTTTTATCTGAAAGCAGAGATTACAGTCAGATTAAGCTCTGAAATATTCATTTTGTTGTTGTTTGGTTGATTAGTTGTGTTTGATTCTTCATGACCCCATTTGAGGTTTTCTTGGCAAAGATACTGGAATGGTTTGCTATTTCCTTCTCCGGCTCATTTTACAGATGAGGAAACTGAGGCAAACAAGGTTAGGTGATTTGCTCCAGGCCACACAGCTAATAAGTGTCTGAGGCCTAATTTGAACTCAAGAAGATGAGTCTTCCTGACTCTAGGCCCTGCACTCTATCCATTGTACCACCTAGCTGATCAGTTTCCCTATGGACTGGTTGATATCCCTTCTTCCGTCACCACGATGATGTCTATAAGGGCTGATTAATGCCAGGTTTCAGTATTTGGTGAATTGCCTATTTGGGGAGTTAGAGAATCTGAAAGTCTCCCTGTCCCAATCCCCTGCCTAGTTGTGTATATATATATGTACATGTATTCATATGTATTTGTATATACATAATAAATATGTATATATATCTGGGGGTATGTATACAAACACATATTTCCTGTTTTCGAGTAAAAAATTCCTGCAAGTGCTCCTCAAGCTAATTTTATGTTAAGTATCTCAGTGACCTAATGAAGATTAGAATTACAAATCAGGCATAAAGGACAAAATGGCAAATGAGATCTGGGCCGTATTTGTACTGTACTGTAAACATATGTGCTACCATAAAGTTTCCAAGTTTGGTCATTCAGAGTTTAATTTTTCTCTAATTATATCTTTAACTGTGGTTTCAAAGCACCAGGGCACTAGACCAATTCCCAATGTTCTACTTTGTGTTGGCTCAGGGGTCAGTTTCCCAGGGGGAGCTGGCCAGATCCTTTTTATTTTTGTACATATTTTTGTAGTTGTATATACCTTCATACTGTCGTATTACCAAACTAAGGCTTTACAAAATACTGAAGCATATTCAGTACCATTGCTCTCATTTACAAAGTACAGTCCCACCATAGACATTTACTAGCTATGATACCCTGGTCAAGTCACTTAACCCCTGTCTGCCTTAGTTTCCTCAACCATAAAATCCAGGATAATAATAACACCTACCTTCCAGAGATGTAAGTATCCAATGAGGTAATAATTGTCAAGCACTTAGTCTTTTGTAAAGAGGCCCTCTGGAGATACTCGTTTAAGGGTGGGGTAGGACCCCCCCCCCCCAATTAATATAATGACCAAAGGTCCAGATAGCTTGATAAAATCAATCAATCCAAAGTATAAACTAGGTTCAAATAAGTTCTTTATCAATTTAAGGGCAACAGCTAGGTGGCCGAGCAGAAAAAGCACTAGCCCTGGAATCAGGAGGACCTGAGTTCAAATATGGCTACAGATACGTACTAGTGTTGTGACCCTGGGCAATTCACTTAACACCGATGGTCTCCAAAAAATGAAAAAAAAAAGCCCCACTTTATTTTAAAAATCAGTTTAAGGTAAATAAAGTGCTTCAATCAGTGGATAAAGGCAGATGATACCATATAGGAAACATCTTGCTATTGGCTGAAAGGATCGGACATATCTTTGACTGTATATATAAAACAGGAAGTCAGTTTGGGAACGCAGACTTCAGTGGTAAGACAGAGGGTCTGCGTTCTAGAGTTCCTTAAGGAGATATGTCCAGAGGGCAACAGGTGGAGAAGGATGAATAAGGAGGAGTACTGACTTTCTACTCCCTCCCTACCCCCAATGGCTATGTTATTGGAGAGATTGGACAACAAGGAGATTACACCCAATTGGGTGCAGAGAAAGATACACTGAGGCCAAATATGGACACAGTCAGATAGGTAAGGGTAGCTACCTGAGGGAGGAGGGAGCTTCAGGGACCCCCTCATGACTAGAGAATGCTTGCTATAGACTCAAGAAGTGAATTCCAGTAGCCAGGAATTGTGGACTTACTCTTTGTCTACAGATGTTCTCTACATATGTGCCTTGCTACCAATCATACGCTTAAGTCCACTTTCTTCCTTTGTATTTTGTGTGTACTTGCGGGAAACTATGTCCCAGGGGTGGGGAGCCTGCAGCCTTGAGGCCACATGTGGCCTTCTAGGTCCTCAAGTGCCCTTTGACTGAATCCAAACTTTACAGAATAAATCACCTTAATAAAAGGATTTGTTCTATAAAACTTGGACTTAGTCAAAAGGTCACACTCTAGGACCTAGAAGGCCACATGTGGCCTTGAGGCCACAGATTCCCCACTTCTCCAGGCTTGTGGTGGTAACGTTTTATGCCAGTTTTTCTTCCTATAGCATCTTAGTAAAGAATGTCAGTCCTGGAGTTAGGAAGACTCATCTCCCTGAGTTAAAATCTGTCCTTAGACACTTATTAGCTGTGTGACCCTGAGCAAGTCACTTAACCCCATTTATCTCAGTTTCCTCATCTGTCAAATGAGCTGGAGAAGGAAGTGGCAAATCAGTATGTTTGCCAAGAAAACCCCAATTAGGTCAAAAGAGTTGGACATGACTGAAAATGAACAACAACATTTGAGGATACTGGTTGAGAATCAATAGGAAGCAAACCAAAGTGGATAGAAGTAGAAATCTGACCAACAGGGGCTACCACCTGAGTAAGAGGAGATGGCTGTCCTCTGGGGACCCAATGTGCTTCAGAGATGGTGAAGTAGTTTGACAGACAGTACCACACTGGAACTTGCCTGTATCTCATAAAAACTTCCTGCTTTAAAAAAAAAATCTGATGCTTGTTTGCAGAAACAATTGGATGCAAGATTTAAAAAAAAAGTAGCAAAGAAGGAAATGAGATCAACTTAAAATTTAGATAGCTCAGAAAGGCTTGGATCAGTGTTGGTAGTCTGATTTCAACTGGGTTTAACTGCTTTCACTCAGTCTGTGTCTCCCATTTCATTCATGGTCCTTGGTCAGGAGGAGCTGTAAAATACCAAGTAAAATACCAAGCAAGATGTTTCCTATATGGTATCATCTGCCTTTATCCACTGATAGAAGCACTTTATTTATCTTAAAATACTCTTAAGTCCTATTGCCTTGTCTTTACTATTGAGCTTTTCATAAGTAAGGACTTCCAACCTGGCTTGATAGCTACTGGGCCCCAAACTGTTCCTTTATTGATAGTGTCCACATGTGGCTGGTTGTGTATGAACAATATTTGTATTCATTTTTTGAGTGAATGGGGTGATGGTGATGGTAGTGGTTTTGAATCGGGGACAGCTAGGTGGCACAAGTGGTTAGAGTGCTGCTCCTGGAGTCAGGAAGACTCATCTTCCTGAGTTTAAATCTGACCTCAGATACTTCCTAGCTGTGTGACCCTGGGCAAGTCATTTAACACTGTTTGCCTCAGTTTCCCCATCTGTCAAATGAGCTAGAGAAGGAGATGGCAAACCATTCCAGTATTTCTGCCAAGAAAAGCCTAGATGCAATCACGAAGAGTCAAACACAACCAAACAATAATATTTTCTTTCTAGTTCTATAAACCTTGTTTATCTGCAAAATCTCATTCCTTCCCTGCCCCGGTGCCTTCTCTTCTGTATGTATCCTGTCTTGTGGGCATGGGACATGTTTATAGCCAGGGCAGTAACCGTGGTGGGGTATGGCCCTACTTGGGGATGACTACTCCTGGGTGGAAGCCTTATGCTTCTGTCTACCCCGAAATATTTTTCAAGTCATGAAGGAGACACCAATGATGGCAATGTGAGAATTCGGTTAGGTCTTTGGTTGAGTTCCAAAGTCCAGTACATACTTCCTATTGTGTTCTTCTTGTGTTGAGTCAGTGGAGGGAAGAAGAGGACACCGCTAGTACTCCTGCATCCTTTATCACTGGCTAATTGAGCTATCAGCATCCAGCCGATTGTCACAGTCCTAGTTAAACCGGTTGCTATCTGGCCTGATGCTGATTAACAGCTCAGCCAGCTAATGATATTGGTGGAAACAGAGTGAGGGCATAGGATCCTTCCCCAATGTTTTAATGCATCTTATAACTATTTCTGGGGCTCCATTAATTCAAGATGTCTGCATATAGCATTGTTTACAGACAGCTTTTACACAGAGGTACTCAGTTCCTCTAACAGCTGGTCTAATAATTCCACAGCTCCCAAATGGACTCAGTCTTTGGAGAGACTTGGAGTCTACATATCATATCTCAAATACTGACCTCTGTCTCAAAAAAGCACTTAAAATCTACCACAGGCAGGCCTTTTGGCTTTATGGATAGTAATGGGGCAGGGAAACCTCCCCAAAGCAAGCTAAGCAAGTTCCCTGATACCAGATCACCAGGTGGTGTTTTCCTGGAAAGGAGTGAGTCAGAGGTGTTGCTGGGAGGTCCTGAAGCCTCTAGAAAAATAAATAAAGTCAGGTAGGGCTGGCGTTAGGTGTAAAAGATAGTATTTATGGAGCCCTTTAAAAATATGTATAAAGCCATTGTTCTTAAAATAACCCTGTTAGATTGAAAATATATTTATTCCCATTTTATAGATTAGAAAGCTGAGGCTCAGACAGGTTATGTCAATTAAAGCCTTAGTATCTATGATATTATGTAGCTAGGAAGGGTTAGAACAAGGATCTGAGCCTACATCCTCTTAGTCCGAGAATGGTACTCTTCATTAGCCACATTATCAGGCAAAAATAAAAACAAACAAATCAAATCTGATAAGTTGGGCAAAAAAATCAATATTAAAAAGATTACTTGAAATATGCAACTACATCCACTCTTATAAATGATGAACCTCGCCTAAGTGTATACTGTACCTTGAGATATTAGCTAATGATAGTATTAAGCTATCACCACTGGCAAGATATTTAAAAACTAAGCTTTTGTGCCAAAGAATGATGTGTGTTACCTATAAAAACTCTCAGATGAGCACACTTTAAAAAACCCTGGAAGCAGAATTTTCTGACATAATGAATTTTTTCCCAAATAAAGAGTTTCAGTGGGTTTTGAACTAATTTGTTAAAAATCTAAATGTGAAGCACCTCCCAATTAGTTTGTAAGAACAATGTGACAGAAGGTAGAAATTTAGCACCGGAGTTGCAACAAGATGAATTGTCATGATTAGTAAGTAGAGCTAGTGATACACTTCCATTAGCTCTATGTATCTTTGTAAGGTATCTCTTTTAGCGACGTACCTCACTAAGAGTGAGCACCTGAAAAGGCCTTAGCCTAAAAGGGCCAGGGTCTCCCAACGCATCCTGGGCCATCTCCAGTGGTCCTGGTGAATATCAGGCCACTAGACCCACATGGCCCTGGAGGAGAAAGTGAGGCTGGTGACCTTGCACAGCCCTTCCTCACCCAAATCAAAGTCAACTGCAAGTCATGCCATCATTTCCCTGATGCCATGGTCCTCTTCAAGAGTGAAGGAAAACAGAGAACCTTTTAGCGATGACAGCCATTAAAACCAAATATCAAAATAAATTGAACTTCGGACCATATCTTTGTATGTACTAAATTACTAAAGTACTTTATTATGTACTTTACTGTACCAAGTACTAAACTTTTTTACAAAATATTGAAGCCTCCTCAGTACCATTGCACTCATTTACCAAGTGCAAATCCTATCTTAGACACTTACTAGCTGTGATACACTGGCCAAGTCACTTAACCCTTGTCTGCCTTAGTTTCCTCAACCATAAAATTGGGATGATAATAGCAACTGCCTCCCAGAGTTGTGAGTATTAAATGAGATAGTAATTGTGAAGCACTTAGCATAGTGCCCGGCACATAGTAGGTGCTTAATAAATGCTTGATTTCTTCCTTCCAAAGCTTATCCTATCCCCAGTTCCTGTTTGGGAAGGGGACTGATGAATAAATTTTTTAAAAGAATTCACAATTATGTAATTTTATTCCACAACCAGACTTACACTTAAACTGGTAAGCCGTAGAACAGTTTGTGGACTATGTTGTACAATTAAAGGACAGGAGCTGAATCTGAGACTAGGAGAGAGAAAAATGATCTGATTTTGGAAGAACTATAAGGTGAGGGGGACAATTGAGATGGAGACAAGAGAAATCCAGGAAGAGAGCAAGATTAATTGAGAAAACAGAAGGTGAGTGGTGGGCAGAACCGTGAGGGGCTTAGCCCTGGGTGTCAGATTTAGCCTTTCAGCTATGTAGAAATAACAGAGATGAGTACCTAGTTAGCAAGAATGATAAGCTAAAAACAGGGACAATATTAGATCATGGGCTATGGTTAGCTCCTTCCCTACCTTACCCAAATCCTCCCCTCCTGATCTCTTTGAAAACCTTTGAAAACCATCCACCTGTTGTTGTACCAGGTTCTCTGTCTCTTCTCAAAGCTGCCCTGATCTGCCCACCCATTCCTTCAGCTTAGGACATGATTTATGTTTCTTGCTTCAGGAGTGTTTATTATGCTAGTTTCAGTTGCAAAATTCTTAGTTACTTTAGTTAAATACTTAGTAGTGGTACTAGGGAATAGAAGAAACAGCCTAGAAACATATATCTACATTTACATCTATATCTGCACGTGTATTTAGATCTACATGTAAAAGGGAGCATGGAGTGCCCAATGGAGATCGTACCTTAGAGCCAGTAAGACCTGGGTTCCATCCCTGCCTCTGATGCACACTGATTGTGTGACCCAGGACAGGTCACTTAATTTCTCAACGATCTAGACAACTGAGCAAAACCAAAAGCCACAGAGAAAGTGCCTACTGTCACTGGTAGAGAGATTTTTCATCCAGGAGTTCTCTATACTCATGAAATCACAGAATAATTTCTTACTTCTCCATTTCTATCTCTATCTTCATTTCCATCTCCATCTCCATTCCCATCTCCATCTCTATCCTTATCTCTTTCTATCCACATCTTTATCTCTGTATCTCTATCATCTCCATTGTCTCTATCTCTACCATCTCCATCACTTCTATCTCTATTTTTATTTCTATTTCTTTATTCCTGTCTTTGTATTTCTATTCCCCTTATCTATCTATCTATCTATCTATCTATCTATCTATCTATCTACCTACCTATCTACCTTCTTTATTAGAAGGAGAGGAAGAACAGTTTATGAGACATCCAAGGAAAGAATTTTTAAGAGAAGAATAATGACAAAATGACTTTTTAAGCCATTTTAGTCCTCTAAAGTTGGAAACTTTTTCTCCTTTACAAAGTATTGAAGATCAGGGCTGAGTCATCATCAATATCCCCTTAATCATGGAACCAGCATCATAATGACCAGTGACCCCTGGGGTTCTCAGGTTAAAAGAAAAAAAAACCTTGAGTTTGTACTTGTACATGGCCAGACTCTAATGCCTCCTTCCTTAGTGTTATGTCATAGTGTATAGGCACACAAGACAGGGAACAAGATTGTGGCTATGGGAACAGAGAAGAAAGGGCAGACAGAGGGAAGGCTGCAAGATAAGAATGAACAGAACTGAGAGATTTAGATGCAGAACAAATGAAAGTCATGTCAGACAAGACTGAGGTAAGTCTAGGACACTCTGGAAGGAATAGATGATGGCTGGGAAAGGAAGATAATGCGCTTGGTTTCCAACAGTGTGTGTTGGGAAAACATCAAAGAAGAAACAAATGTAAATGCCTTGTACATAACATGACAACAAGTGTCTATGTTATTGCAGAAAGACTATTAGACTAGAAATTCTTTTGGTAATCAATTGCCCATATGTATCAATTAAAATGATATAAGTAAATAAAATTCATGAAGGTGAGAATACAGATAGATCACAGAACCTGAGTATTTGAAAGGAGTTCAGAGTTCATCTATTCTATCCCCTACTAAAGCATGAATCAAATCTACAACACCTCTGACAAGTGGCTATATTGCCTCTTATTCAAGATCTCAATTGCCAAGGATCTCACTATCTTCTGGAGCAGCCAAATTCATTTTTGAACATCTCTATTGAGTCAGAGTCTTCCTTCTTTTACCTTTGACACATTGGGTCTCCCTTTTTCAAATAGTTCTGTAAATATTTAGAGATTAAGATCATATTCCCCTCTACTGACCCACTGCCCATTTCTCTTATTCAATGTATTCATTAGCATTTCCTTTAACACTATGCATAGTTTTGTGTATCTTTACCATTCTGGTTTCCCTTTTCTAAAATGTAGCACCAAGAACTAACAACAATACTCCAGATAAAGGCTGATCAGGGTAGAGAGAGTCTATGGGACTATCATTTCCTTCAATATAGGGACTACAATTCTATTATTGAAGTCTAAGATTACAGAAGCTCTTTTGACTACTATATTATCATGCTGATATATTGAGTTTACAGACCATGAAAATTCAGTGGTCTTTTTCATGTGAACTGCTCTCTCTATATATGTCTCCCCTATACTTTACTTGTACATTAGATTTAAAAAAAACTTTAGCAGAGATGAAAAAGAGAAAATGGCCCATAGTTTTAGGACCAGTGAGTATACAGAGGAAAGATAAGGAGATGGGAAAAGTAATAGAAGGACAATCAAAATATTGTATAATGAGGAAGACTATTAGGCTTAGAGTCAAGGGACCACACTTTTAGCTATGATACTAAATAGCCCATAGCTAGCTGTGAATTTGTTTGGCTATTCATTAAGGTCCCTCCTAGATTAAAAAAAAAATCTATAAAGTAAAGAAATAAGTGGCTTGCCTAGAGACACATAGGCAAATCATGGCAGTTGGAAAAAATACCAATTCTCTAAGCTTTCAGTCAAAAGCCATTTCTGGGATAAGATATATCACTATTCTGTAATCATCTTCATCAGATGGATTAATACAGATACTGAAAAAATGCATGGATCAGTGACCAGGATAGTGGTGAACGGCTTTATAAAGAAAGTAGCCAAAAGAGTGAGCAGTTGGAGAAATGGTATGATTAGATGCTATTTTAGTAATGGCTTGAATGGGAATGAAGACAGGTCCTTTAATTTGTAGCATTATATGTTGTTGGGCCATGATTGATGGAAACCTTTCCCCCACTATGATATCAAAGTAATAGAATGAATTTCTTTCCCTGGTCATCTTACCTCTTTCCTGATTTACTTAGTTGGTGGCAAATTTGTTATTAATAAACATTTGTAGAATTGAATGCAAGGGATTTGAACTCTCTGGGGATTTTCCCATCTCAGGCTGGCAAACCCATTTTGACTCCATCCTTAAAAAGAAAAGTAGTGGTGCTTCCAATTTGCCTCCCATGGTGTTAGTTGTATTGCCAGATGGGAGACTGTCAGTTGAACTACTACAACAGTTAAAAACGTACACGCGCACCTCCCAAATGGGTGCCAGGGATGCTTGTTTTCCCTTTCATCATCTTTGGTCAGAGAAATAGACAACATCCTCATTATCAAAGCATCTGCCTGTTTTCTCCTGTTCATCAGTGGGTCTTCCCCCCACCCCTCCTTGCATTACTAGGCCCCCCTGTCAAATAGGCTGCTGTTTCCCTTAAAACTAGGTAGGAGTCATTTAGTAAATCATTATCAAAGCCCACAGAATTAGATGGCTTTCCCTTCAATTCAATTATCAAAAAAGAAAAGGCAAAGGAAGGGTACAAAGATAAGGGCCCATAACAACTAAACAGTGTTGGTTACTGTAAACCAGATTTTTATCTCTTTAGATGCAGGTTCAAATTTTGTTCCTAACTCATCGGACGAACTGTAGCATGTTCACTGTGGAAGGAAGCTTTTCAGAATTCTGAAAAATCATCACTCCTCGTGAATATGGAGACCAAGGATTGGACTCTCTTGTGTCGAACTTTCCTACTGGATTCATGTGTATGTTGGGAATGGAAGGAGTCTGGTTGGTGATCTGTGTTCAAAAAGCAAATAGAATTTCCCACTTGAGTTGAACTGTCAGTCCCAAGATCAATGATCATGTTTGCTAATCATGTCAAGAGGTCACTACCGAATATATACTATGTACACAAACCTGTGCTAAATACTATAAAGAAATGCAGGACGAGTATAATATATGCTTCCTGCTATGCAGTAGCTTCCAGTCACTTTGTGGGGGAAGATAGGACACACACATGTACAGCACAGGAAGAATAATGATGAAACTTTACATTTATATCATACTTTCTAGTGTTCAGTGTGCTACGATAATAGTTAACATTTATATAGTGCTTTAAAGTTTACAAAGCACTCTACATATATTATCTCATTAGATCCTAATGAGAATCATGTTAAGTAGGGGATATCTTTATGCTCATTTTAGAGAACAGGATATTGAAGGTGAGAAAGGCTAAGTGACGTGGCTCAGGATCGCATAGTTAGTAAGTGTCTGAGGCAGAATTTGAAAACTTCTGATTCCTAGGCCAGCCTTGGATCTGTGTATTAAGATTATCATAGCAGGAATGCTGGGTTAGGAGTCTGGTTTGGGGATTTGGAAAATCTCCTGATTGTGTAGGAATACCAAGAGGAGTCAAATCAATTAAGCACTTGTTAAGTGCTTACTATGTGCCAGGCACTGTACTGAGCACTAGGAATACAAATATAAGTAAAAGGAAACACAGTCCCTGTCCTCAAGTGCTTACATCCTAATGGAGGAAGATAATGTCTACAAAGGGGAGGAGAAGACACTCATGTTGGGGTGTACTTGAGAAGTCTGGAGAGTCAGGAGTGGAGCCAGGGAAGAGTGAAGGAGTGGGCATGGCTGACCCGAGAACTTCCTCAAGATGGAAGTTCCAGAAGGAACTCACCAATAAGAAGGAAGAGCTGTAGAGGTGGAGGGCTCTTTTAGGATGAGAAGAAATGGTGAAAGTCCAGAAGGGAGCTGGGAGAGGAAAGAAGTAATATAGTGAAACTTTAAGGCTATGTTAGGAGTATGATTCTGTGACATATTTCATTTTAAGACATCAGTATCATCATTAAATCTATATTGAATGTCTACTATGTGCATAGAACTGAGCTAGGTGTCTGGGGATACAAAAAATGAGGAACACGGTGCCCCTTCTCAAGGGACTTATGAGTTAGTTGAAAAGGCAGTATATAGACCAAGTGTTCTTAGCCTGGGACCTGTGAACTTAAAAAAAATATTTTGATAATTATATTTCAATGTAATTAATCTTCTATGGAATCCTGGGTATTTTGTGTCTTTTAAAATGTTATTCTGGAAAGGGCTTCCATAGGTTTTAGCAGGCTGCCAAAGGTATTCATGACACAAAAAAGGTTAAGAACCCCTAAAAAGATGACTAACAATACGCAGCATTATCTTTAAAGTATCGAATAAGTGATCCTGACCATAAGTACTACCTACAGGAATTCAGAGGAGGGAATTCAGTATGAGTTACCATGATTAAGGGAAGATTTGACTGTGAAAGAGGGTGAGGCTTGAGTTAGACCTTAGTAGAGAGTCATGGAGAAAAGCAACCCAGGCAGGGAAATGTCATAGGCAAAAGTGTAGAGGTGAGAGATTAGAAAAGGAATACCTAAAGATTTCTGGAAGGAATAGAAGCTTTGAGGGTGTGTTGAAAAGTGAGGTAATAGAGAAAATAGGTTGTGACAAACCAATGAAAGAGATGGTACCTAATTGTTATCACCTGATACCATCTTTGCATGGTACAGAATGTTGAAAACCAATGAACTCCTTGGCATCGGAGTCAGATAGTAGAAACTGACTAGACCACAGCTTGTAGAGCAGAAGATAGACTTAATATAGTCGAGCTTAAAAGTTGATTGGTATTCCATTTTTAATAGTTCTGCACTGTGGCCATCAGTAGGCTGTTGCTTCTCTCTCTCCAGTCTGATTCAGTCTTCTGGGATTTCATTGGTCTACATTGGCATTTGGAGACTAAACTGGGACGAAGAGATGATAAGGCAGCTTTTGCCACCAGTAGAAAATGCTTATCAATCAATGTAATTGAAGTCACAATACCAATAATTTATCAATGACCCCTGACACTCTCCCCTGTGGGTTCTCTTTTCACTTCTTACTTCACTTTTCTCTCATCTATCCTCCTTTTTAAAGAAACTCAATCTTCTCTAATGTGTCAAGCCAAATGAAAATAGCTAATTTCAAGTAGCTCTCATAAGCCCATTTCTCTCAATGTCTGACAGTTTTATCTCAGAGAGGCTTTTCTGAGGAGGATTGTCCTAAAGCTCAGGTCTGTTCATGTCACTTACTCAATAAACTCCAATGGCTCACAATTATCTCTCGTATCAGATATAAAATCCTCATTTTGCCTTTTCAAGCCAACATGGCTTCCTCCTACCTTTCCAGTTTTCTTATTTGTTTCTGTCCTCTATGTACTCTAAAATCTAGCAGCAGTGATTATGCTATTCTTCAAATAGAACATTCCCTGATTTCTGTGCCTTTTCGCTGGCTGGCTCCCATACATGGAATTCTCTTCTCCCTCATCTCCGCCTCTTGGCATCCAAGGCTTTCTCCAAGATTCTGTTCAAATCCCTTCTGTAGGAGGCCCTTCCCAGTCCCTCTTACTGCTAGTGCCTTTTTTTCTGAGATCCTCTTCAGTTTACACTGTGTATATCTTGTATATTCAATTTTTTGCATGTTGTCACTCCCATTAAAATGGTGGACTCCTTATGAACAGAGTCCATGGTCTTTCGTTTTGTTGGTTTGTTATTGCTGTTTTTTGGTATCCCCAATATGTAGCAAAGTGCCTTAAATAAGCACTTAATAAATACTTATTAAGTGACTGTGATTATATTATGCCTGATGGTAGTACCTTATCCTCTGAGTGACCTGGAGATGAATAGAGAGTGGAAGTGAGGTTTAGATTCCTTATGATTTCGTCAGAGTCTGTTACGTTTTAGAAAACCTTGGGCTTTTTCTTCATCCAACCATCTTTTTCTAGAACCCATTCTTTAGTTCTTGGGTTCTTCTTGTTGTTCAATCATTTTTCAGTTGTGTCCAACTCTTCATGACCCCATTTGGGGTTTTCTCAGTAGATACTGAAGTGGTTTGCCATTTTCCTTCTCCAGCTCATTTTACAGATGAAGAAAATGAAATTAACAGGGTTAAGTGACTTGCCCAGGGTCACACAGCTAGTAAGTGTCTAATGCCAGATTTGAACTCACGAAGATGAGTCTTCCTAACTCTAGGCCTGTCACTCTGTCCACCGAGCCACCTAACTGCCTGACCTGGTGACTATGAACTTAAAAAAAGCAATTTAACTGTGTTTTGATATAATCGATTTCCTTTGTAATCCTATGAATTTTATTTTATCCATTTAAAAACATCAATCCACAGGCTTCATTAGATTTTCAAAGGGGTCTGTAACAAAAGGAAAAAGGTTAAGAATCCCTATATATAGATGTTACTTAGCAGGGACATCAAAAACTGGATGGGGAGAACACATTCAGGGACTTACATTCCGTTTCCCAAAAGAGATGGTTGGCAATACTGGAGTAGGTCTGAAATAGAAGTATCTGAGCTGCTCTTTTTAAAACAGGGAACTTGATAATCAGACACTAAGTCTGGCAGGATATTGCAGGATGTTGGATTTACTGTTTGCTTTTCACTGTGGCTGCATGTGGGATTAGGGGGATGGGACACTGCTATTTAGAATTATACCAGGGAAGATGAATCAAATGTAAAATTTTAAAAAATCATTCCAACCCTGGTTCCTGCATTATGGCTATGGTGCCAAGATCCTGGCATCTTCTGATTAAATATGGTGGTGGAGACTCTCTCCTTGATAGATTTCTTTCTTTGGTACTCACTGCATGAAGTAATAAACAGACCTCTGTGGAAACATCAATGCAAAACTAACTGGGAGCCTGGAGAAGAGAAGGGTGAAGGGTGACTTAATTCTGGTCATTAAGTGGAGGAAGAGTTCTGATTACATAGGGTGGTGGCCAGCTGTTCTCCAACTCCAAGAAGGGCCGGAGCAGGAGGAAATAGACAAGGCCTAAATAGACAAGACATTCTAAAGTATGGGGGATTTAATTTAGACAGGAGAAAAAACTTCTGAACACTAAGTAGAATTTCCCTCTCTGTAAGGGTTGTTGTTGCTGTTTTTTTAATCAGATGATTATCACCTGTCCAGGATGGTTTAGCCATCATTCTATGTCAGTAAGCATAGAAAATGTTGGGATCTACATAGTCAGTGCTATTACGACCCCAGTATTACAAAATGAGAAAACTGAGGCAGACAGAGCTTAAGTGACAGGGTCACATAGCTAGTAACTGTTTGAGGTTAGATTTGAACTCAGCTCTTCCTGACCCCAAGACCAGTATTCTCCCCATTGTGATACTTAGCTGCCTCAGACAGGAGGATGAATTATTCCCTCCTTTCTTTGACTGATTTTAGGCTCAGAATTCAGGAGAAGGGCAAGCTATGGATAAAGTATGAATGCTAATCTGAGTGGTCCTCAAGGATTATCCCTGGGATTGATTGATCCATCAATTAACTAATTTGTCACATACCTATTGTGTACAGGCACTGTGAGGGATTTAGGAGTTGCCATGCCCTCAAAGAGCTTAGAATCTATATAGAGAAATCTGACATATTCCAACACAAGACAATAAGTAGGGCTGATTAGAAGTATATTGGGGGAAATCTAGGCAGTATAAAAACAAATAAAAGCTGTTAATAAAAATAAATTTTTAAAAATTACATGGTTGAACTAAATGAATTCTAAGGTACCTTCCAATTCTAAGACCCTACTGGAAGGCAATATGAAATTACACAAATACAATGACTAAAGTGTCCGTACTCTTTAACCCCGAGATTCCACTGCTAGAAATATGCTCCAAGATGATCAATCACTAAAAAGGGTAGATGGGATGAACACTTGTACCCTGTTAATTCAGGTTTGATTTTCAGACAAAATGAGGTTCCTGTAAATCATTGAATAATTTACAAAAATAACTTTGAGGTCCCCTCAACTCAACCACGGGTCTAAATCTACCTCTCGGGCTCAAATTTTGCCCCCTTCCACCCTTCTACCTGGAATGTCCTACTGACTTACTCTCTTAATTATCTATGTGAATCTTGCCCATTTTCAAGGTACAGATCAGTCTTCCGTCAACCCTTTTTTTCTAGTAACAGTCTTCAGTGCCTGGCTGTCCTCTGCTCTGCCTACTGACCTCCCTGGCTTCCTTTAAGTCTCAACTAAAATCCCATCTTTTATAGGAAGCTCTCCCTAGCCCGTCTTAATTCTAGTGCTTTCTCTGCTAATTATTTCCTACTTATCTTGTATATAAGTTGCTTAGTATATATTTATTTGCATGTTGTCTCCTCCATCAGCTTGTAAGGTCCTTGAGGGCAGGGACTGTCTTTCACCTCTTTTTGCGTTCTCAGCACTAAACATAGTGCCTGGCACCTAATAGATGCTTAATAAATATAGATTGATTGATAGATTTCATGAAGGCTGAATGACCACTTGCTACAGAGATGTTGTAGAGGAAGTCTCTTCCATCTCTTGATTGATGTAAAAAAAAAAAAGAGTTCAAGGAGAGATTTAGGCTTTTTGGGAACTTCTAATCTAGGCAACTGATTTTAAAACTGTTTCAATAAAGCAGCTTACTCCAGTTCTCTGAAATGGTGTGCTTTGTGCAAGTACGTTCAAGTACCTCTAGATACCAGGATTCTGACACCACCGCTATCTCCTAGATGTGGGACCTTGAAAATGTCCCTTCCCCTCTCTGGACCCTGTTTCTTCATCTGTAAAATGGGTAGAAAGGTTGGATACAGTCTTGGTTGTTGTTCTGTTGTGTCTGACCCTTTGTGGTCCCATGAACCATATGGTATACGGGGTTTTCTTGGCAAAGATATTGGTGTGATTTGCCATTTCCTTCTCTTTTTTTTTTGGAGGGGGAAGGCAAAGCAATTGGGGTTAAGTGACTTGCCCAAGGTCATACAGCTAGTAAATGTGTCAAGTGTCTGAAGCTGGATTTGAACTCAGGTCCTCCTGATTCCAGGGCCCTGTGCTGTGCTCACTGCACCACCTAGCTGCCCTCATTTCTTTCTCTATAGATTAAGTACAACAGAGGTTAAGTGACTTGCCCAGGGTCACATTGCTAGGAAGTGTCTGAGGCTGGATTTGAGCTCAGATTTTCATGACTCCAGGCTCAGTGCGCTATCCACTGAGCTACCTTCTGCCTCCTGGACCCAATCTAATGAGATGAAATTTGCTTGAATGTGATTTTTTGTGATTTTTTTTCATGTGGATGGAGACCTCTAACAAGGCAGACTGTAATCCTTGCATGCCTGTCCAATCCCGCTTGACTCTTGTCTACTTTTTCCTGCAAATTCTCCTCCAGAGAGAGAGGATGGTGGTGTGAAAGGAGATGGGCCCAAAGTACTGAGGGACTTCCTTACTTTCTCCTGACATCTTGAGGATGGCAAGGTTACACTTGTACTTCTCACCTATTGTCTCTCAGTCTCCTCACAATACCAGCCCCCGTTTTTTTTAAACCTTAGTTTCCTTTACTCTTATGCATCTTTGAAGTTCTTCATTTGCTATGTATGGCAATCTGTTTACAACAACCTCTCTATTGACCTCTGGGTGAAATTTATTGCAATTCTTATTGTCAATTCCTGTAGTGCTTCATGTATTCCAGACTAGCAAGTAGAACAGATATAACATAGTTATTAGACATCATCATCTTTTTAAAGATGAAATTTAAAGATAATTTATAAATATTATGTACAATATATAAATATATATTTATATATATAAATATTATAAATACATAAAGATAAATATAAAGATACTCTTGGGTTCAAGAAATCAATTTTCAAATACAAGATGAGGTAAGCTAGGCAGCAGTTCATCTGAAAAATATTTTTGAGGTTTTAGTGGAAGCTCATTATGAGTCAACAGTGAGGCAAAAGTTAATATAATCTTTTGTTACATTGAAAGGCATAGTGTCTGGGACTAGGGAAATGACAGTCCCATTTTATTCTAATTAGGTCAGACCTTGTCTAGAGTCTTATTTTCTGTTCTGGTTGACACATTTGAGGAAAGACACTGATAAGCTGGGAAGCGTCTAGAGGAGGCTAGAACTGGGACTCTACCCCTTGGTTTTCCCAACTCTGATAGGTTAACCCTTTGCCTTATCTTGCCTGAAATCTGGTCTCCATGACATTTCCTCACAAGGCCACCCTATGGATATCCTCTGTTCCCAACATATATGCTTTCCAGGTTTCCAGGAGCCCTTTATATGTTGTCTTCCCTTGTAAAATGTAAGCCCCTTGGTAGGTTAAGTAATAGGAGGGCAAGGTAGAAGGTAGAAGTAAAGTAGAGGAGTTTGGAGGGATAAGAAATAAGAGATACACGCAATTATAAAAACAAAGATCAGAAGTAGAATTTCTTAGGGAAAGTGTAAGTCTATATATATATATATGTGTGTATATATATGTAAAAGTATATATGTAAATATGTATGTATATATCTGTATCTACATATAAACATATCCACCCTTAATTGTAGCCTTTGGGGGCAGGGGGTGGAGAGGAAGGAGGAAAAAAAGAACAAAGCAAAAAATGCATAGCAGGGAGCAAAAGAAAACTTAGAAGGAAGCAAAGAAAAGATGCACAACTCTCAACATAATATTTACTATAAAGGCTTTCTTGAAATGGAAATTTATTGCTATATATTTTGAATCCTCTCATGTTCTGTTGTTCACATGACATGCTTTTTTCTTTTCTTATTTTGTATTTAAGTTTCAATATTTAAGTTTATAATATGTTTTTTTCCTTTTCTTGTTGTGTATTTAAGTTTTAGAAATAAAAAAGAAAAAAAATGTAAACTCCTTGAGGGTAGGACTAGTTTGCTTACATTTGTATCCATAATGCTTAGCACAATGCCTGGCATATACTAAACCAGGGATAGGCAACCTGTGGCCTCAAGGCAACATGTGGCCTGCTAGGTTCTCAAGTGTGGCTCTGACTGAGTCCAAACTTCACAGAACAAATCCTCTTAATAAAAGGATTTGTTCTGTAAAACTTAGACTCAATCAAAAGGCTGCACCCAAGGACCTAGAAGGCCACATGTGGCCTCGAGGCTGCAAATTCCCCCCCCCCCTCCTGCCCCATACTAAACACTTAACAAATTATCTCTTTAATCAGACTTATAAAGGGCCTCAAGATATAAATATCAATTATGGTGATCAATTAAAAGAATAGAGGATGTTTATTCTAAAGAAAGAAAGACTTAAGGGAGAACTGATATCTAGCTTCAAGTATCTGAAGGGCTCTGATACAGAAAAAATAATACTCTGAGACTCTGTTTAGACCCAGAAGGAAGAACTAGGAGCAATATTTGGATTTTCCAAAGATTCAAATTTAAGCTAGTTGTAAGGGGAGATCCTGTCAGCAATTATAACTATCCAAAAGCGGAATGAGTTGGCTTGACTAGAAGTGGGTTCTCCCTCATTGGAGATCTTCAAGCAAAGTCTGGATGACTGCTTGCTTGTTATGGTGTGAAAAGGATTCTTGTTTATCTGTGGGTAGGACTAGAGGGGTCACTGAGATCCTTTCCAACTTTGAGATTCTTAGGGTGTAATAATACTATGAAGAGCTATGAAACCAACTACTGGTCTGAAGGTATGAAGGAGATGTTACTGACGAGGGGGATCATATATCCCTGTAACCCCAGGGTGTAATCATAGAATTGTAAAATTGTAATAGAGCCCAGAGATCTTGTATTTTTTTTTAAATTTTAATATATTTATTTATTTTTAGTTTACCACACACGGTTCTACATAGTTTTGAGTTCCAGATTTTCTCCTCTCCCTCCCTCTCCCTCCCCGAGACGGCCTGGAATCTCATATAACTACCATGTATAACTTCACATTGAATTAATTTATACACTAGTCAAGTTGTGGAGAAGAATTATGACCAATGGAATGACTCATGAGAAAGAAGAAACAGAACCAAAAAAAAAAAAAAAGAAAAAAAACCCCAAAAACAAAAACAAAAGAGAAGCAAAAAAAGCGAGCATGTAGTGCGCCTCAATCTGTATTCAAACTTCATAGTTCTTTCTCTGGATGAAGATAGCATTCTCCATCGTGAGTCCCCTGGAGTTGTCCTTGCACCTTAGGTTGCTGAGAAGAGCGAAATATGTCAGGGTTGGTCCTCACGGAATCCATATATCTGTGGTTGTGTACAAGGTTCTCCTGGCTCTGCTCCGCTCACTCAGCATTATGTCATGTAGGTTTTTCCAGGTTGTTACGAAGTCTGCATCATCCTCATTTCTTATGGCACAATAGTATTCCATCACCTTCATATACCACAGCTTGTTCAGCCATTCCCCAATTGATGGGCATCCCTTTGATTTCCAATTCTTGGCTACCACAAAGAGAGCTGCTATAAATATTTTTGTACATATTTTTGTCCCTTTCCCTCTTGTGTGATTTGTTTGGGATACAACCCTAGAAGTGGTATTGCTGGGTCAAAGGGCATGAACATTTTTATAGCCATTTGGGCATAGTTCCAAATTGCTCTCCAAAATGGCTGGATCAGCTCACAACTCCATCAGCAATACAAAAATGTTTCAATTTCCCCACATCCTTTCCAGCATTTATCATTTTCCTGTTTTGTTATTTTAGCCAATCTGACAGGAGAGATGTGGTATCTAAGAGTCGTTTTGATTTGCATTTCTCTAATCAGTAGTGATCCAGAGCATTTTTTCATATGCCTATAGATAGCTTTAATTTCTTTCTCTGAAAACTGCCTGTTCATATCCTTTGACCATTTCTCAATCGGGTAGTGGCTTGTATTCCTTTATATTTGGCTCAGTTCCCTGTATATTTTAGATATGAGGCCTTTATCAGAGATACTAGTTGCAAAGATTTTCTCCCAGTTTTCTGCTTCCCTCCTAATCTTTGTTGTATTGACTTTTTTTTGCACAAAAACATTTCAATTTGACATAATCAAAATTATCCATTTTGCATTTTGTAATGCTCTCTATCTCTTGTTGGGTCGTGATTTCTTTACTTTTCCACAAATCTGATAAGTAATCTATTCCTTGCTTTCCCAAATTACTTATAGTATCAGCTTTTACTCCTAAATCATGAACCCATTTTGACTTTATTTTGGTATATGGTGTAAGATATTGGTCTATGCCCAGTTTTTGCCCTACCATTTTCCAATTTTCCCAACAGTTTTTGTGAAATAGTGAATTATTAGCCCAGAAGCTGGCCTCTTTGGGTTTATCAAAGAGTAGATTGCTAAACTCGTTGATTTCTCCTTCTTGTGTACCTATCCTATTCCACTGATCCACACGCCTGTTTCTTAACCAGTACCAGGCAGTTTTGATGACTACGGCTCTGTAGTACAGTTTAATATCTGGTATGGCTAAGCCACCTTCTCTAGCATTTCTTTTCATTAATACCCTAGCTTTTCTAAACCTCTTGTTTTTCTAGATGAATTTTGTTATAATTTTGTCCAGCTCAGTAAAATAATTTTTTGGTAGTTTGATTGGTATGGCACTGAATAGATAGATTAATTTAGGTAAAATTGTCATTTTTATTATATTAGCTCGGCCTACCCATGAGCAACTGATATTTCTCCATTTATTTAGATCTGATTTTATTCGCGTGAAAAGTGTTTCATAGTTATGTTCATATAGGCCCTGGGTTTGTCTTGGCAAATAGACTCCCAAATATTTTATAGTGCCTTCAGTAACTTTGAATGGAATTTCTCTTTCTATCTCTTGCTGTTGGGCTTTGTCAGTAATGTATAGGAATGCTGAGGATTTATGTGGGTTTATTTTATATCCTGCAACTTTGCTAAAGTTGTTTATTATTTCAAGTAGTTTTTTACTTGATTCTCTAGGATTCTCTAGATAAATCATCATATCATCTGCAAAAAGTGATAATTTAGTTTCTTCTTTGCCTATTCTAATTCCTTCAATTTCTTTTTCTTCTCTTATTGCTACAGCTAATGTTTCTAGAACCAAATTGAATGAGATCTTCTATTTTAACATCTATCTGAGGTGTGATTCCTCTCTTCAATGTTCTCCAACAATTAATTTATACTTGAAGAAAGCCATTGACAGGAAACTCAGATCTTCAGAGGCAAACCATCCTATTTATGTATAGATCATTGGCTTTCCCCCCCCTTATACTGAGATATAAAAATTATTTCCCTTTGGTTTCTATCTATTGGGCTTTGTTCTACCCTTTGGGGCCAAGCAGAACAATCCTAATCCCTCTTCCATGTGATAATCCTTCAAATATTTGAAGACAGCTGTCATGAACCAATTCTTGCATGGCATGATTTCTGTTCCTTTCCACATCCTAGTTGCCTTTCTATGGACTTAATGAAATTATGCTGGAGGCTCTGAAATAAATATGGAGCCTTTTGAAGCCTCGAAGTGCTGATTGGAATTATTCTACTGGTTATTCCCTCCACACCTTGTGTTTTCCTTAGCCTTTACTTTTTCTTACATCTCTGCTACACTGTTCTTTAACCTGTAACTCAGGATCTCCTTCTCCTGACCTCTTCTCCACCTAAAGAAATTCTACTCATTCTTAAAGACTCATCTCATAAACTGCCTTTTTTGAGAGGCTTTTTCTAGTTCCCCTCAAGCTAAAAGTTACCTGTTTTTCCTCTAAACTCTTATTCCATTTATTTTCTGTACTACTCATATAATATTTACTATATCATAAGAGTATAAGATCATAGCTTTAGTGTTGGAAGGGACCTCAGACGCCATTGGTTCCAATCCCCTCACCTTGGAGATGAGAAAACTGGGGCTGAGAGAGGTTAGGTGACTTGTCCAAGTTCACGTAATCAATGTCTGACAGAAGATTTGTATGCCAATCTTCTTGACTGTTCACTGTGCATGTACAAATACTGTGGTCATTTGTGCCCATCCAGTCTTCCTAGCTCCATATCATAAGCTCCAGCATATTTAAGCTCATGTGCAAGGTGTGGGATGAGTGAGTGAATAAGTGAATGAATACTTAATGAAATGCTTAATACTTGGGACCTTTTTGGCTATAGGAAAGTATAACTACTTCAAAGAGCCAGAATGTGATGATTCTTTGTGTTTGTGTGTGTGTGTGTGTGTACATGTGTGTGAGAGTGTATATGTGTGTGTGACAGAGAGTGTGTGAGTGTGTATGTCTGTGTAACAGAGTATGTGTGTGTAAGTATGTGTATGTATGTGTGTGAGTGTGTGTATAAGAGAGTGTGTGAAAGTATGTGCATGTGTGTGTGTATGTATATGTGTATAAGAGAGTGTGTGTAAGTGTGTGAGAGTGTATATATGTGTAAGAGAGTGTGTGTGAGTGTATATGTGTGTGTAAAAGAGTGTGTGAGATAGTGTGTATGTGTGTAAGACAGTGTGCATGAGTGTGTATAAGAGTGTATGAGAGAATGTGTGTAAGACAGTGTGTGAGAATGTGTAAAAGAGTGTGTATGTGTGTATGTGTGTGTGAGAGTGTGTGTGTAAGAGAGAGTGTGTGTGAGAGTGTGTATGTGTGTAAGAGAGTGTGTGAGATAGTGCGTATGTAAGATAGTGTGTATGAGAGTATGTATAAGAGAGTGTGTGTGAGAATGTGTGTAAGAGTGTGTATGTAAGAGTGTGTGTGAGAGTGTGTATGTATATGTGTGTGTGTAAGAGAGTGTGTGTGAGTGTGTTTTTAAGAGTGTGCGAGAGTGTGTATGTGTGTAAGAGAGTGTGTGAGTGTATGTGTGTAAGAGTGTGTGTGTGTGCGCGCGCGCACGCGTGTGAGAGAGAGAGAGAGAGAGAGAGAGAGAGAGAGAGAGAGGTGGTCATGGTGGTAGCTAAGGGATTGGTCAGGGCCCTTTGGCAGAGGGACTCAGACATTCTGCCATATTTTTTGAGGCTGTTGCTCTCTTTTTCATTGCTAAATGGCACTTATTTGCACTTTCATATGCTCATAGAGTTGTGCTGGATGCTGTGCTCTATTCAGAGCTTTAAGCAGGGTGAGCTTACCAGGCTTTGTCCCAGGACACCAAACTATGGAACACACAAACACTTGACATATGTGCCTCTCCAGGAGCTAGAAGCACATCTAGGAGCTTAACACTTAGTTAGCAAAATTAACTAGTTAAAGTAAGCTAATAGATCTAGGTGTATTGTTAACAACACAGTCTGTGAGCCACCATAGTAACAAATTGCCCCACTTACTCAACTGACTTTGACTTAATTACTTCTCATATTATTTTCACTTCATGAATTATAAAGTTGATTTGTTTGACTTGCCCCAGGTGCATTTTGTGTTGCTTGCTCCTGGTGTCAAAATTACTAGTTATAGCTCTGTTGAGGTTGGCATTGAAAAGAAGGGGAAAAAAAAGTCTTTATGTGGCTTTGTGGTGATTCTCTGGAGGAACAAACTTTGTGAACATGTTATGGAGTCTATGTCTACACCCACACCTTCCACATATACATACATACATACATACATATTGTATATAGTATATATAAAATGTTTACACATAATATGTTTGTTATTGTTTAGTCATTTCAGTGGTGTCCAACCCTTTGTAACCCCATTTAGGTTTTCTTGGTAGAGATACTGGAGTGATTTGCCATTTCTTTCTCCAGCTCATTTTACAGATGAGGAAACTGAGGCAAACAAAGTTAAGTGATCTGCCCAAGGTCACATAGCTAGTAAATGTCTGAGTCCAGATTTGAACTCAGAGAGATGAGTTCTTCCTGACTCCAGGCCTGGCACTCTATCCACTGTACCACCTAGCTGCCCCACACAATACACACATTATGTATATGTTGTGTATATATATGTTTATGAAATACATACATGCGTATGTTTATAAACACATGGATATGTAAATATAAACACATTGTTGTTGTTTGTCCTTCATTCTTGAAGAGGACCATGACATCAGGAAGGTGATGTTCTGACTTGCAAGTGAATTGGATTTAAGTGAGGGAGGGCTGTGCAAAGTCACCAGACTCACTCTCTCCCCCACAGCCAACTGGTTCCAGTGGCAAGATATAGATCAGGATGAATGGAGATGGGCCCCAAACATAAACACACATACACACGCATCATATTAAATATATATTATTTATATTTATATATAATACATATTTAATAATATAATTTAATTTAGTATACTATAATTTAATATAATGTAATTATATATTTAATAATATATAAAATATAATACATTGTATATAATATATATTTATATATAATATATTTAATATAATGTGTGTATGTGTATGTGTGTATATGTATGCTTTAGGAGAAGCAAAGAATCAGTCAGGGGAGGATATGAAGTGACACTGATGTCATCTAAGTTTATACACCTCTGCTTTAGGCAGCATCACACCGAAAAATAATCCCTAGAAGATGAAAATCTAGTTTATTTTAAAAGATATCCAGAGAAGGTGATACCACCACCTCCCTCAGTGACACATTCCAGTTTCTAACAACCTTCATTGTCAGGATACTCTTCCTTAGGCTTGACTGAAATCCCTGGTGTTACAGTCTAAGGCTGTCTCTGAATCTCACATTTATTTTTCATGCTGCCAATGGGGCCCATGTCGAGTTCACACATCTGTTGTGCTGGCTTCTTCTCCGGATCTATGTTACTAATGGCCTGACTCTTTACACCAGTCATCTTTCTCACATTATATTTGCCAGAACTTAATACAAACCGTTCACTGGTCCCATTCTGCTCAGTAATCTATTTGTCTGCCACAAGTGAGAAAGAAAGCAGCAAAAGAAATTGTCAAGAAATATAGATTTGGGGCAATGGCGAATGGGGACAGACAGAGGTTCTAGAAACTTGCTTGTGTGATTATGTTTGAAGTGGAAAGGATGATACCAATGACTTTTAAAATTTTTTTTTTTTTTTTGCATTCTGTGGTAGCTAATCCTCTTGGCCTAATCCTCTTAACTGCATCTGTTCTATCTGGATCTTATCTGATCAGCCTCTCAGACAATCCTTTCTATGGTCTACTGAGCCTTCTCCTCTTTTGAGATATAGAGACTCGTCTATGAAGGATCAACCCTGTTTCTAACCTTTCCTTCACAGTTGGGACCTTGGCATTTCTGGGGCAATGGGAAGGATTCCTGTGGCTTTTGGCTCCCCAGTAGTTGGTATCATGAGGCAGGGAGGAGAGTACTCTGAGAAAGAATGCAAAAGCTCCTAAAATTACAAGAGTTGGTGAGGGGATACCTAACTATGTGCTTTCTCCCCATACCTGCTTGCTGATTCTTGGCTCAATGACTTGTCATAGATGTAGAAAGTTGTTTTTGTGCTATGCCTGAGGTTTTGGAAGCAGCCTTGAAAATAAATACTAGCCCATAGATTCTAAGGAAATTAGACCCTGGAAAGTATTTTAATATTATTCGCTTTCTTTTTATTGTTACTGTTCAGTCCTTTCAGTCATGTCCAACCCTTTGTGAAACCGTTTGGGATTTTCTTGGCAAAGATACCGGAGTGGTTTGCCTTTTCCTTCTCCAGCTCATTTGACAGATGAGGAAACTGAGGCAAACAGGGTGAAGTGACTTGCCCAGGGGCACACAACTAATAAGTGTCTGGGGTCCCATTTTTGTACTTAGGAAGTGGTCCTGAATCTTCCTGACTTCCGGTTCAGCACTCTATCCACTACACTTTCCTTTACCTTTTTGTTTATTTTTTTTCTCACAGATATCTGATTACATTTAGGAGAAACTGGAAGGTGGGTAACTAGCATTTATTTAGTGCCTACTATGTGTCAGGAACTGTGTACTTTGCAACACTTCACAAACATTATTTCATTTGATCCTTACCACAACCCTAAAGACAGGGACTAGTATTTTTTCCCATTTTACAGTTGAGGATACTGAGACAAAGGGTAAATGACTTACCCAGGGTCCCACAGCTAGTATGTATCTGAGGCCAGATTTGAATTCAGGTCTTCCTGACTCCAGATCCACTGCCACCTAGTTGCCTAGGTGTGTAAGGGGACCCCACATTGACTGTTGACAAAGAGTGGTACCCTCTTAGTCTAGGGTATGCAGAGCTACAGAGCTCTAACATACTGACCCCCATCACTTTCTATTCTACCATTAGAAACCTCTTTGGTTTCCAAGAATTTTCCTTAAAAATATAAATACCTTTGGGAGGGTATTATCTTAAGTCTTTTTAACAAGTAGCCCTAACTATTAATTAGCTCTATAGAAAGTATTGATAGCCATCTGAGATATTTAAAAATGGAGGAAGCGTTGGTATGGTAGGAGAAGCTGTTTGAGTGAGAAGACCTTGTTTCTAATCCTAACTTCACTGCTTATTAGCTGTATGACTGTGAATAAGGCATGCTTCTCCCAGGGCTTCAGTTTCTTCTGTAAAATGAGACACTAAATGATTTCTTAGAACTCTTCCAAATCTTCACAATTTTGTGGTATTATGAAAGAATGAGACACAGGGTGGGCACCTGGGTAGGGGTGGCTCCAGGATGAAGGCAAGAGTGCCTAAGAAAAGAGGTAGGAAAGTACCAAAGAAAGACTTCTCCCACAATCCAATTTCGAATGGGACTGCTCTGGGAAGGAGTAAAACAAAAATCAGAGATGCAGGGGAAGGGAAGAGTTGGAAGGCATTGGATCATTTTATAGATACAGAAACTGAAGCCCTGACATATTAAGTGACTTTCCTAGAGTTACACAGCTAATAAACATCTAAGATGGATTTTGAACCCAGCTATCTCTGAATCTAGGTCCAATACAGTCTAGTGCTACTCTCCATTGCTATTGAGAAAATGTTCAATAAATTCTGGGAATTGTGCTTTTTGAAGGTGGGGGGAGGAAGAGAGACATTAGGAAGCAAATGATTTTTGAAAACTAGGAGCAAAGCTGTGTAGATGTGTGAATGGAAATCATGCCACCCAGTAGTTCTTAGAGGGGAACCTAAAGTGTGGTTGGGGGTGTGGGGGTGGTGATGATAGAGGAACACAAGTAGCCACGTGCAACTTTCAAAATGCCCCGTTGCCACTGAATTTCTTCATGGCAAATCCCAGCAGCTGTATCACGGAGATGAGCTTATAAGCAAGGGGAAGCAGAGGGGATGTCACAGATCAGGAGCCGAAGGGCTGACTGATAAATAGCAGAAAGGAGGCCAGACCATTGTGGAGATCCGCTGTGCTGACTGGCTTAAAGTGGTCTGTGCTTACTGACTGGAGTATCTTTCCACTTTGAAGAGGGCCCCTGGGTATCCTGCTTAATGTCAGCATGGGCCACCCTAGAGAGAGTATGTCCGGCTGTTTCATGTCAATATGGTCCAGATGTCCTCATGGTTGAGTGGAAAGAACACTTAACTAAGAGTTGGGAAATCTGAGTAGTTAGTCCTAGCTCTAATTTTAACTTGCTGAGACGTTGAATAAGTCACAATCTTTCTCTGCCTGAGTTTCTTCATCTGTCAGGCAGAGATAATAGCTGTCCTACTTGCCTCATGAAAAAGGATAAGCTATATGACCACACTTCGAAAAAAAATCAATTTTAAGGTTGGAAAGGGAATGAGGGAACAAAACAATCATTTTTTAAGTATCTACCTTATGCCAGGCACTGTGCTAAATTAATTAATCAATAAACACTTATTGAGAACCTACTATGTGCCAGGCACTGGGCTAAGCTCTGGAGTACTTTACAAGTATCATCTCATTCGATAAGAGGCCTTTTTGAGATTCAGATTAATGGAGTAGAGGAAGGGTAAAAAAGTCAAGCCCATATTAGTGAATTCTGAATTATGTAACATTTTTAAAAACATGCTCTTGTATTACTTTTAAGTATGTATAATGACTCCTAGTAGGATAATAGGGGTTTTAAAAGTGCTGCCTGGTAAAGGTGCTTGGAAATAAATAGAAGTAATTTGTAATTAGTGACCAAATTACTTATATACAAATGAGTGTTTGCAGGTGGTTGTCTGACCTTGCCTGTGTTGGCTTGATTTTAGCATCAAACCAAGTTTTGGTCCAGTCTAGGGTTTGATTCTATGTCTTAGGTTCATAAGATCTTAGATCTAAAGGGGAAAGGGACCTCTGAGTTCATCTAGGCTGCTTTACCAATGAGAAAACCGAAATCCAGAAGGGTTGCATATGTAGTAAGCAACAGAAGTGGGGATTCTCTCTCTCTCTGTCTCTCTCTGTTTCTCTCTGTCTCTCTTTCTCTCTCTCTCTCTCTCTCTCTCTCTCTCTCTCTCTCCCTCCCTCCCTCTCCCTCTCTCTCTCCCCACCGTACCAGGACTTTGTGTCTTTCTCCCCAGGGAGATACTATAATCACCCCTTCATTTCCTCTGGTTTTTGAATCCATCTTCCCATCCCCATTTACCCGGAACCAGATGATGTGGCTAGCTAGGTTGTGCAGCTAATAGAGTTCTCTGCAAGGGATCATAAAGACCTGTGTTCAAATCCAATCTCAGACAGTTACTAGCTATGTTACCCTGGGCAAATCTTTTCTTTTTTTTTTAAAAGCATCTATCAGGTCCAGTTTCTTCATCTATAAAATTGGGTAATAAAAGCACCTAGAACCTACTTCCTAGAGTTATGTATCAAACGAGATAATATTTGTAAAGTGCTTTGCAAACCTCAAAGAGCCATAAAATAATAATAACTGACATTTACATATTATCCACTGTATGTCACTCACTGTGCTAAATGCTTTAAAAATATTGTCTCGTTTTATCCTCACAACAAGCCTGGGTGTGGGGTAGATGCTATTTCTCCCCATTTTATAGATGAAGGAACTGAGGCAAATTGAGAAAAAAATGACTTACCCAAGGTCACAGAGCTACTAAGTTCTGAGGTCATATTTGAACCCAGGCCTTAAATGTTAGTCATGATGTGTTCAAAGGGTCAATAAATTTAGAAGTAGAAGGGATCTTAGAGTTGTAATGGTAAGAAGGGTGGGACTGTTTTTTTTTTTTTTTTTTTTTTACTGTTTTCTCTTTTGGAATGCTAAGGCAAGCAAGAACCTTTGAGTCTTGCCTTTCAAATGTAATGGCTTACAAAGTGGGACTTTTTACTGTTTTTATTTGAGTGCTTCTTAGCCCTGAGGTAATAAAGTGCCTTTGATGAGTCTTGCCTTTGTTTCTTTGATTGAATCAAGAGTCTTTTGATGACCTGCTTAAGAAACAAGAAGGCTTAGTTCACATGGGTTTGAATCCCATGGTTGTGATGCCTTCTGATCCTGAAGAAGGATCCTTCTAAGGATCTCAGATCTGAGACTGGCATTTTGTCTTGGGGCCCTCACTCACTGGAAGAATGTTGTGTGATTTGACCAGACGAGACTCTTGGTAGCTGTTACAGAGGCCCCCCAGCTTTGAAAACCCAGATGTTGGTGCCTCTGTCTGTAGTAACTGTTTATGACAGCTAGAAGACTGCTGATTTGCATTATTTTGCTGTTTATGTAATGTATGCTTGTAATTTCTGTTTGCATTTGCTCTCAAGTTCAGGGTGCTGGCTTTTCCCCCTGAACTAAGTGAGTGGTATATGTATGTTTCACTAAAGTGAGATTGTTAACCCCTTAAAGTTGCTTTCAGATCAAAGAACCTGTGCTAGCAGCCCTTCTGTGTGCTGGTGTTGTTGGTCTTTCACCTCCACAGCAGGTGCCAGTGATGTTGTCACAAGAGGTTATCCAGTATAACTCCCTCATTTGGGGAATGAGAGAATTAAGAGCCAAGAAGATGAAACAAGATCACATAGAAAATAAACTGGAAACCAAACCATCCTCTGGCATGTGTCTCCTTCATTTGACTGTGAGCTTCTTGGGAGTAGGAAATTTTCTTTTCCTTTCTTTACATCCACAGGGCTCCTTACGGAACATAATAGGCACTGCCACATAGTAGGTGCTTAATAAATGCTTGTTTACCTGACTTCTAAGCAAATTTCCAAACCAAGAGTACTCCTGTTGATGAGGTTTGGAGTTGAGGGGTGCTCAAGACCCCCAAAATACCAACATGCCGGGTCCTGCCGAAAGAATTCAACCCAAGCCTTCTCAGCCAAGGAAAAAGACAAAGTTTATCAAGGGTTTGCCACAAAGGGTTGTCTTAAGAAATCCCACCCTTTGTGATGCCTGTTTTCACAAGCAGGCCAGATTCAATCTGAGCTGAGCTAGATTCAATCTGAGCACCCTCATGCAGGCAAGATGGGACTTTTATACACCAAGATTGTAGGAGGGATCTAGGGTGGTCCTGGGGTGATAGAAGGAGGGGTTTAGGGAGGGTCTTGAGGAGGGGTCTAAGGAGGAGCTTGATGGGACTGGGATGAGGTCAGACTCCAGGAACCAAGAGAATGGGATTAAGGATGGGAAGTAGTTGAAGGCTACCAGGAGATAACAAGACAATGTAGGGCTAGGCTAATTTAAGGGTAAAAGAGTTAGGCATAGACACTTTGACAAGGTCAAGGCTATTTGGGCATGAAAAGCCAGATCAAGTGGGAAGATTCAGGGTGGGATTCAAGGGGTTTCCCACAGTCTAAACCCCATCATTGTCACAGATTTAAATCTGCCTCCCTGGGAAACTAACATTTATTCTTATGAATTTCCTGGTTGCTGCTATTGAGGGTGGTGGTGGTGGAGTAGCAATATCTGCTTTTCTCTTTTTTTCTTCCAAAGAAAAGCCTACATCTATTATTTTTCCTTTCTCTTTTTAAACACACAACAAAACATGGATAAACATAGCTACTTTTATTTTTTTTTTGTAATTTGTCCAATAATTGGTAGGAAAAGAGAAAGGACACAGACAATTGACCTGTTTCTAGCATATCTGTGAGTTTGTTAATTTAATTAGAATTGCCCCATATAAACATTGAACTCAATTTACTTTCTTTTAGCTCTCTTTTGGTTTTAAAAGACTTCTAGTTACAGATTATCCTTTTTTTTAAAAAAGGAAAAGATAGAGATAGAAAAAGGGAGGGAAGGAGAGGAACGGAGAGGAAGAGGAATGAAAGAGAGGATGTGAAGGAGATAAACAGGGAGAGAGACAGAAACAGAAAGAGACTGAGAGACTGACAGAGGAACAGAAAGAGACAGAGGGACCGAACAAGACAAAGAAACAGAGACAGACAGAGACAAAAAGAAAGACAGAAAGACAGACACAGAGATGGAGAGATAATCCCAATTTAAATGAATCCAGGAAACTCATCTTGTTATCTACCATCCCCTTTCCCTGACACTTTGTCTTCCTTGCTCCTGGTCTAGATGAGGAGAGACAATGGTTTTGTTCCTAGTTATAGACGCTGTGAAGAAGATTCTACAGCTTTATAATCAGCTGGCCTTGTCCTTTGCCATTCCCTGCTCTCCCCACCCCGCCCCCCAGGAGTAGCGAGCTGTCCTGTCCAGCCATCTGTATACCCTTGATCTTCTGTGAACAGAACAATATCATTTAGTGGCACTAGAAGGATCCTTAGCCCAACTATCTCATCTTACAAATGAAGACAATGAACTCTAGAGAGAGGAAGTGACATTGTCCAAAGTCACATAGTACGACACAACTAGAATTTTAACTCAGGTCTGCTGACTCACAATACTTACTCATTCTACATTTTGAGGCAGGTCACCAATTCTGGGGAGGGGGCTGGTGTTTCAACAATCTGGCTAGCAGCTTCTGTGGGGGTATAAGATGCACCCACAGCCAGCACCCAGAAAGCTGCCAACAGCACAGGTTCTTCTGATCTGCTTAATTAAGGAAAGCAAGGTGAAGGGGTTGACAAGCTTACTTTTAATTCAGCATTCAAATATCATTCAGTTAGTTCAGGGGAAAAAGCCAGCACCTGGAACTTCAAAACAAAATGCAAACAAATTACAAACATCAACAGATTTTGTCTGATTCAAATCCCAATACACAGTTACCAGAGTTCAACAGAGTTTCAGCATCTGGGTTTACAAGCTGGAGGGCTCCTTAGGTACAGCTGCCCAGAGTCTCCTCATCAACACCATCTCCAGAGCCCCGCGCAAATGGCTGTGTCCTCCCTTCTTATAGGGCTTCAGACATCAACTGTCATCTGAATCACCAGAACTCAGGCTCTGGTGATTGGTTCTTGAGTTGGCCCCTCCCCTTAGGACCCTGGGAGGTTCACATCCACGTGGATTAGGTTAACACCTAATGTTTGGGTTTGGGCCTGGGGCTTAGCACCTAGTAAAGCTCATTGAGATAAATTGAGTCACTCAAAGAAAACAAAGGCCATTCTGGTTACAGCTGGTGGTTGTAGAATGATTTTTCTTTGCATAAAGCTAACTCCTTTGTGTGATAATCAAATCTGTTACTCAAGCCTTGTTTACACCATGGTCTAATTGACTAAATCTATATAGGTGCTGCTTAGAGCTGATTTCTAATGTAATCTTATACGTAAGACACCAAAGGCAAAACTCTGGAGATACAGAATAAAGGGTGTTTGAAGGGATAGAAATTGCATGATTAGTTTTTAGATTCAAATCTTGATAGACTAAGGGAACAGCTAGTGGAATACTTGCCTCTGGAAATTACCAGGGCAGAATTTGATTAGAAAAGATGGAATCAGAGCTGGGAAGAGCCTTAGATAGTACATAATCTAACACATTCATTTTGCTTCTTCCATAGATCTTTGACCTCAACAATGTCAGTACTTCAGCTAATGGTGTGGACTGTAATCCATCCATATTTTCTCATTGTATGGAGTTTTTGTCTATATTGTTCTCTAAATCTTTCACAGAGGATTCACCCAATATCTTAAAAGCCTTCATCAAGGTTTTTTTTAAATAACTTTTTGAAGATACCAGCGCAGCACTCGATTTGTCCATCTATTATCCCTTGTTGACATGACTGGCTCACCAATCATATATTTCCTTAATACTATCCTTCCCAATTATATTTCCTTAATAATATGCTTTCATGTCATTTCTGACATGCTAATTGTCATTGGTGATATGCTACAACTGATTCTCCATTGCCATTAGCCCTTCTCACATATACTCAGTTCATTACTGTGACTTTCATACTCACAGCCATAGCAGAAGGCTTCTTGGAGAAGTTCAGTCTTTGCTTTAGCAACTTTCTGTTGCCACCATTTGGCAAATAAGAGACAGTGGTGGTGAGAGAGGGGGATATTTCTTCAAAGACTGCTTATGAGATTCATGGCCTTTTCCTTCCCCTTTCTACTGTGGTCCTTGCCTCAACTCTGCCATGCAGATACCCAAATTATGGTAAACGGATTATTGACCAAAATGTGAGGAAATCTCCATATCTTTATACCATACCTACTTGCCTCCAACTTGGTACTTTATCTCCTGCCCTAAATATTGGTGAGGGTTCTCCATAACTACTTCAAACCTAAGTCATACCACCCTGCCGCTCTCCAGCCATATTCATGCAATGCCTCACACTGTGGAACCCCCCAAATTCCTTCCAATTCTTGCTTTGGGAATAATATCAGTATGTTAATTTCTGTAAAGAACATGTCAATCAATTGTCCTATGGCTCCACTTGCCATCCCTGTGATTCTCCAGTACAAAGAACCTCAGTGACCTCCACTCCTCTACATGTGCTGTTTTCCCCTATTCAAAGGTAAGCTCTTTGAGGCCAGGGAATGTCTTTCATTTTGTATTTTTATCTTCAGTGCTTAGTACAGTATCTGACACATAGTAAACACTTAATAATAAATCACTGTAACCCTCCCACAGCAAAAAAAAAAAAATCTGAGAATACTTTCTCATTCCTCATCTCTTTCTGCTGCTGCTACTCTATATTCTACTTGACAGTTTTTGTTTGCTTCCCTATTCTCTTCTGCTCTAAAATCTATTGATACTTTTATTTAGGGTTTTTTTGGGGAGGAGCAGGTTACAATCTTCCAGGTTGGTTCGTCACATTTTATCCCCATTCCTAATCAAAGAGTTAACCTCTGTGGGTCTTCATTTCTAGAATTCTCATGTCAAAATGGGTATATCCTCAAATCCACATGATTTAAAAGTTTTTTTTAATTAATAAGCATTTATTTTCTTTCCCTCCTAATCCTCCCTCGATTAAAAAAAAAAACAACCATTGTAACAAATGTGCAGAGTCATTAAAAACAAGTCCCCACATTGACCATGTCCAAATATATATACATGTATATATATGTGTATATATATATATATATATATATATATATATATATATATATATATCATTCTGTAGCTTATATCTACACGAATGTTTCAAGTCAAAGGCTACAACTTCAATGAGATTCCAGGTCACCACATCTACCATGGCTGATGGAAGCAAGTGGTCCTTTCATCAACAGTCTTCAAGAGGAAATCAAGATAAAGGAGCCAGAGTTGTCAGTTGTACCTTTATGTGACCCATAGCTCAGGGATGCACTAAAGCTGGGTCAGGAATTTAGATTAGCCAGCTAGTCAGTGAATAAACATTTGTTAATCACCTGCTATGGTCCAGGAAGTGTGCTAAGCTCTGGGGATACAAATACAAAAAAAGAAATGAATGAAAGAAAGAAAGAAAGGAAGGAAGAAGAAAAGAAGGAAGGAAGAAAGAAAGAAAGA
Organism: Trichosurus vulpecula; assembly: GCF_011100635.1. Lineage (NCBI taxonomy): Eukaryota > Metazoa > Chordata > Mammalia > Diprotodontia > Phalangeridae > Trichosurus > Trichosurus vulpecula. The sequence goes on from NC_050580.1 coordinate 235,762,775, forward strand.
AAAAGAAACAAAGGAAAGAAAGAAAGGAAGGAAGGAAGGAAGGAAGGAAGGAAGGAAGAAGAAAAGAAGGAAGGAAGAAAGAAAGAAAGAAAAAGAAAGAAAGGAAAGGAAAGAAAAGAAGAAAGAAAGAAAAAGAAAGAAAGAAACAAAGAAAGAAAGAAAGAAAGAAAGACAATCTCTGCCCTCAAGGAACTTAAAATCTAAGTGGGGAAGAAGCCTCATGGTTGTCTATGCTGCACATGGCCTGACAGAAAGTTGTGTCCTCTAGCTACTAGGACTCAATTCAACACTTTATTACACGTCTTTTATGTGCAAGCTGCTGCTAGCTGTGTGCTAGGCACAAAGACAAATGGGCTGATTCTGGACAAATCACTTAACCTCTATCAGCTTCAATTTCCTCATCTGCAAAATGGGAGAATAATAGCAACTACCTCACAGGTTTGTTTTGAGAATCAAATGAGACAAATGAAAAACACTTTGGAAACCTTAAAGCGCTACATAAAATTTTAGTTATTACCATTATAACCATCACCATCACCATAATCATTACTGTCACCATCATCATCATCACTACTGTTATTATTGTAGTCCTTGCCCTTAAAAAAGTTACATTGTCCTGGGAGAACACAGCATTTACACATATAACTAAATGTAAGGTAAGGAGAGAAAGGAGAACCCTGACCATTAGTGGGATCAGAAAAGGTGTCCCATAAGAGGTAGCTCCTCAGCTGAATCTCCAAGGAAGCTAAGCATTCTAAGAGGCAGAGGTGAAGAAGGAGGGCATTCTAGGCATGGAGGAAAAGCTGTGCAAATTTATGGAGAACAGAAATGGAATGCCAGTGGTTTAGCCAGAACACAGGGTAAAGGAGAGGAACATGAAATAAGTCTGGAATGATAGGAGTTTCCTGAGGTTTAGAGGATCCTTTTATGTATAACCAGCTTAAAGAAGATGGATAAATACTCAGCTCTACAGTACTGCTGGGGACAGGGCACTCAACCATCATGGTAGAAATTACCCCTTTTTAGAAGAGGGAAATTCACTTAAGCCTTTTTATTCCCCTTCTGCCTTTGGAAGAATCACATTTTCAGCTGTCAAGGCATTTATGGATTTACAGTGGGGTGTTTTATTTGGGGGGAATAGTTACCATGGAAACTGCTTTTTTCCGGCACTAAAACTCCAGGGACAACACCAGTGGCAGGTGTCCCTGCTGATGTCTGAGGGTTGCTTCAGACCAAGGGATACTTTGAGCAGATGGGACCAGCCCTCCCTATTCATAGAGCTTGGTTGGGATGTTCCTTCAGTGAGCCAAGTCTTGGTGGGGAAGGATGGATGACTAGAGGACTTGTCATTTTGTTCCCAGTGGTGAAAGCAGAGAAGCATAGAGTTCAGCCAAGCACTAGGGTATAGAAGCACACTGGGTGAGAGGATACAATATTCTCAAACTTTTAGGATGTTACTGTTTGAAGCCATACGGTCTACAAAGGCCAGGAGGGCTTATTCCTTAGTGAATGCTTTCTGGGGTGGGGTACCATTGCCACTGTTTTATGTAATTGCACACCCTCCACTCCACAAAAACACATTTTTATCCTCCCACTAGCAATCTGCAAGCTCGTATATCTTAAAGATTTCAAAATGCACTAAAGTTGCTTTTTTGTAGTACTCCCCCTCTCTCTACCTCTCTTCTTCTCTCCCTCCCTTCCTCTCTTTCTCTCTCTCCCCTCTCTTCCTTTCTCACTCTCCTTCTCTCTCCCTCACCTCTTTCTCTTCTCTCCTTATCTCCTTCCCTCTCTCTCCCCTCCCTCTTTCTCTCTTCCCTCTTTCCCTCTTTCTCTCTCCCTTCCCTCCTCTCCCTCTCTTTTCCCCTCTCCTTCTCCCCTTCTTCCTCTTTCCATTTCTCTCTCCCTCCTCTCTCTTTCCCTTCCTCTCTTTCTCTCCCTCTCTTTCCCTCTCCCTCTCTCTCCTTTTCTCCCTGTCTCCCTCCCTTTTTCTCTCCCTCTTTCTCTCTTTCCCTTTACTGTCTCCCTCTCCTTCTCTCTCATCCTTCCCTCCCTTTCCCCCGCTCTCTCCTTCTTTTTCTTCCTCTCTTTCCCTTTCTCTTTCTCCTTCCTCTTTTTCTCTTTCTCCCTATCTCTCCCTCTTTTTCTCTCTCTCCATCTGTCTTTTTCCTCTTTCCCTCTCTCTCCCCCTCCCTCTTTCTCTTTTCTCTTTTTCTCTCTCCCTATTCTTCTCTCCTTCTGTCCCTTCCTTTATCTCCCTCTCTATTTCTCTCCCTTTCTTTCTTCCTCTCTCTCCCTTTCACACTCCTTCTCTCTCCCCCCTCTCTCATTCTCTCATATTCTTCTTTTTTTCTTTTCTTTTCTGAAACGAATCACACCTCTGGATTGAACTCCCATTCTTTGTAATTTTTTTCTTCATCCTCCCCTGCTTTGCCACTTTGTATTTTCCTCCCTTGTATTTCTATTTACTTTACTCATCCTGGTTCCCTGCTCTGGAGCATTACATAAACATGTCGGCGGGTCCATTTCCCTTCGGTAATAGCTGGAGATACACCTTTGGTAAGAAGGAGATTATGGAGAGCAAGGGAAGAAGTGAGATGGATGCCAGGTTTGGCCTATGTTTCTATATTATCCTGGGTGCAATGAACAAATGAAAAATCGTTTATTAAGTGCTTACTATGTGCTAGTTACTATGCTAAGAGCTAGGGATAAAAATAGGACGAGCAAGGCAGTCTGTATTCTCTAAAAGTTTAAATTGAAACAAGGGAAGATGACAAATTTAAGTAAGTGACAGACAAGGGAGGAGCATTTTGGACTGAGAGGTCCTAGGGATAACGACTGGAGCCAAAGAGCAATTATGATCGACACATCCTTTCCAGCAATGGTAGTATTAATTTTATAATTGTTCCCAAGAAGAAATGAAAAGAGGGATGGGACAAAGAAAGGATGTGATGATTTCAATATGGCATGAAGACAGCCAGAGAGCAGCAGTGTGGTGGTTCTTGGTTTGAGGTAGTTATGAAGAACCCTCACCAATCCAAATTCAGAGGTTAACCGTTCATGGAAACACGAATGAGAATTTCACGTATGCTTTCTTTTATTTGGCCCAGCTCTATCTAAAGTCAAGTCAGAGGAGATTACCCATCTCTATGTATGTACTTTACATCAATTTCCCCCTTCATGTCCAATTGGAACAATCATAAAAACAGTGGTAGGCCAGGCTGAGTGTTTGCACAGCATAATGAGAATTGTTAAAAAAAATAAAAAAAGGTTGTATGATTCAAAGTAGTGTTTAGCAGGGAAGCAAAATGGAAGGGTAGAAAACATAAATGTCACCTGGCTCATGATTTTAGACCCATATTTGGCTGGCATGAGGATTTAAGCCTTTCTTAGCACTGTGATCACTTTTTTTAAAAAAGTCATATGGTAGAGTCTAGTTGCTTAGTCATGCATCTGCCCAGATCAGATGTGAATCAGAAAGAGCATTGTTTCTTTTTATGGTAGTAAAAGTCATTGTCTCCTTTGGGCTATTCAGAGTCATTTGACATGATGATTGGGGTCCCTAATGAGATATAGGAAGCAGTGTAACTAAGTGGATAGAGAACTAGAAGCCAGAGTCAGGAACCATGCTGGCTTCTGGTCTCTGCTCCAATTACTGACCCTCTGTGCCTTTAAGCAGCCTCTGACTCTTTCTGTACCTCAGTTTTTTCATCTTTCTTAGAATAATCAAAGGATCTGTGATTATGGCAATATGGGGGAACTTTCTTTATCACAATAGAACATAACCCCCCTATGATTTAGCAGGTAAGTCTTAGGAAGTTGCTTTAAACACACAGGAGTTAAGGGAAATGTCCAGGGTCATACCACTAACAGAGTCAGAGGTAGTTGAAACCTAGGTTTTACTGATTCCAGATCTACCACTCTATCTACAATACCAGGTTGGCTTTTTCTCTTCATCTGTACCAGGGATAAACTAATGCCTGTACACAAAGATATTGTCACAATCAATGAGTTCTGAATTTCTTTTGGGTAGCTACTATAGAAATGGTAGTGAGTGAGCCTGAGTATGGAGCAGGAGACGGTATAGAATACTGGCTTACCCTTTTTGGGTGCAGATAAATCCATACTTGTTCTTTCCTCTATGTCAGCTCTAGTGGTTGAGGAGAACTGTAGTTCTACTATATACTATATACTCCCCTCCTCCCTCCTCCCCTCCGCTGCCCTCCCTTCCCCTCCCCTCTCCTCCCCTCACCTCCCTTCCCCTCCCCTTCCCTCCCCTCTCCTGTCCCCTCCTTTACACTACTACCCTTCTCACTCCCACTCACAATACAATGTAAGTCCTGGAGGGCAGCATTTCTTTCCTTTTTGTCATTGCATTTCTGCACAGTGCCTTATGCCTAGTGGGGGTTTAATACATGTTTATTGAGGTAATGGTGATGACTAGGGTCAATAGGTAATGAGATGGCCTTTTTCCTCACCATCCTTGATCATATACCTGTCTTTGCCAGTACATTGCCCCTACGGTCTCTCTAATCTTCATCTCTTGATACCTTCCCTGCTACCAAACACACTCATACTTAAAATCATTTTTAAAAGCTCTGCTATATTCTATCTTATATGCTAGCTCTCATCTTATTCTCTCCTCCTTTTCTCAGCCCAATTCCTTGAAAGAGTCATCTGCACTCAGTACTTCCATTGCTCCTCCTACTTTGCTAAACCCACTGAAATACGGTTTCTGACTTAATTACAAAGGGATCTCTCCAAAGTCATCAATAATCATCTAATTGCCAAATACAGTGGTCCCTTCTCAGTACTCATCCCTGTTGACTTCTTTGATGCATTTGGAACTGTTGATCGTTCTCTCCTCCCTCATACGCTTTCCTCTATAGGTTTTTATGATACTTCTTTCCTAGTACTAGGAGAACTACATATGTAACCATTCCTTCTCAGAATCCTTTGCTAGATTTTCACCCATGTCATGCCCATCACAAATATACACATACATGTATATATATGCATATTTGTATGCATCTATCCATCTATCATCTATCTATCCATCTAACATCTATCTATCTATCCATCTATCATCTATCTATCTATCTATCCATCTATCTTAAGACTCCCTCATGGAGATATTTTGCTTTTCTCTTTATACTCTCTTCATTAATTACATCATTACTTCCTATAGGTTCAATTACCTCTATGCAAATGGCTCTTGGATCTATATATCCAGCCCGAGTCTCTCTTGAGTTCCAGTTGCACATCACCAATGGCATGTCAGACATTTTGAACCTGACTTGACATCTCAAGTTCAATTTGTCCAAAACATTCCTGATCTTTCCCCCCAAATCCACCCATCCATCTTGTGAATTTCTCAAGTCATGTTAAGGATACCACCATTTTTTTTCAGTCACCCTAGTCCACAGCCTCAGGGCTACCCTCGATTCCCCACTCTTACTCACATCACATACGTAGTCAGTTGCCAAATCTTGTCATTTCTTTCTCCACAAGATCTTTCACATATATCCAGAACATCATGACTCTGGAGGAGAGCATGAGGTGGATGACATTTTGCAGCTCTGCCTCAGTTAAATCCAATTCACTCGTAAGTCAAGACATCGCCGGCATGATATCATGGGTCCTCTTCAAGAATGAAGGCTGAATAACAAATACCCTTTTCTTTATACTCACACAACCATCACCCTAGTTTCAGGACTTATCATCTCTCATCTGGACTGTTGCAGAAACCTGACATTTGGTCCCTCTGCCTCAAATCTTCCCTCCCCCAACAATCTATCTTCACATAACAGCCAAAGTAATTTTCCTAAAATACAAACCCTACCATATTAGACTCTCTCCCTTCACTCCAATGGCTCACTTTTATCTCTAGCATCAAAACCAAACTCCTTTGATAGGCATTTAAATTTCTTCAAAACATCTTACCTTTCTAATCATCTTACGTATTACGCCCTTTCGTAGACATTATGGTCCAGTTACATTGGTCAACCTCCTGTTCTTTACACGCTCCATTTCCCATCTCCATGCTTTTGCATTGGCTGTTTCTTGCTAGAATCCTCTTTCTCCTCACCTCTTAGAATTTCTAGTTTCTTTCTAAACTCAGATCAAGCCCTGCTTTCTACAGAGCTAGGTGACAAAGTTGATAGAGTACTGTGCATGGAGTCAGGAAGACCTGAGTTCAAATCCTGCCTCAGATACTTACTAGTGTATAACCCTGGCCAAGGCACTTAACCTCTGTCTGCTGTACAATGGGTCTAATAGTAACAGTAATAATGATAATAATAATATCTACCTTCCAGGATTGTTGTGAGGATCCAATGAGATAATATTTCTAAAGCATTTTTATTATTGCACTTAACAAATGCTTCTTTGATTCCTTTCTGACTCCCCGTCCCCATGCCCAGCTGCTAATGCCCTCCTTTCCAAAACTACCTTGTATTAATTTTATATGTATTCTGCATATACACACATGTATGTGTGTGGTTTTTTTTCTCATCGGGATTTGAATTCCCTGAGAGGAGGGACTATTTTTACTTTTATATCCCCAGAGTTTAGCACATAATAGGTGCTTAATAAATGCTTACTGAGTAATTGATGAGAAGATAAAGGGGAGCTGGGGCTCCCTGCCTAAGCCATCTAAGTTCACTCCCACCTCCCTTACTATAGGGGATATAATTTATTGTTGTTATCAGTAATTACAAAAACATCCGACTTTGTATTTTCCAAAACATTTATTCTGCCTATATTCACTACCTCCTTACAATAGTCCTGGAAGCAAGGGCAGCAGGTATTATATTCCAATTTTACAAATGAAGAAACTGAGGCCCAGAGCTTATTTGGGTAACTGGTGGTCACATAATTAATGAAAGATCAGGCTGGAAGTGGAATATGCCTCCTGATCTTTTTATTCCAGCATTTCTTTCCATTTCACCACATTCCAGGAACATAGCAGGGATGTTGTATTAATGTGTCCCCAGAAAAAGTTAAAAGACACTTTAAAATGTAGGAGAAGGTGGAGAAGAAGTCTATTCTTTCTCTTTCCATCTCCCCAGTGTCATTGACTGTCTAGCCAATGACATTTTTCATTGTTATCCCTGTATTGACCAGCCTGATGCTGACGGACACTTCTGTGACTAGAGATGCAGGAGGACCCTGGCCATGTCTTTCTTCCTTGTGCCAGCTTCTCTAGGCTCACACAGGACCTAGTGGGATTGTTCTAAGCTTGCCTGACTGGAACAATAACTGGACTTGGAATGATCACAGTTTGCATTCTGCTACAAACTTAAAAGCTGTTTGATCTCATGGACCTTACCTTTCTGAGATTCAATTTCTTCATCTGTAAAATGGAAATAATCCTTGTCCTTGTCCTGCCTACCTCACAGCATGGTAAGAAAGCTTAAATGGGATGCGGAGGAAACACTTGGTACTCTTATTGCATAGCCTTGCCTGATTGTGTACATTGCTACCCTCCTGATGACTGCCTGATCAATGAGGGTGGGGACCACCTAGATCCTATTTCTTTATCTTATCAGCATTGAGTACAAGACTCAGAACAGTATAGGTGATTCAAATATATTCATTGAATAAAACAAAAACCCTAACAAACATTAAATTAGATAATACATGACATGAGCTTATAAAGTATTATATAAAACCTGTTGCTTATAATCATTATGATTACTATTATTAAAATTCTAGTGGAATTTCATTGAAAATTGGATAAATGTGGAAAAAAATTAACCAATAATAATTGCTACTATATTGGCTTAACAAGAAGAAGTATCAGCAACTATAAAGGCTTTCCTTGTATTAGTGGCACTTGCGAAGATCAGGGTGAAATTATCGATAAAATTATATAGTAGTCAAATGGACAAAAATAATTTTAAAAATTATTTCACTCTCAGTGTTTGGAAAATTGTAGAAAAGGTAGAATATATATCTGACAAAAACCTAAATTTTTGCCAGTTGTTAAAATTGCAAATACGTGGTCCATCGGTCTCCCTGGGATCTTTTAGGACCTTGTGACATGGAATTCCAATTATTTTTCTAACTCATGGGAACTGTATTTACTTTAATAGGCTTGTGACACCCTTCTGTTAAGTTCTCAAAGTTTTCCCATTTCTCTTAAACCTCTGAAAACTGGAATTAGACATGATATGTCTGACCTCCTATTGGAAGTATTACTATTCAGCTGTTGTACTTAAACATCTCTCACATTTATCTTTTAACAAACACAAAGACATTTCTTACTTAGCTTGTGGCCCACTAGGATCCCTTCAGTATCTTTCTGCCATATTTACAGATTGCTAATTGTTTCCTAGCCTATATTTGGACAGTATCTTTTTGGAAGGGTCAGTATATTTTCTTTTAGTCATGTTAGGTTATTTTCACAATGATAGCTCAGGGTTTTTCCCCTCTTAAATTACACAGCCCCTTTCCCTGTCTCTCTCCTATTCCCTATGTTTATATAGAAAAATGAATGAAACCAGGACAGATTTTATTATTCCTTTACTAAAAGGAAAGACTATCTAATCATTACAAGTGCATTTAACAATTGTGTGTAATGAGTAAATTAGTGCTATAATTTAAGAAATGAGGTTCAATTCCTTGAAGTGTTTCTGTCTTATCTTTTAATTGAAAAGAACTTTCCCCTTCCTCCACGCCCAACATCGTACACCAGCCTCCTAGTCCTTCCAAATGTAAGGCCACTGGAATTTCTGTTTTTCTAATATTTAGCCTACTGACAAATGTAGGTAGGTGGTTAGTGGCAGGGGCTGGAGAAAGGTGGTCTCTTGATATTTGTGTTCACTTTTTGACTCACAGACTTAGGGCAGATTGACACAGGGAGAGATTCATGGTTACCAAAGATATCAGTGCAAACATACATTCATACTTAGACCGCTGTCCTTGGTGATTGTAATCTAGCTGTGACTTTTATTGCTCCCAACTGGTCTTATCTGTGAGATGATTACACATATACCCAGCTCTGCTCTGCTCTACTGCCCCATCAGCCTTATGGCTCCAAAGCTTCCCAGAGCAGAATTGAATGCCAACAGCATAGCCCCTAGCTGGCTATTTCACTCAGCCAGTTAACAATATCTGTGCAAAGCTGCTTGGCGAATGGGTGTGCAGAGCATGTGGTGGTAGAATGTGGGGAATGGGATAGAATTGGGTAGAAGGGGAAATAGACATCTTAAGACTGGTTCACATAGACCTGACTTAGGCTGATTTGAAGCCTAGATACGCAGTTCTATAAACAACTTAGGTTGGTTTCTTTTTGGCCCAGAGCTTGACACAAACATGATAGCATCTCAGGGGTGTTGGCCTGAATTGTATGGGTCTGCTCCAGATGGATAAAAAAATAGTTGAGAAAGGCTTAGGGTAATCTAGCTATACTTTTTACCCTCCTCTGAAGGACAATTGGGGCATGGAGGGAAGAGAGAGGATCAGGTTGATTCCAAGGCCAAAACTGGGATTTGGATTTCCACTGGCATCCAGCTCCAGCTGGGAGCCTTGGTTCCTGTGGGGGGGGGGGAACAGGCCCAATTTACCAGATTAAACATTAAGTCCTTCAGATTAAGCATTGCTCAGTGCTGGCCATTACATGTTACAGGAGCTATTCAAGAATTTATGTGCTGACTTGGGACTTGTTCAGCCTCTAAAAGTATCAAGACAAGAGTTAAATGGAGACTTATTTACCTTGCTGTATTATATTTCCCACTTGGCCAATTGGGATGAAGTAGGCAGTTTTAAAGGAAATATTTTTTAAACGATGTCAGAGATGGTTTCCTGCCTTGATTATGATCATAATAGTAGTAGCATCATCCCACTGTATCCCTGATATGTCTTATAACTGCTCCTTTGGGATACTCATAGTCAGAAAACTTGGGTTAAAATACTGTTTCCTCTACCAACTACCTGTGTGACTTTGGGCAAGTTATTTAACCTGTCCTGTACTTAGTTTCCTGATCTGTAAAATGAGGGGGCTAGATCATATGACCTCTGAGGACCTCCTAGCTCTTAATCTCTTATTCTATTATTACCTCCTGTACTTTCATATACTCACAACATCTCTGTGATGGAGGGAGGGAAGGAAGAAGAATAGACCATATATGGCACAGAGGGCAGAAAGCTGGCTTTACCTGGGATTAGGAAGACCTAGGTTAAAATTCTGCCTCAGTCACTTACTAGATATGTGGCTATTGCTTAACCTTTCTTATCATCACCTTCCTCATCTGTGAAAGGAAGGGGTTAGAGTCAATGTCCTCCAAAGTTCTTTTCCAGATTTAAGTATATCATCCTACAGTTCCATGATAAGAAGGAAGATAGGCTGGCCAGTAGGGGACAGGTGACATTACCTCTGTTTTTATGGATGAAAGCTTTACTCTTCTATGCTGGGAGGATGATGAATGGGAAAGGCTGTTCTAAGGCTAGTTCAAAGCTCACCTGCCTAAGAGGCAACCTCATTCTGCAGCTTTCTTTTCCTGTATCTATTTTACTTCACTAAGTGGGGCTTTAACTAAGATTATCTTTACTACCTTCTTTCCTACTTCCCCACGAAAACATGTAGCAGCACACTGTGAAAAACTGAGAGCAAAGCTGTCTTTTGATCCCCTTGTGGGCCAAATACTTTTCCATAAAGAGCTCTGTTTCACGAGCACAGACTGGACTCCTCACCATAGGCTTGCAAGTACCATGCTTGGCCATGAAAGGAGCTGGGTGAGGGAATTGCTTCAGCTATCCACATATAAACCCTTCACATGTTCTGAAAAACAATTCAAAGCTTTTGCCTGATTGTAGTGGTTCCTTGAAATCACAGACTCTCAAGCAAGAGGCAACATGTTATCATGGATACAGTGTTGAATTTGTGGTCTGAGGCCTGAGGTTGAATCTGGACTTAGACTATAAAGCTAGACATACTGGATGTATGACTCTGGGCAGGTTACCTCTCTGGGCCCCACTTTCCTCATCTATAAAATGATGGAATTGAACTCAATGATCCCTTGTAGCTGGAAAACTATGAGTCTGTGAACTCCTGACTCAAATCATCAACTTTGTCTACAAGTGAATATCCCCCATTTTTACCTGAAGCCTTTTAATGATGCAGAAATCACTACCTGACTGGGGCAGTTTGTTCTATTTCTGGACAACTGTAATTGTTAGAGGAGACAGCATAGAGTAGTGGATAGAGGAGTCAAGAACATTTGGGTTCAAATCTGGTCTCTGACACCTGTTAAGTTGTATGATTTTGGCTAAGTCATTTAACCTCTCTATACTACAAAATAACTTTCTATTCTATAAATTCAAGAGAAGCTGGTGATCTCCATCAGTGGGAGGAGGTCCCACACCAGGAGTTCCTTACTGATAAAAATATAAATTCGAAGTCATCATCACCATCATCATCATCATCTTTAGAGAATTTTTCTTTATATCGATCTGAAATCTGACATTACAAAACTTCCACCCATTGCCCTGAGTTCTTCCCCCTTGGGCTTAGCAGCAAACATCTCTCTTTCATATAACAACTCTTCACACATATGAAGGGAGCTATTATGGCTCTTCTTAGTCTTATTTTCTATTAGCTAAAATGACCCCACTTCCCTAATTCATCTAATATGGCATGGTCCATCACCATCCAATAGCAAGCCCAACAGAAGTCTCTACTCAACTCAAGGTATATCTTGAGTTCCTTTTAAAGCCAGGAGATGCAAGGAGTGAAAAGTATGGGGTTCAGTATGAATATGATGGAGTTGGGGAATAAGATAGATGGGGAACAGTCATACACGGAATTGCAGATAGAGCCAAAGCCTTGCCCCCAAACTCTTGGAGTATGTTTTTCATACTTGGAGTTTTAGCATCTGTCTCTGTCTCCATGACTGTGATTTCTCTGTCTCTAATGGGAGCTCCATATGTTTCTTAAACTCATTTCCTTTGGTATATCTTCTCCAGCCTTTAAGTTGCAGGTGTTGATTTATTGGCATCACAATAAATGTAATCTAACCCTAGGTATTACTGATGTAGTGCTCTTTTCTTGGAGGATTTAGAAAGAAGAGGGAGGGATGGAGGGAGTAGGAATGGGAGGCTGATAGAACCAGAATGAACAGAAACAATAGGAGGGTTTCTTGGCATTTATGGTGTAATAACAAGAGCATTAGATCTGGAGTTCCACTGGAGATTTCGGCTCACATCCAGGCTCTACTAATTCTTAGCTGTGGGGAGCTGATCAGGTGGCTTGTTTGCTTTCTAAGTTTCTTCATCTATGAAATGGGACCACTAAGAGGTGTTCTCCTCACCTTATTGGGAAGATAGTGTTTTTTACCCCATAAGATGCTAGAGGAATGTGAGGCATCATTGTTACTGCGGCTGCTGTTAGCAATGGATAAATGAATAAACGAAGGAATGGAAAAGCATTTATTAAGCATTTACTCTGTGTAGAGTGCTGCTGATACAAACAGCAAAGAAACAGAGTTCCTGCTCACATTCTAATGAGGAAGACAACACATATCGAGGTTTAAGTGTGAAGTCAGATGGAAAAGCCCCATGATCCTTATGGTGCAGCTGTAATGCCAATGGGAACATATCTTCTTTACTATTATTTCTATTAATTAAATCAGTCAAACTGTTTGATGGCGCCAAAGACTTTGGTGGCAAGAACTTTCTTTTCTAGGTTTTCAGTAGCTGTGGCCGCTGAGCTGGTGGGGGGTTCAGAACCATCAGAGGCCATTGCCAGGTCACGTTTCCACAGGGCTGTGTTGTTGCCCTGCATAATGACTTTGGGGGCTGAGCTGGAAATGGGGCCGGTGGTCTGGGTGGGAGTTGCTGCTATTCTCATGGCTCTGCTCATCAAGGCTAGTTGATTCGTGGTTGGCATTGGTGGTGGAACATTTGATATAACTTGTATTCTAAGTCAAAATGAAGAGTAGAAAGGAAAAGCTGTCAAGGGTCAAGAACAGTTCTGGTATAGTGAATAGGATGCTGGACTCTGAATTCAAAGAGACCTAGGTTCTTAGCCTTCCTCTAACAATTATTAGGCATGAGGTCACGAGCAAATTGTTTCATATTTCTGAACCTTATCCCCTTAATTTGTAGAGTGGAGACAATGATACCTGTAATGCTTATGTCACAGGTTTGTTGTAATGTTCAAATGAGACACTGTATGTAAAGCTCTTGAAAGTGTTATGTAAATGTCAGTTAAAAGAAAAAAATAGTATTTAGTACTTCTGCTGTATAAATGAAGTTAGAATTTCAGATAAAAATAGAATTAAGTCCAAACTCCTTAATTTAGCATTCAAAGTCCTCAAGTCTGGTCCCTGTGTGCCTTTCCAGCCACTATTCTGAAGTGCCGTATATTACACACCCTCTGTTTCAACCAGGCTGCATTATTTATTGTCCCCTGAACATACCTTAGGCATTTCTGTTTCTCTGCCTTTGTTCATTCCGTATCCCAGCATCCAACACCAAGAATAGGGGTTCCCAACGTTGGAGATGTAAAGGTCCTTTGAGTTCATTTATTTCTATCCCTTCGTACTATAGGGAAGGGAATTGAGACCCCAGGGAAAGGAGATGTTACCCAAGGTCACACAGCTAACAGGTAGCAAAGCCGAAATTAATGCCCAGTTTTTCTGAATCCAAATTCCATGGTTCTTTCTGCTACTTTGTGATGCCCCACGGTCAACTGCCACATATCCCTTAGGGCCTAGATCAAGCTGTACATCTTCTGTGAAGTCCTTCCTAGTCTCCCTGGCTAGGTGGTCTTTCTCTCCTCTAAACACTACCCCGCCACACTTACCTCTCTAAACAAATGACTGCATTGCATTTAGAACATGATAAATGCATGGGCAGCTAGGTAGCCCAGTGGATAGAATACTCGCCCCAGAGTCAGGAAGACCTGAGTTCAAATCCAGCCTCAGATACTAGCTGTGTGACCCTGGATAAGTCACTTAACTTCTGTTTGCCTAAATCCACTGGAGAAGGAAATGGCAAGCCACTCTAGTATCTTTGCAAATAAACCCCATGAACAGTATTGGTGTGATATGGTAAATGGTGTCCCAAAGAATTGGACATGACTGAACAACAACATACATAAGAGAACCTCAAGGTATTTGGAGGGTCAGGAGGGTAGAACAGAGAAACTACTGAATTTACACCAGATGATCTAGACCCCAGAGTAGGCCATACAATGGACAAGACACATGACCTTGGAAAATCACTTCTGTGAGACTCTGTTTTCATATTTGTGAAGTAGAGATAATAGTCTCTGCCCTACCTACCTCTTAGGGATATTATATGGGAAGTACTTTATAAACCAGAAAGCACAATATTTTATTGTTTAATTGTTCTTAGTGCACTAAGTGCTTTACAAATATCTCATTTGATCCTGGAAACAACTGGGAGATAGCTTCATTTTACAGTTGAAGAAACTGAGGAACACAGAGGTTAAATGCCTCGTCCTGAGTCACGTACCTAGTGTTTGGGGCAAAATTTGATCTCGGGTCTTCTTGACTCCAGGCCCAGAGCTATGTACTGCTTGGGTCTTTCCTTTAGCAAAAGGGAAGTCTTTATTGTTGAGTCATGCCCCACTCTCTGTGATGCCATTTGGGGTTTTCTTGGCCATGATACTGGAGGGTTTTGCCATTTCCTTCTCCAGCTCATTTTACAATTGAGGAAACTGAGGCAGATGGTGGTTAAGTGACTTGCCCAGGGTCAAACAGTTAGTAAATATCTGGGTCTTGATTTGAACTCGGATCTTCCTGACTTCGGGCTTGGTGCTCTATCCACTGCCACCTAGCTGTCCTAACTGGAAGGGTGTTAAACCGGAGAGAATGCTGCACTTGGAGAGAGAATGACTCAAGTCTGCCCCAGTCACTTACTAGCTGTGTCATCTTGGGAAAGTTACTTGAACTCTGTCCTCAGTTTCCTTGTCCATAAAAATAACACTTTAGGGGGTTGTTGTGAAGGTCAAGTAAGACAATATACGTGAAGTGCTTTAGAGACATTAAAGTGCTACAGAGACATTGGCTGTTATTGCTGTTAATTAACAATTTTTCCTCTCCCCAAGCCATAGTTTCAAGTTAAATGTAGGTGCGTATTTCACTCATATATATGTATATATATGTGTGTGTGTGTGGATATATGATATAGGATTATATGCATATATATATACATATATATATATATGTATATATATACACATATATCCCCCCTTTCTTTGTGTATGTATGGCAGCTAAGTGGTATAGTGAACAGAGATCTGGGCCTAGAGGCAGGAAAACCTGAGTTCGAATTGAGACTCAGATATTATTAGTTGTGTGACCCTGGGCAAGTCACTTAACCTCTGTCAATTTCCTCATCTGTAAGATGGGAATAATAATAGCTCTTATTTCCCAGAGTTGTTATGAGGATCAAATGAAATAATATTTGTAAAGTGCTATAGAAATAATAGCTATGGTGATGATGATGATGATGGTGGTGATGATGGTGGTGATGATGGTGATGACGATGGTGATGGTGATGATGGCGATGATGATGGCGATGATGATGATGGCGATGATGATGATGGTGATGATGATGGTGATGATGATGATGGTGATGATGATGATGATGGCGATGATGATGGCGATGATGATGATGGCAATGATGATGATGGTGGTAATGATGATGGTGGTGATGATGATGGTGGTGGTGATGATGATGATGGTGGTGATGATGATGGCAATGATGATGATGGTGATGATGGTGGTGATGATGATGGTGATGGTGATGATGATGGCGATGATGATGATGGTGATGATGATGATGGCGATGATGATGGCGATGATGATGGTGGTGATGATGATGGTGGTGATGATGATGATGGCGGTGATGATGATGTTGATGGTGATGATGATGGTGATGATGATGATGGTGATGATGGTGATGATGGTGGTGATGATGATGATGGTGATGGTGATGACGGTGATGGTGATGATGGTGATGGTGATGATGATGGTGATGGTGATGGTGATGATGGTGATGGTGATGATGATGATGATGATGTAAGAGACATAGTGAAAAGAACACTGAACTCACCTCTACCTCTTCCAATAGTTTGTTGTGTTGCCTTGGGCAAATATCAACCCCTCTTGGACCTCCTTTTCCTTATGTGTCAAATGAGGAGATTAGATGAACTTTATTTGGGTCTATGAACCAAATACATTTGGTTTGGACACATACACACATATATGTATGTAGATAGATAGATAGATATAGATATACAGATATATGTGTGTTTATGGATTTTTTATTTTGCAAATACAAGGGAGGAATGGCCAAGGAGAGCTTAATCCTCATTCGCACTCACGCTCATCAGTCAACCAACAAAGCGCCCCTTCGCCCCACAGTAAGTGGCCAGGAAATGGTCACAGAATACCTGTGACTACTCCAAAGTCCATGGGGGTAATGCATTAGGCAAGGCTAATGATTGTGAAAACTGGGCTCTCATTGGATAATCCTCCATTAACACAAATATGCCTGGCTCAGCTCTTTGAATTTCTTGAGACTAGACGGAATGAGGTAGACATTACCATCCCCTCTGTTCAGAATTAGTCTTTTTCTCTCCTGCCCCATGTGAGGTCGATAATGATGGCCGTACGGGTAGGGGGTAGGAGGTTATCACAGAAATCTTCTAAGGTATCGGTGAGATGTTATTCCCTCGGAAGTGCTGTCCCATTCCTACTCCTTGCTTACCATTCTAAGGAAAGGACTGCCTCAGCAGTACCCCAACATAATAATTCATCCGCGAGAGATTTCATAGCGGTGTTCTTTCTTAGAAGCTCAGTCTGAGGCCAGAGCCTGAATGTGTCATTTCATGGTGCTAGAACTCTGACTTCAGGGAGTCCGGGGACCTCGCAGGATGGCTGGCTAGTCACGAGGCATGTTTGCAGATTCGCTGTATTTCTTTCCCTTCTTCCACCTCCCCTCTTCTCTTTCTCTCCTCCCCCTGCCTCCCTTTGTCATTACATTTTATTCTTGCGCTCAGGGTCCAAGTAAACCCCCAATTAGTTGTGTCACAGCTGATGGCTTATTAAGTTTACCAAGGCGGGGAGGGGTTGCGTGTTGGGACACCTGATGTGATTTAGCAGAAAACAACAACAAAAAATACACACAGTTTTTAAAAGAAAGAAAGAAACAGAGAGAGGGGAGGATGAATTTAGGAAAACGAGGGCTGGACCCAGCTGGGAACAGATTGCCCAAAAGGTAGGTGGGTGGTAAAGAATATAAATAACCAGGGAATGACCAACTTTAATTTTCTTTGAAATGCTCACATTTAAGGGATGCACAGAAACTGCTAATTTTGTGAGTATGTTGGCACCTTATTTTAATTAATGGAGGATCTCACTGGGCAAGTGGCATGGGGGAGGGGAGGAGAAAGAAGAGGAAGGAGATGTTTAATCTACTAAGCCCAACGATCATGACCCAAGGAGGCAGCACTGAGTGGAGAGTTAATTGTGAGTGAGTGTGAGTAGTCTTGGCTTGCTCAGATGGTTTTCTCTTGACTTTATCAGCTCTCTACCACCGTCCTCAGAGCTCCAGAGTACGGATGGGACCCTTAAACATGGGCTCTGCTCCGAGTCCCAGATTGGCTTTTGTAACTCAGCTGTGTCCTGTCTCACTAAACTCAACATGTTAAAGGAGACTCTGAAGAGCAAAAGATCCAGAATTGGTTCTTTTTCCTTCGTTCCCTTTTTATCGCATCCGTGTGAGTCTTCAAACAAAAGCTTCACTAAGGGTAACCCTTGAAAACGCCGGCACTCTAGCTGTCAGCACCACTAAGTGGGGTCTACACTTGTGGACGACTCTGATGTGTCAAGCCATCGCCTTCCATTAATATTCTTCTTTACCCACAAGGCTCCACTGTATAGAAGTCAGGCTGAGCAAAGCCAAGGAGTTTGCATCCTAGAAATTGTGGCCCACTTCTCAGAGTTCAGAAAGAATCGTGGTGTCATAACTTTGGAAGCAAATAAGGAATTACCCAGGCTAACCTTTTACTCAAAACATGATGCATATGATTAATATAATATGATAAAATATGTGATATATGACACAATATATTATAACTATTATCTCATATCACATCGTATATTATATATTACATTATATGATATTACATTATATGCTCTGCTATTATACTATAATATGATATATTATGTGTCTTTATAATGTAATAAGCACTGGCCAGAGAGTTTTTGCCTAACCTTTTACTCTACCATACAGCTGTGAACTTCTGTGAAGGAGAATCCGTCATCCATTCCACCAGTCGGCCGTCTACCCGTCTAGGGAGTAGCAAACTATGACCCAAGGACCCAGTCTGGTCTGCTCACTGTTTTTGTATAGCCTGTGACCTAAGAATGGTTTGTACATTTTAAAATACAATAAAACTTTATTTTAAAATGTAAGAATCATTCTTAACTGGTGTGCTATAGGAAAACATACAGGCTCTAGTCCTTGGGTCAAGGCTGCCGACCCCTACCACGCTTCATACACCTGCGTGTCCGTATTCTTGTAACACCCTATGTTTAAGAGTATGTGTTTATTTGTACATGTGTATCGTAAGTACAGACAATAGTGTCTCAGATTTCTACGGTGCTCACGCTTTTCCATTGGCTTTAATCTCTGTTTTGTTTGTGAAGCTGTGAGGTGGGGGGGCAGACAGTGGGAGCCCCACTGGACATTTAAGAAAACTAAGCTAGCAGAGAGAATGGTTGTCTAGCCCAAGTTCATGTGGCTAACCAGTGCCAAGGCTGGAAGTAGAGCCCACCGTCTGACACAGCACAGACTAATAAAAATGTAACTTTAGGACTAGAAATATCTTTAGAGATTAGCTGGTCTAACTTCATCATTTTGTAAATGAGAAAACTGAGCTTGTGAGAGAGACTACCTGTGAACTGTATACTATCCGCCGTGCGCATACACACTCTCACACGCTACCCACACACATATGTATAGATATCCAAATACATGTGCACTATCTCTGCACTCATATATACACACATACGTATATGCCTACACATATGCACACCCTACACACACATACACATCAATATCCAAATATATATGCACTATCTCTACACACATTTACACATATACCTACATACACTATAGTATATAATATAGATAGTACATGTACTATCTATACACACTAAACACACACACACACACCCTCCTTCAACATCTAATTTTAAAGGCACAGTGGTCAAATGGAAAGAATGTAACCTGGATTTGTATGGTGAGTCTGTTACTCTGAGGCAGCTAGGTGGCCCAGTGGATAGAGTGCTGGGCCTGGAGTAAGGAAGATTCATCTTCCTGAGTTCCAATTCAGCCTCAGACACTTCCTAGCTCCGTGACCCCGGCCAAGTCACTTAATTCTATGTGTTTCAGTTTCCTCATCCGTAAAATGAGATGGAGAAGGAGATGGTAAACCACTCCCCACCATCTTTGCCAAGAAAACCCCAAATGGGGTCACAACTACAAAAAAAAAAGATGACAAAAACATGAGGAAAAGTCACTGAAAGTCCTTGGAACTCAGTTTTTCTCATAAAATGAACAGGTTGGATTAGATAAGCTCCAGCCATACCTAGTTTACCATTGATTGCTTCAATAGAGATGTATGGGTGTTCCATGATGAATTGGGGTAGGGGTGGACCTCCTTCCTTGCATTTCTCTATATTTGTGATTGTACCTAGCTCTATTTCCATCTTTCAAACCAAACAACGTAGAGGGTAAGGAAAACCCAGGATGTTTTCATATAACAAAGTTGTCTTCATGACACCAAAATTTACATATATATACATACATTATATATAAAACCTTTAAAATCTATTATCTACTCATCTATCTATCTATCTATCTATCTATCTATCTATCTATCTATCTATCTATCCAGACATCCATCCATTTGCCTGCCTACCTGTACCTTGTTCTATGTCTCTGTAACACAATCCTGGGGAGAAAGAGTCATAGATTCTCTTCCCAACACCATTCTTGGGCGAGTTAGTTTACCTCTGTGAGCCTTAGATCACACACACTCACACATTATACACATCATTCTCTTAAAGTGAACGATTAAAATATTTCCCCTTTCATAGGTCACCTAGGAATATTGTAAATGTTGATAAAACAAATACACATCAAGAAAGACATTAAACGAACTATCACGGAGAACTAGCTAACCGTGGAATGGTGGTGATCTTTGCAAGAGAATGCAGGAAAGAAACATTGAGCTTAATGACACGGAAGAAGGAAGCTTGTCAGGTTAAGTTACAGCTGTGGTCGTTCTTTTATTGTTGCAGATTTGAAAGGTGGTATGTTTTTTCTTTAAGCAGAATGAATAATGTAGTTGAGCGAGATAAACAGATGTTAAATTTTGATGATGTTGAAATATAAGATTGGAACTCTTTAGTGTGAAGAACGCTGGTCTCTCTTTTTCATATGGAAAGATGCCAGTTATGTACCCTTCAGGTGCCCTCGGTACTGGAATTCTCGAATCTAATCATGAATGAGTAAATGATAGGCTCTGTAAGGAGGTAGGTCTTACCTGATTTGCCTTAAGCATAGATAATTATTCCCTACTCTGCCCAGGTGTAAGGTGGCCCCGGGGGAATTGAAGAGCTAACAGGAAAATTTTTCACTTATATTTACCAACAAAAGGACTGTTGGGGGTGCACTGGATAGAGCACTGGGCTTACAGTCAGGGAGATCTGAGTTCAAACGTGGCCTCAGACACTTACTGGCTGTGTGACCCTGGGCAAGTCACTTAACCCCTATTTATCTCAGTTCTTCATCTGTAAAATGGGGACACACTGGAGAAGGAAATGGCAAAGCACTTTGGTATCATTGACAAGAAAATCCTGTGGACAAAGTCCAAGGGATCACGTAGAGTTAGACACAACTGAACAACAAAAAATATATGTGTATGTATGTGCATATATATATATATATATATATGTATGTGCATACATGCATATATATGTATGGGGAGGGAGGACAGAGAGGAGTGTGTGTGGAGAGAGAGAGAGAGAGAGAGAGAGAGAGAGAGAGAGAGAGAGACAGACAGACACACAGACAGACAGACAAAGAGAGAGAGACAGAGAGACAGAGACAGAGAGAGACAGAGGAAGAGGGAGGAGTTTGTGGAGAGACAGAAAGATAAACAGAGACAGAGAGAGACAGAGACAGAGATGGAGAGGAAAAAGGAGGAGTTTGGAGCGAGAGAGAGACAGAGGGAGAGAGTAAGAGAGAGAGAGAGTCACAAAGAGAGAGACAGAAGAAGAAGGAGGAGTGTGTGAAGAGACAGACAGAGACAGAGACAAAGACAGAGAGAGATACAGGAAGAGGGAGAAGTATGTGGAGAGACAGACAGACAGATATAGACAGAGAGAAAGAGACAGAGAGAGATAGAGCCAGAGAGACAGAGACAGAAACAAAGACAGAGACATAGGAAGAGGGAGGAGTGTGGAGAGACAGAGAGACAGAGAAAAAGACAGAGAGACAGAGGAATAGGGAGAAGTGTGTGGAGAAACAGAGAGAGAGAGACAGAGAGAGACAGAGAGAGACAAAGAGGCGGAGAGACAGAGAGATACAGGAAGAGGGAGGAGTGTGTGGAGAGACAGAGAGAAAGATACAGAGATAGACAGAGAGACAGAGAGATAGAGACAGAGACAGTGAGAGAAAGTCAGAGACCGAGAGAGATAGAGGAAGAGGGAGGAGTGTGTGGAGAGACAGAGAAAGAGAGAATGAGAGAGAGAGACAGAGAGAGGGAGACAGAGACAGAGAGAGACAGAGAAAGAGAGAGACAGAGACAGAGACAACACAACTGGAACAAAACTATTTGTAATCTGTATGGAAAAGTTTATATCAACTTCCTTCAGCATGTATAAAGGTTATATTTGTTTTCTCAGGCCTGGCTCTAAAATTTTCAGCAAAGTTTTCCCCAAATCATATGCAATTATCTTTTTGGATGGTCTTTCTTTGCTTTTTGAGAAACGATAGATACAGGCATAGTAGACCCTGTTACCCAATGACCCTTATACAAACACTTAAATGATGAATTCCTGTGGAAGTTTTTAGTTCCAAGAAAAAGTTTGCTTCCACAGACAGATTTTTTTTCCACTTTTTTGCCATAAAATGAAAAATCCATAACCTAATGCTTTCCATTTTTGTCTTAGCTGTCAAGAAACTCTAGCTAAATTCAGTGCACAGTTCTAGCAATCAGCTCATTTTAGGAGATCGGTCACATCTATTATCTTTCTGTTCCCTTTAGATGCTCCTGTTTTTATCCCTAATTGCCCTATTTTGTATTCTGCTCAATCTTGTAACCCAACTCCAATCCTTCCCTTAGAAGGATAGGATGAATCTCACATAAATAAAGTAAGGGGGTGTTTCACCAATTCAATTCAAAACATTTAAGAACCTACCGTGTGAAAGGTACTATGCTCTTCCCTTAAATAAAAGATAATTTGAGACGGGAAAAAATATTCATGACCAGGGAAATCAGATAAAAGTTTCACATAGGAGATGGCACCTGAATTGAACTTTGAGGGGAGATAAGAATTGTAAAAGGCAGGAATGAGGAGGTAGTGTATTCCAGGCAAAAGACAGAGTCTGTGCAAAAGCATGGTAAGACACACACACACACACACACACACACACACACACACACACACAGAGGGGGCAGGGAGAGAGAGAGTTTAATTATGGGTATGGAGGTAAGAGAGCATTAGATTTAGGCAGGTAATCTGTTAAGTGTTTTTCGTTCTACCATTCTATCATTGTACATGTTCTAAGATTTGGGACTTCAAAAAAATAAATGCTCTTTGAATTTGATTTATTAAAGTTGTTGATGCTATAGAAAAGTATACAAAGTCTATACTTTTTAAAACCACGCAGTGGGTAGAATTTGGATTTTTACCAATTTTGGATCCATGAGCCATATATTATCAATATGATAGCAGGTTGTAAATGTGTTTCATGTGAATTTTTGTTAAAAAAACCACACTACTACCTCATTCCTTCTTCCCATTTTACTCTGCCTGATATTTTGTCTGATAATTGGAAGAGGAAGGGGCATGGAAAAACAAGGACAAAAAGCCAGGGGTTGAGAGCAGCGGCGACAGTAAATTTCTTTGGTCAGGATATATCATTCAGAATGTATTCAGGAATCTTTAACCTGTAAGTCCATTAACTCAGTTAAATTTTTTTTGGATAATTATATTGCAATAAAGTTGATTTACTTTGTGATCATATGTATTTTATTTTGTGTATTTATAAAGCATTATTATGTGAAAGGGTCCATAGGCTTCAGCAGACTACCAAAGGTTTCGAGACACAAGAATGTTAAGAACTTTTGGTATAGAGAGTTTTAGAATTATTTAGATATTATTGCTACCTAACAAACATGATTACATAACTGCTCTACATATGCACAGCATTACTTCTGAAAATCTGCTGTAGTCCTTCGAATGTTATACCCAGATTCAAGGTGTGCTTGGGTCTCTATCTATTTGAAACCACAGCTTATGAGCCTCCACTGATGTTTCCTCCTTTTTTCCCTCCCTCCATCTCTCTGTCTCTCTCTCGCTCTCCTTTTATTTTCCTGTCTTCCTTTCTCTTTTTCTCTTTCTTTTTTGCTCTTCCTTCCTTCCTTTCTCTTCCTTCCTTTCTCTTTCTTCCTTCTTTTCTCTTCCTTCCTTCCTTCCTTCCTTCCTTCCTTCCTTCCTTCCTTCCTTCCTTCCTTTCTTTCTTTCTTCCTTCCTTCCTTCCTTTCTTTCTTTCTTTCTTTCTTTCTTTCTTTCTTTCTTTCTTTCTTTCCTTCCTTCCTTCCTTCCTTCCTTCCTTCCTCCTTCCTTCCTTCCTTCCTTCCTTCCTTCCTTCCTTCCTTCCTTCCTTCCTTTCTTTCCCAAACCAGAGAATACATTAATTCAAAGCAAAAGACATTAAATGTTAGCACAGAAAGATAATTAACAAGGAAAATACCATCATTTATGAAGACCCATATTCTCCTAAAAAGTCGTATGGTACTAGTGAAAGAGGGAGTGCCTATAAGAAATACATAGTATGGAGGAAATATGCATAGCCAGAGCAACTCTTGGTTGTGGGTTCATATCTTAGCTATAATTGTTTTCTGTCTCCGAAGCTGCTACTTGCTGCATCTCTATAGAGCTATTGGTGTCAGCAACTGGTCTAGTGATCTGTTCGTTTACTGGGTTGCCTTTGCTGAACTTCAAGGTACTGGTGTCATTGCAGGACTGTTTTCTCCACCATGCTGCCATCTGCTGGTTCTCGTGTGAGTTTCTGTTATCTGTTGGTTCTCCATTGAATTTTAGTTTCCCTTTTTCTTCTTAGGAATGATCCCACTTCTTTTTATGCTTCTAGTTCATAGTCTCAAAGATAATCCAACTCTTTTGTGAGTCAGACCCACAACTGTAGCTAGGTGACTAACAGCATCTGGAGATAAGTCTGTTTTGAACTGCTTTGTTCCTTCCCTGCTATAATTCCTTCAGGTCTCTCTGCTATTCGATTTAGAGAGAGAAAATTCCTTTTATCTCGCATCTTATTCCTGGCTTCTAGCATCGAAGCCATGCAAATTACCTTGGATCTTGACTTAGTATGATAGGAGGAGCAGATTGGAACGAGAAACTTTGGCCCACATTCTTGCCTGTGCCAAACCTTCCTTCATATGCTACCTCTACTATTTTTTAATCTAGTAAAAGTCTTCCTAATTAACTTCTGTTATCAAAGGGAAAACATCTTTAAATGTCATAATTCTTTCCACTGGCCTTTGCTTTCTTCACTTAGATTTTGTAGGTACAGGGACAATCAATGTAGATACAGCTTCCCAGAATGGATGAATTTGATTAAAAAAGAAATTCATTACCTGTTGAATAGTGGTCATTCTAGTTCCCATTTATATAATACTTTTTAGTTTATGGAGCACTTAATTTATAGTATCCTAGAAGGCAAATGGTGAAAATATTTTTATTTCCATCTTACAAATGAGGAAGCAGAGACCAGAGGTTAAATGACTTGCTCAAAGTAAAATATCTGATAACTGGAAGAGCTGGGACTTCAATCCAGCTGGGATTCAGCCAAATGTTTGTTTGTTTTTTCTATTCTGTCACACTGTCAACTGCCTAGAAGATACAAGAAAGTGGAAGACCTAGTCTGTCCTCAAGAAGATTATACTCTCAAGACTCAAGGCTCAAACACAGCAAACATTTGGGTAACAGCAAAGACAGTGTATAGTTAAGGGCTAAGTGGCTTGGTACAGACTGAAGAGTAGGAGTTTAGAAAAAGCAGCCTGGAATAATTGGGGGAGGTATCAGAGAGGAAGTGGGACCTGAAATGGTCATTAAAGGTTGAATAGAAGATAGACAGGTATTATTGGTGGAGAAATAGCATGAGTAAAGGCAAGGAGGTAGCAATGAGCATGGGAGAAAATAAAAATGGGAAGATCTTTCTCACACCTTTTCTGTGGGGTAAAAAATCAGGCCATTCCTTTGTAGGCTTTAAATAGAAAATCAAAGTTTAGGTGTCTGTTGGAAACTTGGCATGGTGGCTATACCTAGGTTCTTCCTGGTGTCCTGACTGAAAACAGTGGTATCAATAGGTGACCTCTAGCTCTTTTATTTGGTGAAATGCCAACAAATTGGAAGGTGGTGATTGGATTTCAGATGGATTGAAAGTTACATGCTGTCCTCTTATGAGGTAGTTTTGGCTGAACATTTTTGTCTCTCCCTTATCATAGGCATGCTTCTCTTTTATTCCCATCAGAAACATCTGACTCTGATATGGGCAGAAGACAAAAATGGTCCTGATATGGCAAACCATTAGACTTTCTGGGCACCTGACTCCCTAGCAGAGGACAATGGGATATTTTTCATAAAGAATTTAGTGAAAATTATAGTTGACTTGATGACTTAGGTTGCTATTAGATAGAACTCTATTTTACTCAACCGGTTTGGACACTCCAAGTGATTTAAAACACTCTTCTCTCTGCAATATAGTCAGTTTCCTTCCTATTCAAGCAGATCCATCCATTTAATAATGCATCAGTGTTTATTTAGCAAACAGAAACACTTTCTAATTAAACCGTTGTTGGAGACACAGGCAGCTTAACCTTTCTGTTCATTCTCCCATTCTCCCAGGGCTGGGCTCCCCTTATGCTCTCCCGTGATACCGACCTTCTACCAACTCACTGAGCTTTGTACAACACAGACATAGGAAACTCACAGGTGTGGCACAGGTCAGAATGCCCATAGTGCTTGTTGAATCATTCAGAGAACAGCAACGACAACACCACAACAACAACAGTTGAATACAAAGTAGTTTGGAAGGGACCACGCTTGGAGTCGGGGGGATCAGAAGAGGCTTCATGCAGAAGATGCTGCCTGAGTTGTAATTTACAGGAAGAGAGGAACTCTATGAGATGGATGTCAAAAGGCAGTGGATTCCAGGCATGTGGGATGGCCATATTGCATCGAGTTTCAGATCTAGTCAGACTTTCCCTTCTCTGCTGAGAATAATGATGAATCTGGTGTAAAGGGGGAGTGAGACACTCAGTCACCCCATGAAAACTAAACTTCCAAAGATGACTATACTAATAACTGTCACTTTAAAGTTTGCAAAACATTTTATATACATTATCTCATGGGAGCCTCATGACAACCCTGTGAGGTAGTTTCTGCAGGTATTTTTTTCAGTTCTATTTGGCAGACGAGGAGCCAACGTTCAATGACTTGCCCATCGTCTCATAGCTAGTAAGTTCAGAGGTGAGATTTGAACCCAGATATTCCTTCCAGTGCTCTCTGTCCCCTGTGCCATAGTGCCTGTGGATTACAAGCTCTGTCTTTTTAAGTCTTCCAAGTATCACCTGTCAGATAACATACTCCAAGAGAAGGAAATCCAAGATTAGAATTGGAAGAGATCCCAGAGGACATCTAGTTTGATCTCCTCCCCAGAGCAGGAATCTTCTTTGCCTTACTCTTTATAGGTGGCTAGTCAGCCTCTGTTAGGAAGCCTTTCCTGATCGCCCTTAATTCTAGTGTCCTCCTTCTGAAGCTGATTGATTCAAATTTATCCTGTATATAGCTTGATTGTACATAGTTATTTGCATGTTGTCTCCCTGATTAGTACATGAACTTATCTAGAGCAGGGACTGTTTTTTGCCTGTTTTTGTATCCCCAGCAATTAGCACACTGCCTGACACATAGTAGGTACTTAATAAATGTTTATTGATTGAGTGACTGCTTGAACTCTTTCAGTAATGGGAGTTCACTACTGAATGTGACAACTCATTCCATTTTCAAGCAATGCAATTATTAGAAATGCCTTCTTTTATATTGAGCTGAAATAAATTTCCTGGAGCTTCTACTTGTTGGTTCTGGTTCTGCTCTCTGGAGATGCACAGAGTAAATCTAATTCTTCTTCCCTGTGATAGTTGAAGAATACTTCATGTCTTCCTTAAATATTCTCTTTTCTGTGTTAAACATCTCTGGTGCCTTTAACTATTCCTCATAGGGCATAATTTCTAGGGGCTTCATTATCCTCTTATGGATGATTTCAGGATCATGTGGTAGAAATAGCTCTGGACTTGTACCCAGGAAGGAGGGAAGGGAACAAGCACTTTATAATAAAATACTTACTATGTGCCAGGCACTGTGCTAAGCATTTTACATATATCCCATTTGATTGCATTCAAATTATGATGCAGAAGCTTACCAGCTGTGCTCCCTTGGGGAAGTCACTTTGGTTTTCTCATCAGTAAAGCAGGAATAGTAATTCTGGCATTACCTACCTCATGAATCTGTCATTAGAAAGAACTTTGTAAACCTCCAATAACAATAAAAATGTAAGCTATAATTATGATGTTCCATTTTTCCATCGTAGCTCCTGAAATGTGGCACCCAGAATAGAACAGGAACACTAGACATATGGTCTGACCATGAAAAAGAACTGAGGGGTCTACTATCTCCGTCTTTCTGGACATTACATATCTATTACTTCAGCAGTCAGGGTTTTCAAGTCCGTGTCATTCTTGGCCTCACAACAGTGAGGTAGAATTCTCTAATCCATGAACATGGAACACAGATTTAGAGATGGAAGGGGCCTTAGAGTCTATCTAGGTAAGGAGTTCTCAACCTATTTTGTATCATGGACCCATTAGCAGTCTGGGGAAGCCTGTGGATTCCTCAGAATCATGTTTTTAAATGCATAAATTAAATATTTTCCCCTATCTAATTTATGAACCTTCTCAAATCTGTCAAGAGGTCTATGGATCACAGCTTAAGAATCTCTGATACAGTTCAACTCCCTCATTTTACTGACAAATCAAGCGTTCAACAAGCATTTTTGTTAAACACCTACCATGTGCCAGGAAGATGAATTCCAGAAAGGTTCAGAGGATCATAGAATCAGCTGTATTTTTGAATGGGACCTTAGAGGCCCTCTAGTCCCACTCCCTCATTTTATGGATGAGGAAATTAATACCCAAGAAGGTTAGATGACTTGCCTAAGTTCACACAGGGAGTGAATGAGAGGCAGGATTTTAACCCTGGTCTTTTGACTCTAAATCCAATGATGAAGAGACTTGAGTGTTTGGTGGTAAACTCAATTAATAGCATCCTGGGGGAAAAGTGCAGAAATATCACTTCCCACAAAAAGCTTCACTTTTTGATGATAAGGATTGGTAGGAGGGGTCTGACTGTGTCCACGGTAGTGAGGTAGTTGGTAATATGGAAAGAACATTGAGTCTGGGGTCAGAAGACTTATGTTTACATCCCTTGGGCTTTACCTGCTGGCTACTCATGTCAACTCAGACGAGTCATTTAGCCTCTGTGGGTCTCGGTTTCCTCATCTGCAAAATAATAAGGTTGCTTCTCAGGTCCCTCCCAGCAAGAGTTCTATGGCCACTAATGATTTAGATTTAATGAGAGCAGAGCAGAAGAAAGTTGAATTAAAGCAGTTCTTGGCCTGACTCATGGCTATATAGGGAAACATGGAAAGAATTCAATCCTGGGCTGGTAGCATGGAATGCCCTAATGGAGTTGGGAAATAGAGGTTGAAGGGGAGGCAAAGGAACAGAAGAAGAGGCAAAGCAGGAGACTGTCTCTGTTCTGTGAAAGTGGCTTTTGGCTGTGAGGCAGCAACAGCAATATTTCATGTCTTCAATGGCGTCTGGTACCTTTAAATGTCAGTCCCTGCAGCCGGCCTTATCTCCTGGAGCACATTTCAATTAGGTATTCTAAATCGCACTCTTTTCTTCCAGGACAAATATGCCAGAGGTGTGATATTTACTGTTGCAGCAGCATTTTAAATACTTCCCCCTCCTCCTTTAAAAAAAGGGAAAAAAAACCCCAATGAATGGTCGTTGTTCCCTTATAATAATAATAATAACGGAAGCCTGAATTCTGGGTTTGGTACTGAAAACTGGCTCATGTTAATGAAGGGATTCTGTCTCTACTCTCCATCCCCCCTCAATTCCTACCTCAGCATAAAGGTTATAAAACTGAGGCCTGCGAAGTCTTAGCCTCCTACTCCTTCTTTCATGCCAAGTGCACTAATGCCTCCTAGAACAGTTTCTATTTAGAGACAATTAGGCACCTACCTCACCCACTCACCTTTTTCTTTCCTTTGTTTCTAGGAATGTTTGCATTAGGAAAAAAATCGGATCTCCGTTTCCTTTGCTTTTCACCGGGTTTCATTGCTTTTTCCTCACCTTCCATCATTTTCTAATCTTCTGAGAGTTATCATGAGAGCAGGAAAATACTCCCACCCAACACCTTACCCTGCTTCACCCATATACACAAGCATCAAAAACCTTTAGAGAGACCTATTTTGTGTATTTTCTGAGACATGATCCAAAATCCTTGGCCTGTTCATGACCCTCTACAATTTGAACCCAACCTCCTTCTCAGAATTAATTCCCACTTCTCCTCTTGGTCAAACTAGACTACTCTCACCAGGCTTTCCAGATTCTAGCCATTATTCATACAATAACCAGGAATCTCTTTCTCCGCATTCTAAAATATTTCCATCCCTCAGAGCTTCTTCTTGTTTTCTGGATATAAAAATATCTCGGACAGTAAGCGTGGAGTGAAGGGGCATGGTGTGATGCATAATATGTGCTCAGGGTCCTGTTTTATTAAGTTGCTTGCTACAAGTGACTCCACTAAGTTGTTATTGCTTGTGAGAATTTGGAGTGAGGGTGAGTATAGCTTTCTGGCCTTTGGTCATGGCCTGTGTGAACAATACCCAGTAGAGGTAGAGACCTATTGCTTCTCTTTAACCCATACCTGGAAAAAAAACCGGGCCCATGTTTATATCCTCTCTTAGGGATTTCGGTTTTGCTAGAGAAGACCCAGACATGCGGAACTTCGACAAAAAGAACCAGAGATCTACCAGAGGGGAGCGACTCAAGTTTCCTCGCTGCTGGTTCAGACTCATCCTGACATGGGTTTATAGACAATAGTCTTAAAGTCTCCATCAATGTCACCAGTGACTTTTCAATACCCTAAGTCATAGGTTATTAATCTGTTTTGTGTCATAGCCTGATAAAGTCAGGGGAGACAGTCTCAGAATAACTTTTTTTAAATGCATAACATAAAATCCATAGGATTATTATGGAAATGAATTATATTGAAAATTAATTTTCAAAGTAAAAAAACAACTTAACAGTTAAGAACCCTACCCTAGGTGATATATTGTTGACAGAATATATTGACAGAACATATGTGTAATTTTTTTTTCCATCATTCAAACTGTTCATGTAAGAAATGTGAACATTGTATGTATTACATGGTAGCTGTTCTCGAGGAGAGTGTTTCATAGGGAAAAGATGGAATTCCTTATATCCTCTTTAGCTGGATAAAATCTATATAATAGGGCATCAGTGTGCTGGTAAATATTTAGCAACTTGCATTTGCTTTCAAAAGAAATTAAAAAGATTGTGTGACTTACTTTTAAGTTTAATCTATATTATTAACATTTTCCTCATGACTTTCTGAAGATTAGCTAATCAACAAAACAATCACATCCTGATTTGTGGAGTTTGCTGATTTCAGATGTGTAAATACTCACACTGAAAATTTAACAATCAGCTTTCCTGAGGGGTATAAGCTAGCTCCAGCACATCCCTGCAATAGGAGGAATCTGAGCGGAATGTTGAATCCAATCCAATTACCATTTATTAAGTATCTGCTATGTCCAAACATCCAGAATGGCATGGTGAATTGGGTGGAGAATTGTTATCTGGCAACTTTTTAATGTGATCTTGCATTTAACCATGAAAACACTGAAATTCAGAGTATGAGATCTGATAGATGTTGAGGTTCTTTAGATCGGGAGGATGAAGGGGCAAAGGGAATAAAAAGGAGAAAGAGGGACAATATTTGGCTTAAAAGGAACATAATATGAATGGAAGAGTACTCAGCTGATTTTCCAGCCTACAGACTGTTGGCCACAGGACCCATCCAGAAAAAGATCTGGTGTGTCTGTCTCCTTTCATCCTAAAAGTTGCTTTATCTTCCCCGAGAGTCCCTTGCTTACATATTTTGCTAACTTGATTGTAAAGTTTTAGAGGCTAAAGGAGATGGATAGAATCTAAACTTTAGAGATGAGACTTTAGACACCACCTAATCTAACTTCTTTATTTTACAGATGAGGAAACTGAGGCTTAAGAGTGGTTAAGTGATTTACCTGGAGTCACAGATCTAGCTAGTGCCATTTCTTTGTTTTTACTAATGGTATCTGGTACATGGCAGCTGTCCAAGAAATGCCAATTGGATTCATTGTGGCATGCATTTTTTTAGGGCAAAGACTTGGCCATTACCCTCCCCACACCAACATCGATAGTCAATGTGAATAAGGGTTAGGGTCCCTTTTGGTTAAGAAGTCAGAAGCCAATGGCTGCAACACTTTGCAGCAGGTTCCCACTTGGGACACCAGTGTTCCAAATTCTTTTTTCATGTAAATGTCTATTGGTGAAAGGAAGGGGAAATGCAGAAAATATCTGCTGTGGAAGCAAAATCACCTCCAACTAGGATGTGGTTGGGTTTAACTTTCTTCTGTTTCTTCTAGTTTCCATGTGGCATCAGCAGCTGACTAAGCAAAACCAAAGAGGCTTAAATCTGCTGGTTCTCATTGGTTCCAGTGCTTTCCACACCAGTCCCCAGGGATGCTGGCCAGGGTACACTGAGTTGTGGGGAGGCAGTGGCTGGAAGGGCCCTTCTTGCTCTAAGAAACTCTGGAGAAACCTGAGGCATGTTGTGAACTGGCAAGTGCCAGGCTACTTTCTTCCCCCTAGCATCCATCCATGCCTACTTTTTCTTCCCAGTCCTCCCACTTGTAAAGTATAGAGACCCAGGCAGAAGCAGCTCAGATTTCCACCTTTTGCTGCCCTCTGCTGGGGAAAATGCTTCAATTATGCCTGTCACCATATCTATGCCTGCTCCAGTCTCATCCCTTTGTAATGGAGCTGAGGTGCCAAGCAGGATAAGTGGCTGCCTCTGTTTTTTTTTTTTTTAACATGAAGGGAGCTTTCCCCCAGATCTCTGTCATAGGCCTAAAATCTCAACATGAAAAATTCATTCCTTTGGGTCTTTAAGAGTTCCTGTTAAAGGAGGGTATAATACAGGAGACCACTTTCTAGGCATTAACTTCTTCTTGTGAATTTATTTATCAGAATAATCAGCCATCTGGCAAGAATCTCTGAGGCAGGGATTCTTAACCTGGGGTCCACGAACTTGTTTTTTACGTCTTCTGAAAAATGTATTTCACTATAATTGGTTTTCTTTATTAATCCTATGTGCTTTATTTTATGCATTTAAGAACATTATTCTGAGGAGGAATCATGTACTTTACCAGACTGCCAAAGGCAGTCATCACATACACACACACACACACACACACACACACACACAAACACACACACACACGGTTAACAAACCTTGCCTTGTGGTGAACGAGACAGAAGACCACGTAGATTTGTAAAGGGGGTAAGAGAAGGCTGTTTGTATGATGTAGTGCAGCCTGGGAAGGACAAACATATAATCAGGAAACAAATAGCTAGAGTTTAAAATATTGCTTTAAGGTTTGCCAAGTGCTTTACAAATGCCATCTCATTTGATCCTCATAACAACCCTGTAAAGTGGGTGCTATTCTTATGCCCATTTTTTAAAGATAAAGTAACTGAAGCTAATACAAAATTAAGTGACTTGCAAAGGGTCATATGGTAGTGAGGGTATGAGGCAGGATTTAGACCCAGGTCTTCTTGACCCCCAGTCCAGTCCCCCATAGGAGGTCTGAGCAAACTTGGGGCAGAAGGAAGGCCCAGGATTTCTGGTAGGGTCTAGAAGAGATGGGACCAATAGGGAGGAGAAGGCAGAAGAACACTGAAGACAATTCCAATTACTCCACAGCTTAGTACATTACCTGGAAATAGGATGTGCCATGGGTAAAAGGGTTGGGTGAACTGGGCTGTCTTTCAGGGCACTGGATGGCATCTCTCTGGATCCTCAGTCTAAAAAGGCACCAGAGCCAAACAGAAGCTGCTGCCTGGTCATATAGTAACGTTCTATGAGGGATTTATTTTTTCTTTATGGTCTCCCTTCCACACACAGCTGCCAAGGCCCTTAGTTCAAGCCAACAGGGCTCTTTCTGATAGTGTCTCCTTGAGAAGTGAGGGCACAGTGCCAAGCAGAAGTGTGAATCATTCTTCTAAGAGGTTGCCAGTGAAGCTTGAATAGTATACCTTTGTTTTCTTAAGCCTCTACTTGCCTTGTAGCCAGCCAAATTGGCATCTCATTGGCACTGCTAGAGAATAGGTATAAACCAGCGCTGACCTTAGGCAAACTCATCCAGGAGGTGGTTTGTCTTTGGTGCTTGTGGCCTTTTTGTTCTATGCCTTTCTTCTACTCAAGGAGGGCTCTGGTTTAGAAGAGCGCGCTACTGGACAAGAGGTTCAGAAGACCTGTGTTTGAATCTTGCAAGTTTCATTGATGATGGAAAACTCACTTGGACTCTCTGAGACTTAGTTTCTTCTAATGTAAAAAGGGAATAATGATATTTGGATTACCTTGGTTTATTGCAAGGAAAATGCTTTGTTATGTTACTACTACTACCACCACCACCACCACTACTACCATCTACTACTACTACTGCTACTACTACTACTACTGCTACTGCTATTACTACTACGTACTCATCAATAGAGGGGCCAGCCTTAAAATCCTGGAGTCAAGTCCCATGTCTTGCACATATTGGCTATGCAACAATGGCCAAGTCACTGAAGACTGTTCTAGACCAGTTATTGATCTGGGTCAGTGGAGTGAGTTTCCCCTGTTGGGGAATAATGAAATGATACGTCTGGGTCAATAATGATGATGATGATGGTCCTAGGTACATATGATCATAGATCCATAGCAAGAATTAGTCTCTCCAAGTTAGTACCTGGTATATAACAAGTGCTTCATAAATGCTTAGTAATTGAATGATTGAAGTCTTTGCTACTCCAATCCATCATCTACAGTCATAAAGGTGATTTTACTAAAATATGCTAGTAACAATGTCACGCCCTTCCCCCTCCCACCCTCCACAAGTAGTTTCTTTTCACTTCTAGGATCAAATCCAGACTCCTTTGCCATTTAGGCTCTTTACAATTTGGATCCACCCATCCTCTCTAACTGTACTCCCCTTCACATGGTGTATGATCAGTCTTTCCTTCTTGCTATTTCTCCTACACAGCATTCGTTTCCTCATGCCTGCTATGTCTTCTGTCTCTTGGAATTCCTGGTTTTCTTCAGATCCACCACCATCTTTTGCAGAAGTTCTTTCTCGGTCCTCTCTATGTCTAGTACTTTCCCCCAAAGTCGTCTTGTATCTGTTCTCTATGTCTTTTGTATATATTTATACATGTTCATGTCTCTACTATTAAAATGTAAACTTCTTGAGGGCAGGAAAAATGCTAGCACTTAATAAATGTTTATTGATTAGACCTGACTGTTGCACTTTTTTTTGTATCCCCCTTTCTTAGCATAGTGTTTGGAATGTGATAAATAATAAATAAATGCTTGTTGATGGATCAATCAACCAGGGATTTCAGTCCCTGAAATCACATAAACTATTACATGAGGAGCTTGGATGAAATGGCCTCTGATCCCTAAATCTATGACCCTTTTACCTATTCATAAAAGCAGACTTGCAAGGCACAGAAAGCTGGATTAGAATTGTGGGTTATTCACTGGCCTCCATTTCTCAAAACTATGTCACCTTGTCTCTGTTGAGGATGAGTCTGGCACACTAGAACTCCTCTCAAAGACAATTCAATGTATATTAAGCTGGGCCTGGCCCAAAGTCTAAAAAATAACGTTCTTGCTCTCTACTGAAGACAGCAAGTTAAAAGTTTGTGGAGATATTGTGGAGAGAGGAAATACTTGGACTGCTGTTCCCCCTGCCCCTGAGTATAGTGACACCATATGTTTCTTGGCCTACATATTCATGACCTGGGGTATGGAGAGGAAGTGAATGAGAAGGTTGTTGTTTATGACAGTTTTGGCATATCCCAACAAACCCTATGCCTTTTTTATGTATTGTACTAGATACTCACTGAGATTCAGGCCAGTTAGATAGGGAAGTCTCCATTAAGTGCCGGAGGAATTTTGACTCTGAAGTTCTATAATTTACTGATTCTGGGACCTATCGTATATGATGACAGTGGCCAAGAAATTCCCTGGGACCTTCTAACCATTAGATCCAGACATCATTTGGCCCAACTCTGTCACTTTGCAAATAATATTTTCTTTTACCCATGGGTCATGAAGATATTTTGTTTTCTTGGGACAAAGAATTCAAGAATCAATCTCAATTTGTAATCTCTGGTCATATGTGATTCTAGACTTGTTCTTGACTAAGCATCTAGCTGATAGAAACATTTTATCATTGGGATGGATGCCTCACGTAGCCTCAAGATGAAAAGTCACTGAATTAGAAAATGCATTTGGAATATTATTGAGCTTTAAATATCCCAGGCCTCCATGTACCCAACCTTCTGAAGGAAGAATTGGAAAGTGGGTGGAGATAGAGGAAATAATTATCTCTGTTGGTAGCGTATGCACACAGGCAAACACACACACACACACACACACACACACACACACACACACCACAATAGCTGGAAGTTTTAGTCAAGATGTCAAGATTTCTGGAGAACCAGCACTAACCTTGTGTTAGAATCTGGTATTGAAACTTGATCTGTGATTTTACTGATTCAGGGAATTCCCAGGTAAGAAAACACCCTTGACTAATGAAGATTGGCCCCTCTCCTGCAACTTACAATCTTAGAAAGTTGCCTAGAGCCCTGAGAGAATAAGAGACTTCCCCAGGGTCACACAGCTAGTATGTATCAGGTGTGGAAACTGAGTCCACGTTTTCCTGCCTTTGAAGCCAGCTCCCTATCCACTATGCAACTCTGCCTTTCTGACTAGCCCAGATTCTGCTGTGGCTCCTTGGTGATCTTTTGTAAGGCAGCCTTCCCCAGGATCCCTCTACCACCATTTCTGAAGCAGTCCACTGACTTACAGAACACAGTCACTTTTAGTGGTGCTGTAAGAAGAAATAGATAAAACATCTTCAGTTACCCAGATAGGAACTGCATGGAAAAATTCCTCATCACAAACCAAAACCCACGCTGCTGTATATACGCATTGCTCTCCATATGCATTAGGCTACCTTCCACCACCATCTTCTAGATTGTTCAAAAAAAAGTCTGTGGGTAAAACTAAAATGCCAGTTATTTACATACTGAGCCCTTGCCTGCTCTTTAAAGGTTCTTTGTTCAAGTGTCAGTCCTGGTTTGTAAAACATGAACAGAGTTGGAGGGGGAAAAAAGTAATTACACTTCACATCTGGTGTTTCTGCCAACACGGTGCCGAGCAGCCTGACTGCACTCCTTCCCCTGCCTCTTCTCTGTTTTGTCACAGGTTTTCATTGTACGTGTGAGCGTATACTTCCCCTGTGGTTTCCTGCCAGAGCCATGGACAGAGTGTGAGAGTTGCCATCTAGGCTTCAAAGATGACTGGCCACCTTATGGCAGCACAATCACATAGGCTAGCGGCCTGCCATGTCTTTCCAGGAGAATAGTGCTCAGTGAGTTGGATAGGGAGGTCTTCAGTAGGTGTTGGAGCCGGAGGCTAAAACTGGAATCATCCTTTTCCAAATCTGGAGCCAGGCCATGTTTTGCCTCAGGTTACCTATGTAAGGGAATGAGTTTTAGACCCCATGGCAAACATGTTTGCCTCTCAAGTTTAAATTCTGCCTTTGGGGATAGAGAGAAGAGTCTGTCTGCCTGCCTGCCTGCCTGCCTACCTGCCTGTCTGTCTATCTCTCTGTCTCTGTCTCTCTCTCTTTCTCTCCCCCTTGATGTGCCATGAACACCCAAAATTTCAATTCACCAGCAATTATTCTTTCTAATCAGTTACCCAAACAACATGTGGTGGTAAAGCTGGTGAAAGAGTGGGCTGCCTCACAGAATTCCTAGGTGCCCATATGGAGAGAGAGAGGGAGAGAGAGAGAGAGAGAGAGAGAGAGAATGAGTTCTTTGGATAAGTGTATATATAGCTGTTCACAGTTGCTAATAGTCAAGTGTAGAATGTAGGCATACAATCCCTAAAGGTGCTGTGTATTACCCGGGGAATAGAGGTATGCACAGCTTTATGATTTCCCAGAGCAGTCCCACACTATCACAAGGACACACTATCCTTTGCCTCGGTGGCCATGCATTATGGCCACTTAACATCCTTTAAATTTACTGCTGCTAGTGGGATTTGGTGGAGGGTAGGATACTGGTAGGACATGGCTCTTAACAGAAAAGAGACACACAAATTCCTAAAGACTAAAACAATGTTGGTTTAGTTTGACTATGAGCGGGGGAGCAATTTTAACTCACACTCTTATTTTATTCACTCAGGACTGCTAGAAACAGATGGAATTATCCATTTTTTAAAGAAAAAATAGATTAACCCCCCAGAGAAGATAGGCAAGAAAAAGCCTGCATTGGTTCCTATGTCCAGATGGACTCCACTGGGTTTCTTCCTTTCCATTTCTAACTTCATTCTATAACCATGTGTAAATATATAGATAATCAATTAGTAGAATGTGTCTAGAGGGCAAAGTACTGCTTTGTTTCTCCAGAACCTAGTGAAGTACCTTGCATGTTACCAATAGTTATTAACATTTTCAGACTTGAATTTTCCTTGGAAGAATCACAAAATGTTGACAATAATCAGTAGTCCCAACATACATTTGGGAAAACTGAGGCACAAAGGGTTAAAGAGTTGATTGATGGCCATGGTTATGAGCCTGAGAATTGCTGTACCTTTGGTTGGTACCATTGTTCATTCAGCCTGCAGTTTTGTCTCAGCAGGAGCACCAAGGGCATATAGATTGTCAGCAGTCAAAGCTGGGACTAGTACCTAACTTTTCTGGCCCTCAGATTAGCTCTTCTAAAGCATGTGCTTTTAATTTAAAAAAAAAAAAAATATATATATATATATATATATATATATATATATATATATATATATGATTTAGTGACTGTGTGATGATTTTGAGGTCCTTTTTTTTTGGTGAACAAGACTTCAATAAAACTGGCCATAATGGAGAAAGCTTTGCTGTAACACTTTGGGTTCCTGGAGAGAGAAAGTATTCATTATGTTACTCTATACTCATCAATTCAATTAGTTCTATTCTTGTTTTACACAAGAAGGGTCAGTGCACCATTGATAAGTCTGAGGGCTGATGTTTTGTATCAGAGATTCTCAAAGTGTGGTCTAGGACTCCCTAGGACCCTTTCAAGGAGTCTTTGGGTTTATAACTCTTTTCATAATAATACTAGGACATTATTTGACTACTAAAAATACTTTTCCCTTTTCAAGGACATATTTGTATGAGGCTGTATTACCTTTATATACTTCAATTAAAATAGCACATCACAACAGATTGAATCCAGGAACAGATCCTGGACAGTCCAGTTATACTTTATTAAGGAGGAAGTTAAAGATATTTGCAAAACTATGTAAAACAATGCCAATCTTCTCACTAATTTTTTGAATTGATAGAGAATTTTCATAAAAGGTTATTAATATTAACATGGTATGGGTTTATTGTTTTGGAATGGATTAATAAATCTTTTTTAAATTTATCAGTTTTAATATATAAGTAAATATTGATAGATATAACCCACATTAGGGTCCCCCATAATTTTCAAGAGTGTAAAAGGGTCTTGAGATCAAAAAGTTTGAGAATTGCTGTTTTAAAATAGACTCTGCTTTCAAGCCGATGCTAAGTCCTGGTAGAGAAATACCTTGTGCCTTGAATAGCAACTACTTTTCTAGTACCCTCTGCACTAACTGGACTCCTAGAATCATCCTGTTTTCTGAAGACTATTTAGTCATATTGGAGAAAAGGTAAGGAGGGGCTGGCTATCAGGAAATGATTGGTCTCTTCTCCTATTCTTTTTTCTTACATTTTTGTGGTTCAGTTGTTCAGTCGTATCTGACGCTTTGTGAAACCATGGACTGAAACACTCCAGGCTCTTCTATCTTCCACTGTCTCTCTGAAGTGTGTCCAAGTTCATGTTTATTGCTTCTATGATACTACCTATCCATTTCATCCTCTGCCATCCCCTTTCTCTTTTGTGTTCAATCTTTCCTAACATCAGGGTCTTTTCCAACACATCCTGTCTTCTCATTCTGTGGCCAAAGTGTTTAAGCTTCAGCTTTGGTATTTGACCTTCCAGTGAATAACCTGAATTAATTAATAAACAATTCACCAAAACTAATCAGCATATCAGTTGTGTCAGACAGTATATACCACGTTCCAAAACCATGGTCCCCACCTCTGCAAAGAGGTGAGGAGGTACCTAGGGAGGTTTGGTGTCATAATAGTTACTGAATGAATGATATAGAGATCATAGCAGAGAACTAAGGTAGAAATGAATTTAGGTTTAACAGGTGGCATTATCTTTTTAAATTAATCAATCAATTTATTTTTAGTTTTCAACATTCACTTCCACAAGATTTTGAGTTCCAAATTTTCTCCCCATTTCTCCCTTCCGCTCACCCCAAGATGGCATGGTTCTCCCAATCTGCCCTCCCTTGTATCACTACCCTCCCCCACACACTTATCTCCTTCCCTTCTGTTTTCCCGTGGGGCAAGATAGATTTCTATACCCCATTGCCTGTCTATCTTATTTCCCAGTTGCATGTAAAAACAATTTTTAACATTTGTTTTTAACACTTTGAGTTCCACATTCTCTCCCTTCCTCCCTCCCCACACACTGTCATTGAGAAGGCAAGCAATTCGATGTAGGTTATGCGTATGTAGTCATTCGAAACGCTTCCATCACAGTCATGCTGTGAAAGGCTGACTGTATTTCCCTCCGTCTTATCCCACCCCACCCCTTTGACCCTGTCCCTCCTCAAAAGGTTTTGCTCCTGACTGTCCCCTCCTCCCATTTGCCCTCCCTTCTATTGTTCCCCCTCTGTGATTATCTTTTTTCAGGTTTAATGAGTCTAATTAATACTAATAATAAGCAGGGATCGATCAGGAAGCTAGGAAAGAAGAGAACGGGAAGAGGAGGGTGTAATACAGTTCTCACTCATCAAAATACTTTCATCATTACACTCTGAGCTTTATTGCTCCCTTTCATGAAATTTACATTGCAACAAAACTGGCTTTCCATTTTCCAAATGTGGTATTCGACTTCCTACCTCTGCCTTTGTCCAGGCTGTCCTCTGGTGTAGTCTCTCTTCACCTTTGCCTCTTAGATGCCAAAGCTCAGCCCCTGCGCTGCCTCCTACAGAAAACTTTTCTTAACAGCCCACTAGCCACTTTCAGTTGTTATTGTTCTTATCAATTGGTCCTCATCAAGCTATCACGTATATGGTTATGTTTATAAGATGCGTTCCCCATGGAAGTGGGAGCATAAGCCGCCCTACTAACAGGTAGGTTGAAACTGGTGAATTTTTTGAGCTCAGGAGTTCTGAGCTATAGTAAAACTAAATCTGACTGAGAGACTACGCTAATTCTGGCACCAATATGGTGAGCCCCAGGGGCAGGGCTCACTAGGCTGCCTAAGGAGGGGTGAACCAACCCACACTGGAAATAGAGCAGGTCAATGCTTCCATGCCGATCAGTATTGGGATCAGGCCCGTAAGTGGCTGCTGCTTTTCAAGCTTGGGAGGAATATGGAGAGCCAGTATGTTTTTCTAAATTGTATTCCTCCAGTAGAATGCAACCTACTTGAGAGCAGTGAGAAGTTTTGTTTTATTTTTCCATTTTTCCTTTGAATCCGCAGTGTCTGACGTTGTTGTTGGTGAGTCACATCTAACTCTATGTGACCCCACTTGGGGTTTTCTTGCCAAAGATACTGGAGTGGTTTGCCATTCCCTTCTCCTGCTCATTTCACAGTTGAAGAAAATGAGATAAATAGGGTTAAAGTGACTTGCCCAGGGTCACACAGCTAGGAAGTGTCTCAGGCTGGATTTGAACTCAAGAAGATGAGTCTTGCTGACTTCACAGGTGGCATTCTGCCTACTTTGCCACGTAGCTGCCCCACTACAGGAACATAGTAAGTACTTGCTAATTAGCCTCCGTTAGACTGAGAGTTCTTTGAAGGGGAAGTATTTACATAGCACATTCTAAGTGCTGAGCGCAGTACTAAGTGATTATTTTTAATAAATATTATCTCATTTGAGCCTCACAACAACTCTGTAAAAACTATTATTATGCCTATTTTATAGTTGAAGAAGTGGAGGCAAACAGGGGTTTAGTGACTTGACCAGAGTCATCCAGGTACTAAGTGTAGGGGTCTAGATTTGAACTGTGGTCTTCCCGACTCCAGGCCTACCATTCCATCCACCGCCTGTTCATTGAGGATAGGAGCTGTTTCTGCCATATTTTTGTGTTCTCAGCACTTAGGATACTGCCTAGAACACAGGAGGCTTCTTGACTAGCTCCTTGGATTGGGTCAGTTTGGATGGGGGTGGGGCATTTTATTCTTTGTGCCACTCCCCCTCCAACACTTACTATGAAAGCTTGCCCATCATAATACCCAATAAGTGTTTACAGAGTGAATAAATGACAGAACTGGATTTTTAATGACAGTTTTTACATTATTGGTCGCTTGTTGCAGAGAATGTTGACAGTTCATGACTTGAAATGCATGGAACATTTGGCTAGGGTTACCTACTCCATAGGGACTCTAAGGAGGCCATCAAAACAAGTTATTCCCTTGGCAGAGTGTAGACAAGGGTGGTAGGCTCTATGTGTCATGGTCACCCACAGGCCAGAGTAGGCTTCCCAGGAGAGGAGGGGCCCTGAGTGCTTCCAGGTGCAATCTCACTTAGCATCACAATTAACAGTGACAGTGGGTTCCTTTTTAAATAGAAAATACAGTGGAAGGAAAGCAAACACTTGATAGCTGACCTGACATTCACTTTTGCAGGACTGGGAACGTACAATAAATGTCACTGATGGAGCAATATTCATGAAGTAAAAATGTCAGTTTTCAATTTGGTAGGAGGCTGGTTTGACATGTATTAGTCTTGCACAGAATATTATCATAATTAATGCATTAATAATGCAGCTGTCTTTTTTTTTTCCTTCCCCAAGTTTAAAAGGAGGAAAGAGAAAGAGGTGGGTGAAAGAACAGATTTCTCCCTGGTCAGACCTACCCTATTGGTATTTTCTTTCCTCTGCCTTAATGCTCCTTCTCTGGCTTTGGTTTCCTAATGGAATCAGTCTCTACTTCCTTGACTTTTTTCCTTTTCTCCTGTTTCACTGAAAATCTGAAGTGGTCTTGTGCAGTGAGCACTGAGTTCTAATTCTCCTCTTCCCTAACTCTTCAAGATCAAACCACTGGACATAAGTGGGATGTGACAGGTTCACATTTCATATGTGGGATGACTCGATGAATCACAACAGAGTTTCTTTGAACATTGGGTCTTCGTTGCCAAAGGGACAGTGTCTTCTATTCCTTTCTTAACTTTACTTAAAAAATATTCACCATTTTAGCAAATGTGAACTATTTAAATTCTCACTTACCTTCTTTATTTTTCCTGTTAAAGAAAAAGAAAATAGGTCAACATATTACTTTAAAAGTCTGAGGCAGCTAGGTGGTACAGTGGATTGAGTGCTTAGCCTGGAGTTGGGAAGATTTGGGTTCAGATTTGGTCTTACTAGCTGTGTGATCCTGTACAAGTCACTTGAATTCTGTCTGCCTCAGTTTCCTTATTTGTAAAATGGGGATCAAAATAGCAACTACCTTCTAGGGGGTTGTTGTGAAGATTAAATGGTGTATCTATATCTATGTAGATAGATAGATATAGACATGTTTTTCCACTTAATAGCATTTTATTTTTTCCAATTGCCTGTAAAGATAGTGTTCAACATTTACTTTGATAAGGTTTTGAGTTCCAAATTTTCCTCCCTCTCTCCCTTCCCTCCCTCCTTCCCAAGACAGCAAACAATCTGATTTGGTTACAATCATATTAATCATATTTCCACATTAGTCATGTTGTGAAAGAAGAATCATAAAAGGGGAAAAACCATGAGAAAGAAAGGAAATAGAAAAAACAACAACAAAAAAGTGAAGATAGTATGCTTTGATCTGCATTCAGACTCCATAGTTCTTGCTCTAGATGTGAATAGCATTTTCCATCATCAGTCTTTTGGAATTGTCTTGGGTCATTGTATTGCTGAGAAGAGCTAAGTCTATCATAGTTGACCCTTGCACAATGTGACTGTTACTCTGTACAATGTTCTCCTGCTTCTGCTCACTTCCCTTAGCATCAGTTCATGTAAGTCTTTCCAGAATTTTCTGAAATTCATCTGCTCATCATTTCTTATAGCAAAATAGTAT
Organism: Trichosurus vulpecula; assembly: GCF_011100635.1. NCBI lineage: Eukaryota > Metazoa > Chordata > Mammalia > Diprotodontia > Phalangeridae > Trichosurus > Trichosurus vulpecula. The sequence goes on from NC_050580.1 coordinate 235,806,737, forward strand.
TCCATTAAATTGTTCAGCCATTTCCCTTGGTGGACATCCCTACAATTTCCAATTCTTTGCCACCACAAAAGAGTCGCTAATAAATTTTTTTGTATATGCAGGTGCAGGTTCTTTTCCTTTTTTATGATCTCTTTGGGATACAGACCTGGTAGTGGTATTTGTGGATCAAAGAGTATGCACAGTTTTATATAGCCTTTTGAGCAAAGTTCCAAATTGCTCTACAGAATGGTTGGATCAGTTCACAACTCCACCAACAATGCATTAGTGTTCCAATTTTCCCACATCTGCTCCAACATTTATCATTTTCCTTTTCTGTCATATTAACCAATCTGATAGGTGTGAGGTGGTACCTCAGAGCTGTTTTAATTCACATTTTTCTAATAGTGATTTAGAGCATTTTTTATATGACTATAGATAGCTTTAATTTCTTCTTCTGAAAACTGCCTGTTCATATCCTTTGACAAATAGTATATTTTTAAAGCACTTACCTCTGCTCCTGGCACATAATTTGTGCTTAATAAATACTTCTTTCCTTCCTTTCTAAAAGCCACACTATAGATCCTAGATTCTGGAGTATTTCTATTCTCAGCACTGCTTATGTTTCTATTTCTTGGAAAGTTGTCTTCCATTGGCAGTGACCCACATCATCCATCCAGTAACCTATACCAGTTTTACAGTATTTGCCATTGGCTTAAACTAATTCCTGTTTGTAGGACTGGAATTGGAAGTTTGATTCAGAGTATCTTTTACAAGGCATTTTTTTGTCATTGAATGCTCTTTCACAGCGCACCTTGTCCATAATTTTTAATCTATTGGGAATTTCCTTTTTGTGACTTAGAAATGACTCACTATATAAGAATAGGCCAATTAGATAAAAGTAGGGATGGTACATCCCTCATCCTTGGCATTTCATTCTTGCTACTGACGGGAAGTTCAACTTCAGGAATCATGCCAAAAGAAGCTGAATCTTCAAATAGAGTAGTTATGTGACTGCCTGTATTTTCCCCATATTTCATAATGCTACCAAGAATCTCTTGATGAAAACTGGTGCTCATATACTCTGTCTTGGTCAGACCACATCTGTAATACTATGGTCAGTTCTGTTTGAACATTTTAGAAAAAGTTTTTTTTTAATCAGTCAAGCAAGAAAGCTTAATTAAGCATGTACTATGCAAGGGGGTTTGTGCTAATGGTAACTAGCATTTCTATAGCAGTTTAAGGTTTGCAAAGTGCTCTACACATGTCATCTCATTTGATCCACAGGACCCTGGGACATAGAAGGTTTGTTTACCCATGAGGAAACTGAGGCACAGAGAAATTAAGTGACTTGTCCAGGGTCACACATTAATAAGTGTCTGAGGTAGAATTTGAACTCAGGTTTTCCTGACCACAAGTCCAGCACTGTATCCCTTGTGCCAACCAACTGCCTATGCTAACAGTTGGGGTTACAAAGAAAAAGAAAAAAAGTCTCTTCCCTTGAGGAGATTACATTATAATGGGAGCTACATTTACATAAATTGGTTCATTCAAAGACCTTGATAAGTTAGAGAAAAGGAAGATGGGGTCAGTAAAAAAGGTGAAAGATTTCAAAATTGTGTAATATGAGGAATGGAACTAAAGACTGGAGAAGAGAGGATTTAAGAAAGGATGTGATATTTACCTTCAAGTATTTGAAGGGTTATCATGTGGACAGAGGCAGGAATAGATTTATTCTACTTTCATTCCAGGGGGCAATACTATGAAAATGAGTGTGTTAGAGAGGGGCAGATTTCAGCTTGATGTAAGGAAAATTAATAACAATCATTACATATTTGTAACCATTATAATCTCCATTATAAAGAAGAATTTAGCATACTGATGGTCGTAGTGGTCAAATGCCTTGTCTATGTTCAACAGCCAGTAAGTGCTGGCATTGGTCAAGGCACCTACAGTTTCTGATTGGAAGATCAGAAGTATAGGGCTCTTTCCAATACATCTTGGCCAGCAGAAAGTAGAAGCACTGCCAAAACCTAGCCATGAAATCATCCATGTTGTTTGGGAGCCCAACCAGAATTCTTACTAGAATAGTAGAAGCCAGATACCTCATGTGTATTCTATGGGATTTAGGCAAATTCAATGTAAAAAAAAGTCCTTCCTCCACCACCCTGATTTGTATTCATCTGCAACCTGGCACCAACACTCAGCTAAACAGAATATTAAATTAATCAGAATACCCCATTCATTAGCCATTCTGGATAAAGGACAGTTTACTGTGTTATAATACCACCCAGAGGGTAATTTTTTGTAATGGTGCTTCATAGAATCCTTGAATTTTTCAAAGCTTGCAGGAACCTTTGAGTGCTTTCCAAGAGGAAACTTAGGTAGTAGACAATTTCTGGAATATATTGGACCTCAAACTATTCTTATGAGTTTAAGAGCAATTTAGTCCTCTTGCAGATTTCGAAACTGAGGCTCAGAAAGGTTCCAAGTCTTGCCCATGATAACAGGTCAGACACCATGTGACCATGAGCAAGTCACTTGACCTCTCCTAGTCTTAATTTCCTCATCTGTAAAATGGGGATGATACTAGCACTTATCCCACAGGGTTGTTGTGAGGATAAAATAAGGAAGGAAACAGGCATTTATTATGCACCTACTGTATTCTAGGAATTGTGCTAAGCACTTGAAAGATATTACCTCCTTTGATGAGATGAGGAAATTAAGACTAGGAGCGAGAGGTTAAGTTACTTGCCAAGGGGCACACAGCTAGTTAAGTGTCTAAGGGTGTCTTCCTGGCTCCAGGCTCAGCATTCTATCCACTGTACCATTTAGCTGCCTCTGGCTAACCTATGTAAAATTCTTTGCAAACCTTAAAGTGCTGTGTGAATGCTGATCACCAGCATTCTTATTATTGCAGAATTAAGATTAGAACCCAGGTTGACTGACATTTAGCTATTCTTTTCTTATCGGTCTTGTTTTATTTTCAGGCAGCATTAGTGGCGTATGCATTACTTCATTTCTTCTTGAGGTATCTTCAGGTCCACAAAAAAGAGTGAAATATATTTCAAAACATAAACTGATTCTTCTATAGTAATTTTGTGAACACTAGCATACACACACATATACATAGAGTTTTAATACATAATTTAATAGAGCTTCAAAATCTGATGAATGTTTAAAGTAAACAGTGGTTTTTATCTGTTAAATTACATTAGCTTCCAAGCAGATTGCAGCCAGAGGTCTGGGCACATCATTTATTACGTAGATAGTATGTAATTGTATTAATTATTTAGCATGTGTGTAAACTTGGCATTATGTGGGGCTTAGAAAAACTTTAGGAAGAGGAGAAATCTTATTTCATTCAAGCTTTTCTGTGGTTTGCCTGTGGCTCAGAGGCAGAAAAACCCAGCTTTCTGCCCTTATTCTCCACACGTCTCAATTCTTGGGGTATTAGTTAACAATGTGTCTCGACTTGTTTCCCTCTATTCTCTCTTTTCCTCCTCTCCTCCTAACCAGAGAGAGAGTGTTTTCTACACCCAAATTCAGTTTGATTCAATTAAAAACACATTTTTTAAGTGACTACTGTGTATTAGGTGGGACAGTTAGGTGGTGCAGTGGATAGAGTGCGGCTCCTGGAGTCAGGAAGACTCACCTTCCTCAGTTTGACCTCAGACACTTCCTAGCTGTGTGATGCTGGGCAAGTCGCTTAACCTTGTTTGCCTCAGTTGGCAAACTACTCCAATATCTTTGCTAAAGAAATCCCAATTGGGGTCATGAAAAGTCAGTCAGACGTGACTGAAATGACTGAACAACAACAAAATGTATTAAATACAACATACAGACAAAAATGAAACAGTTCTGTCTTTGATTGGTGAAGGAGAGGGGACAGATATAACACTGTACAGTTATCCCTTCCATATCTCAGGGTGATCCTGCGATCTGGAAAATCCATGTAAAATTTTTTGACCAGAGAAGAAGTCTGATTTTTTTCTTTTTCTTTTATGGAGTGTTTATAGTATTTTATTGTAAAATTTGGGTTAAGTATTTGCTCATAGGTTGTATGTTGTCTGTTGGCTTCTGCAAAACTCCCCCCAAATTCTCATTTAATTTCTCATTCCAACCCATGATTTTTGATCCCCTCAATGAAGAAAGTCATGAGAAGGGATAACTGTACATACATATGTAAATATGCTATCTATACATAAAACAATTTCAAGAGGAGGATAATTGTTAGCTCTTCTATAGCTCCATAAAATAAGCAAAGTTCTTCACATGTGTTATCTCATTTGATCTTCGTAATAGCACTGGGAAGCAGGTGCAACTGTTATCCCTATTTTACAAGTGTGGAAACTGAGGCTGAGAGAGGTTAAGTGACTTTAGAGTGAAAGTACCTGAGGCAGGATTTGAACTTGTTTTCCTTACTCCAAAGGCCAGCAGTTTATCCATTGCCTTTACCAATGCCCCTTAGTACAGGCCTTCCTGCTGTTGATTATCTTCAATTTATCCTGTATACAGATTGTTTGTACATAATTATTTGCATGTTGTCTACCCCTTAGACCCTGAGCTCCTGGAGAGTGGGGACTGTCTTTACCTTTCATTTTCTCCCTAGTATTTAGTCCAGTGCCTGGTACATAATAGGCACTTTATAGATATCTATTAACTGACTGAGCCAGCTGCCCATGCAGCTTGCTAGTAGCTTGAGGTGGGTTGTTGAGCAAGACTTGGGGGTCTTTTAATAAAGGAAAAGGAGGCATCTTTAGATATCACCTTTGGGGATTAGGGAATGGTTGTGTATAGTTGTGGAAATGTTATTATCTAAATATCTAAAATTTCAGAGATGGTGGCACAGTTGGCACCGTTGGGGATTAAATTTTACAATAATTGGGCTTCTTTAATAGTTAATAGTATTTAGCTGGATGTTGGCAGAGTCCCATCCACTAGGGCCATGGATGGATGGGGATTTGGAATGGTGAGGAAACCATTCCAATCTTCTTGCAGAGGGAGAAACATAAGTTCCAAGACAGAAGCAACTTAAAATTTTCTCTCCCTAGTGCTTCCATGTTTTGTTTTTTCCCCTCCCATTAAAAAAATCTGTCACTCATTTGGGCTTTGCCAGTTGGCTCATGGAGAAAACCTGTGCCCAGAAGCTGAAGTGCTTCAGGTGCAGTCAGAGCTGCCAGTTCGTTACTGGACTCAGATAGAGAGGGAGATAGAATCAGTAAGAGTCTAAATGTTCTGTGTTTTGCTTAGTGCAGCCAGTTATTTGGACTCCAGGGAGTAGTGCTGGAGGATGGCAGGATTCAGAAATAACAGGTAATTGTCTCCATTACCATGTTAACATTAATGCACAAAGGCACAAACACACACATACACAAGCCAATAAATACATGGACACCCTTTTTCCTAGGCACTTTCATAGTCACCAATTCTCATATCTTACAGTCAATCATTTGGGAAACATTTATGTAGTACTTGGTATTTGCAAGGTACTGCATTGTCTTTTGTGGTTTGGGAGGATAGATGGGAAATATAGATGAAGCAGATGGTGTCCCTGACTTCGAAAAACCAACAACCTAATTGGGGAGTGGTAATAGAAAGAGAACTTCTTTCAAAGCCTCTTAAAGTTGCCCCAAAGTGGTCATTTGCATCTTCATGAGTTAAAAGTGGGTGGATAATTATTTGTGTCTGAAGCCATGACCCTCTTCAAGAAAACTAGAAGCTGTTCCATAACTCGAAGGTAGTCAGAGTGAGGCCTACTCACTCTTTTGCTCCATTAACATGTTGCAAGGACAGGCTAAATAGATTTTGATGAAATAGATTTTGATGAAATAGATTTAGTTAATACCTCCCCCAGGGTGCAGTCAGCTTTCTCCAGTTCATTGATCCTAAGAATATCACCAGTGCCCTTTCTAACTTGCATCTAAGTTTAGTTCAGGTTGCCCTGTGTGGCTTAGGTCTGCTGTTGGAACCCAAAAGAACTTTCAGCATGTTTTCTTCCACTTTGACTCACTCAAAGCAGATTGTTGATGCAGATGTCCTCTGTCCCTTGATCCTAACTTTATGTGAAAGGTATGGTAGATAAATTGGAACTAGGGAGACAAGGGTTCACGTCCCTCCTGTGACACATTCTAGTTATATGACCACGGGTAAATCATTTAACCTTTCAGTGGCCCAGATAATTCTCTAATACCATAAGTTCTTCTCAGTCCCTTTGCTGGGTGTTTTTCATCCCTAATATGTATGGGTGTACTCCAGGGTTTTGTCTTGAGCCCTCCTCTCTCTTATTGCAACATCTCCCAGGGGTTCTGATGATCTTTTCTGTGAAGATGAAACCCCCAAACTACTTATTCAGCTCTCATTTCTCTCCTGAGTTCTAGTTCCACATCACCAACTGCCTGCTGTACATGCAATATGTCCAAAATATTATCTCCCTCCCTTCCCCAAATCTACCCACCCCATTCCCTAATTTCCAATTTCTACTGAGGAACCACCATCCTTCCAGTCCCAGGTTCACAGCCTTGGAATCACTCTTAACTCTTCACTCTCTAGCTTCTCATATTCAATCAGTTTCCACGTCTTGCCAATTTCTTCACAAAATCTTTTGCATATCTTTACTCACATGGCCATGATGCTTGTCTTGGCCCTCATCAGAACTAATCTGGGCTATTGCATTGGTACCTCCTTTGTTTCTCTGACTCCAGACTCTTCTCCACTCTGGTCCATACAGCAACCAAGTTTAAGTGACTAAAGCCCAACCCTGATGCTTACTGAGGGGGCTTCAGTGACTCTGTAGTACGTTTAGGATACAATGAAAAATTCTGTTTAGCATTAAAAGCCATTCACAATTTGTCTGCAACCTGTCTTTCTAGACTGATTTCACATGATTGCCTCTCCCTCAGTTTGGTATAGTGAATAGATAACCAGCCTTGAAACAAGGAATCTCTGCACTCAAGTCTTGTCTCTCATGTGTATTAGTTGGATGTTCCTTTCCTCTCTATGCTCTGGACAATGTCCTAAGATCCAGAAAGGTGCCAGCCTGAAGCTGGGGAGGGGATTTTCTTACCTGAAATTTCTCTTTGTAAATGAATAACAAATCCACTTCCCAATCTGACAGGAGAGATGTGGTATCTAAGAGTTGTTTTGATTTGCATTTCTCTAATCAGCAGCGATCCAGAGCATTTTTTCATATGCCTGTAGATAGCTTTAATTTCTTCCTCTGAAAACTGCCTGTTCATATCCTTTGACCATTTCTCAATTGGGGAATGGCTTGTATTCCTATATATTTGGCTTAGCTCCCTGTATATTTTAGAGATGAGGCCTTTATCAGAGATACTAGTTGCAAAGATTTTCTCCCAATTTTCTGCTTCCCTCCTAATTCTTGTTGCATTGGCTTTTTTTGTACAAAAACATTTCAATTTGACATAATCAAAATTATCCATTTTGCATTTTGTAATGCTCTCTATCTCTTGTTGGGTCATGAATTCTTTACTTTTCCACAAATCTGATAAGTAAACTATTCCTTGCTTCCCCAAATTATTTAGAGTATCAACTTTTACTCCTAAATCATGAACCCATTTTGACTTAATTTTGGTATATGGTGTAAGATATTGGTCTATGCCCAGTTTTTTCCCTACCATTTTCCAATTTTCCCAACAGTTTTTGTGAAATAGTGAATTATTAGCCCAGAAACTGGCTTCTTTGGGTTTATCAAAGAGTAGATTGCTAAACTTGTTGATTTCACCTACTTGTGTACCTATCCTATTCCACTGATCCACACCCCTGTTTCTTAACCAGTACCAGGCAGTTTTGATGACTGCTGCTGTGTAGTACAGTTTAATATCTGGTGTGGCTAAACCACCATCTTTAGCATGTCTTTTCATTAATATCCTAGATACTCTAGACCTCTTGTTTTTCCAAATGAATTTTGTTATTATTTTGTCCAGCTCGGTAAAAAAATTTTTTGGTAGTTTGATTGGTATGGCACTGAATAGATAGATTAATTTAGGTAGAATTGTCATTTTTATTATATTAGCTCGGCCTAACCATGAGCAAGTGATATTTCTCCATTTATTTAGATCTGACTTTATTCGTGTGAAAAGTGTTTCATAATTATGTTCATATAGGCCCTGGGTTTGTCTTGGCAAATAGACTCCCAAATATTTTATAGTGTCTACAGTAACTTTGAATGGAATTTCTCTTTCTATCTCTTGTTGTTGGGCTTTGTCAGTAATGTATAGGAATGCTGAGGATTTATGTGGGTTTATTTTATATCCTGCAACTTTGCTAAAGTTCTTTATTATTTCAAGTAGTTTTTTACTGGATTCTCTAGGATTCTCTAAATAAATCATCATATCATCTGCAAAAAGTGATAATTTAGTTTCTTCTTTTCCTATTCTAATTCCTTCAATTTCTTTTTCTTCTCTTATTGCTACAGCTAACGTTTCTAGTACCAAATTGAATAGTAGGGGTGATAATGGACATCCTTGTTTCACCCTTGATCTTATTGGGAATGCATCTAGCTTATCCCCATTACAAATAATGGTTGTTGATGGTTTTAGGTAGATACTATTTATAATTTTAAGGAAGGTTCCATTTATTCCTATGCTTTCTAGTGTTTTTAATAGGAATGGGTGTTGTATTTTGTCAAAGGCTTTTTCTGCATCTATTGAGATGATCATATGGTTTCTGCTAGTTTTGTTGTTGATATGGTCAATTATGCTAATAGTTTTCCTAATATTGAACCAGCCTTGTGTTCCTGGAATAAATCCTACCTGGTCATAGTGTATTATTTTCATGATAAGTTGCTGCAATCTTTTTGCTAATATTTTATTAAAATTTTTGCATCAATATTCATTAGAGAAATTGGTCTATACTTTTCTTTCTCTGTTTTGACTCTACCTGGTTTGGGTATTAGTACCATATTTATGTCATAAAAAGAATTTGGTAGGACTCCTTCTTCACCTATTTTCCCAAATAGTCTACAAAGTATTGGAATTAGTTGTTCTTTAAATGTTTAATAGAATTTACATGTAAAACCATCTGGCTCTGGAGATTTTTTCCTAGGGAGGTCATTGATGGCATGCTCAATTTCTTTTTCTGAGATGGGGTTATTTAGAAATTTTACTTCCTTTTCTATTAACCTGGGTAGTTTATGTTTTCGTAGATATTCATCCATATCTCTAAGGTTGTCAAATTTATGGCCATACAATTGGGCAAAATAATTCCTAATTATTGTTTTGATTTCTTTTTCATTAGAGGTGAACTCACCCTTTTCATTTTTGATACTGGTAATTTGATTTTCTTCTTTCTTTTTTTAAATCAAATTGACCAAAATTTATCAATTTTATTGGTTTTTTCATAAAACCAGCTCTTTGTTTTATTTATTAATTCAATAGTTTTCTTGGTTTCAATTTTATTAATCTCTCCTTTGATTTTCAGTATTTCTAATTTGGTATTTAATTGGGTATTTTCAATTTGCTCATTTTGTAGCTTTTTCAGCTGTATGTCCAGATCATTGATCTCCTTTTTCCCTATTTTATTCATGTAAATGTTTAGGGATATAAAACTTCCCCTAAGAACTGCTTTTGCTGCATCCCATAAGTTTTGGTATGTTGTTTCATTATTGTCATTCTCCTGAATGAAGTTATTAATTGTTTCTCTGATTTGTTCTTTGGCCCACTCATTCTTTAGAATTCCATTATTTAGTTTCCAATTAGTTTTTAGCTTATTTTTCCATGGTCCTTTGTTACAAATAATTCTTATTGCATCATGATCTGAAAAGTGTGCTTTGACTGCTTCTGCCTTTCTGCACTGGATTGTGAGGTTTTTATGCCCTAGTACATGGCCAATTTTTGAGTATGTGCCATGTATCGCTGAGAAGAAAGTATATTCCTTTTTCTCCCCATTCAGTTTTCTCCAGAGGTCTATCATATCTGCCTTTTCTAAAATTCTGTTTACCTCCTTAACTTCTTTCTTATTTATTCTGAGGTTAGATTTATCGAGTTCAGAAAGGGGGAGGTTGAGGTCTCCCAATATTATAGTTTTGCTATCTATTTCTTCCTGTAACTCCCTTAACCTCTCCTCTAAGAATCTGTATGCCTTACCAGTTGGTGCATATATGTTAAACAACGATATTGCTTCATTGTTTATGGTGCCTTTTAGCAGGATATAATGTCCTTCCTTATGTCTTTTAATTAAATCTATCTTTACTTTTGCTTTGTCTGAGATTAGGATTGCTACACCTGCTTTTTTTACTTTAGATGAGGTGCAATATATTTTACTCCAGCCTTTCTAAAAAAATAGCAAGTTCTATTTGGATGTACCCCCAATCCTTTGTTTCAGATTCCTGCCTTAAAAGGTTTTAAGGTTTTTGCATGTTGCAACAAACATTTGTTAAGGACTCATAATGTTCAAGGCACTGTAGGTCTTGGGGATGCAAAGATGACAAATCAAACATTAACTGCCCTCAAGAAGCTATACTGGACTCTGTGTTGGACTTGGAGTATGGAAGACTGGGATTCAAGTCTGAATTCTAACACGTATTAGCTATGAGAATAGGCAAGTAGCTTAACCTATCTGACCTTCGATTTCCTCATTTGTTAAATAGATATCATAATAGAACCTACCTCAAAGGTGTTTTGTGAGGCTCAAATGAAAGAGCACATGTTGAGTGCATTGCAAGCCTTAAGGCACTAAATATAAGCTTAAATGAAAATAAAAATAATTGCTATCATTAATATTATAATCCTCAATGTCACCTCAGTGCTACAACTGATAGCAGCAATGGTTCCTGCTTGTTAACCAGGAGCTCCATAGCACAAAAACAAAAAAAACCCAAAAAACAAACTTAAGGTACCTAAGTATTTAGCATCACCACAGGCAAAACACCTACTCATTCTCACAAGAGCAGTTCACACCTAGACCTCCTGAAGTGGATTGTATTTTGTATGCAAATGGCTTGGGTAGTTAGTTTGGCTCTGTAACACATCTCATCCAGCAGGTATTACTGGCCAGAATTTAGAATTAAGAACTACCCTCCCATTTAAAGTTAACTGAGTATAAATCTTGACCTCTCAATACACTAATTCTGGTAATTTTGTTTATTGATTATTAATATAGATAAAATCCCTTTATCATAAACCCCGGGAGGACATTCAAGGATTTTTTTTTTTGTAGTGACAGAACTTTGTTCAATGAACATGTTGCTAGAAATCACAATCCCAGCCCACAGGACCTGGAAAGGAAATGGAGCAGATACCTAGATTCTCTGCAGTGATTCATCAGTGCCTTGAACCCAACAGGGGAAAAAGGTGTGACATACAACCCACTGCCATTTCTTCTCTAGAGAAGAGAGCGAGGTTGAAGACTTTGGGGAGCTCTGCCTCACTCAAATCCAATTCACATGTAAGTCAAGAGGTCATCCCTGTGATGTCATTGGTCCTCTTTGAACAACAGTAAGATTTGAAGCACCCTGAGGTGGCATGGTTTATAGAGCTTTTGGGTTGGAATCAGGAAGACTCATCTTCATGAGTTCAAATCTGGCCTCAGACACTTAGTAGCTGTGTGACCCTGGGCAAGTCACTTAACCCTGTTTGCCTCAGTTTCCTCATCTATAAAATGAACTGGAAAGGAAATGGCAAAACACTCCAGTGTCTTTGCCAAGCAAACCCCCAAATGGGGTCAGGAAGAGTCAGACACAAACTAAAATGACTCAACAGCAGTAACAACAACAAAAAGGTCAGAACTGGAATAGGACCTTAAAGATCAACCAATGCAAAGCAACAAGCCAGTGATTTACGAGCTCCTTTTGGGTCTTTTTGCATGTTTCCTTTGGTGGTGGCTTGGGACTTAAGAGGGAATTAGTAATCATTAACATTTGGGGGGAGGTTAGTGTCATTGATGGCTAATTGCTGCTTCATGGTGGAACAAAAGATGCATAAATAGTTTAGCTTCACCTCTGCTCTTCTCTCTTCTTATTTATAGTATTTATAATATGACTAGCACTGAAGCAAGTTCTTTCTTGTAGAGAGTGACTGTGACATGAGCAGGGAACAGAGAACAAACATGCTGTTCAGAACTGGTCATTATACAGAATTTGTTTTAACTAGTCCATAAAAGCTCTGTGTCTAGGATCCATCTGCCAGAATAGGAAAGTAACTTTTCAATACGGAATGCTTCTCTACAACTGCAGCAGTAATAGTAACAACTCATATTTATATGATGCTTTCAGGTTTGCAAAATATTTTACATTCTTTCTTGTTTGGTCTTTCCAACAACTCTGAGGTAGGTGCTACTATTATCCTGATTTTTACAGATGAGGGAACTGAGGCTGAGAGAGGCTTAAATTAAGTGACTTGTCCAGGGTCATGCAGTTAGTAAGAGTCTGAGGTCAGATTTGAACTCAAGTCTATCCTAACTCTAAAATACTATCCAGCATGTGCTATCCATTGAACCACTTAGCTGTCCCTAATAGAGAGTCATTGTACTAGGATTTTACCTTGACTATAATATGAGAGAAACTGCTTTCCTATAAGGTTTCATGAGAGAATTTTTTTATTCCTTCCCCCCCTCCCCATTCTTCCACGTGCAAAAAGAAGTCCTTTTCTTCCTTGGTAATGTTTGCTATTACCTTCTGCCCAGGGCTAGTCCAAGGCAATGCCTTGATGTCTACACTCTGCCTTGGTTCTTGCCCAGCCTCCATCAGCTATTCTTCCAACCTAGGCATACCCTCCTGACCTAATATCTTTGACCTAGTCCCCCTAACCTAGTTTCTTTGTCTCCTCTCCCCTCCCCACTCAGGGCCTCATTGGTATGCTAAATCTTACCCCAACCTTCCACTCCCAACATGGCAAATGACCTGCCCCGATAGCTTTGAGGATCATATCTCAGCATATGTCTCCTGGTACCTTTTCTATCTCCTAATCTCACCCCCATCCTCCCATCATTCTTATCACATCTCTGATCCCTATTATATGACACACAAACTAATCCAATCCATGTCTAGACTCCCCTAAATAGCTGACTTCTTGCAGAATAGAGGAAGTACCAATTTAATTCCCTCCCCACTGAATCTACCTTTCCCCCTACAGTCCTGACAAAAATGTCCCCTGGTAAATCTTCCAGAAACAGTATAAGATGTTACCTATATTCTGTCCTGCATCTGTAGCCAAGTGTGCTATTATCTCTATTAGGCTGACACCAAGAGGGCCACTAGCTAATTGGATAAACTAATTTGTGGCAATAGCATCCCAATTGTGGCTTACTCAAGACAGTATCCCTCACACTCACTTTATACTCTAATGCTATTAATGTGGTCATTCAGTTGCTTTTTTCCAGTCATGTCCAACTCTTTGTGACACAATTTGGGGTTTTCTTGGCAGAGATATGGGAGTAGTTTGCCATTTCCTTCTATAACTCATTTTACAGATGAGGAAACTGAGGCAAACAAGGTTAAGTGACTTGTCCAGGGTTCCACAGCTAGTAAGTATCTGAGTCCAGGAATTTGAGTCTTCCTGATTCTTATTGACTGTGCCACCTAGCTTGCCCAGTGCTATTAAGAGATTACATTTATATGGTGCTTTATGATTACAGGGTACTTTAAATATACTATCTCTGCTGATCTTTGGGGAAACCCTTTGAAAGGAAGTGGGTGGTTTGTCAAATATTATTGTTTTCATTTTTCAGAAGAGAAACCTGAAGTTCATACTTGTGTAAGTCACATAATTATAAGGGATAGGAGTGGATTCCAAACCCAGGCCCTCTGATTTCACATGTAGGGTTCTTTCCACAGTAGCTCATTGCTTCTAAGCTGTTATTGACTCTGAGAATTTGGATTTAGTTCAATTCATTAAGCATTTATTAAGTGCCTACTGTGTACAAAGCACTATGCTAGACATCTGGGAATGCAAAACCTAGGAGAATAGCCCCTGCCCTTTAGATCATGGCCAAGGAGCAGAAGGTAATTTTGGGACAGGCTACATACTCTTCAATCATATTGCATGGGCCGCTATATACTCTGTATAAGTATGCTGTCTCTGTATGTACACCTGTGCCTGACTGGGCCTACATCTGTTAGAGGCAGGATACAGGAGAGTTGGAGCATTTCTGATCTCTTATAAGTTTTGTTTTCTGAGCTCATCTCGGAAGTTCTGTGGCCTTGATCTTGAAGACCGAGTTCGCATTTTCCTTTGAAGGACAGTTTGGGCCCCGTAGTTTGTTCTCTTACCTCCAGCTGTCAGCAAATATTTTTTACTGAAAGCTTTTGAACAAATGACAAATCCAACGTTATGAGATTACCAAGTATAAACATATTCTGTGTATTTATTAGGATTTTACATATTCCTATGGGATTCCCCTTGGGACAACATTAGCCTATAGCACCAGATGTAACATTTAGAGAATTCCAGCCAGGGTAATTAGACAATTTACACGTGTAAAGTTGGATTAATAATAGCAACATGCTGCCTGGGCCAGAGAGCCACAATAACTAGGCTTTTCCTCTCAGGAAGTCTCTCAGATGATAAGCTTGCAAGAAGAGAAACATAATGGAAAGACACCAGGGCCCTCCTAAAAAAAGAAGAAGAGCTCTTTAGACCTTCTTTTCATCTTTGTGGTTAGTCTTAATGCATCAGAAGAGTAGTTATATTCTGCGCCCTCAACTGCACAGTACAAACATATCACTAGGTAAGAAACAAAAGGAATTCCAAGGGGACAATAATTGTTTTGTTGGAGGATTGCATATGGGTCCTGAAAGGAATGGACTTTCCTCATTCGCTTCTTCTTCACCCTGCAGCTTTCCCCTTCTTACTAACTCATGCTTCTGTAGAGATACAAATATCCCCCAAATTTGCTCTAACAATAACCGTATCTAGTGGTATTGGAAAATAATAGCATAGTACTATAATGCAAAGAATACTGGATTTAGCAAGTCAGAGGACCTGGGTTTGAAACCTTTCTCTGCTGCTTATTAACTAAGTGACCTTGGACAAGTTACTTAACCTCTCTGGATAACACATGTTGATTGGACTAGATGATCTGTAAAGTCCTACGGATTCTATATCTATGATACTTATTTTCTAGATAACTGGTTCCCTCACTTAAATGATAAATCTTTTTTTTAAACTTCAGTCATTTTATGAATATCTTTCCAAAAATGTATCACATATTCTCAATCTTTTTTTTAACGAAGAATACTGAATATAATTTATTTTTTTCCCTTTGACTCAGGGTCATCACTATGACTAACAGTCATTGCATTGTACCTTGTGTAGAGTTGTTTCTCCCACAATAAATGATGTCAGATTTCTGGGCTCTTGATTTCTTAGCTCTTCTTTTTGTGATTTTCTTGAATCTTTCCTTGCTGCTGTATATCACATAGGGGCAACTAGGTGGCACAATGGATAGAGTGCTGGGCCTAGAATCAGGAAGACCTGATTTCACATCTGGCCTCAGACACTGTGTGACCCTGGGCAAGTCACTTAATCTTTTTCTCGCCTCAATTTCCCTATCCATAAAATGAGCTGGAGACAAAAGTGGCAAACCACTTCAGTATCTTTACCAAGAAAACCCCAAATAGGGTCACAAAGAGTTGGGTGAGACTGAACAACAATAAATATATCATGTCAGTATGACTATCTCCAGCAACCCCCTTCTTCTACCTAATTTGTTGTTTCTAATATGCTTTGTTGAGAAACCAGATTATTATTCTTACTAGAAATATGTATAAAATGAGAGTAAATATTATCCTTACCACCATTTGATGCCTTCCAAAATTTCTTTTAGTTGTAGGTGCTTTGCTCCATCATCTGGATGCATAAAGCAAAGTCTTAAAAGATTCAAATCATTACTAAATTTTGGGTAGTGTTGGTATTTAGCTTCTCTATCCCATCTCTGAGGTGGTGGCCTTTTCCCAGGAGATAAATTCTATAGCTAACTGTCTTTGTTCAATTGTGACTTGCTCTTCTTTGCAATGAAAGACAAAAAATTTCATGCATTTCTGTTTGCACCAGTAGTGATGCCTATAGGAAAGTGGGTGCTACCTTTCCTTAACCCTAGAAATAATAATTCACACATCTATAGCTCTTTTAGGTCCATATTCCAGAAAAATAAAACTACTGGTTGTTCTCCAGCCTCAGCATACAATCACCTATGTCTTCTTTTTTTAAAAAAATTTTTTTTTGGAGAGGGGAAGGCAGGGCAATTGGAGTTAAGTGACTTGTCCAAGGTCACACAGCTAGTAAGTGTGTTAAGTTTCTGAAGCCATATTTGAACTCAGGTCCTCCTGAACTCCAGGGCCGGTGCTCTACTCACTGCACCACCTAGCTGCCCCACCTACCTCTTCTTTACATTCACATCAGTTACCCTCTTTACCTAGAATACACTCCTTCCTGAACTTCACTTTTCAGCCCAGGTGCCCATCTTCTCCATGTATCCTTACCTGACTATATCAGCTGAAATGATCTTCTCCTTCCTCAAAGACTACTATTGCGTGTTGTCTGGATCTTTCCCTACATTGCAGACTGTTTCCAAATTATGGTGACCCAGTTTGATTTGGGTCATAAATTCAAATAAAAATAAATCCTAAATTCATTCTATACAAGGATTCCTACTAACAGGCTATATTTCGCTCTCGTAGGACTTAAAACAAGGTATGTTTGATCTTATGTCTTTAATCCAAACATCTAACACTTAGTGGGTACTTTGGGTCAAAGGAAGGGATCTTGATCAACCATTTCACTGGTGTAGAGAATTCCCAGTGGGAAAATTTCCTTTATTAGACTGGCAACCGTTCTACATTTTAAGGTCTTCGAGAATAGCTTTGGGTACTGAGAGGTTAAAGGACTTACTTAGGGTCACACTGGGAGAGGGATTTGAACCTGCATCTTATTGACTCTGAGGCCAGATCTTTATTCACTTCAACACACCACCTCTCAGCTCCAAGCATTTTCTCTGGCTGACCCCATGTCTAGAATGTTCTCTTACTTTATTGTCACCTGGCTTCCTTGAAGTCCCAACTAAAACGCCTCCTTTTACAGAAGGCTTTTCTTAACCCTTCTTCATTCTAGTGCCTTCTCTCTTTCAAATATTTCCTATTTATCCAATCTATAGCTTGTTTGCTTATTAGCTTCCTCATTAGACTGTGAGCTCCTGGAAGACAGGAATTATTTTTTACTCTTTTTGTATCCCCAGCATTTAGCACTATGCCTGGCACATTGCAGCACTTAATAAATGTTTATTGATTGTCTCTCATGGAAAGCACTTAAATGTTTATTGAATGGAATGGAATGACCTCCGAGGCCTCTTTCAACTTATTGGTTCTTCAGCGGATATTGTTACTGTCGCTCAATTGTTTCAGTTGTGTCTGATTCTTTGCGACCCCAATTTGGGGTTTTCTTGGCAAAGATACTAGAGTGGTTTCCCATTTCCTTCTCCAGCTTATTTTATTTTACAGATGAGGAAACTGGGACAAACAGGGTTAAGTGACTTGCCCAGGGTCACATAGATGTAGATGTACCCTAAAAGCTAAAAGCTCTACCTAAGTATAAGGTCTTACCTTGAAAAAAGGCCCTCGGATGTTTTAAGGCTACGTGTAAGGTGAGAAAAGAGGATGCTGCTTTGGCTCAGAGGCTCTGGTGATGTATTGTATTTGCCATGCTCTAGAGCCTGCACAAGCAACAGACATAAAATAAAGTGGCAAAGATAAAGATGATATTTGCCATAGAGAATGACTTTTTTTTTAAAACTCCCAACAACAACCCAACAAACAACTTTTATTATAGCTACAGAAGGCACAACAGTGTGTGTAATGAAATATTGGCTGTCTTCTCAGCTTGGAAATCTGGTATATTCTGAGATTTTAGGGGATGCCAAGTGTTTAGACAACATGCCTGCTTGGCACCCATCACGTTCCTGGAAGGGATTTGTGTCTTGAGATGTGGACTTGCCAGCCACAGCTCCAAATTCAAACAGTGGTACTTCCCTATGTGCTTCCATCCAAGTGGTGAGCCAATTCTGGGTTCCATATTCATTCCCTGAGGAAATGCCCAGGAGATTACCACTCTTAGGTAATAGACAGAATTTCTTAATTAATTTTTTTCCATGAATATAAATCTATTTTCTCTCCCTCACCCCCCATGCTCAGTGAAAAAAACAGAAAAACAAAGCATCTGTTACAAATATGCATAGTCAAGCAAATTCCTATATTGGCCATGCCTATAGTTCATATACACATAAACAGGTAGGCACATATATGTACACACATATACATACACAGTGTATGTGTTTTGTACATGCGTATATACGAACATGTACAAGTAGATGTGTGTATATATGTACATATATATCTGTATGTGTCACTATTCTGTACCCTGAGTTCATCACCTCTTTTTTGGGAGGGGATAGTATGTTTCATTATGGTTCTTCTGGAATCTTGGTTAGTCATTTCATCAATCAGAATTCTCAAATTTTTCAAAGTTCTTTGTCTTCACAATGTTGATATTATTTTATAAATTGTTCTGGTTCTTCTCACTTCATTTTGCATTAATTTATATAAGAAAAGATAATTTATTGAAACACGCAGATAACTAGAGATTAAGAAGTTGACTTTCATGTTGGGTGGTTTTCTTGCCCTTAGGATAGTGGTCCTGGAGAGACATACCAATCCAGCCCCAAGAAAACTGTAGATATGTAAAGAAATGTTGTTCATCCTTCATTCTTGAAGAGGACCAATGACATCATGAGGGTGATGTCTTGACTTGCCTGTAAATTGTTTTTTTTTTTTTTTGAGGGAGGAAGGCCAGGCAATCAGGGCTAAGTGACTTGCCCAAGGTCACACAGCTAGTATATGTCAAGTGTCTGAGATCACATTTGAACTCAGGTCCTCCTTACTCCAGGGCTGGTGCTCTATTCACTGCGCCATCTAGCTGCCCCTTGTCTGTGAATTAGATTCAAGTGAGGCAATTGCCCCTGGCTCAGACTCTTCTGTAAGGATTTTCTTTATCTCAGCAAATGGGGTCAGAGAGGGCTAAATGAAGCAAAAATAATTTTACAGTAAGCGATTTGAACCAGTAAATTTCTCTTGCTTGATGTTTTCTTTGCCCATAATCTTTTACATAGATTTGTTTTTAACCTTGTCTCAGTTAGATTAAGGGAGGAGGGATTTTTATGCCGCTTCTGGTTCAAGAAAATTGCTAAGAATTCAGGTACCCTGGTGGCAGCTAAGGCAGAAGGGCTGTGACTCCAGTGGCTGGCCTGGTAGGAAGTAAAGAAAAGTTAGTCTGGAACTTGGCTGTGAATGCCATCCCCTTTTTTCTTGAGGAAATAGGTAGATAGATAAATAGATAGATAGATAGATAGATAGATAGATAGATAGATAGATAGACAGATATATGGACAGATAGATGACGTGTCTATGAATATTTACTGTCTTATTCTGCATTAAACAGCCACTTATTAAATGCTCATTGAATTGAATATCTAACCTGACTGAGAAGAGCAAGGGAGGGGTACATTTAAGGGACTATTCTTTTCTCCCAGAGAAACAAAGAGAGGTGTGGATTGGGTACTGAACTCAGGGTTAGGAAGACCCGGGTTCAAATCTCACCTTTGATACTTTCTGACTTTGTGACTTTGGGCTAGTCCTTTAATGACTCTGGGCCTCCGTTTCCTCATCTGCAAAATGAAGGGATTGGCCACTAGGGTCAGTTATTCAGTCAATAGGCATTTCTTTATTACACGCTTCCTGTGTCCCAGGTACTGTGCTAAGTGTTGGGGACATAAAGAAAGGCAAAAACAACGTCCCTGCCCTCAAAGAGCTAACATTCTAACAGGAGACGCAGTATGCAAATAACTATGGATATACAAGATGCAAGTATAAACAGGAGATAAATAGACTGTCTTTTCTAGCTCTAATCTCTGATCCCGTGACTGTCCTTACCTCGTCCAAATATCTGATCTACTCTAAAGTCTGGCTCAAGACCAGTCTTCCAAAGGAAGGAGCAGCTAAATCGACGGCCTGAGTAAGCCTTGAGGGCAGTCATGAATGATCACTTGCTGTATCCGTCTCACAGATCCTCCTACGATACTTTGCACGTTGTTCAGTTGTGTCCAACTCTTCATGACCTCAATACTGCAGCGGTTCCCCGTTTCCTTTTCCAGCTCATTTTACAGATAAGGAAACCGAGGCAGATAAGGTGAAGTGACTTGCCCAAAGGTCACACAGCTCGTAAGTATCTAAGTCCAAATTTGAAGTCAGGAAGAAGAGAGTTCTTGACTTCAGTCCTGGTACTCTGTCCACTGTTCAAAAGGGTTCGAAAGGGTTGTTGTGAGGATCAAACAAGCTAACATACATTAAGCACTTTGTAAATATTAAAGTGCTTTCCATTATTATCATTATGCTGGCTATTCATTATTGGAAACGCTCATTTCCTGAGCTCCAGAAGTTTCTTAGTAGGAGACAGGAATCATAGGGTCATAAATTTAGAAGTGAAAGGGATTCCGGAGGTCATTTACTTCAACCTTTTCATTTCATTGATGAGAAATCCAAGGCCTTGAGAAGTTGTCACAGTCACAAAGATAAGATTTGACTTTTTTGGGGGTGGGGGTAGGGCAAGGCAATCAGGGTTAAGTGACTTGCTTAGGGTCACATAGCTAGTAAGTGTCAAGTATCAGGCTGGATTTGAACTCAGGTCCTCCTGACTCCAGGGCTGGTGTTCTACTCACTGCACCACCTAGCTGCCCTTCAGAGACATGACTTGAATGAATGATTTTACTGTGCCATGCTACTTCCACATTACTGGTCCAAAATAACTGGCATGGACCTCAGAATACATTTCTTCCAGAAAATACCCACTCTGTGCCTTTTGAGAGTGACTGCATGGCCTTTTCACTTGTAATAGTTTTTAATGGATCCCCAAAATGTTTGCTTTGCCCTTTAAGCAACCAGTGGAGAGAGGGGAAATGCTAAATCACAAACTAGCTTTACAAATTAAGATTAAAGTTTTTCTTTAAAAAAGCAGAGGGTTTTTTTTTGCTTTTGTTTTTTTCTTTTTTGCTTTCTACCAGATCATGACCAGCATCTTTGCTCCAGAGAACTACTCAGGCCTTAGAGGAAAATGCTGATTCGAAGATCCCATTAAGGGCAGCAGCATGGGTTCTCTGAGCATGGGGAGATTTATTTTAATTCTTTAAAAAAATTCCCGATGTTTGTTTCAGGAATTACTTTGGAACTATAATTGTGGTTTATATCCTCATACTCAGATATAGCAATTCATTTCTCAGTTTGAGAAACCTATCTTCATCCAATAATTGCCAGCTGAAAGGTGGAAGAAGTTATCTATTCGAATTGGACTGAAATCCTCTAGAAACAAAACAAAACAAAATTAACCAAAACTGTTCTCTTTAATCCACTTTGATTCCTGTTCCTTGGCATTAATGTAGCTATAATAACATTTTTAACTGACCACATTAGCTCTCAGTACCGACATCAGCTCCCATTTATAATCGTTATAATATATCGTATTATATATATTATATGTTTTATTATCATTTTTATTTTGCCTTTAATGTATGAGAAAAGCGTTCAAGGATGCAGCAGTAGTAATAATTGTAGGATAGTAAGCATAGCATAGGAGATAGAGAGCAGACCTCAGATTCAGAAGGTCTTTTGACTATTCATTATTGGAAACTAAGTGGATAAACATGATCACCCCTTAACCTGTCAATTTGCCAGACAAATAAGTTGCAGACCAGTTGCTGATCTGAATTTATGAAGTTGCTGAACCAGGAGTTACCAACACAGATAAAACCAGAGGTCAGGGCCAAACATAATACCTGGTATTCATATACTGCTTTGAAGTTGGCAAAGTGCTTTATAGATCTAAGTTCCACAACAACCCTATGACTTTGGTACCATAGGTACTATTGTTTCTATTTTGTGGCTAAGGAAACTGAGGTCACAACCTAGTAAGTGGTGAAATCAGAATTTGAAACCGTCATAAATGGATGAAATATTCAGGGGGAAAAAGAGAAACCTCTGTTACACCAAATTTCTCAACGTGCCCCATTACAAGGCATGTGAGCCCCGGAATTCAGATAATAAGGCAGAAACAAACTTCACAGTGAAATTCCCCCAATAGGGACAGGAGCTGAGTTTGCAGCTATAGCTAAGGCTCTTGTCGATGGTCTCCTGTGGCTGTCTTTTCACTTCTGTTGAGGAGTTGGTGGGGGTGGGGAAGGTACTGTTTCCTTTTCTAGGTAAGGAAATGCCATGTTTTCAAAAAGAGATAGGAAGCAAGCAGTTTTCTTAATGCTTTGTTTCTGTACTCCTCTGAAGCTGGGACACCCCTCCTGCCCTGACACAGGAGACAGATGAAAGAGAGACTCCCGAATCGTCCCATTTTTTCTCCTTATTAGTATTTCTCCCTCGTGTTCCCTGACCGTGCTTCCCTCCTAGGTGCATGGAAAGCTATTAACAATAAATGTACACAGCACATCTGTAGAGTCATTATTACCATTAGATGGCTGTGTTTGTGGAAAATATTGAATTCCCTGTGAAGATTTATAATGGTTTTTTTCCTCCCACATGTCCCCTCCCCCTTCTCTTTTAAAGAAATATCATGCAATATTTCTGCCTTTGCCTAGAGCAAAATCTCTTTCAAGTGAGTTAACATCTAGATAAAATACATGCCTCCAAGAGTCTCTGCCAAAATGATGCATGGACATCTCCTAAACGGGGTGCTCAAGACTGGAAGAATATGGGGGCTGGAAGGTGAAACAACTGAGTTGCCATGAGAACTTTCCTTCCTCTTCCTCTCTCCAACCTGATCTGGCTCTCTGTGTTGTGGGCTGTGAGGGTTTAGAGCCATCCAATGTTAGAACTGTCCAGGCAGTGGATGTGATTCAGACCAGTATATTTTGGTTAAAGGAGATCATCCTAGATAACCTGATTTAAATTTTATACATACGCAATTAGTTTTGGGAGTGGGAGATGTGACTACTAGTAACTCCAAGGAGTTGTCTAGTAAGTTGTACGGGTGATTGGTAAAATTGTCAAGGTAGGTCTTGTAGCCCTGGAGCCGATTTCTGTCTCTGAATCCCTATGTCTCATCTTTTCCTCTCTGAGTTGTGTTAGATGGAAAAAAAGGAGAGGCTTTTATTTACAACTTAATTCATTCATAGGTGTTTTGTTGAGGGAGTTAATGAGTTAATGTGTCCCAAGGGAATTGGACATCTGGTTTAGAAGACCCTCGGTCAGGAGAAGAGGTTAGTGTTAGAGGCATTGACTGTCTCTATCCTTCAAACACATCCTCCATCCCCACCCTGGACTTGTGGCACGAAGCACAGCCTGCTCGAGTAGCAGTGTGTGGCATGAGGCAACGTCTGTGGTAGAGGGAGAACGTGTGCTGAGCCACAAGAGGTGTGGATTGGTTGGTGGTGAGGTAATTCGATGCAGTATAGATGTCGATGCAGCAGCATTGAGGGTGTGCCTCATTGCAAGGCTGAGCTGTTACTCCATCTAAAGGGTGAGGGCTTGGAGAGATTCTGCAGGGTATCTAGGAGCTTGTTGGTCTGGCAGGCTGGGATCAGAAAGGCTAGAGTGGTTTCTCTACAATTCAAGGCCAGAAATACAGAAATAAACATACTGGCACACATAACTTACTTCAGGGCTCACATGTCACTGTGGTTCTGACCTGTGTTTCTGGATAAAAGAATGTTTAAGGACAAGGGCAAAAGAACCTGAAGGGGAGGGAAAAAAACACTTGGGTCACATCTGTAGCAGATGAGATGGTAAATGCTATCAGGTAAGGACCAAAAAGGTTTTTATTGTAACCAAGGTAATTTAACTCAATTCACTCTGAGTACATAGCAAAATGACCTCTACATTAAGTACTGGATTAGAAAGTGGGCTGGCAGTGAACATTTCCCTGCCCTTCTTTCTTCCCCCTGCTCCATTCTTTCTCCTTTTGTCATGGAGCTTTCTCAGTTTAGGAGAAGCTTTAATCAGACAGATCAAGTGATTGAAGGGGGTTATATGGACTAAGATTCTTTCTCTAAATGTCAATCCTATAAGGAGAAGGTCGATTTATCCAGCAAACTCTTAAGCTGCCTAGCACTGTCTTGGGCACTCAGTAGGTTAATAGCTAGCATGTATATGGTATTTTAAGGTTTGCAAATCACTTTTTACATATTTGATTCTCACAACAACCCTGTGAGGTAGGTGCTGTTCTGACCTCCATTTTATAGATGAGGAAACTGGAGCTAAGAGAGGTGAAGTGGCTTGTCTAGGATCGCACAACCAGTAGGCATGTGAGGTAGCATTTGAACTTGGGTCTTTTTACTTCCAAGTCTAACACTCTATCCACTGTGCTTCCTCTCAATACTCACTAGAATCCTCAAAGGAAGCACATTGTTGTTGGTTCATCATTCTTGAAGGTGACCAGTGACATCAGGAGGGTGTTGCCTTGACTTGCAAGTGAATGGGGTTTAATGAGGCAGAGCTGGGCAAAGTCACCAGCCTCGTCCTCTCCTCCAGAGTCATGGGAGTCCAGTGGCAAGTCATAGGTCAGGACAACTGGCGATGGCTCAGGGTGCAGTTGGAGACCTTGGCCTTTTTAAGCTAAGGTCTTTCCCAGGTCTCAGTTCATCTGAGGCAATGCCCATTCAGTGATGTAAAGCTAGGAAAGAAGGGGGGAAAAGGTGGCTTAGTTTGCCTTCACAAAAGAGGGAAGGGGAAGACCCTCAGAGTTTCTGACTCAGAGTGACTGTAAATAGCAAAAGCAAGTGCATTGATCAGGAGTGGGGAACCATAGTAGTATTAATTAAATGCCTATTATGGACAAGGCATTGCCTAGGTGCTTAGAGAGATACAAGAAATGGAAGACATGGTCTCCTGCCTTCAGGAAGCTTAAAATCTAGTTGTTAGCTTGTTAATGCCAGTCCACAGGACTGTTATCAACATGAGAGTTTTCAAAGATTAATGATTCCAGTGATATTCTACTCTAGGGAGGGGATGCAATTTGGATGTGGGTCACCACAACCTTACATGCCTAGAAAAGGGATGACCTAGAAAAGTCAGTTACCTACTTGCTTAATTGTTTCATGGCTTGTCACGGTTAAGTAATTTATCATCTAGTGGCCAGTCTACTGATGGTGAACTTTTCCATCCTTGGGGAGGCTCACTGTCCTTGGACAGCTAACACTGGGACTGGCTATCAATAGAATCTCTCCAGGAAGTATACTGGCTTAATTCTGTTAACGGGCAAAGGCCGCTGGGAGAAGGGGATAAGAGAAGGTACTCAAATACTTGATGGATCTGTGTTCACTTAGATTCAAATGTCCCCTCCAATGATACAGATTTCAGTCTTTCCACGAGTGGCTCTTCTCCATGTCTTCTGAAAACGTAAGACCAGGAGTCCAGCCAGCATGGGGAGGACTTGCTCCTTTTTGTTTTTGTTTTTTGTTTTTCTTAGCATGACAAGGGCACTAGAGTAGTCCTCTGGCTACCCACCTTTCATCCTTTGCTCTATCACATTAATGGTCCATCTTACCTTTCTATAATACAGGTCTTTGATATCCTCCTGCTCCTCAGAGTTCCCTGTTGGCTCTATGTTGCAGGCTGCTCACCACCACCCACTTTCCCCTTGCTCCTTTCCACTGCCCTCTATGTGATGCTCATCTATAATTCCTGGGAAATCTTTAGGTTTTGCTGCCTTAGAGCAACGCGGATAAAATGTTTGTATCGAAAAGATGGGCCTTTGCTGTTATGGGAAACTTGGGGTCAGTAAAAGTGATTTGCAATTTCCTGAAAGCAATCCAGCTTACTTCCCTTCTGTCTTTCAACTCTGGGCCTGGCTCATTGTCCACCTGCTTTGTCTGTCACCGACATACATACCGTTGGACAAGCTTTATAGGGTATCCATTCATATGCATATTGAAATCTGGACAAAAGAAATTCTTTGTCTGTTTGAGGTTGATATATTGAAACAAGGTATAGGGAGTTAAAAGGAAATTAGGGCTGATGTTGCCTGGAGATTGGAGAAACCACATTGTCAGTCTAATCAGTGTCTTTCTGTATCTCTTGGCACTCGTATTTAGCATGAGAACATAAATCTCTTTTTGAGGAGCTGTAAACATGGGGACAAAGGCTACAAGGAAAGAATGAAATGCCCAAGATGACAGACATTTTCATGATTTTCCATCTTTATTTCTGTCTCTCTCTGTCTTTGTCTCTATTTCTTTCTGTCTTTGTCTCTGTCTGTCTCTCTGTCTCTCACAGTGTTGTCCTTTAGCTAATGCCATATAGCATATAAGCTCCCTGAGCACAGGACTATTTTTTCGTTTCTTTGTATGCCCAGTGCTTTACATGGTGCCTAGCATATAATAAAAGCACAGTAACTACTTATTGATTGAGATAGTCACGGAATTAAAAAGATATTGGAATCCTTCACACTTTGGGGCAGGAGGTGAGTCTTCTTTCTTTTGTCTTACGATAATTTTGCTTGCTGACCATTTGGCGGCTGAGCATTAACTGGGGTTTTGTGGAGCTTAATCTGGCCATTGTATCTCCCACATTGTAAAGCTAGAGTGAGATAATTGATAGGAAAGAGCCTTCAGAAAAATACTATAGAAATGTTATTATCATTTCTACAAGTATTAATCCTACCAATAAAACTAAAATATCATTACTGTACTCCTGACAACACCAATTTGCTGAACCATTAGAGTTCTGTACTTTGGAATTTTATTGAGTCATAGCCTGAACTGGAAGGGACCTCGAGGTCATCTGTAAGAAAATAGCCGCTGATACATCTGGGAATTATTTAGGGAGGAGGGAGAGGGGAAGCTCTGACTTTGTACCAGTTACTCAAACGTCCTTTATTCTATGCTGAGCTGTCTCCATTCCCTTTAGGAGTCACATAATAAACTATATTAATGAAGGCGCTTGTCTCTTCCCACCTCTGGCAAGGCATGCCTAAACATAATTAATTGAATGAAATTAAGAGAATAATAAGAGCTCACATTTATATAGAGTTTTAAAGTCTGCAAAACGCTTTAAATAGGCTGTCTCATTTGATACTCACAACAGCCTTGTGTTGTCGTTGTTCAGCTGGTTTCAGTCACGTCCTACTCTTTGTGACCCCATCTGGGGCAATCGTACTGGAGGGGTTTGCTATTTCTTTCTCCCCCTCATTTTACAGATGAGGAAACTGAGGCAAATAGGGTTAAGTGACTTGTCCAGGGTCACACAGCTGGTTCAGTATCTGAGGCCAGATTTGAACTCAGAAAAATGGATCTTCCTGATTTTAGGCTGGGTACTCTATCCACTGTACCACCTAACTGCCCCAGGTACTATTATCATCTTAATTTTTACAGATGGGGAAACTGAGACTCGGGCAGGTTAGAAGAAGAGATTATGTAGCCAGAAAGAATGGTCACATGTTAAAACTTTAGAAATGAAGGTGAGGAGGAATATGATGTGGGGAAGCCTACCAAATTACCATGATGCCAGGTCACCAAGTAGAATGCCCACAGGGAAACAAGCTACTGTCATGCCCTTTTCTTCACTGTTTAAAAAAGGGAGATATCTGACTGCCCTCTCAAGTAGCTCAGCCCCTGAAGGGGAAGAGCTATGATGAGAAATGGAAAGGATTAGAGTTTTATATTCCAGCTCTGCCATTGGATTTGGGCCTCTCTGTTTCCTTATCTGTAAAATGATGAGATAAGATTAGATCAGTGATGAGGTTCCTCCCAAATCTTAATTTGTGACCTTCTAAACTATGCCAGTGTCTTCTATCTGGAAGTTACTGCCAACATAGAGATTCCTCAGCCCTCAAATATCCTGCTTTCTGATGCCAAAAATTTCCTGAAGGAAAGCCAAAGACCAAATAGCTGAGGGCCCTGGGCAAGTCATTTTTACTCAGATTCTCTGAGTGTCAAAGGAGGGCTGGCTTCATATGTATTCATTGTACCTCATAATATAAATATTATTAGCCCCATTTTTACAGATTGGAAAGTGAAGACATAGAGCAGTAATGTAACTTATCCAGGTTCTTACAACTAGCAAGTGACATCCCTGGGAATTCAGCCTTGGTTCCCTGACTTCTGTCTTTTGGGTCCTTTCCCTCTCTGAGGTTCTATTGTAACAGCACCTTCTCTAGCTCCCACTCACCTAGGGCCAGGCGTCTTACATTTCCCTACTTCCCTAGCATTCTCTAGTAATCTTAGGGGATTACTGGGATATCTCCTATTTCCTCAAGCCCCCACTGATTATATTCTCTCAAATTTGGGGGGTCCAGGAACCCATATTCATTAACCACTAAACAATTAAACTAGTTTATGCAAAGGAATGTTTACTTGAAAGATAGAAGAAGAAATATATATAAACATTCCCTCCTAGTACCTTGGGGGCATGATTCCTCCCTATATTCCCTTGGTCTCTGAGGAGGGGAAGGGGGATTAGATTCACAGTTTAACTCAGTTCTTACATAGCATTAGTCCCACCAAGTTTCAAGAACAAAGCAGACCCACTCTCTGTGCCCCCTTTGCATCCTGGGATCCTGACTTCTCAGCTCTTCCCTGTTGGTCTGGTTACAGCATCTAGCCTGGAATATGGGGCTACTAGTTCCCCATATCTCAAGTTTCTGGGTCAAGGACTCCAAACCCTGTACCTAAAACTGAAAAGGACAAACAAAACAAGACAAAACCCCCAAGCCCATTTCTTGGGACTGTGGGGCCTAAGAGGATGGGGGATGATGGGGGCAGGGTATCAAACTTACTGCATGATGTCCCCGCTGTAGTTAATTAAAACCTTCATCCCTGGCCACCACTGGAAAGAGAAAAACTATACCTCAGTCAGGTAGATTTTAAAATATGGCTAGTTCCAGCTAACAGCCAATGGAAAAGGTTACTCCCACTCATATGGTAAGCCAACACGAAATTTCCTCTCCTTGAAGGAGATCTCTGGCATCTCCATGTGGGTGCTTCCATCTTTCAGCATTCATCAATGTGCCATTACCCTATAATTCTGTGATTTTTAGCTCCTTTCCTAAGAAAAGACTTGGTAGGGGGATCAAGAAAGGACAAAAAGGTCTCTGGAGGCTGGGAATGCTGAGGATAAATTTCACCAACCTCACAATTTTACTAAGTGATATAATCTCTAAATCTGATAATAATTAGACACACAGAATTTCTATGATGCACTTACTGTATAAATGCCATCTTGTTGCTTCTAAAAAGTCTGATTGCTTTAAGACTTGCCCAGTAGGGGGATACAAATCCCCAAATTCTCCTTCTGATCACCACTAACTTGCCTTTCCCTGTAACCTATGAAATAGAGTTCAAACTCTCTTGCCTGAAGCTTTCTACAATCTATTGCCACCCTAATATTTCTAGCCTTAGCTATTTGTTCACCACATACTCTATTCTTCAGCCTAACTGGTCTGCTCTCAGGTCTTCCAGCACTCCCTCTTCTTTCCTCCCTCTCTGCCTTCTCTCTCACTGTTCTCTTTGTCTGGAATGTCCTCTCTCACCTCTTTATAGGATTTTAGAGTCGGGAAGGACCTTATGAGGCATCTAGTCCAACACTCTCTCCCTTATTTTACAGATGAAGAACCTGGGGCCCCTAAAGATCAAGAGACTTCCCTATAGATGCATGTTGGGAGTAGCTGAATAAGAATTCACATTTGAATTCAAATTCACTGCAGCATCAAATTCCTACTTTTCTTCTAAAGCAGAGATTCTTAACTTGGGAGTCCATGAATTGAAACATTTTTTGATAACTGTATTTCGATATAATCAGTTTTCCTTGTATCCGGCATATTTTGTTTTATTTATTTAAAGACATTTTTCTGTGAAGAGCTCTGAAGGACAAAACTAAAGAGGTCCAGACACACATGCAAAAAAAAGGTTCAGAACTCCAGTTAAAACTTGACTCGTATGTCAGTTCCTCCATGCACCCTGGACTGATTTTTTGCCCCATTTCCTCCCCACCCCAAACCCTCTAAACAAACAAAAAACAAAACTGCACACCACCTGTTTCTTTTTAGAGATTGCAAAGAAGTATTTAGGTGAGTTTCTCATGTCATACATTTATTATGTATTATTTTGTATTCTAATTAAATTCCATGAGGTCAGAGACCATGATATCTCCAAATTTATTTCCCTAGTATATTGTTCTACATACAGTAAGTGTTTGATAAATGCTTGTTAAATTGAATTGACTGAAAGTCATCCGGCTCTTCTACTACTTAGTTGCATGACCTTAGGCAAGTCAGTGTTTGTAAGATGAAGGGATCAGATTGGATATTGTCAAGTTTGCTTTCAACTCTGCATTTGGGAAAGATTTTTCTTCTTCCTATTTTGATTTGGGCGATTTTCCTTTTCCCTGTTCTTTACCCCAGTATCTTTTCCATAGGCCCTGTGGGTGACTTATAATGGAATGCTGGGAAAGGAAGGATAGCAATTTGAACTGCTTTTTTTAAAGCCTAGAATAGTATGTTTGTGTGACATAAGCTCTCGCGGGATGAAAGAGAGGGCAAGATTACAGTTTAGCTGGATGGAGCTGGAGCCAGAGTCCAAAAAGTTACCCACCTTATGGGTGGTGGTTAGTTGGAAGAAGCAAGTTACCAAAACTAAAAGGAAGCTGAATCAGATTCACTGTGCTCTGAGGCCTGGAGAGGGAGTGGCAATGGTTGGTAAACTAATCACTTGCAAAGCAATAAAGCCGAGATGAAAATCTTGGCTTTTCCTCCTTGTTTTCATGGTTGATAACCATAGCTTTCTTTAGGTTCTAATGACACAAAGTGTATGCAGTATAGATTCTGGAGTGTATGTGACTAGTGCCCTCTAGTGGTGGGCTCTGAGCAGAAAGACCAGGAATCACTGGTATTATGCAAGAACTTTTATGAGTGTCTCTGTCTCTCCCTGTCTCTTTGTCACCGTCTCTCTGTCTCTCTCTCTCCCCCCTCCTCCTGGTCTCTTCCCCCCTCCTCAGTATATACACATTTATCTTTCCCTCTGTCCACACACACACACACATACACACACATATATTTGCACAGAAATGTTACATACATGTACATATTACATGCATATTATATACATATACAATGCGTATACATGCATATGTATATATATGCATGTGCATATATATACATATATAATTTCTGTAGCACTCGGAGGTTTATAAAGCACATTTACATATGTTATCGCATTACAGGTAGAGAGCTAAAAGTCATCTTGCAAGCCATCTGGTCCAACCCCCTAAAGAAACTGTGGCCCAGAGAGATTAAATGACTTGGCTAAGGTCATATAATTAGTAAGTGACAGAGACAGAATTTGTACCCAGGTCTTCTGGCTTCAGAGGCAATGTGCCACTGTAATATTTTGGTCTGGTCTCTGTATGCACCGAGCCTTGAAATAGAAATCCCCAAACCCTGGGCTTTGGTGATCTCACAGCATTGTTATGGAATGTCAAAATTCATGAGTGAGGATTGAAGATGTGTGCCATCGTTCTGATCTTTCAGGTTTGTAGACTGAGTCACAGAGATGTTTGGTGACTTGCCAGAAATCATACAGGGTAATTAGTGACAGAGTCAATGTAGAGTCTCTTGGTTCAACTCCATTTTCAGCAGGGCCTTCTGAATCCAGCCACCTGTCACTTGAATCAGTTAGTCAGTAAGAACTTATTAAGCCCCTACTTTGTGCTAGGCACTGTGCTAAGTGCTGGGAATACAAAGAAAGTCTATTCTTGGCCTCAAGGAGCTTGTAGTCTAATGGGAGAGACAACATGAAAACAACTACGTATGAACAAGATATAAAACATGAAATGAAGATATTCAACATTTGCATTAAGAAGGATTATGAAAAACACAAAAGATGAAATTTTAGCTGACTTGAAAAAAGCCAGGGAAACCAGGAGGCAGAGATGGAGAAGGACAGTATTCCAAGCATGGGGAACAGCCAGTGAAATCTACTAGTGTGATAATGGGTCCCCAATCCTAATAGTAATTGTCTTTAAGAAACAGATATCATCATGTATTTTTTATCCCCTCCCATGGGGAGAAGGTTAACATGGAATAGGCCCTTGTCTAATTTGGTTTTGCAGAAAGGATTGTATGAAATTCTCACCATTTCAGCCTTCTTCCCCCTCCTCTACCATATGGCCTCCAGACTGGGATCTTCACTACTACCTCCTCCCTAGTCATTATCTGAGCATCCTCCTGAGTCTCTTGGCTCTAATCCATAAGTTTTTGATCTTTTTTGTTGGGGCTAGGTCTCCTCATGTTTCTCAGGTTGTTTCTAACTCTACTGTTACGGGATCACCCCCACCCCCACCCTCCATTTCCTGATCTTCCATTTATTGTCTTCAGGGGTTTTGTTGCTTGCTTATATTTGTATCTACAGTGCTTAGCAAAGTGCATGATACACAGTACTTTAAAAATGCTTTAGGTATGCATATATATGTGTTTCTCTCTCTCTCTCTCTCTCTCTCTCTCTCTCTCTCTCTCTCTTTCTCCATCTTCTAGCATGGTGCTTTACACATAGCAGGTCCTTTATACTGTTTGTTGAACTGATACAAATTGATTGTGGAGATAGAAGAATTGCAAAATGTTTTTGATTAAATCTAAGATGTCTCTAGGGAGGGCTGTATCTGGCTCTGAGATTTCTACCTTTACTTTTGTTTCCTGAGAATTCCCTCATTTCCCTATGCTTTCCTCATAATCCTCCTCTTTGTCAAACTCTCTCCAACACAGGAAATGGAGTTTAAACTAGGAGATAAAACTGAGGATGACAGAATGGGGGGGAAGGCAAAATGGTATGTTGTCTATTCGTTGAGGAGGGTTTCTGAAGTACAACAAATAAAAAAACCACCCTAGTCATAAGGGCTTGAACAGGGAGCTGAAGCCAAGAAGAGGAAATTGAATAGAGATCTCTGTTCAGTCCTGCACTTGGGTCCAGAAATTTTACATTTTTGTAAGCAGAGAATGGGAGGGAGATTTGGTTAGAAAATAGCTCAGGCAAATGAAAACAAGACCTAGTGGTTTTGTGAGCTGCAAGCTCAGTGTGATGATATGACAGCCAAAAAAGCTAATACAATTTTAGTTCGCATTAATAGGCGCCATGTGTCCACAGCAAGGAAGGTGATGGGCCCATTGTTCTCCGCTCTGCTCAAACCGTATTTGGAATACTGTGTCCGGTACTCAGCACTGCATTTTAGAAGGAACGGTGACAAGCTGAAACAGAGGACGGTGTCCAGGATGGTGATGGGACTGGAGGTCATGTCAAGAGGAATGCTTGAAGAAACAAGGGACATTTACCCTAGAGACAACTTGAGAGCATGAGAGCTAGCTCAGGATAGCTTGAAAGGTTATCATGCCTCTTATAGTGGCCCCCTTCTCAGGTTTATACCACTGTTGAGGGGTAATTGTCTATGCAAATCAACAACCCATGAATCCCCATTGATCCTTTTATATAAATAACAGATCAAACTAGATGATTATGAATTCAAAGGAAATACATTTCTGGAATTGGAATAACTTGGAAAAAATTGGGAATTGAATCAGGTATAAAGCACTTGCACATCCATTCCCAAATGATTTCCACTTCCTGGCATGCACTGTGCTTTTCCACCCCACTCCAACCCCTCTCCCTACAGTGTGCTTGTTTTGGCTTCCAATAAACCATTCTGTCTACCCAATCCAGCCAAGAGGGGCAATCATCAGTCATTCACAGAAAACTGCTGGGGAAACCCAGTGCAGCTTTAGGGAACATGTGGGCTTCTCTGAATGGAAACCAGATGATTATTGGAACCCAGGCAAGTCTTGAGAATGCTGGCTTCTGATGGGAAACTAGAGCCCAGGACACAACCACTGTTTTCTTGACATCTTTCCCTGACTTTTCTAACTCTTCCTTCCATCCTACCTGAGACTTTTTTCCTATCCCCTTACACAGAGAAGAGAAAGCAGCCTTGTTCTGCTTGGCATCAGGGGGTAGATGCAAGACCAATAGTAGGAAGTTGTAGTGAAGCAGATTCAGTTTCAACATAAGGAAAAGCTTCCTAAAAGAAGTTGAAACTGTCAAAAATGGGGACGAGCTATCTTGCACATTAGTGAGTCCCTTGTAATGGAAAGTTTCAAGCAAAGGCTAGTTGACCATTTGTTGGGGATACTGAAGATGGAAGCCATGATTTGTAGGAGATGGACATAGATGACCTCTGTTCCCCCTTCCCATCCCATCTTGTTGATTTCCAAAGTGTAGTCGTAGATGCTGGCCAAAGGTAGATAGGAGAGAGAGTACTTATCGACCATTTAGAAGACAGAAAAAAGGGGTTTTCATGATAGAAAGGAATTGGGGAGGTGGTGGGAGCCAAAGATAGCAATGGACAAGCATCGCCATTTTGCCTAAGACAGCTCTGGCCTTGTGACCACTGGAGCCTATTCCACAGTTTGCCTACCCTTTGCCTGCCCCATACCATCACATTCCTGCCTCCTAATTTTCATACATTAAATTAATTCAGAGACACTCCGAGGCAAGAGGTGAACTAAATTGACTCTGAGATTCCTTCCAGATATAAACCTATGATCATATATATGTGGTGGTCAGCCCATAAATTTCCCAACACCAGAGTCACTGATGAGTCTGACTATCCCTCTTACATACTCATCTCTAGCTGCAAGCTGACCTTTTCTGATGTCTTCCCCCTGCAAATACTTTCCTTGTTCATCTTTAGCATAACTTATCTGATATAGAAATATTAGAAATGAAGTTTGGACCAGGAATGAGAACCTGCTGAAATTTATCCTGTGCCCTTTTCTGCTTTTCTGAAATGGCCCAGCAAGAAGTCGTTAAGTGTCAATTCCCCCTACCCCCCCACCAGTCTTTATGATTTTCTCCCACTTTTGACACTGCAGTCTTTTCCTCAGACCCTCCACTCTACGTTATTGGTAAATGTATTGGTCTGAATGACTTATTTGGCTGCTATAATGAACCAGAAAGGGAGGGTCTTTGAAAGAGGAGTGAAGGGCAATGCCTTCCATAATAAACCCTTATTCATTCTTTTTCAGCTAAAGAGGCTTCACTGTGGACAGCCCACAGTGAGCCACTTAAAAGCTTGTGAGCTGTTCATCTGCTGATAAGTGGATAGAAACTTATTAGTCTCTGAAATAATGAGTAGATTGCCAAGAAACAGCCCAGTCCCAAAGATTTGACTGTGTGATAGAAGGAATGTTCTGATACAGAATGCTACTCTAAGAGGGCTGGGGAAATAGAAGTCACAGAAAATACTTGCATTTGACTGTGTCTTCTGAGAATATGACTGGAATGTTCCTAAGGACACAATGGTACTCATAATTGAACACATTACACAGATGTGGTCTGACCAGAGTAGAGTACAGAAGGACTATCCTTGCTTTGTTCCTGGAAACATGTCTCTACAAGTCTGCATTAATTTTATCATTCATCACATCATACTACTGAATCAAATTGAGCTTATAGTCTACTAAGATTCCCAGATCTATTTCAGTTAAAATGCTATCTAACCTCTATTCCTCCATTTTGTCCTTGTAGGATTGATTTTTTGAACCCATGTTTAAGACTTTACATTTATCCCTATTGAATTTCATCTTATTTGATTCAATGTTCTAAGTGTTCTAGGTAATTAAGATCTTTTCGGCTCCTTATTTGTCATCTGATCAGTTAACTATCCCTCCCAGATTTGGGTCATTTGCAGATTTAACAAGCATAGAAGTTGTTGATAATAATGTTATATAGGATCCGGGACAAATCCCATCCAAATTGATATGACCCATTAAAGACTATTCTTTGTTTCTAGTAATGCAAACAGTTTTGAATTCTCAGTCATTCAAGTACTTCTGAATTCATCTATCAGGCTCTTTTGCTTTTAGTTCAAAAGTCATCTTCCCTGTGAAGATACAGGTTTAAAATGCATTTTTTCTGATTGAATCAGAAAAAAGTTATTTGAGAGGTGCTATTTGAGATATGATTCAAGAATCTTGCTTTCTCTTTTCTTCCTCTTTTCAATCAATCAATCAGTCAATCAATCAATCAATATTTAGTAAGTGCCTACTATGCGCCAGGCATTGTGCTAAGTGCTGGAGATACAAAAAGAGGCAAAAGACAATTCTCAACTTTAAGGAGCCTACAGTCTAATGTATTCATTATGACTGATTTCATGGAATCCTTTTATGGTGGCACTAGCTGTAGAAAATATTTCATTTTTTTTCTGAATCCATAAAGGCAAAATAGATTCCTTGCTAGTACAATGTTTGCTTTTTAAAAAATTAGGCTTTTGTTTTTTATTCTAAGGGAGAAAGCAATAGACTTTTCTTTCTACTGTTCTATTCCCTGTATTTTATTACTCTATCTTGATCTCTCGTGCCTTCTATTAATCTCTTCCTCTTGGTCCTATATCCAGGTTCTGGGGTATCCTTTCCCATTATCAATACACCACAATGGCATCAAGCCCATGAGAGAAGGATGAATCATAGATGGTAGTGAATTAAACGTGAATTTCAATAAAGCAAACATGTATTAAACTCTCCTATATGCAAGGCACTGTACTAGGAATCAAAAATACAAAAACAAAGGGAAACCACTTTTGTCCTTGTCAGTGTGACTGTCTTTGACGAGACTAGTGTAATCTTGGACTTTTTGGTCTGAGGTGGAGGAGTAAAGTCAGGAGTATCCTTAGAATGCCTGGTCCAAAGTAGGGTCATTCCAAATATTAGGAGATCAATTTGTGGTCAGAGTTACTGGTTTTGAATTGTAATACCCCCAAAGAGTCAAATCTTAAGGCTACTTTGGAATGACATTGAACCATTGGGAATTCAAAGCTGTGGATAATAATTGTTGTCCCTGGGGCTCTTGAGACTGGGTAAACCCTTTTGCGGTTGGGTCCAGATTTTTTTGGAATCTCAGATCTATGGAATTCAACCAGATTTCCACTTGACCTTGGCTAGGAAGGGAATTGGATGGTTGTTTAACTTGATAACATCGTCATTCGGCTGGAGAGCTGGGGTCAAAGAGGCAGCAGGAGCCAGAAGGCTTGTTCTACACTCAGCGCAGGGTGACAAGGCATCCTGTTGATACCCTCTGGCTTCTTAGTTATGAACACAGTAGTGAGTGTGTGTGTGTGTGTGTGTGTGTGTGTGTGTGTGTGTGTGTGGCTGGGGTGGGGCGGGGAGCTGAGAGAGAGAGACTTAAAAATCTCTGCAATGAAATTGTTAAGAGACACTACCCCCTTCCATAGTTAAAGAGCTGAATGCTCTTCTCACCTTTTCTCCCTATCTCCACATTACCTTGAAGTTTTTTCCCCATGGCTTCCCATGCGGTATCCCTCCTACCCTGTTTTGTAACATTAAAGTATCTGTAAATCTGTATGCTTAATTCACAAAAGACCCTCTTTTCTCTCTCTGTTGAGCTTTGATTTATTTATTTATTTTTTTGGTTTGCAATCAGGAGTCTGATAGCTGAAATTCTGGGCTGCCTGCTGCAGCTGTGGGGGTTCCCAGAGGCACTGGTGCCAAGTGCCTGGGTGCTCTACAGAATAAATTCCTTTTGACAGTGACACTTGTGAAAAATGGAATGTGTGTGGAAGATCTTTTAGATAATTCAGGATAATTATTGAAGGGTGGTAGGAGAGGAGGGAAGAAGCCTTAATTTTTCCTTTTTCTTAATTATTCCTTGGCATGTTATATTTAATTATTCTTCATTTTGAGAGACTTCTAAGCAGTCATAATTAAGCATTATCGTAAATAGTTGCTTTTGCGTTATGCCTGTTCATTTTGTTGCTTATTTTTTATTTTCTTAATCTTGTTTAGAGATTTAAGACTCAAGGTGTTTATATCACCTAAATTTCTATCTTTATTAGTCAGTTAGGGGTACTTTGGATAGAGCACTGGGCCTGGAGTCAGGAAGACCTGAGTTCAAATCTAGCCATAGATACTTATTAGCTGTATGGGTATTAGGCAAGTCATTTAACCTCTGTCCACTAAAAAATGGTGATAATAAGAGCATCGACCTCCCAGGTAGATACCAAGAAGATCAAACGAGATACTACTTATAAAGTATTCAGCACAATGCACAGCACATAACAGGGACTTAATAAATTCTGCCTTCTGAACAGCTGACGATAGAAAGATTTAGTTATGGGGCAGCTAGGTGGCGCAGTGAGTAGAGCACCGGCCCTGGAGTTAGGAGGACCTGAGTTCAAATCTGGCCTCAGACACTTGACACATGTGCTAGCTGTGTGACCTTGGGCAAGTCACTTAGCCCCAATGGTCCTGCCTTCTCCCCTCCAAAGGAAAAAAAAAAGAAAGATTTAGTTAAAAGATTTGTGTTCAAATGTGGGTTTTGCTCCTTATTACCTGTTCCAACTTGGGCAAGTGTTTTCCTCACTCGTAAGGTCTTTTCTGGGGCAGCTAGGTGGTGAAGCGGATAGAACACGAGGCTTGGAGTCAGGGAGATCTGTTCAAATCCAGCTTTGGACACTTGCCAGCTGTTTGACCCTGGACAAGTATCTTAACCCCTGTTTGCCCCAGTTCCTCATCACATTAAAGGACACATTAGAGAAGGAAATGGCAAACCACTCCAGTATCTTTGCCAAGAAAGTCCATGGGTTCACGTAGAGTTAGACTGACTGAATGGCTGAACAACAACAACAAAGGCCCCTTCAGGTTCTCAATTCTACGATCCTATGACAATTCTGGATTGGTCCACCTGAAAGAATGAAGGCTTCAGGGAGATCCAATAGCCCTGTGAGCTAAAAGAGGGAACTTCCCAAAATAAGACTGTGGGCGCTATTCAACATTGCCTGTGAACGCTGATATCAGGAGGTCTTCCCAGGTCATTGCTGTCTTTCAATCATACCATAGATATCATCAAAGTAATCACAGAATTCCTGGGCATAGGACGAGTGTAGTTGCTAACGTCCAACACCGTTCACTGCCAGATCAATCGCTTGCCATAGGATACAACTCCATTTTTTAATTGGTGGTTCTTCATCTCAGGACTGGCAAGTTGATTTTGTGTACCAAGATAGGGAGAATTTAGCTCAGTGGTTCAATGAAAGTGATATTTTATGGAAGAAAAATGGTGCTTATATAGCAATATTTAGCCAGTCAGGCAAGCTAAGGATCTGGCAGTTGTTTCATATTCCTTAATGTGCTGAACAGGGAAGGGCGACTTCTTCAGATGATCAGTCAGCAGGTTCAAGAATTTATCTGGTATCCATCCAAAGGAGGAAGAAAGAAGGAAAACTCGGAGAGGGGGTGTGAAGCACCCCTGCCAATGCGTAGGAGGCCCCTAAAACAAAAGATGATAGATCTCAGCAGTGTGCATATGTAAGCAACGGAAGAATTTGTTTCTGCCCAGTAAAGGTTGCACTAACAACTCCATATTCTGGTCATTAGAACTTAAAAAAAGGTCTTCTTTTATTTTGGTCATTGTGCAAAGTCCCTTACGTTTGTATAGAGCATTACAGTTACATAGCACTTTTGCAAACACCATATACCGTTAGATCTTCCCAGCAGTGCAAATAAAGTGGCAGGGTAGGTATTAGTCTTCCCATTATATAGGAGAAAAAACTGAGACATAGAGAGGTTGAGATTTTTCTACAGTTTCAGTCATTTTTCAGCCAAATTCTTCGTGACCCCATTTGGGGTTTTCTTGGCAAAGATACTGGAGAAGGACAGGGCAAATCACTCCAGTATCTTTGCCAAGAATACCCCAAATGGAGTCATGAAGGGTAGGATATGATGAACAGGGCACAACAACCACCACAACCACAACATGAAATATACAGTGAGATAAGCTTGCTAGGTTTGTATTATCTTTGACTACCCCAAAGCATTTGGCCACAGCATATCCCTAGAGGTTTCCAAAGAACCATGTTACAGGACAAGAGGATTTTCTTTTAGTTCCTCAAGTTTTCTAGGAGTCCTTATTGTTTTCTAAGTTTCAACCTATAGTCTTCCCAGGGCTCAAAGCACAGCCAGTGTATTTTGATCAGCAGAGTCAACTTTGATATCACAATTCCTGCTACCCAAGAACAAGGAGTCATTAGAGTCTTGACATCTAATTCTTGAAGTAAAAACATTGTTTCAGGCTCTCAGGGAATCTCTAATAAATGGAACCTATTGAAAATAAACTAACGTGCCCTATGAGAGGACAGAGAAAATTTCTACTTGAATGACACTATAGGAATATTAAAAACCACAGAAGGGAATAGAAGGAACTAGAGAAGGGGGAAAAAGAGATTTCATATATATGTACATGCAATAAAAATCTATACTATTGTGTGTATGCGTATGTATGTAAATGTGTGCGTGTGCGTGTGTGTGTGTGTGTGTGTGTGTGTGTGTGTGTGTGTGTTTTGGCCTTTGCTTTGACATTCAGGTCAGATCAAAACCAACTCTGTGAGCTTTGGGGATATTTAATTTACTGAAAGGAGCTTTCACATGTGGGAGGAGCCACATGTAAAGAGGTTATTAATTTTGATTTTTATTAGTCTTTAATTCCTCTAACAAGACTCCCAGAACATGAGTGCAAAGTTCTATAGCATCAGATATTGGGAATTTCTTCTGAAATACCCACATGCCTCTTACATGTATTAAGCGGTCTCATTTTAAATTCTATTAAAATGTTGTGAAAGATTTCAGTGTTTGCCTGAATGGCAAATAAGCCGACAAATGGCAAAGCTACTTTTAAGTGATGGGTGCTATGATCATATTTTTTCATAATAAAAACTCTGTATTCACTTAACATATGGGGACTTGGTGAGTGTCAGTGTGTGTGTGTGTGTGTGTGCGCGCGCGTGTGCATGCACGCGCGTATTTGATTTCCTAGGTTTAGCAGAATGGCAAAATGTGGGAAGGAATATAGATGGTGGCTATTTTAAGCATCAAGAAAATGTGGGGAAGAGGTGGAGAGAGAAAAGGAGAGAGAGGCAAGCATAGAATGAAGTACACGAGACAACAAGAAAAAAAATGTATTTCTTTTAACTTGGAAAATCAAAGTAATAAGCGTTTTCTTCCCTGCTATAATAACCACGTTTTTCTAAAGCTTTACAAATTAACACCTAAAAAATACTGTTGCTCTATAAATACCAGCTGTTCTCAACATACGTCATTTAGACTTTTTTTCCCCCTGCAATTAGTTTGCTGGTCAACTTTGCTGACATTCTTGAAGCAATATAAATAGCTAAAAGTAGAAATTTTTGCACTACAAACCACACCTGGGGTAAATGGAACAAGGTACCCTCAGCAGGGTTGAAAGGGAGTGTGTGGAAGAGGTCACCAGCCCGTGGTGGGGTGGCAGAGACTCTGGAATGGGGCAGGACAGGGAGTGGGAGGAGTTTACTCCATCTAGACTTGCAATGGCTTCCTATATTAACCACTCTTTATTGCTAACTATATGCCAAGAGATGGCATAGCACAGTGATTAGTGAATTGGCCTTAGACTTAAGAAGACCTGGGTTCAAAGGCTACCCCTGAGACATAACAACTATGTTATCCTCTTAACTCCATGGTGCCACAAGCAACATTCTAAGACTCTCAGAATACAAGATGTAGAGTAGTTAGTCATTAAAGACCTAAATCATTAGAGGTAATTTCTTCACTAGAAGTTCAGTAGACCAACACCAACACTACCACCACCACCACCACCAACACACACATAAAGAACACAGAAAGGTTTAAAGTATTTTCAATGCCCTCTACATATGGTACCCTGGGAAAAAGCCCTAGTCACCCCATCCTGGTTACAGTTCTGGGAATACAATGATTCAGGACTGGCTTCTGTGATCTAGCTTCCTGTGAAAGCAGGTCTTTAATTTAAAGGGAACAGTGAACTGAGGAGCATCTTGGGTCAGTGGGACAGATAGCTTAATGTAGGTAGCCATAGCACATCTTGGAAATAAACAACCAAACAAATTCCTTATGAGAAGAAATATGCTAAGTCCAAGTTAATCTATACACAGCTTATAGATGCCTATTCATTGATAACAAATAGGGGGAAATCTATTTTTGTCCTAAAGTCTCTCAACCTTTTTACTAAATTGTGCATAAACAGGACCCAACTTCATGTTTTCTCTTCTGCCCACCCTCTCAGGATGAATTTCCTTTGCTTTTAGCCTGCTCACTTGGAAATTTTTATGGACGTAGACTGCTTCTCAGTCAGAGGCTATAGCAAACTCAGACAGAAGCCCTCTATAACTTTTGGTGGCATAGGAGAAAGTCCTAGTGCAACTCTCTGTGGAAAAGGTAGATGTCTTTTTTACTCCCTACTCTGATCCAAGACCATGTGGTAATATCTCTAGAAACAAAGATGGCATGTTTCTTTGTCAGAAACTTTGTTGTAAGAGGGAGAGAGAATGCATTTTGAAATGTGGATTTCCCTGATCATTACTCCGTGCATTCTTTCTTACCAAATGATGTGGTCAACAACTATCGAATTTTGAGGAGAAAAGCTTTAACTTTACTGAAAGAGCCCCCTGGTTCCACCTCCAATGACTTAGAGGCTACACGTGATAGAAAATCAATACTAAGAATTTTGGTACCTTGGGAAAATTCAGCTGAGTTTGGGCAGGACAAGGGGGTGGGAATCAGCTAGGATGGGCAGTGGTTCAGCCCACAGAGACCCAAATAGAGCAGAGGGAAAGGACCATTGAGTTGGAGGTCTGGGGCTCGACATGTAGCACAGTGGAACATTGTACCACATGTCATAAGCATGGTAAAGGACCCAAGGGGTAAGGACAGCAAGCTAGATGACCAGAAAGCATAGAAACATATCCCCTCTTTCCTTGTTGTTGGCATCCTGGGGTAAAGTTTCTGTCATCCTTCCATATTTATGTCTCAGAGGTCCAAACAGTGCCTCCCTCAATTTGTTAAGAGCCCTGAGAATGCCAACCTTTCTTCAGCTGCATGTGGGAGCTCTTGCTCATGATAGAATGATTCCTGAGACAGTGTTACTGTATTCTCTTCCTATATTCACTCCTATCACTGACCCAGTGATGATGAGATCATAATTTTCCCCAAACCCTTCTGTGCTCAGGCTGACTTTGTGGTACTCTGTTTGCAAGGCGCTTCTATTCCTGATTTCTAAATTGAGGTATCACTATATTATTATGCCCTGCAGAAGTAAAAGGGGAGAGATGAGCTGAATGAATTACTATTCTAGGCATCTAGAGAAGGATAGTGACTAAAACCTATCATTTCATTGATATAGGGAACAATCAGGTGAAGAAATTTCCTCAATCAGTGGATAGAATGCTGTACCTGGACTCAAGAAGGAACTGAGTCAAATTCAGGCACTTATTAGTTGTGAGATCCTGGACAAATTACTTAACCTCTGTCTCTCAGTTTCCTCATTTGTAAAATAGGGATAATAATAGCACCTACCCCCCAGGACTTTTATAAAGATCAAATAAGAGATATTTATAAAACACTTTGCAAACCTTAAAGCACCATGTAAATGTCAGTTAATAATTATATTATTTATTATTACTACTAATGTAGATCTATATACCCATTCCACAAGTCTAGAGCATGGAGCGGTTCAAGTGACTTGTTGGGATTATACAGCCAGTATGTGTCAGAGGTTCAATTCAATTCAGTAAACATTTTTTAAGTGCCTGCTATGTGCCAGGGACTGTGCTAAGGGCTCAGGATACAAAAAGAGGCAAAAGAAAGTCCCTGCCTTTAAGGAGTTTACAATTTAATGGAGGAGACAACATGAAACAAATAGCTAATCCTTCCTGGTTTTGAGACTAACTTGTCACCCACTATACGATATACTCTTTCGTGTAGAACAGTGGTTCTTAACCTGAACTCTGTGGGCCCACAAAGAGCCCATGGTTAGCTTATAGGACATCTGTGAATTTGGATGAGAAAAAAATGACACTATTATTTTCATTAACCTCTAACTAAAATTTAGCATTTCTTTCACTTACAAACTAAAAAACAAAAATATTTATTCTGAGAAACTGTCCATAGGCTTCACCACTCTGCTGATGGGACCTGTGAGACAAAAACAGTTAAAAGCCCCCGACCTACAGTCAGTCCACAATGTCGGAATGTTGATTCATGCTAACATATTCTTGTCTGTCTGTTTATTTTTGAATGGAAGTGGCAGTACATCTTTTATTTTCTTCTCCCAAATATTTGCACATCTCTCTGTTGTTAAGGGTTTTATTTATTTATCTATTTTGACAAGACCCCCAAGCTTAGGATTTTAAGATCCTGGAAGAAAAGGAGCTGGCTGGTTGAAGCTCAGTGTGCTCCTTTCAAAAGTCACTAATTCAGAGGCGAGGGGTTGTGCTTAAGAAGTGAAACCAAGGAGGCAGATTAGCATATAAGTGAAG
Source organism: Trichosurus vulpecula (assembly GCF_011100635.1). NCBI lineage: Eukaryota > Metazoa > Chordata > Mammalia > Diprotodontia > Phalangeridae > Trichosurus > Trichosurus vulpecula. The sequence goes on from NC_050580.1 coordinate 235,851,090, forward strand.
TAGGCAGAATTTGTTTCCATAAACCATGGTGTGGAAACAGAAGAGAAATTGCCAGTCAGCGAGGGAAGGAGGCTGAAGTGCAGAGGGAGCTGGAGAGAAAGAAGAGGGATCAAAAGCCAGATCCTGAGAAGGGTGATGGAAATGGTGGGAGGCACAGCATGGGTGGCTGTGGGGTGGCAGCTGAATGCTACAAGGTCAAATGATGATGATGAAGAAGAAGAAGAAGAAGAAGAAGAAGGAGGAGGAGGAGGAGGAGGAGGAGGAGGAGGAGGAGGAGGAGGAGGAGGGGGAGGAGGAGAAGAAGTCCTTAACGTGGAAAAAAGCAAAGATTTCATTCTTGTAGCAAGAGTAGTCAAAATTGATCAGTTTTCCTTTTACTTCTTTTTACAGTTTACTTTTTTTACTTTTACTTTTTACTTTATTTAATTTTAGGGCAGTTCGTTAAACTGGTCTGTGGGACCATAGGATCATAGATTTAGTTAAAGAAGGAAACCCCAAGAGCCATTGATTCCAATTCTCTCATTTTCTAGCTAAAAACCTGGGCTGAGAGGACCTGAGTCATTTGCCCAGGGTCACACTTATTGGCTGTGTGGGTATGAGGAAGGGGTATGCTGGCACCATCTGTAACTACACTGAGAAAGTATCATTAAATTTTCAATGTGAACATTTAGCCTCAGAAATTGACACTATAAATCAAAGCTTGATTTATTGTTTCATTCATTGTCAAATCCATGAAATGTTAATCTAGGCAAATGTTAATAATGGAAATTAAACTTAAAAGTGTGTGTGCGTATATATCTATATAGTGGGTGTGTATGTAGAAATATATATATATATACACATACACATATGTATGTGTATTTCCCCAAAGAGCCTCTTCATGAAACATTTACCAGTCCACACCTCTTTTGCTCTATAAACATATCTTGAGCTCAGCAGGAATATGGAAGGAGGCTCAGAGAATGAATTCATCGCCACACTGGAGGCTTGGTGACTGGAGGCCAGCAATAACAGTAACAGTAAGAATACCTGGCATTCACATAGAATTTTAAGGTTTGCAAAGTGCTTTCAATCTATTAGTTCATTTGAGTCTTACAGTACCCCTGCTCTAAGAAGGATTTTAAACCATGGAATGATTGGATCACTGTGTGACCAATCTTTAAGGTCATGTACTTAGTGACTAAAGTGCTATGATTTGAAGGAGAGAGCCTTGTACAACAGACTCAGCAAATCACCTTATCTTTTCCCCTTTTTGTCCCATGGGGGTAGTAGCATTTACTTCCTCCACACCCTTCTTAGTTGCTTTTGTGAAATTCTGGTGGATGATATGTATTAAGTTTTTGAGGACCTTTCATTAGAAATAAAGTAGCAGTATTCATTTATCAGGGATGGCAGGCTGGACTACCGGGGAAGACAACCTCTGCGGTTCAAAATTGGAGGTCATAAAGAAAACTAGGTGACAAATGATCAAATAAAATAAGCAACGTATGGACCCTTTTTGGTATTTGAGGTCCAGAATATTTTTGGGGGAAGGGGCAGAATAGAAATAAGTCTACTCTTAGAAGGGATAGGAAGGGGTGTTTGCTAAAAGAGAATGGATTGACCTCTACCAACTTCTAGCCCTTATTCTCCTAGCCAGTGGTTACTGAAGGAGGGCCTATGTGGACAACCTATTAACTCCTCATGAGTCACAGCATGACTTCTCTGGGCCTCAGTTTCCTTGAACATAAAATGAAGAGATTGCATTAGATATCTTTTCCAACTCAAAAATTCTAAAAAAAAAAAACCACACCAAAAAGTGTATGACCTGGCCGGATATCACCATCAACCAGGGTATCTTTGCTTGGTAGTGTGCTTGACTCACGTCAAGTTCCTCAGCTGACTTGGGACAAAGTGAGGAGACCTCCTCCCTCTCCCCCAAAGGGGATATCAAGGACCTTTCCCCTTCACAATCTGCCAAATGATGCTGATACTTCTAATTGTTATCACCCTTCCCCTCATCCTCTAGTGTCAAGGGGGACAAATTGTGACTGAGGAAGAAGGGATAGGGATGGAGATAGGGTGGGGGAAGGAGAATTGGGAAAAAAGAATAAGGAAAGGCAAGGGGAGATTGTATGGAAGTGGCAGATGGGCCCCCAAAGCAGGGGCGGAATGAGGGAGTATAAAAGAGTTGCATGGTTATTTAAGAAATCATCAAACTACTGAGTTTTTGTGAACCTCAAGGTGAAGAGCAGGGCTAGAGAGGCTGACTGGCTAGATACATTGGAATATAAATTGTAGTTTTGAAATGGCTGATTTATCAGGTTCAGGTGGGACATGATGAGCCAGTTACTGGCTGTTCTTTCCTCCAGAACGTTCTGCCCCCTCTCCCTGGCCTTTCCTCACTCCCCCACCCCACCATCTCAACCTCTCATAGCATTTACTTGCCCGTCCACCTCACTCCCCCATGCCTGGCAGGCAGGTTCACCGAGAAACAACTGGGTCTCCATGGCAACGTAGAGACAGCTGAAAAATGGCAGCTAAATGCAGCTGCCCCTCATTTAATATCGACTCTGGCACTGACAGAACAGATAATGGGCAATAACACACCATTATGTTGTGGGAAAATGAAATGCTTTAGCAGACGGCTGTCATGCTGCGGGGATTTATTTGTTACTATACCAGCAAGGATCTCTCTCTCTCTCTCTCTCTCTCTCTCTCTCTCTCTCTCTCTCTCTCTCTATCTGTCTTTCTCCTCCCTCTCTCCCCTCTCTTTCACTCCTCCCCCTTCCCCTTCCACTCATCTTTTTTCCTCCCAGTTCTATTTGTCCTTTGCTTTACGTGTTGACTTTCCCCTTGTCATTTTTTTTGAAACTTTCTTTCCTCTATCTTTTCTTTTCCTCTGTTTTTGAATGACCATTTTCCCCCTCTAACTCTTGGTGTTGTTTTCTCTTTCTCTTTTTTACTCTTGCTTTCCCATTTTTCTTCTTTTTCCATGTCTTCCTCCCATATTTGCGTTTTCCTAAGTCTATAAATTCCACTGCCTTTCCATTCTTTCGCTGAATAGTCCCTGGGACTAGGAGTCTCCTTTTGCTTCAGTACCATGAGCTGGGGCTCTGTCTTTGGTACTATTGACTGCCTCTAGCACACTCTCCCAGCTGTCTGACCCTTTGGTTATTGGGGTGTGTGTGTCTGTGTGTGTGTGTGTGTGAACCCAATATTTTGGTTCATTACCTCCAGTCGTATCATTATGTTATCATATTATCTCAGAAGGGACACTCTGTGCTCCTTTCGTGCTGAAAGCTGGGGCATTTTGGTAGATCAAAGCTTTCCCTTTTGCCAACAGATCCTCACATACAGGGGCTCTGGAGTGAATAGTAAATACCCATGGCCCTGCGATTGGGGGAGGAGCCCCCTTATCCCTCTCCATCATTTGCTTTTTTGGATCTTCTTGAGTTTGCCATAATAATATTTTGGGGGTGGGGAGAGTAGAATGATACAGTTCAGCAGTTCTCGAACTTTTATATTTTAGGCAGGGGTATGCTAGTAAATGTTTAACAACTGGTTCTCTGAAAAAAAATTAGGCAGGACACATTTTTAAGTTAATCCTACATCATTAACATTTTGTCTATCACTTTCTTAAGTCTAGACAATCAACAAAACCATAAATCATGCCCTGATTTGTAGCATTTGTTGATTTTTTAGGTGCAAGTACTCACACTGAAAATTTAACAACTGGCTCTTGCAAGCCTCTCTCAGGACTCCTTTGTGCTCTTAAAAATGATGGAGGATGCCCATCTCTCAAAGAGCATTTGTTTATGTCTATCAATATTTACCATATTAGAAATTAAAATATCTTAGCATTATTATGAAAGTTTCAAAAAATGACAAGAGGAAAGTCAACCTGTAAAGAAAGGGAGAAATGGAACTGAGAGGAAAAGAGAGGAGTGGAAGGGGAAGGGAGAGGAGTGAAAGAGAGAGGAGAAAGGGAAGAGAGAGAGACAGAGACAGAAACAGAGAGAGAGAGAAAGAAAGGGGGGAGAGGGAAGAGGAAAAGAAGAGGAGGAAAGGTGGCTTGAATTTTGACCTCATGCGGTTCCTGAAGTGTTCTTGAGACCTGTACCTAGAAAACTACCAGTATAGCAGAAGAGTAGTAAGAGGACCTGGGTTAAAATCCTGGACTTGTTGCTTGCTACCAGTGTAACTGTAGTCTTATCACTTCTCTTCTGGGCTTCAGTTTCCTTCTGCATAAAATAGACTAGATGAACTCTAGATCTATGATGCTGTAAGCTCTAAGATTTCCTCCCAGTTCTGAATCTATGATCTCATGACTTCTGGAAGAGCCCACTGCTATTTGCCTGAAAATGTGGTCATGCATATCACTGAACCATTTCCAAATTCCAGGAGAGCTCAGTGACAATAGCTTTCCAGACTTCTGAATGTTGCAGAGAATACGGTGCCATGATATGGTGCTATTCTTGTCATGCTCTGAATCAGGGAAGGGCTGAATAATGACACCATTTCCTGGGTACAGGATGAGTAATTGAACCAATGATTTTTTAGTCACAAAAAGAATGGTTTGTTTGATACATGGTTGATGGTTTCCTTTTATTATTCTTTTTCTATCCCCATATATTGTAGAGTAGTAGAAAGAAGTGAACAGAACTTATATGAGGAGGCCTGGATACAAATTCCAGCTCTAACAAATACTAGCGGTATGACTTTGGTCACATCGCTCAATCTTTCTGGGCCTCATCTATAAAATGAAGATCGATAAGGTCCCTTTCAGCTTTGAATCCCATGCTTCTCATATCCTATCCTGAGTCTCTCCCTATAGATACGGGCAAGATCCTTTTCTGGTGAGACAAGGCTAAAAAACAAAACAAAAACAATAAAAGTAACTCACATTTACATAGTAGTTTAAAATTTCAGAGGACTTTATTTTCTCATTTGACTCTCAGAACAACCGTTTGAGGTAGGTGCCACGGGTGTTATTGTCCCAATTTTTGTTCGTTTGTTTTTATGGTGGACAACCTCAGGCTCAAAGATGAGAAGATTTGCCCACTGTCACACAGATAGAGGATCAGAGGCAGTATTTGAATAACAGGCCTATAAAACTGCAGACTGTGTCTGGTCACTGTTGTATGGTGTTTAATCAGTATTTACGTTGATATTTTAACAGTCATTTTTGTCCATGAAATTTTAACCATTCCAATACCTTACTGTAGCGTAGATATTTCTTGAATCTCTAAAATTATGTCAGTCCAACAGACTTGTACTTTCTACAGAGCTGGAAAGGCTTTAAATATGAGTCTCAGCAACAGTGTTTAGAAATCAGCCTCCTAATCTAAATGCAGGTATCCTCATCTCTAGAAGGATGGCCATTGCTACAAAGCAGCGTTCTGTCCTATGCAGTTCCCTTCTCCTCCCTCCACAGTGACATCAGAGTATCAAAAAAGGCAACTGAGGATGTGAATCATAGAATTCTTAGATTATCTCTAAGCATATCTTTGAATTTAAAAAAAAATTGGTTTTGACCAAATGCCTTACTATAATAGTTATCCCAATCAGCCTGTTGTACCTACGCTACTCCCAGCATCCTAGGAATGTCAGAGATCAGTTCCCTGAATTGTAGACATGTGTGCCTAAGATTACATGAATAAATATAATGACTAACATTTATGTGGGCAACTAGGTGGCACAGTAGATAGAGTGCCAGGCCTGAAGTCAGAAAGACTTCTTCCTGAGTTCAAATCTGGCTTCAGACACTTACTAGTGGTATGGCCTTGGGCAAGTCACTTAACCCTATTAGCCTCGGTTTCCTCCTCTGTAAAACGAGCTGGAAAAGGATGGCAAATAACTCCAATATCTTTGCCAAGACAAACCCAAATAAGGTCACAAAGAATTGTACATGACTGAACAACATTTATGTCACTCTTTAAGGTTTACCAAGTACTTTACAAATATTGTCCAATTTTATCACCACAGTGACCATGGGCAAATAGGGTCTATTATCATTCCCATTTTACAGATGGGGAAACTGAGGCAGACAGCATTTAAGTGACTTGCCCAGGGTCACACAGTGTTTGAAGCTAAAATTGAAGTCAGGTCTTCCTGACTCCAGGTCCAGCGCTCCATCCGCTATGCCACTTAATCTGCAAGACGAGGACCTTACAGATTACAGTAGGGACAAATGTCATACCAAACATTCTTTTCTTTAAAAACAAAATCCTGCATTGATATAGTACTTTATGTTTTCATAAGGCTTTATATACATCATCTCCTCTGATCTTGACAAAGACTCTGCTGGATATTCTAAGCATTAGTAGAGACATTTTACGGATAAAGAAGCTAAAAGTCAGAGAATTAGGGTGATTTGAGCAGTGTTTCATAGTTAATAAATGATAGAGCTACCGTGTCTGAGACCACTGTCACTCAGGAGAAAAGTGGAAATTTAGCTGCTGGAATTATGCTTAGCTCCAAGAGGATATGGAATCAACAGATTTGGGTTGGAATCTTGCTCCATAGCTTACCACTACTAATAACTAGCCTCTCTGTAATGTTTCAACATTTGCAAAGATTACTCTGATCCTATCTCAATCTCACGCAACCCTGTGCGGCAGCTAGGTCATGCAACGGATAGAGTGTGGGGTTTAAAGCCAAGAAGACCTGAGTTCAAATTCTTCCCTAAACACTTAATAGGTAAGTGACTGGTGGTAAGGCAGTTAGACTCCCTCACCATTCATTTCCTCACATGTAAGGTGAGTGACTCAGTGGCCTCTAAGGTCCTTTACATATGAAGAGAAGGATCAGAAAGGATAAATGACTTGCCCACGGTCACACTGTTAGTAAGTGCCTGAGGTGCAGCTTGAATTTAAATGTCTTCCTGTTCCCAAACCCAGTCTTCTAACCACCACTCCATGTTGCCTCACTGCCACCTGTGTAACTGCCCCCAAATTAATTTTACTCATCTATAAAATAAGGGGCTCGGACTCTTTACAGAGCTGCCTGGTTGGCTCTAAGTACAATGAATCTATCCTTGTGATGCTGCCATTTTCTCTTTTCCGAAATGATCTAAGAGCTACTACGGTCATCCAGAGACTGTTGGACTCAAAGTAACAGGCAGACCAGAAAAACTGAGGAGAAATCATTTTAATGAGTATCTGAAATACATTTTATTATATGTAATACACTATTCAGGAATTATCCTGCTGTGTTTTGTTCTGACTGATGCATAGAAATTTGTACACAGTAATGCCCCACTTATCTGGTGGCTACACTTCTAGCAACTTCGATCTTCTTGAACAGCTGTGAAGCTGGAAGTGAGCCAGATGTAGTGAAAAATACTTTCAACCCAACAAAAATAGCTTCAAAAAACCCTTGTACTTTACGCAACAAGAAAATGGTAAAAACCAGCCGCTACTTCAATCGGGGAACATATTTGCTGTAATTAAGTTTTGTGGGTCAAATTATCTGGTTTCCCCTCCATGCTTGAGTTCCGCCTTCATTTCCTGTCAGCGAACAGAGAGATCAACAGTAAAAGATGTGGGCAGCAGGTTAGAAGTGGATGTTGTTGGAAGCAGACCTAACGAAAGCAGTGAGACATGGCAGTGGTGAAGAGAGGTGAAGAAAGAGAATAAATGCTAAGTAGAAAACAGGAATTTGGAACCATTTAGATCAATTTGACCATTGAGGGTTGAGTGGTCTCCATAGTCCTTGCAGACATAACTGAGAGGAGAAGGCAGTAGCATTACTGACTTGGAATGAGAATTCGGAGAAATCCCTGGGGGCAGGGCATTCAGCGAATTGGCAAGCTAAGTATGCTTGAGTAGATCCTGTAAGCCATCAATATATTGACAGAATAAGTTTCAGATTTAGAGGTAAAAGAGACCTTATCCTACTCTCTCATTATAGTAACTAATGTTCATAATAATGACCCTTAAAAAAGATTAAATCGTGCTTGGTATACTCTATTTACTAAGGCAAGGGAATGAATAATATAATTTAGAAAGGCCTATATTAAAAATGGTTAAATTTTTTTAAAAGGTCAGTTTGAGAACCTAAGGGGCAATTTATATCTTCAGAAATCTTTATCCCCAAATGCCAGATCAATGAGATATGACTATCAGTAGATATATCTCAGTTACACAGATAATTCACACCACGAATTTGTTCATTATTTATGTATCCTCTTTCGTGCTCATGAATACTGAAGAATAGAGAACACTATATGCTAGATGCAGTTTTCTGAGTATGATTTGGTTCTTGGTGCCCATACTACTTCCTATTTGTAAGTTAGGCAATGAAGGAAGTGTGGCAACTCTCTTAAGTCTTTAGGATGCAGTTAAGTACATTGCCTAGTACTAGAATAAATGAAGCATTACCACAATAACTTGCTAAGTATAACTCCAGGGGCCTGAAAGCATTTATTTGTCTCCCTGAGTGCCTACTTTACTACCTTGGAGTGACTTAGGCACTGGGGAAGAGAGAGCCTAGGATGCCGTTATGGAACTATGATAAAGCTCTTCCTCGAGAGGTTGTTCAGACAGAGCACAACCCATAAATAGAAGCATCGATTAGGCATTTTCTCTTACCATCTACATTGGACTGACCTTTTAAGGACTGAGGTACCAAAAACTAATAAGAAAGCATATCACTTGGAAGCTGAAAGTGAGGAGTAGCTATGAAACAATATTAAGTATGCCTTATAATAATGCCCTAAGTCTGGATAGCACAACGTTCTTTAAAAAGATCTTCCTGTGAGTTTTCTGAGACAACAGAGTGCTGGCTCAGAGAATCTGAATTCAAATCTGCCTTAGACTCTTACTAGCTGTGTGACCTTGGGCAAATCATTGAACCCCCGTTTGCCTCAGTTTCTTCATCTTTCAATTGGGGATAATAATAGCACCTACCTCCCAGGTGTGTTGAGAGAATAAAATCAGATAATACATGTAAAGTGCTTTACTTACATAAAAACTATTATGATTATTATTATTAATATCTTTCATATATATCTTCTCTGTGCATGTGGACAAGACCTTGTAAGATAGGCAAAGCAGGAATTACTACCCCATTCTACAGGTGAGGAAACTAAGGCTGAGAATGGTTAAGTGGCATATCTGAGTCACATAGTTATTTAGTGGAAGAACTAGAACCCAGGTCTCATGTTCATAGTATGTCAAGGACCCATGGTTTCATCAGTGAGGTATATCCCTCTGCCGAGGTAGATTGCAATTTGTCTATAAATAAAAGCCTTAGAGAGTTATCTAAGTCTCAGAAAAGTTGAGGGACTCACCTATGGCCAGACAGTTAGTGAATATCAAAGGATGGACTTGATTGCCCCATTCTCTGACTCCATCTACTCTAGTGCTCTATTCATGACACCACACTGCCTTCACATATACTAATTCATATTTATACTGTACTTTACAAAGTACTTTTCTCACAACAACCCGGTGCCATTGTCAGTACAAGTCTTATTATCTCAGTTTTACAGCGAAAGATGGTTCAGTTTTGTTCAGTGACTTGACCAGGCACAACTAGTATTAGACCTGGGACCTGAACCCAGACCTTCTGACTTCAAATTCCATTCTTGGTCTATCCCTCACTGCCTCTGAATAGATCGACATCTCTATCCCACTTATTTTAAAGCTGGTCTCTTTATTATTTAGTCCCAAGGTTAATCATTACTGCTTAACAAGAAAAGGTGGTTATTATGTCAGCGTTCGGTGTCAATGGTCCATAAAACGAACTCAAGTAAGTTTCAGGACTAAGGAAGAACCATTCAGTACAGATGTCTTGATTGATTAGATCTGGTGGAAGTGACTTAGGCAACTAGACTGATAATGAGTTAAGCCTTCCCCTCCAAAAAAATTGACCATGTATTTATTTTGTATATATGTTTACTTGTACATATTGTCTTCCCTGAGAGAACATGAGATCTTTAAGGATGGGAACTATTCATTCATTCATTGGTATATTCATTCATTTATTCACTCATCTATTTATTTACTTATTCATTTATTTATCTATTAGTGCATTCCTGTTTTTCTTTGTATCTATCTATTGTATTTCCAGCACCTAGCACACATTCTATGGTCTGGAAGATGGCAGGCTTTTAATAAACATTTGTCAATTGATCACTGAAGCAAGAATACAGCTTTTATCTGCAGTATCTCATGACTCTGAATGTAGGGCTCATTCTATCATAGCATACTGCTCCCCAATTCCCTTTTCTCTTGAGCTAACAAATAAAAGAGGCTTGGCATAGTGAATAGAATATTTAATAAGCTTAGAATATATTCTCTCTATATAGAATATATTCTACATAATATAATGTACATTATATGTAATATATTCCACATTATGTAATATATTCTATAACACACACATATTCAAAAAGTTTAGAATACCTAGCTTCAAGCTTGCTTCTGACCCCTACTGGCTGTGTAACACCATATCATTTCTCAGTTCTCTTGATAAACTCTTAAGACTGAAAGTTTCAGAGAAGGTGTTAACTTGCATTGGAAGAAAGAACATCCTCCCTTGAGAGTTCCCTTACTAACAAAGTCATAGATCTACTTCCTATACCTAAGCTAAATGAGAGCACTCTTTTTCACTTGCATAACTCGGTTATAATGGGCTTGTTATATGTTTTGAGGTGTCCTTTGACAGAACTACATCCTCTACCCTTGATTTTCTTAGACTGAAAGTAACCTCTGCAGTAATCTTTGCATTTCTAAAGTGTGGGCATGTTGAAACACCTCTGTCACCAATCCTAGAATATGCTCTATCAAAACCCTCAGTCTAGGAGTTTTAATAATAGCTAGAATTTATATAATGTCTCAAATTTTGTAAAATACAAATATTATTTTATCTTGACAATAATCATGGGAGGTAGGTTCTATTATTAGTCCCATCTTACAAATAAGGAAACTGAGGTAGACAGAGGTTAAGTGATTTGCACATGATCAGATTCTAAGACTGGATTTTAACTCAGATCTTCCTGTCTACGGGTCCATGATTCTATTCACTGCACCACCTACCTGTCTAAATAATTTTCACCAAATCATTATTAGGGCTACAATCCTCCCCCATGCCTTTACAACAACCCATCAATCCTGCTGTGGGGGACGAAGTGGTTTATTTAAAAAACAAAGTCTTGATTTTTTTTTTTTGGAGAATGCCATCAGGAGACAGCCATGATTAATATCCATAATTAAAACAAGTGGCAGCCAACTGCAGAAAACTATCATTTCCCAGCTGTGGACAGAAGAAAATTGCTGACAGCCTCTACCCATTCAATGTAAACCAAAGAAGAGAGAACAAGTAAGAGAGGAAGGAGGAGTCTTCCTCATCATACACAATACCACTGTTACAGGGCATTTTAGGAATAAAAAAGGATAATTTCCTATTATGACTGTATGTCTTAAATGTGTCTATATATGTATGCATATGCATGTCTGTATGTATATGTGTATACATACATACATACATATATCCTTAGAGTTTAAAGACTATGTAGGACTAGGTGAGATTTTTCATGGGCTTTTGTCCAAAAGGATGGGGAATTAAGATCTGTGTGCTCCAAACCGCGTAACCTGTATCAGTACTAAATTCTAGAGTAAGCCTCAATGCGAAGAGACAGAGTATTTTTTTGAGATTTGGTTTTCTTTCTTTTCTCTCATCACTTCTACATTTATATGTCCTTTGCAGGATTGAATGCAATATAATTGAAGGGGACTTGAAACACACTTGGTTACCATGGGAAGAAAGAGGCCTAGGTTAGGAACCAGAAGAGTGGGTCAGCATGGTACAGGGAAAAGAACAATGTAGTTGAAGTCAGAGGACCCAAATTCAAATACATAACATCGGACAACTCACTTAACTTCTCTGCGCCGCAGCTTCTTATCCCTAAAACAAGGGAGTTGTACTAGACAGGTGCTCAAGTCCCCTCTACCCTAAAGTAGCTATGTGATTACTTAATTTCTTAGGGCCTCAGTGTTCTCATCTCTAAAATAAGAGTTCAAATAGATTATTTAACCACCTCCCGCCCCCAGCAATAAACCCATCTCTACTCCTACCCCTAATTCGAGCTAAGCCTTCTTTATGTTAGCATGGAAACTATATCTCATCTCAGAAAATGACTGCTTCAGGAAGAAATTTAAAACAGAGGGTTATAATCACTCAACTTTTATCTAACTCTTGGAAAGTCTACTACTTTTAAGTCACTTCAAATATTTTAAAAATGTGCCATGCACACATCTACTTCAGAGACATTATCCCATGCGGGCTGGAAAATAGCAATTGTTTAAATTCTGCACTACATAGCAGATGAGAGAAAGACTCCATTATCCAAAACAAAAACACAGAAACCACCTATCCAGAAATAAAGTCTTCAAACTAACACACATCTTAATATACTAAAGCTGCCCCAAATCCTCATAATAGAAGAGAAGGTCAGTCAGACTAAATGAAACTTTATTATTATTAAAATATATTTTAAAGAAGCAAAATCATCAAACTTGAGACTAGAAAAGGGCTTTAGAAATTATCTCATCATTTGATAGATGAAGAAATGGAGACACAGAAAGGGAGAGACATATGAAGGCCACAGTAACTGAGGTTTTGCCCCAGAATGCTAAGAGTAGCCAACAACCAAAAGGTTGATTTTCGGCCTAGATTATCCTCCAACCTTCTTTTCCTATGCCTTGCACTCATAGCATTTGAACTCTGTGGTGTTACCATATTGCAATGTTCTTGTTGGCCCTGGGCTACCACCTCAAAGGGTCTCATTACTGTGGCACTCCTCCCATATGGTCCACCTTCCCCAACTACCATCCCCCACTCAGTGCCTCTTCTCAGAAGTTAGGCAGTTAAGAGTTGTCAGCCATGATAAGGATCCCAGGCTAGACTTTCTAGAGAACTGATCACTCCCCTTCTTCTAAAGGGACTATGTTCTAGTGGACAGGACTATCTCCTCTCTCTCTCTCTCTCTCTCCTTGCTCAAATAATGGAATTTGCCTGGGGCTTTCCGGAGGCTCTAGAATTCCTAGTAGTATAGTAACTTGACTAGATTAAAGTAAGTTAATAGCAAAGCTGGAACTACAACAGAAGTCCCTTATTTCCTGGACAAGTACATTTTCAACTAAACTAAGTCAAAAAAACCAACTATTTATATTGGTAGCAGGCACAGATAGAATTATACTATGTATCTGAGAATCTTGTGTTTAGAATAAAATAGATTAGTCATTTTATAGTGTCAAGGGCTTGGAATTAAAAAAAAAACCTGGGATCTAGTTTGCAGGAGACTCATTGTCCATCTTCATTGTCTAAAATATCCATAGATGGACTAAATTGGCAGGATATGTGTTCAATTATATTTCACAGGATGTGTGTTGCATATTTTTCTTCCACTTTTTTTCTGGTTTAGATAGACATAATTCTTTTTGCACTGCTAGAACTTTTACTGATGAGCCTTTAAAATGTTCTGTAAGTATAGGCAATTAAGAGAGTCATTTATGTTCATCCTCAGCAGATCACTGAATACAAATATCTCCATAGTAATATCTATTAGGATATTATATATGGACAGGTGGAATTGTACAGTTGGGCACTAGATGGCTCAGTGGATAGACTGCCAGGCCTGTAGTCAGGAAGGCTCATCTTCATCAGTTCAGATCTGGCCTCAGACACTTAACCTGGAAAGTCACTTAACCCTGTTTGCCCCAGTTTCCACATCTGTAAAATGAGCTGGAGAAGGAAATGACAAACCACTCCAGTATCTTTGCCAAGAAAACCCAAATGGGATCACAAAGGGTTGGACACAACTGAAAATGACCAAACAACAAATTGTACAGTTTAGAGCATTGGCTTTGGAGTCTGGGAACCCAACACATCATGTCTCTGACACTTGAGTATATAACTTAACCTCTTGAGGCCTCAGCTTCCTTATCTGCATCATGAAAGAATTGGACTAGATGGTCTCAGATTCTTTCTAGTTTTAAATCTATAGTCCTATAATTTTAATGTCTATATAGGCAACACTTGGTTTGAGGGGAGTCTGCCAGATCTCATCTTGTCCTACTGACTCATGTAGGCATAGGGACTAGGCCTGTAATTTCACTGGGATGGGGAATTTCTGGTTATGGATGTTCCATTTATCAATGTAGGTCTATGCAACTTATAATCTTAGAGACTACTCTAAAGCACTGAGAAGTTAAGTGACTTGCCCAGGGTCACACAAACATTATGTATAAGAGGCCTTAAACCTAGGTCTTCCCCGATTCAAAGCTAACTCTCTAGCTACTTTGCCAAGCTGATTCTTCTTTGTTTTTTAAAAAACAGTAAGTAGGGGCAGAGCCAAGATGGTGGCTGGAAAGCAGGGACTCACTTACGCTCTCCTCAAATCCTTCCAAACACCTGTAAAAATGGCTCTGAACAAATTCTAGAGCTGCAGAACTCATGAAATAGCAGAGGGAAACAGATCTCCAGCCCAGGACAGCCTGGATGGTCACTGGGAAGGGTCTATTACACCATGCTGGGAGCGGAACACAGCCCAATGTGGGCTGCACCAGGACAGACCAGACTGGGAGTTGGCTGGAGCAGGCCTTAGAGCCATGAAACACTGAGCTATGGCAGTTATTAGACTTCACAACCCACAAATGCCAAAGACAAAGGAGCAAGTTGCTAAATCTGGGTGAGAGTGGTCTGGCCCCATCCCTGGGGGAGGTGGAGGTGGCATGGTGGTGGTGGCAGCAGCAGCAGCAGGAAGCTCCAGCGGCTACTTCCAGAGCTCCAGTGTCAGCTGCTTCTGGAGTCCCTGGTTCACATTGGGAGAGGAATCAAGTGGAGGATCAGAGTGGGAGTGCAAGGAGAACTTTGCTGGTGCAGAGGCAGCTTTGCCCTTCTTGAATCTGGGTCGTGGTCCTGGTTGGTGGTTCTTGGGGGAGGAGGAGCACTTCTGTGGCAGAGCTTGCTGTGTAGAAGTAGCTCTGAAAACAGCACCACAGCCCCTAAAGCTTGGAACATAGTACTCTCTACTCTACAAGCAGTCATACCCTGACAAAAAGCTCAAAGGTCAATTAGTAGGCTGGGAACATGACCAGGCAGTGAAAAAGGATGCAGATCCAAACTCAGAATCAGACTATAGAATCTTTTTGGTGACAAAGAGTATCAAAACATACAGCCAGAAGAAGTCAACAAAGTCATAGAACCTACATCAAAAGGCTCAAAGAAAAATATGAATTGGTCTCAGGCCATGGAAGATCTCAAAAAGGATTTGGAAAAGCAAGTTAGAGAAGTAGAGGAAAAATTGGGAAGAGAAATGAGAGTGCAGAAAATCATGAAAAACAAGTCAATGACTTACCAAAGGAGACCCCCAAAATACTGAAGAAAATAACACCTTAAAATAGACTAACCCAAATGGCAAAAGAGCTCCAAAAAGCCAATGAGGGGAAGATTTCCTTACAGGGCAGAATTAGCCAAATGGAAAAGGAGGTCCAAAAGACCACTGAAGAAAATACCACCTTAAAAGTTAGATTGGAGCAAATGGAGGCTAGTGATTTTATGAGGAATCAAGAAATTATAAAACAGAACCAAAGGAATGAAAAACAGAAGACAATGTGAAATATCTTATTGGAAAAACCACTGACCTAGAGAATAGATCCAGGAGAGATAATTTTAAAATTATTGGACTACCTCAAAGCCATGACCAAAAAAGGAGCCTAGACATCATCTTTCAAGAAATTATCAAAGAAAACTTCCCTGATATTCTAGAGCCAGAGGGTAAAATAGCAATTGAAAGAATCCACCAATCGCCTCTTGAAAGAGATCCCAAAAAGAAAACTTCAAGGAATATTGTTGCCCAATTCCAGAACTCCCAGTTCAAGGAGAAAATACTGCAAGCAGCCAGAAAGAAACAATTTAAGTATGGTGGAAACACAATCAGGATAACACAAGTTCTAGCATCTTCTGCATTAAGGGATTGAAGGGCTTGGAATATGATATTCTGCATTAAGGGATCGAAAGGCTTGGAATATGATATTCTGGAGGTCAAAGGAGCTAGGATGGAAACCAAGAATCACCTACCCAGCAAAACTGAGTATAATGCTCCAAGGCAAAATATGGATTTTCAATTAAATAGAGGGCTTTCAAGCTTTCTCGATGAAAGACCAGAGCTGAATAGAAAATTTGATTATCAAATACAAGAATCAAGAGAAGCATGAAAAGGTAAACAAGAAAGAGATCATAAGGGACTTACTAAAGTTGAACTGTTTTGTATATATTCCTCCAAAGAAAGATGATGTTTGTAATTCATGAGACTTTTCTCAGTATTAGGGTAGTTGGAGGGAATACACACACACACACACACACACACACACACACATGTAGACAGAGGGCACAGAATGAGTTGACTATGAAGGGATGATATCTAAAAAATAAAATAAAATTAAGAGGTGAGAGAGGAATATATTTAGAGAGGGAGAAAGGGAGAGATAGAAGGTAGTAAATTATCTCACATAAAAGTGGCAAGAAAAAGCAATTCTGTTGGAATGGAATAGGGGGCAGGTGAGGGAGAATGAGTAAATCTTGCTCTCATTGGATTTGACTTGAGGAGGGAATAACATACACAGTCAATTGGGTATCTTACCCCACAGGAATGCATGGGGAAAGAGATAAAAAAGGGGGGATGATAGAAAGGAAGGCAGATCAGGGGATGAGGCAATCAAAAGCAAACACTTTTGAAAAGGGACAGGGTCAAGAGAAAAAACTTAATAAGGGGGGTCAGGATAAGATGGAGGGAAATATAGTTAGTCTTTCACAACATGATTATTGTGGAAGTGTTTTGCATATTTGTACATGTGTGGCCTGTGTTGAATTGCTTGCTTTCTTAGGGAGGGTGGGTGGGAAGGGAAGAGTGGAGAGAATTTGGAACTCAAAGTTCTAAAAGTGGATGCTCAAAAAAAGTTGTTTTTACATGCAACTGGGAAATAAGATATATAGGCAATGGGGTATAGAAATCTATCTTGCCTTATAAGAAAGTAAGGGGAAAGGGGAATGGGGTGACAGAAGGAAGGGCTGACTGGGGAATGGAGCAATCAGAATATATGCCATATTGGAGTGGGGGGGAGGGTAGAAATGAGGAGAAAATTTGTAACTCAAAATCTTGTGGAAATCAATATTGAAAACTAAAATATTAAATAATAAAATATGAAAAAAATCAGTAAGTATTAGTTATCTGTCGGTAGGTCAATAAACATTTATTAAGTTCTACTCTGTGCCAGTTGCCATGCTGAGCTCTAAGGATACCAAGATAGGTAAAAAACAGTTCCTGTCTTCAAGGAGCTCACAATCTAAGGGGGAAAGACAACACAGAAAAAGAAGCTGAAAGGTGGGTGGGAGGGAAACTGAGGTATGCAGTGTAGAGGCACGATAAAGTCCAGGAGTGGAGTAAGGTAAGAAGTTATGAGAGGCATTGCCCTTCACCCACTCATTAAACAGAGATTCTGGCAGTAGCTTTCCACTGTTTACCTTCTGCCCTCTCCAACTTGAGGGAGGGTCCCTAAGGGCTGGGAGTATTTTTAAAATTTGTTTGATTTTTATTTCCGTCTCCAGATTCTCTCTCTCCCTGCATGCCTTCCCCAACCCATTGAGAAGGCAAGAAATATGATACCCATTATGCATATGAAGTCATGCAAAACATACTTCCATATTACCCATGTTGAAAAAAAGTGAGAGAAAATATGCTTCAGACTACACTTAGAATAATTCATCAGTGTTCCCTCTGTAGGTGGATAGCATTTTTCATCATGAATTTTTTTGGAACTGCTGTTGACAATTGTATTGATGAGAATAGTTAAATCATTCACAGTTGATTATTGTTGTAATATTGCTGTTAATGTGTACAATGTTCTCCCAGTTCTACTCATTTCACTTTACATCAGTTCACATAAATCTTCCCAGGTTTTTCTGAAACCATCCAAGGGCTGAAAGTATTGAGGAAGTGTGAGATTCAGGGTTGATGTGATCTTTCCAAATGATTAGATTCTAGAGGACATTATGATGGATGAAGTTCAGCAGTGCAGCCTGAAGTCCGGGAGTTAGCCACATCCTCCCAATCTCTTCACCATGAAACCCTCAGTTCAATTAAATATTTATTAAGCAATTAGTATGTGCAAGGCATCATGTTAGGTGCTAGGGATAAAAATGAAATACCTTCAAGGAACTTAAATTCTTCTGGAGGAAAGGATACACTGTCTATAACTACAATACCAGGGACATTGAGCTGGAGAGAGAGCTAACATCTGCAGCTTGCTTATCAAGCAAGACTTTAATGGATGATGTGGCCCTTGAACTTAGCCTTCAAGGAATTCCAGGATTCTGATAAGCAGGTTGGTAAGTAGGTGTGCATTCTAGCACAAAGGAACCAGTTTAGGATACAGCTAAAGAACCCTACTCTCTTTCCCCCTGCTTACCCTTCTACAAGTCTGTTCACAAGGAACCATTTCAAAGTGGAAGAGGACCTCACAGGACAAGGACTGTTTTATATATTTGTTCATTTTGTGGCCCTCCAGGACAAAAAAAGCCACCATTTAGAGGCTAGCTTTCTGGTGATATGCCTCTCTGTATTCAGCTGGGCTTGTCCTCCTGCAGACAGAAGAAGTCTAGTCTGCAACTAGGCCTTGATTCAAATCTTTCCAGCTTGGTAAAAGCTGCCAGAGCGTGCATTTTGGCCAGCATAGTCTTCTAATTATTTGCAATTAGCACATTTAAAAAATGTGATTACAAAGAATGCGGCTGAAATGATGTTTCTTGAAACCAGACACCCCTCTTGATAAGAGGTGTTTGAATTTTTGCCCAAGGTGTCTGAATTATTAATATTTCTAATGAGCGGAATCATTATTTAAAAAGTGTTGCTGAAAAGAAGAAAATGTATGGTTACTTTTTAGAGAAGGAAAAGACATTTGAGCCAGCGCTATTTTTGCTCTGTTTGCACCCTTTCATGTACCCTGAAAACTCTGCTAATCATCAAAAAACTGGGAGGGCTGCATGGAATTCTCCAGACGCATGAAAGGGTGCAAACTAAGGCATGGTCAGCATTTCTCTGTCTTCTTGTCCTTTGAGATTGTAAATATCTGCCACATCCCTAAATCTTCCCTAGACTTTCCCTTGCTGCTTATGCCTCACAAGGATTGAGGCCTTTTAAATAAGGTTCTCAGTATACAGAAGTTTTCAATCTATTAAAACTTTCTAGGCCTCAGTGGTGAGATTTGCTGAGACAATATATACTCCTCCTTTAGCAAGTAGCTTCCCCCAGATCAGGCCCATTCCGGCTATATGTGATAAGATCTAACTGTCCAGTCAAGTTAAGCCCCAGGTCCTTTCCCTCCTCACCTCCAAATTTATTGTGGGAGCCAGTACGTTTCAGATCTTTTGTAGTATATGAGAACTTACTATTGGGCTATTTGATGATACAATTTCTTTGAAAATTATGATTTAAAACTCTCATTGGTCCATTAAGAAGAACTTCTAATTTATTTTTTGAGTCATAACTAGGATGTAGTCACCAGGGCTGGAAATTTAGAGGGTACCAACACCACCACTCTCAGATATACTTCCCTTGGCTCTGGGCATACCTTCTCTCCCCAGTTCCCACATCCAGGCCTCCTTGTCCCTTCAGTAGCATAGAAGCAGAGCAGAAAGAAAATTCTTACAGTTCTAATAACACATTTCCCTTTGTATTTTACATTCTATTCATAGGGGAGGATTATTTATCTTCTTTGGTCATGAAGCACTGCTCCAATAACTACCTTAGAGGGTTAACTGCTTCCCTTAGTTTCCTTAAGATAGAAATTTGACAATATTCAACATGCCTTTATTAAGTACCTGGTATGGCCAAGAAATTACAGGCAGGGAATAAGGATAGAGGAAGAGCTGGAGATGGGGTAGAAATAAGAAAAAATACACAAGACCCAATATCTACCTATCTCATCCTGGAATTTATAATCCAATCCAAACTAATGCACATTTATTAAATGACTGCTATGAGCAAAAGCATTCTGCAGGGCATTGGATATACAAAGACAGAACAATAGCAGCAGCAACAACAAAGTAGATTCTGCCCTCTAGGAGCTTATATTCTAAGGGAGAATATAACATAAAAACATGTAAGTAATTATATATTTGAGGAGAGAGGCAGAATTAACAAAGGCAGAGCATGAAGGCAGAGAATAGAGCTCTGTGCCTGGAAGCTGGGAGACCTGAGTTCAATCAGCCCTCATATATTTCCTAGCTGCATGACCCTTGGGCAAGCTGCTTAACCTCTGTCTGCCTCAGTTTCCTCAATTATAAACTGATGATAATAACAGCATCTATACTTCAGGGCTGTTTTAAGGATTGAATGAGGTTAGATTTGTAAAGCGCTTAACATAGTACTTGGCATATAGTAGGTGTTATTAAATGCTGATTTCTTCCCTTTCTCCTCCCCACCTCCAGAGAGAGAGTGAGAGAGACAGAGACAGAGACAGAGAGAGAGACAGAGAGAGACAGAGACACACAGAGAGACAGACACAGAGACAAAGACAGACACACAGGAAGACTTCCTGTGAAAAAAGGCAAATGAGCATAACTTTTAAGCAATGTAGGGATTCTAAGGGAGAGAGTATAGAAGGAACATTGCATACTTGAAAGAAGGGAGCAGTTTTATCTGTGCAAAGATTCAAAGGTGGGAGGTAGAATACCAACTGTGGGGAAAAGTAATAAGACCACCTATACAGATAACTATAATATAAATTAGAATATAGGTCTCTAAGAGGAGCATAAAGTGCTATGAGATCAGAAGAGCGAGAAATCACCAATAATGTTAGAAGGTCTATAAGCTCATGCTTTGTATTCACAGCTTTTCAGAAGAATAGGTGTACTGGTACATCTCTTGGAAAAATTAGTACACTGTCCTTCAACTGACTGTTCCATAGACTTTTTTTCTTTTTTTGAGGGGGAAAGGCAAGGCAATTGGAATTAAGTGGCTTGCCCAAGGTCACACTAGAGCTAGTAAGTGTGTCAAATATCTGGGGCCGGATTTGAACTCAGGTCCTCCAGTGCTCTACTTGCTGCACCACCTAGCTGCCCCTCCATATAGTTCAAACCTGAGCTTCTCTGTTAATTGTCCTCATGTGGTTGGTCAACCTTAGGAGGAGAATGGAATTTTAAACACTGTGGGCTAGCAGTTCTGAAATGAGTATTTTTAGTGGTGTGGCTATGTGAACATGTGGAATTATTTCAGCTGTGTAAATGGGGTTCAACACCTCTGAAAAAGGGGCTTTATCAGATAGGATCCCACTGTATCTCAGATCCGGGTTCTTCTTTCCATATGTTAGGTTTTTTTCTTCTGTTGTCATAGGAATGGGGATACTATCATAGATATAGTTATTTGGGGAAAAATTTATTTAGTTGTTGAGATCTTGTCCCTGATTTATAAGTACCTTTCCTTTTAGGCTAAGTTTTTCCATTTTCTTGTAAAACTAATTTGGGCACAAACTATGAGAATCCCAGAGAGATGACTCCTTTCTATTTTTTTAAACCTCCAGAGAAAGGAATTCCACAACTGAAGTGTCTAATTACTTCCATTGTAGAGAAAAGCTCTTCATATCTAACCTACAGTAGACATTTCCTACTTTAGTTTAAGCCTATTAAAGGCTGAAAATATAACTAAATTAAAAAAAACCAACTAGGATGAAGCTTTGAATGAGGAAAGCCTAACAGTATTAGGGAGAAATTAGGCATGTTCATAGTATAACCCTGTGGGTTTTTAAAAAGAAATTAGTTTATCTTGTTCAATTAACAAAAATCTATCTTCTCTTCTTTCTCCCTCTTTTCTGCCATTAGGAAAAGAAAAGAAAAGGCAGTGTAACAAATATACATAATCAAGCAAAAGAATTCTCCCATATTTCCAAATAATGTCTAATTCTGCACCCTGTGTTTATTGCTTTTCTGTCAGAAAGTAGAGAGCATGCTTCATCGTCAGTGCTCTAATATTGTGGATGGTCATTGTGTTGGCCAGAGTTCTTCAGAATTTCCAAGTTGGTACTCTTTACAATGTTGTTATATAAATTGTTTTCCTGGTTCTGTTCACTTTTCTCTGCATCAGTTCATACAAATCTTTCTAGATTTCTCTGAAACTTTCCATTTCATCATTTCTTAAGGCACAATACTATTCCATTACTTTTATGTGCCATAGTTTGTGGGCATCCCCTTATCCTTTAGGTTGTTTGCTATCACAAAGAGAAATGTTCTTAATGTTTTTGTACTCATGGGTGCTTTTCCTCTTTTTTGATCTCTTTGGGTTGGGCAATCTGAATTTTCTGAGGTCATTATGATGGAAAACAATTATCATGGTTTCCTACCTGATTCTTGGGAGTCAGAGAGGTATAGATAGGACATTGAACTTATTGCCAGAAGACCTAAGTTCAGGTCCCAGCTCTGCCTCTTATTAACTGTGTGACTTTTGTGGAGACAAATAATGTCTCTGAGACTTGATTTTCTATAAAATGGAAATGATGATAATGGTTGTCCTACTGCAGTGTTTTATCAAATTTAAAGAGATATGTATATGTAAACATGCATTATTGGTGGTATGATCATTGACAGTGCTGGATGGAGTGGAGCTTAGGTTCAAATAAGTATGGTAGTTCATGGAAAACACTTTTTTTAACAGGAAAAAACCCACCATGAGATGTGGAGTAAGATGGAGGACTTGAGTTCAAATCCTATCACTTAGCATCTCGAAGTTTGTTTCCTCATTTGTAAAATGAGTGTATTGAATAAGATGACTTCCAAATTTGACTCTAATTCCTCTGATGCTATCTAATTTTTTTATCTTGTTTTATTCTCAGCAAAAATGGAAAATACTATATAGGCAGTTATCCTGCGACTAAAAAGCCTTTCTGTGCTTTGCTGTTAGAACTGTTTCAAAACTATCTCTAACCTTTATCTTTTTCAAGGTTGGTCGATGCCACATTTTTAACCTTTGCTTGTAGGTCTTATTTTTCAAAATATTGATCATATTTGTATCTTTTGGTGAGACTACTCTTATTAAGTTAGAATTGTATAATTCAGTGGGTACTCATTCTCATTCTGTGATGTCAGAGGGGACCATAGATAAATTTATAGAGTTTTATAACATCTTTCCCAAATCTTCAAAATAAAATTTATTTTTATTAAGTTGGATTTTAAAATAGACATGACATATAGCACTTTTAGGAATATGTGACAGAATCAAAGGATGATAGTGTGTCTCGGTTCCAGAAAAAATTGGAAATCATTTGTATAGCTTATTAGCTAAATATCACTTGGGAAATTGCTTCATTACTTCTCCTATCTACACCCTCATTCAATTTAATTCAATAAGCATTTATTAAGCACCTATTTTGTGTAAGATGAAACACTAAGGAATTTGCATTAAATACAAGATATTATCATTTTTATTCCATTCATTTATGTATTCATTTCCATCCCTTACAAGATTGTTCTGTAAGTCTGAGGTCATGGCATATTTTATCTACTTCTTATAATTTGTGGCAATTTGCAAGGCTAAATTTGAGTACCTTCCTTTAGAGACTTTCCTTGTCTTGGTCGTTAGTGCACTGTCCCTTCTCAAATCAGTTAGTGGAATATGATATTGGTTCCTTTGTCATGTTAGAAAGAGTTAAAAGCTCATTTTGCACTGATCTTCATTTTTTTTGGTAAACTACCCAATGCTCATTCTATCACACTACATTTCCTCTCCAATTTAAATTAAGCTTATTTGGCCCTATTGAATTTGTGAGAAGTTTTAGAATTTTGTCTCTATGGGCCCCAGCATGAGCAGCTTTTAAAAGCTTCAACTTTGCCTATGTTCTCACTCCAGCCAAATCACATGCATAATTTGGAAAGTAAACATGCTTCAAATTGGCCATATTAGGAGCCATTGAAAAGATGCTTTGCCATGCCTCACATGACATTTCATAAATGTTTTGTCTGGTGATGGTTTGTGAGATTGTAGAACTTAATTAAGTCAAATTTGGGTGGCTAATTTTGAGATTTTCTGGTGATATCGAACTGGTGTTAGAGGAAGGGCTTGGGGAAGAGGATGGAACTTTTTTCTTCCTTTAATGAAAATTAAAAACTCAGCTACCCAATGACTCCAAGCTTTTGGCTTCAAAATGAAACATAGTTAAAAAGAAAATGCCTTTGTTGACATTAAAAATCTTGGCTAACATAGGCACAATTGGATTGTTGGAGTGACACCTTCCTAGCCAACATTGAAGCAATGGTTATGACTCCACAGAAGCCACTTTGTATGGGTAAGAGTTCCTATTTAAGTTAGAACAAGCTACACGGAGACTTATGAGAGAAAGGGCTTCCTTGAATTTCCTGACCTTTACACGGTTTAATTTTGTAAATCTGCCATGGTATGAGCCATGGTCTAGGGTTTGCTGTGCTTTTGAACTTTGTTCTTTTGTGTGGTTTCTTTAATCTGGATTTAAAGGACATCACTTTTTTTTAAAGGAGAGAGAAAAATCAATCTTTCAGTTTCATCCTAGATTCAACACTATCCAAACCCTATTTCAAGGGTTTTAATCCTAATACTTAGAATGCATGGTACAATGTTTCAGAGTCTTGAGGTTAATCAGATTCTGTGTGTCCTAGAAACAAAGGTTTGGAGATGGTATGGATTTTAATAGAAAGGATACATTTATTAGCAGTACACATTAGCTCTAGCTGGGGTGCCCTAGGTAAGACATGACTTCCTGAAGAGACATATCATCATCATCCTCACCATCATCACTAGCATTTATATATACTTTGAGGTTTACAAGTTACTTTACATGTATTGTCTCACTTGATCCTCACAACTACCCTGTAAAGCAGGGGCTGTTATTATCCCCATTTTACAGATGAGGGGACTGAGTCTGAGAGAGGTTAAGTGACTGGCGCAGGGTCATGGAGCTAGTTATTGTCTATGGCAGGATTTTAACTCAGGTTTACATGACTCTAAGTTCAGAACAGGCCACAAGTATGGAAGTCCAGTACTTCTCGTGTAAAATAAACCCATATTAAGTCATTTCAGCTACAGTTACCTTCTTAAGTAATCAAGGTCCTTCCGTCTTTAGTCCCTGCCCCATAGTTTTTTTTTAGTATACTATCCCAAAGACAATGGAGCACTAGAGTAGTAGAATCTAAGGGCCCAGAGAACTGTTTAGGGTTTTGGGTGTTTGTCTTTGTATTCCTAGTGCTTAACATAGCTTAGTACTTTTTGTGGTCTTTCTGAAAAGTCAGCTGAGAAGGGCATTAGGCATTAGGGACTTCCCGTGTTTCTGCACAGTTAACTAGCTCTGGGTAGACAACTCCTCTGACAGCTGGAATTTGGAGATGAGTAGAAGGCCCTTGAGCATGATAAGTGAGATTTCATAAAAATGTCTAAATGCAAACAGAAATGCTACTGCTCACCCATGCCAGCCCTGAAGGGAAGAGAATGGGAAAATGATTAGGGCTAAGTCCACGACACATGATTCCAGAACAGCAAACTGATATATCAGGAAAGAACATTGTAGCTAGTCTGGAGACCTCCATTCTAGACATAGCTCTATCATAATTAGCTAAGTGACCTTGGGCAAGTCACACTACTTCTCTATCAATAAAATGAACAATTTAGACTAGATGGTCACAGAATCCCAAAACTTCAGAGTTTGAGTGGATCACAGTGGTCTTCTAGTCCAATATATACCAGAAAGAAATCTTCATTTTAACATGCGTTTATTCAGCCTCTTCTTGAAACCCCAATGAGGTGAAGGAGGGGGAAAGGAGCACCACCTCCAGAGGCACCTCATTTCACATTTGAAAAACACAATTTCCCAGAAGTTTTTCTGACATTATGTCAAACTTTGCCTCTCTTAGTGACTTTTGTCTGGTCTGCTCTCTGGGACCAGACAGAACATGGGGGCAGAGTAAGCACAAATTTATGGAGCCATATCAGGAAGGCACAGGTCTGGGGAATATCTGCTTATGGGTAATATTAGATTATAGATTATTTGCCTTGACATCTTTGCTCTCCCTGAGGCATGGTCAATATAACAATTTAATTATAGGCAGCCCTGCTGATCTTCTGGGTCTCTCCTGCTGGACAGGGCCATTTTTTGGCTGATTGCTCTTCTTCTGGTCTGTGAAAAGTGTTAAGCTCTTTGGCAAAAACAGAAACCCTAAGTTTGGGATCTGTTTGTAGAGAACTATTCCTTTGGTTGAGCTCAGGCAGCTTGTTCTCTCCTGAGATCTCAGTGCTCAGCTCAGTTTAGATTCACTTCCTGCTCAGCCCTTCTCTGAGCCCTGAGTTCAACTGTGATTATTAAGTTCCACTCCAGTCTTAGCTCTCTTCTGATCCATATACTCAGAACAGCATTTAGTAGCAGGTGGCAAGCATTTTTACTTTTTCCAGTCAGCTATTCCAACTAGCAGATAAATGTGCAAGTTCTGAGGTCTGTTCACAGACCTGATTAGAGGTCTCTCCTGGTCTCAGCCTTAAGGAAAATTTTTAGATTCAGCTTTAAGGTCTGTTCTGACACACTGAGAGGTTTGGTATTAACCAAAACTGCTCCAAGGCAGCATCACCTCTATCTCATGGTGAGAAACCAGAATACACATTTCTGCCAGTCAAGCTACAACTAGGCAATATCTATTTGATTTTTTGTTGAGTTGTTTCAGTCATATCCAACTAACTATTCATGACCCCATTTGGGGTTTTCTTGGCCAAGGTACTGGAGTGGTCTGCCATTTCCTTCTCCAGCTCATTTTATAGATGAGAAAACTGAGGTAAACAGGGTTAAGTGACTTGCCCAGGGTCAGAAGCTAGTATTTGATTTACAGTTACCGAATAGTTCCAGGTATCTAGTAACCTAAAAATGCCTATATCAATCACATGCAAATTAGCTGCCAAGAAACAGAAAATGTTAACTATTTTTATTTTGAATGAAAGTCTTTTATCTTTAGGATGCTTTCTCAGTTTTTTTTTATAAACTGTCCTTGTTTATGACTCTATTAAGAAAATTGTCCAAGTAAGAAAGGCATACCACCTTATAGAGGACAAAGGCAGTTGGTGCACAAATCTCCTGTTATAGTGACCCACATAAATCTAGGCTGCTTGCATGCTTTTCTAGACTAGTGATATTAGTGACATGAGAACACTTGGTTGTATAGATAAGGAAATGCCTCCATATTTTCACCTGAAAAAGGATTGGTTAGACTAGGTGATCTCTTAGTTCCCTTCTAGCTCTACAATTCTGTGACTTTATAATCTTTTAAAGATTTGGTCTTTGCCTACCCTACTTTAAATCTTCTCCTTGGGACTTTCTTGCCCAGAATGGCATATTGTCTATCAAACAAATGACTATGTCCTTCATTTTTGTCAACAAGTTAGTATATTATACAGAGTGAAAATTGATTACTTACCTTAGTTTGTTGATTTGGAAGGTAGGCAGCATGGCACAATAGAAGAGAGTATTCAGTTTAGAACCAGATTTTCTGGATTCAGGTGCTGGCTCTATCACTTGCCACTTGAAAGATTTTAGATAATTCCCTTAACCTCTCCAGCCTTAATTTCATCATCTATAGAGAGGGATTTGGGTTTGAACTAGATGACCATCAAGATCTCTTCTGGATCTAAATCTATGAAACTATTCTGTGGATGAATGAATTAAGTTAGTTTCTTCTCATTGTGGAGTAAGGAACATAGTTTTTTCCTTCAGAAAAAAAATATCCCTTGTGGTACAATTTTTAATGGGAATTCTTTGAATAACAATTTCTTATCTATTTGCAGCCAAGAGTTTGTATGAAGGAAGTGGGAGGGGTGTGTTTAGCCTGAAGAAAGAAAAACTACTCATTGGGGATAAGATAGCTGTCTTCAAGTAATTTGAAGATTGCCAAATGGAAGAGGGATCAGACTTGTTCTATTTGACAACACAGGGAAGAGCTAGAGGCAGTGGAAATTGCTGAGAGGCAAGTCACCAAGAGGCAGAACAAACTTTGTCAAAGTTAGAGTTTTTTTATTGGAAAGTAGAATGGGATCTCTCGGGAGGTATTCGATGTCCTATCCATGTATGACCACTTGTGAGTCTATTGTAGAGGGAATTCCTGTTCACATATAGGCTAAACTAAATTATCTCTGAGATCCCTCATAATGGATTCTCTGATTTTGCTTAAACTAACTTTGAAGTGATACAAAAATTCTTTGTCACATCCTGGGAAACTGTGACATCCTACAGATATGTGTGAGCCTGGCCCGGGAAAATGCCAATACCAGAGGGAGGCAGAGGAAGGATTTCTCACCTCCAAGCTGAGAGAACATGAAGCTGGAAGGGGAATATGGGGCCCAGTGATTAAGAACTGCCAAAAGACATTAATGCCTACTTAATTTAGAATCTCAGTCCACAGAGAAGACCCTTCCTTGACTCATTTCTGTATTCCAGAGAGGAGTAAGAGTTTAGACATCAGTATGCCTGTGGCAGGTTAAGGGAAACAAACTTCATAGGGGAAACACATGGTATAGGGAAAAGAGAGATGACTTTGCAGTGAGAGAATCCACCTCTTGATTCTGACAACTTATACTTATGTCACTATTGGCAAGCCAGAGCCTCAGTTTCTTTATCTATAAAATGTGTGGATTGTCATATCTGTGAACAGCATGTCAGACCTCCAGTGGGCCAACAGGATGCACAGGTACAAGCCACCTGCCACAGAAAGCAACCTGGCCCCAGAGGATCTGATCGTGGACTACATGAACCTGCTGGGAATGATCTTCAGCATGTGTGGCCTCATGCTCAAGTTGAAGTGGTGTGCCTGCATTGCTATTTGCTGTTCCTTCATCAGCTTTGCCAACTCTCAAAGCTCTGAAGACACCAAGCAGATGATGAGCAGCTGCATGCTCTCCATTTCTGCTGTGGTGATGTCCTACCCCCAGAACCCCTGGCCTATGACACCTCTGTGGTAGACAACAATCTCCTAGCTCTTCAGCCTGGACCTCAGGAACTCCTCCTTCTCTTTTTCCTCTTTCACTTTGCTGTAGGATCAAGCCTTTACAATGTAGAGTGTGCATGTGTGTGCGTATGCATGTACATGTGTGTGTGTGAACTTGTACTATAATCCACATAAGTGGAGGGAGAAAGTCATAGATCATCACAATCCTGCAGTCTCTTGCCTACATCCCCTAGTGGGTTAATAAGTCTCTTCTTGATCTCCATCTAACTGTGCTTGGTGAAACAACTGCGTCTAGGTAGTTATTGTGTTTAAAGAAAAATCGACAGGAAAATGAGACACATCTTTCACAGTTCCATGGAGAACTATTATCACAAGAACCTATTCACTGGAGTGTCCCAGAGAGATGGAGGGAGGAGTCATTTCCACTTTCCTCCCAAACAATGCTATGTCATAGATTTTCTTGACCCGATGGAGTATAGTTTTGTGTGTGATACTCATGCATAATGCTGAGAATAATAATGACTGCTATCATTTACACAGTACTTTTTGTGTGCCAGGCACTGGGCTAAGTGTGTTACAACGATCTCATTCTATTCTCACACCAACTGGTGGTATTATATTCTCCATTTTACAAGTGAAACAACTGAGGCAGAAGTTAAGCAACTGGCCCAGGGTCACAGAATTAGTAAGTGTCTGAGGCCAGATTTGAACTCAGGTTTTCCTGATTCCAGTCCTTGTGCTCTATCTACTGTGTCACCTAGCTGCCAGGAAGCATTATTGATCTTTTAGGAGTACTTATTTTTCACATAGAAAAATCCAAATCTGGTTAGGGGCAATGTTATGTGAAAGTTACCTGTCAATTGAGGAAGAAATGCAAAATATACATTTTACCAAATGGGTGATGACAGCCTGCATAGAATACTAAGAATATCTGCATTTGAGATTGTGGAGGACAATCTCTGCAACAAAATGTAGGTTGGGCACAGTAGGAAGACTTCATTTTGGTTCTTGAAGTGTCCATTTTTTGGTGGAAGAAGGAGAAGTGCTGTTTTAGCAGTATGTTTTGGAAGAGGATGTTTATATAGCTCAGGATGTCATTCAGGGCTTTTAAAAACAGTGTAGCGGCCTTTTCTATTTCACAGGCCCCTGCATGATACAGCTTCTCCTTCCATTCTTGCCCATTTTCTATTCCCCAACCGGCCTGAACTCTCAGATGTGTTAACAGATGTTTCATGCCATCTAAAGACATAAGGAGAGGAAACGAAAAGAAATAGTTGAATCCAATCTCCTTTTGCCTGTCATCCTCTTCCATCGTGGTTCATCTTTTTCTCTCCCTGTCCTTCATTCTGTGCTTTATTCTGCAGCACTCTGGAGTCCCTTTTCTCTTACTCTTTCATTTATTTATTACTTTTAATTGTTGTTTTTTTGTTTGTTTTGTGTATTTCTCATTTTGAATGTGGTGGGAAAGGTCAGCTGACAGAAAATGGGCTGCCTGCCACTGATAAGACCTTGAACTGGAGGCCTTAAAAGTCTTTCTTCCCCATAGACAAAGTCTATTCTATCTCCAGGAAATTTTTTAAAAATTGTATATGCACATATAGACATCTATGTGTGTATGTATATATATGCATACACAATACATAGTATATATTGTGTATGCATATATATGTACACACACATACAGAAAGAAACAGAGACGGAGAGATAAAATAATTTAATGTGAATAAAATGAGCAAGGGAGCACATGCAGACATCTGTTGAATACCATTCACCTGTAGCCCTCCACTCTGTGTAGACCCTGCCCAATGCAAGCATCCATGATGAGTCCCTAATATACAAACACTACTGTTAAAAGCAGAAGTGACTTTGTAACTAAGGGAGTACAATTTAAATGAAACAACTGGAGTATCTCCTAGAATAATACAAGGGTTAAGTTTGGGAACCTCTCCCCCCGCGCCACATGCTCTCTGCCTTTTATTGTGTTTGGTATTAACTCAAAGGCAAAGCAACTATAGTGGAAGAATACATAGGCCAGGAGTCAAGAGACCTGAATTCCCTACTCAGCTCTGCCAATTAACTGGTTGGTTTTTTGTTGTTGTTGTTCAGCCGTTTTCAGTCACATCCAACTCTTCCTGACCCCATTTTCTTGGCAAAGATACTGGAGTGGTTGCCATTTCCTTCTCCAGCTCATTTTACATATGAGGAAACTGAGGCAAACAAGGTTTAGTGACTTGCTCAGGGTCACTCAGCTGGTACGTATGTGAGGGCAGATTTGAACCCAGGAAGATGAGTCTTCCTGACTCTAGGCCCAGCACTCAATCTACTGCACCACCTAGCTGCCCTGAACTAGCTGTTTAGAGTTGACCAAATTGTTGAACCTTCATGGATTTAGAACACACAAATACATGCACACATGCACACATTCACACACATACATACACCACCCACACATGCTTACTCACACATTTAAACACATACTCAGACAGATTCACAGATTTATACACATACACGTGCACTCATGCAGACATACACATTCACACTCACACACATATACACAATCACACAATACACTCACACACATAAACACCTATATACACACTCACACACATACATGCACATAAACACATACATTGTATACCCTCCCCCTTCTCCATACCCATACGTATGCAGAAGCTCAACCTAAAACTATGAACAACTTTCTAATCTAGAAGCTTTATCACAGCTACGCTCTCCATGCTGTCTAGTCTTTTGTCATGTTTTGCTAGTGGAAAGGTTTTTCAGTCTATAAAGTATTTTTTGATGAAAAGTTTGGCAGATCTACTGGAGTGGTTTAGGACAAGGATTCTTAACATTTTTGTGTCCTCTTTGGCAGTCTGGTGAAGCCTATAGACTTCTTTTCAGAATAATGTTTTTAAATTCCTAAAATAAAACATATAGGATTACAAAGGAAACCATTTTTGTTGAAATATCTTTTACCCCATTCAAGTATGCAGACTAGATTAAAAACCTTTGGCTTAGATAGACTCTACTGTATTGTTTCTCAAAGCCCTTTCATATCAATTATTTCATTTACTGAGTCTGTCTTTTTAGTGTTTTGTTAAGGATCTTGCCTCCATTAACATTCTAGGATACTAAAATATAAACTGAAAGCTGGGTTAATGCAAAGCTCTGGTAAATATAAAGTTATTCTATTAACAATGCATATTGTGATCCCACAGTGCATAGAGTACTCTGTTGGGCAATGTGAGGAATTATAACAGATAGTTCCTGATGTTGGGGAGTTTAGAATTTAATAGCAAGTGAGGTAAGCACTTCAAAAATTACATATTCTAGAAATCCCCAACTCACAAATGCGCTGTGTTCCAAAAGTTACAAATCAGTTGTTTGGGACTCAGCAATAGATTTTTTTTCCTAGAGGGTAAAAATATTACGTGCTCTTTGAGTTCCCAGTCTAGCCCTCATGTATACAGTTTATGTACTGTCATTCAGAGAGTGAACAAATATCAAATGTGTATGATGTATATCACATCATGCTTCAGTTAACTCCAGTTCTTTTTATACCCTGGTTCTAGTCTTCTGGTAATTATTTTGGCATTTCTTTTGTCCTTATTTGTAGCTGTTCCTTTGTTGCTTTTTTTGTCCTTTACAAGTTGAGTCTCCAGGTAATGTCTTAGCTTTGAGCTTTACCCAGATCCGAAAATAACAGGCAGTCCTGCCCAAGATTCCCAGCTGGGGCAGATATGCAGTGCCATGCCAACTGCTGGCTACACACTACCATTTTAATTCATGAATGTCATTGTAATTTGCAATGAAAAAAGTATATTGGTAGAAACTCTACTGTTGCCTTGTATAGTATTTCAGTTATATTATGAGTTATATAGGCATTTGTAGCCTAGCCTAGGAATCTAAGGATTACATAATGTTCTGTCTAACCAACATTTGTTAAATGCAAGGCACTGTGAGGCATACAAAGATGAACAAGGAACGTCCCCTCCTTTCAAAGAATTTTCAATATAGTAGGGGAGAAAGGGCATACACAAATAAATTTAATACAAGGTAGAAAGATATGACTGCTAAAGGAGGAGCACAAGCAAAATGCTATGGGAAAATGATATTTCTATTTCCACCTCATAATTTGGAACACAAGGAACATTTCTTTCCTTTCATAGTAGCTTCAGTTACCTCTGGCATCATGCAAAGATGGAATTCTTCTCCCCTTTCTACCATATTCCCTCTTCCTAACAAGAAGAGAATGTCATGTGTTGGGGAATACTTCTTGCTCTTCAAAATCCCAAGAGACCCCAAGCTTGATGTGTCCTCCATTTGTATATATTGCATATTTCTAAGCTGAGTGCTTACAGTGACAATGGTACACGTACAGGCAAATAATATGTATGTATGTATGTATGTATGTATGTATGTATGTATGTATGTATGTATATGCCAAGGGTCAGCTAGGTGGAACAGTGGGTAAAGTACTCGGCCTGAAATCAAGAAGACTCATCTTCATGACTTCTAATCTGGCCTCAACTACTTTCTAGCTGTGTGACCCTGGGCAAGTCACTTAACACTGTTTGCCTCACTTTCCTCACCTATAAAATGAGTTGCAGAAGGAAATCGCAAACCATTACAGTGTCTTTGTCAAGAAAACTCCAATTGAGGTCATGAAGGTTTGGACATGGCTGAAAAATGACTGAATAATAATAAAAATATATATATGCTGTGTGTGTGTATGTGTGTGGCATAAAGATGTTCATCTAGATCTTTCTTATGCATAATGTTTTATTTTCTTTATTTTTGTTTTGTTTTTTATTGTTATGAAGTTGATAATCATCGGCGAACATGATAATTTTCGTATACAAAAAGAGGTTAAAACCATCAATCTCTCTCATAGACAGCTTTGTAAATATACATAATAAATTTAGGAATGAACTTCCAAAATTGTCTTGCTTGTCTATGTTTAGGTTTTGAGTAAATATTTACTATTGATAATGATGATATAATCCTATATATCTATATTTACTTTGTATTTATATTTGTATAGACAGATGTGTGTGTGTGTGTGTGTGTGTGCATGTGTGTGTGTGTGTGCGTGTGCGTGTCTGTACCCATGCTTGAGCCAGGTGGTATTATGCTTGGAAGTCTCTTGAAGGAGATGGGAGGCGTATAGGAAGATGGCATGTCCAATTGCTTAGAGGTTGTGTGTATACCAGGGATAAATGGATCAGCTTTCCTGGAGCAAAAATCATAAGTCAATGTGCAATAGACAGGATGAATACTATGAGATCAAAAGCAGTTGATAGCAAACATTGAAAGGTATGACAAGGAACCATAAATGAAATAGCGCAACTTTTAATTAAGACAGGATAGCTAAGTAAGTAACAAAGGGAAATTCCCCCCAAACTCAGAAGGGTTTAAATTTCCTACAGATTCCTGTGTTAGTGGTAGGAGAGGAAACACTCCTAGATGGCTCGCAATCCTAGGATTAAGTCTTGGCTGATATACCTCTGATCACTCTCCTAGAAAGCAGCTATGCATTTTTATTTCTTGACTCCACCTTGACAATTGCTTTTGCTCACTTCTTCTGTAGTCTCCTGCAGAGTAGTCCTCGTCTGCCAGAGGCCTTCTTCTTCAAAAGGAATGTTCTTGTTCCCTGGTGAGATAGCTTAGTTAACCTCACCCAGCATAGGACAAGTCTCCCCCTCCCCAGCCCCGCCCCCAACCTGCCCACCAATCTACCTCACCATTCCTTATAGCAATTTCCCAGGCTCAATTGATACTTAGATTTTGTTATGTAAATAACATCCAACTTCCATCATGCCCCTGGCAGCTAGCACCAGGGAGATGAAAAACACCCTAAAATTTCTAGAAATCACAAGGATATATTTAGGATACATTGAAGGGATGAGCAGAGCTGGTGACTTGTTGGCCTTTATTGCACTATGACCAGGTAACTGTCCTCTTTACTTATAGACAGATTCGGTAGGGGGAAAAAGATAGCAAATCTTTAAAAAATTGTTGTAATAAGGCCTGAACTTGCTTTTGTGGCTTGAAAATATTATGCTAAGGTTGTAGATGAGTACGAAGAAGGTATTATCTAAAATTTCCACTTTATTTTATGCAAGTCAGGTTCGGACAAGAATTTTTTTGTGTGTGAACTGCTATGGGCTGTCAGTCTGTCAGAGGGTTTTTTCCCCTTTAAAAATTTTTCATTAGATGCTCTCTTGACCATACTTAAATGTAGCTTTCCCAAGTGCTTGGATTCCATAAAATCTCTTCCTTTTAATTTAACATGAAATTTGGCACTCAAATGCTGAAATAACCTCAGTTGCCAAGGTTGGAGTTGCCTTATATTAAATGAATGACAGGATTTTGTTGATGGATTAGATTAAAAGCATATCCCTTTACCAGTCTTTCCTATTTTTGCCCTTTGAAAGGTGATAATGTGTTGAAAGTAAAGAAATTTAGAGCCAAATGAAAGGAAGTAATTGAGTCCTGTTAGACTCTGATTTCTGGATGAAGTTTGCTTGCAAATACCATGATAATAGATGGCTTGAATACATTTAGTGAGATATAAGATCCCAGTAGCTCATAAAGGTCATCAATATAATTAAGAAGCATTTGTAAAATACCTGTCTGTGTATAGTATTCTTCTAGTGAGCCACTGGAGACCTCTGACTTGACTCTGTTTGTGTAAGTTTGGGCACACTTAATAAAGTGAACTTCAGTTTATCCTAAATCCAAACAAATGTAAAGTTCAAAGTATTCTTTTCACAGTTCTGTACAATGATTGATGTTCATAATAATGACTCTGAAGGCCACAAGACTCAAGTCTTTCTTCAATGATCAAAATGCTCAGTACAGTTTTATGTGAACTGTATTTTATTGCATTAGAAAACCTATGAAAGGACTTTTAAAAGTATATCATGTTATGCAAATGAACATACTGTCTGGTTATTATTATCATAATTATTTTGACCAGTTCAAAATGTAGTCATTCTTGGCTAGTGTATTGGACAACTGTCAGATGTTCAGAATAATCCATTAGCCTACCACCTAATTCCCAAGCAAATCTGGGTAAACAGAATTTTGTTTTCATTGCTTTTGCATCATTATGACTTAGTGATTAGCAAGTTTGGGACAATGACTGCCCCAAAGTCAATAGATAAAAGAAATCTATTAGAACTGCTGACTCCACCATAAAGCTCTGCCAGATTCCATGTGACCCTAGGTCCACCTCTTTGTACTTTGGTTCCACCATGTCAAAAATGCTGATGGCAATCTTGATCTATCGGTTAGTGGTCCGTTTCAATACCTTGCATGAATGAGGATAATTAAAATAGTATGATCTTGGGATCAGCTGGCATTTGTTCTTTCTCATGCCTGGGATGGTCTTTTATCTCAAACAAGGTCAAAGGATTTCACTGATGGAACTCACCTGGCATTCCTGGAAAGATTTAGCATCTTAGTTTTTGTATAATCATATCCATCATGAATGGCTATGCAGCCTACCAAACCAGTCCAAGCAGACCAACTCAACTCCAGGTTTTGTGCTCCTTTCAATAAATATATCAGTACCTTGAGTGGTTGTCTTTCGTGAGTAAGGCACAATGCTTTCATTAGACAATTTCAATGATCTCAGTTCAAATTCAGGCTATGGTTTTGTCTCCTTAAGCTATCCAGGGACTAGCAGTGTATGAAGATTTCTGTAAAGGTTTGGGGGATAATTTTGACTCAGGTGGAGACCTGTCATCAACATTACTAACCAATTTTGGGGGGACTAGGCCTGTGATTTTACTGGTAGAGACAGCACCCAGATGAGGAAACTCTGTCTACTAAGCAATTTAACACTTTGTCTGCAATCTATAATCTTAGAGAGTGACCTACAACTGAGAAGTTGAGTGACTTGTCCATGGTTACAGAGCTAGTATGTGTCAAAGGCAGGAGTTGAATTCAGGTCTCCTTGGATACAAGTCTGGCACTATATCCACTACTCCACAGCCTGTATGTGTCCAAGGCAGAATTTGAACCCAGGGCTTCTTGGATCCAGGGCTAATTCCATATCCAGTATGTCATAGCTGTTTCTCCTCTATCAAAAAGCAGTTAATGAAAGCACCCATAATGAAATGCCTTATGTATATCATTACAAATCAGCTTTCCCCACAATTTCCATCTTGTTTCTGGACTTGTGGTTACATGAGTTATATGCCTCATGTTCCTAATACTCATAGTTCCCACAATTTGCTCTACAATTGATTGAAAGTGTTTTTTAAATACTTGAAAATATCTGTGGCAAATCCAGGCCTAAAGAGCAGAGCAGGGTTTCTATACAAGCTGCTGGTGGACACAAGAAAGGTAAAATATTCATTCGGAGATTTTCAAATTTATTTTTCAAAATTTCAAATTTACTTTTCAAAAAAATTACTTAACACCCTCCCCCCCAAACCCGTTAGGTTAAGTTAACCCTTATTTTTTTCAGTGTCCCCCAATTGCATTACCCCCCATCATTCCAGTGCCCCCAAGAAGGTGGTATAGCCCACTTTGGGAAACAATGCAGTGCATGAAGTATTGGGGAAATGCTAGGTATTGTTAGGTATTCTAAGCAGTCCTTAGAGATGCATTTGCAACTACTGCAATAACTCTACAGGAAGGATAGTGCTTAAAACCTTTTGAGATCCCCGAGAAAACTCTATGGAAAGAATCATGATGGTCTGCCCCCAGAAAAGGCTCTGGAAGCTGTCTGCAATGAGGAAATAATTATAATACCCACTTTGCCCAGTATCAGTAATATGCTTTATTCTTTATTAGCATAAGTAAACTTTTGATACACATAGGTTTTCTTTCCTAATTTTACTCCCTCATGACTCAAATCAAATGAGTGTTTTTTTAAATGTAGAACTGTATTCTTTTAAGATTCCCCTTTTCTATCTGTCCTAAAACCCACTTTCATTTCTTCTCATCTGTTACTTGGTTTGAGTTTTCACTAATCTTGGCTTCAGTTAAAATCATTCTATCCTTGGTCATGTTGGAGCAAGGCAATTTTATCCTCACCAGTACATCTGAGCCTCTGAAATATTTATTTCATTTTGAAGAGAAGCAAATGTACATTAGTTATAAAAGATGTGGCTCAAGCATTTGGGATTTGCACCTTTGAATTGACCACAGTGTCCTTGTTCTTATCTATGAACAGGTTTTTAATCACCTTGCTTCTAGTGCCCTCCACTGAAAGCTTTAAGAAGGCTGCAGAAATGGAAGACTAGCCTCATTTAACAAAATAGCAAATTTTCATTGTGTCATAAAAGGTCTTATTGATCTTGTCCAGGAATTGACTGGAGAGCTTTTTAATAGGCTACCACCATGTCTGGACTTGAAGACCAGACCCCAGAAGGATTAACAAAAGAGTAGATAGGCCACAATGAGTGAA
The DNA here is from genome assembly GCF_011100635.1 of Trichosurus vulpecula. Classification (NCBI taxonomy): domain Eukaryota; kingdom Metazoa; phylum Chordata; class Mammalia; order Diprotodontia; family Phalangeridae; genus Trichosurus; species Trichosurus vulpecula. The sequence continues at coordinate 235,889,497 of NC_050580.1, forward strand.
GGGCGTTGGGAGGGGAGGGAGTCAGGAATGGGGATTAGCGTGGCGAAGAGAGATTCAAATTTCTCAGTTGGAAGGTTTTTTTTAAGAGAAATATAAAGATTCTTTCCTACTCTCTTGATAAGTGATAGCTCTGTAGTTTATGAAGGATGAGACAATATTTTGTCATTCTGCTTTCCCCTGCTGTGTCTCACCACCAATTTTAGCCGTTGAGCTGTCCAGTGCTGAAAGAGGTGAGGAAGGGAGTTTACAAATGTCTTTGCCACCCCTAGAGTGGTGAATTTAGCTATTCTAAGATGCCAAGCTATTTAATGGAATTTCTGGTTGTCAGTATTGTATACGTGGGGGACTCCATCTGTGCAACCCCAAGGGACTACCTCTTCTTTCCACCTGTTCACTCCCTTTAAGAGCCAGCTCAAAGCTTTCTTCTATAAAGCTTTTCCAGATCATGTCAGCCCACATTGAAGTATTCCCCTCTTGAACTGCTATGGACCATGTCTGTACCATTCATTCTACTTCAATTTAATTGAATTTAAAATGCATTTTAGGTACCTACTATGTGCCAGGCACTGTGCCAGAGATTTGGAATACAAAGGCAAAAATCAAATAGTCCTTGCCCTCATGGAGTTCGTATTCTGCCGAAATTAATTCTAGTTTTGCTTTTAAAGCCTTGGATATCATTTCATTTGGTCTTCTAATTTGGCATTTAATGCTCTGATATGTCACGTATTGTGGCATTGAACTGTTTTATTTACATTTACACTTTACAATATTTAACTTTTCATTTCCTGAGTTTACAACTACACTACATTTTTTTTGGTATCCCCCTCCAATGGAGAACAATGGCGTGTGTGTGTGTGTGTGTGTGTGTGTGTGTTACTTCTTACATTTCTATTCATTGTATGGAGTGGATTGGAGGTAGACTTTGCCAGTAACCTCTTCCATTCTACTGTACATCAGGTGATTTCCTGTTTTTGAAGTATCATCCCCAAGAGGCCACAAACAAAGAGTGGCAAATTTGGTACTGATTTTAATCTGTGGGTGTCAATGCCAAAAATAAATAATAATAATAAAGCCTCAGTTCCTTTCTAGCACCAAATCCAGAGGACAATGAAACCATCCCAATTGGATGGCATTCTGTCAGATTCTGAATAATCCCTATGCTTTCATAGTCTTATATGATATAGTAGAATAAAAGACTAGATTTTTTTTTGAGTCAAAAGACCTGGGTTTGAATCCTGCCTCTGCCACTTAGTGCCTTTGTAGCTTTGCCCTAGTTTCTTAATTTCTCTAGGCCTCAATTTTCCCATTTGTAAAATTATGGGAGTAGACAAGATGACCTCTAAGATTCAGCTCTTTGATGAAGATGAGGGTGAAGTCAGAATTAGAATGTATCTTAGAGATTATCTATTTTTGCCTACCTGTTTTCTAGATATACAAACTGAGTCCTAAAGAAATTAAGTGACTTTTTCAAGATCATACAGGTTGTAAAAAGCACGGCTTATGTTTGAACTTGGGTCATTTCACTATAGAGCTAGTGCTCTTTCTAGAATTCTAGAACCCTAATCTGCCTCTGGATTCATTGTGATTATTTTTGACAATTATTAGCATTTGTAGAGTCATCATCATTTCATTATTACCATTATTATAATTCTTGTCATTGTTATCCAGTCCTTGTTAAGCCCTCAGAATATCCCAGATACTGCCACAAGTCTGCATTTAGGATTCCAAACTGACTTCAATAATGTTTTTTATTAGCTTCACTAAAGGAACCAGTTTCAAAAGGAAAACCAGATAGAAATGCAAATGATCATTGAAAGATTGCTCCTGGGGTGGAGCCAAGATGGCTGCATGAAAACAGCATCTTACCAGAGCTCTCTTAGAAGGTCTGTCAGATTCCTATAAAAAAGTGAATTTGAGCAGATTTGAGAGAGTTAGAAACCATGAGCAGTCTAAGTGGGGCAAATTTCCAAGCCAGGAGAGTCTGAAAGGCCGAAGGAACGAATCTGTAGGCTTGGAGAGCGCTCAGCGTGTGGAGCTGCTCCAGACAGCACCAAAGAGGAAGCGGCTGGGCGGGAAACTCACGTGGGAGACAGGCTAAGAGAAAGCTGGGCACTCGAAACCAGCGGAGATCCCCAGGCCTCCCAACACAGGACTGCAGTCTGTGGAAGCCACGAGAGGCAGTGCATCCGGCCATGAGACATCAACTCCTGAGGCTTGCAGCCCAAAGGTATGAAACGTGGCTTCTTGAACTTCCGGGAGACATCATGGCAAGGTAAATGGCTCTAATCCCTCCCCACCTCACCCAGAGAATTCCTCGGAAAAAAAGAACACTGGAATAGAGGAGACAGAAGTGGGGTTTAGTGGCCAAATAGTAGAAGTTCATTAGTCCCAGAGGGGCAGAGCCAGCAGGGGTCAACACCAGGACCCCAGACGTAATCTTGCTCCCCCAGGGGAAGTGCGGACACCAGCTCAAACAACAAAGAGCTGAGACCATTGCTGAAGAGCAACAGTGCTGGAGAGCAACCCTAGGGAAAGAGACATCAGGGAGCCAGACCCCCCCCCCCCACCTCAGGAAACTGAAGGCTATAATTCACAAAGCCAACAACTAGACTCACAATCCCCAGAATAAGAAAGCTGGGACAGAGAGCCCTGAGCCCCAAAAGCAGAAATTTATTGTAAAGCCAGGAAGAGGCTAACCAACATGAAGAAGAACACAAAAAAACTGAGGACCATTGATTCTTTTTATGGAGACAGGCACAATCAAAATACCAATTTGTAAGAGGATAGCAATGACACTATAGCCACATCTGATACTGCAAAAAGTAATGTGAACTGGTCTCCAGCCCAAAAAGCATTACTGGAAGAGCTAAAAGAGGATTTTAAAAACCAAATTAGGGAGGTAAAATAAAAAATGGAAAAAATGAAAAAAAAATCCACTGATGAAATCAAGTCCCTAAAGAATAAGATTGGCAAAATGGCTATGGAGATTCAGAATCTAAATATAGAAAATGACACCCTGAAATGTAAAATCAACCAATTGGAAAAGGAGACTCAAAAGCCAAAGGAAGACACTAACTCCTTAAAAATTAGAGTTGAGCAAATGGAAGCTAATGAATCTAGGAAGCATCAAGAAATAGTAAAACAAAATGTAAAGAATGAAAACATAGAAAAAACATGAAATATCTCATTGGGAAAACAACTGACCTGGAAAATAGATCCAGGAGAGACAATTTAAGAGTTATTGGTCTACTGGAAATCCATGATGAAAAGAAGAGCCTTGACAGTATCTTCAAAGAAATTATCAAAGACAACTGCTCAGAGGTCCTAGAACCAGAGGGCAAAATAGTCATTGAAAGAATTCACCGATCACCCCCTGAAAGAGATTCCAAACTGAAAACACCAAGAAATATTATAGCCAAATTTCAGAATTACAAAGTCAGGGAGAAAATACTTCAAGCAGCCAAAAAGAAACAATTCAAATATCATGGAACTACAGTCAAGATCATGCAGGATCTCTCAGCTTCCACATTAAAAGACAGGAGAAATTGGAATATGATATTCCAAAGGACAAAGGAGCTGGGACTACAACCAAGGATCAACTACCCAGCAAAACTAAGCATAATTTTTCAGGCAAGGAGATGGACATTCAATGAAATAAGGGAATTCCAGACCTTCCTGATGAAAAGGCCAGAACTCAATGGAAAATTTGATCTCCAAATACAAAACTCAAGAGAGACATAAAAAGGTAGACAGGGAGAAAAACCCCCAGAAACCTTATTAATCAATAAGGGCAAATTATTTACATCTTTATATAGGATTATATCATCTTATATGTGTTTTATATATATATATATATATATATATATATATATATATATATAACATATATATATATATATATATATATATATATATATATACACACATATATATGTCAGTCTTGAGAATAGTACACCTATTATGACAACTGAAAGGGATACACATAGATTATGAATGCCTGTATAAAATAACTGATATAAGGATAAAAAATATAATTAAGAGATGTAAAGGGAGGGCTATGAGAGAAGAGGTAAGGAGGTAGTAGAAAAGGGTTAATTACACCAAATGAAGAGGCACAAAAACATACTATAGTAGATGGAAAGAAGGGAGGGAGAAGAGCAGTATTTGAGCTTTACTGTCATCTGATCTGGTTCAAGAAGGGAATAACATAGCCTAATAAGTATAGAGATCTAACTTGTCCTACAGGAAGTAGGAGGGGAAAGGAGGAAAACAGGGAGGGGGGTGGTCAGAAGGGAGGGGAGAAGTAGCAAGTGGGAAATGGTAAGATAAGGGAGGGGAATAAAGAGGGAGGGTAAACTGAGGAAGGCAGCAGTCAAAAGCAAAACTTTGTTGAGGAGGGGAAGGGGAAAGGGAGAAATAAAAGCATAAACAGGGGGAAATAGGGTGGAGAAAAAGATACAGATAGAAATCATAACTGTGAACATGAATGGGATGAACTCTCCCATAAAATGGAAGGAGATAGCAGAATGGATTAAAAACCATAATCCTACAATATGCTGTTTACAAGAAACACATTTGAAACAGGAGGATACACACAGGGTAAAGGTAAAAGGCTGGAGTAAAATATATTGCACCTCAGCTAAAGTAAAAAAAGCAGGTGTAGCAATCCTAATCTCAGACAAAGCAGAAGTAAAGATAGATTTAATTACAAGAGATAAGGAAGGACATTACATCCTGCTAAAAGGCACCATAAACAATGAAGCAATATCATTGTTTAACATATATGCACCAAGTGGTATGACATACAGATTCTTAGAGGAGAGGTTAAGGGAGTTACAGGAAGAAATAGACAGCAAAACTATAATATTGGGAGACCTCAACTGAACTTGATAAATCTGACCTCAAAATAAATAAGAAAGAAGTTAAGGAGGTAAACAGAATTTCAGAAAAGGCAGATATGATAGACCTCTGGAGAAAACTGAATGGGGAGAAAAAGGAATATACTTTCTTCTCAATGGTACATGGCACATACTCAAAAATTAACCATGTGCTAGGGCATAAAAACCTCACAATCTAGTGCAGAAAGGCAGAAGTAGTCAAATCATACTTTTCAGATCATGATGCAATAAGAATTATTTGTAACAAAGAATCAGGGAAAAATAAGCTAAAAATTAATTGGAAACTAAATAATCTAATTCTAAAGAATGAGCGGGCCAAAAAACAAGTCAGAGAAACAATTAATAACTTCATTCAAGAGAATGACAATAATGAGACAACAAACCAAAACTTATGGGATGCAGCAAAAGCAGTTCTTAGGGAAAGTTTTATATCTCTAAATGCTTACATGAATAAAATAGGGAAAAAGTAAATCAATGATCTGGGCATACAGCTGAAAAAGCTAGAAAAAGAGCAAATTGAAAATACCCAATTAAATGCCAAATTAGAAATACTGAAAATCAAAGGAGAGATTAATAAAATTGAAACCAAGAAAACTATTTAATTAATAAATAAAACAAAGAGCTGGTTTTATGAAAAAACCAATAAAATTGATAAACCTTTGGTCAATTTGATCAAAAAAAAGAAAGAAGAAAATCAAATTACCAGTATCAAAAATGAAAAGGGTGAGTTCACCTCTAATGAAGAGGAAATCAAAACAATAATTAGGAATTATTTTGCCCAATGGTATGCCCACAAATCTGACAACCTTAGAGATATGGATGACTATCTACAAAAACATAAATTGCCCAGGTTAACAGAAAAGGAAGCAAAATTTCTAAATAACCCCATCTCAGAAAAAGAAATTGAGCGAGCCATCAATGAACTCCCTAGGAAAAAATCTCCAGGGCCAGATGGTTTTACGCGTGAATTCTATCAAACATTTAAAGAACAATTAACTCCTATACTTTGTAGACTATTTGGGAAAATAGGTGAAGAAGGAGTCCTACCAAATTCTTTTTATGACACAAATATGGTATTAATACCCAAACCAGGCAGAGTCAAAACAGAGAAAGAAAACTATAGACCAATTTCTCTAATGAATATCGACGCAAAAATTTTAAATAAAATGTTAGCAAAAAGATCGCAGCAACTTATCATGAAAATAATACACTATGACCAGGTAGGATTTATTCCAGGAATGCAAGGCTGGTTCAATATTAGGAAAACGATTAGCGTAATTGACCATATCAACAACAAAACTAGAAGAAACCATATGATTATCTCAATAGATGCAGAAAAAGCCTTTGACAAAATACAACACCCATTCCTATTAAAAACACTAGAAAGCATAGGAATAAATGGAGCCTTCCTTAAAATTATAAATAGCATCTACCTAAAACCATCAACAAGCATTATTTGTAATGGGGATAAGCTAGATGCATTCCCAATAAGATCAGGGGTGAAACAAGGATGTCCATTATCACCCCTACTATTCAATTTGGTACTAGAAACGTTAGCTGTAGCAATAAGAGAAGAAAAAGAAATTGAAGGAATTAGAATAGGCAAAGAAGAAGCTAAATTATCACTTTTTGCAGATGATATGATGATTTACTTAGAGAATCCTAGAGAATCGAGTAAAAAACTACTTGAAATAATAAACAACTTTAGCAAAGTTTCAGGATATGAAATAAACCCACATAAATCCTCAGCATTCCTATACATTACTAACAAAGCCCAAAAGCAGAGATAGAAAGTGAAATTCCATTCAAAGTTACTGTAGACACTATAAAATATTTGGGAGTCTATCTGCCAAGACAAACCCAGGGTCTATATGAACATAATTATGAAACACTCTTCACACGAATAAAGTCAGATCTAAATAAATGGAAAAATATCAGTTGTTCATGGTTAGGCTGAACTAATATAATAAAAATGTCAATTTTATCTAAATTAATCTATCTATTCAGTGCCATACCAATTGAACTACCAAAAAATTATTTTACAGAGCTGGATAAAATAATAACGAAATTCATCTGGAAGAACAAGAGGTCTAGAATATCAAGGATATTAATGAAAAGAAATGCTAGAGAAGGTGGCCTAGCCATACCAGATATTAAACTGTACTATAGAGCAGCAGTCATCAAACCTACCTGGTACTGGCTAAGAAACAGAGTTGTGGATTAGTGGAATAGGATATGAACACAAGATGGAGTAGTCAATGACTATAGCAATCTACTCTTTGATAAACCCAAAGAGGCCAGCTTCTGGGCTAATAATTCACAAAAACTGTTGGGAAAATTGGAAAATGGTAGGGCAGAAAATGGGCATAGACTAATATCTTACACTATATACCAAAATAAAGTCAAAATGGGTTCATGATTTAGGAATAAATGCTGATACTATAAGTAATTTGGGAGAGCAAGGAATAGTTTACTTATCAGACTTATGGAAAAGAATTCATGACCCAAGAAGAGATAGAGAGCATTACAAAATGCAAAATGGATAATTTTGATTATGTTAAATTGAAATGTTTTTGTACAAAAAAAGCCAATGCAACAAATATTAGGAGGGAGGCAGAAAAGTGGGAGAAAATCTTTACAACTAGTATCTCTGATAAAGGCCTCATTTCTAAAATATACAGGAAACTGAGCCAAATATATAGGAATACAAGTCATTCCCCAGTTGAGAAATGGTCAAAGGATATGAACAGGCAGTTTTCAGAGGAAGAAATTAAAGATATATATAGGCATATAAAAAATGCTTGAAATCACCACTGATTAGAGAAATGCAAATCAAAACAACTCTTAGATACCACATCTCTCCTGTCAGAGTGGCTAAAATAACAAAACAGGAAAATGATAAATGCTGGAGAGGATGTGGGAAAATTGGAACATTGTTACATTGCTGGTGGAGTTGTGAACTGATCCAGCCATTCTGGAGAGCAATTTCGAATTATACTCAAAGGGTATAAAAATGTTCATACCCTTTGACCCAGCAATACCACTTCTAGGATTGTATCCCAAAGATATCACACAAGTGGGAAAAGGACCCATAGGTACAAAAATATTTATAGCGATTCTTTTTGTGGTAGCTAAGAATTGGAAATCAAAGGGATGCCCATCAATTGGGGAATGGCTAAACAAGCTGTGGTATATGAAGGTAATGGAACACTACTGTGCTATAAGAAATGGGGATGATACAGACTTCATAACAACCTGGAAAAACCTACACAACATAATGCTGAGTGAGTGGAGCAGAGCCAGGAGAACATTATACACAACCACAGATATATGGATTCTTTGAGGACCAACGCTGACAGACTTTGCTCTTCTCAGCAACACAAGGTACAAAGACAACTCCAAATGACTCATGATGGAGAGTGCTATCTACATCCAGAGAAAGAACTATGAAGTATGAATGCAGATTGAGGCACACTTCATGCTAGCCTTCCCCCGCCCCCCCCCCTTTTTTTCTTTTTCCCTCTTTTGTTTTTGGGTTGGTTTTTTTTGGTTCTGTTTCTTCTTTCTCATGATTCATTTCATTGGTCATAATTTGTCTCCATAACTTGACTAGTGTGTAAATTAATTCAATCCGAAGTTATACATGAAAGTTATATGGGATTCCATGCCATCTTGGGGAGGGAGGATTGGAGGGAGGGAGGAAAATCTGGAGCTCAAAATTATGTAGAACTGAGTGTTGTAAACTAAAAATAAAAAAATTAAAAATAAATAAAAAATAAATACTATTGTATTTAAAGTACAAAAGTATTTTATTAAATAGAATTTCTTAAATACTAATTTAAATTCTAAACAAATACTATTAAGCATCTTATGTCCAAAAGGAATGTCACATAATAAAGTTATGTGAAACTTGAAAAAAAAAAAGAAAGACTGCTCCCAGGGTAAAGGAGAGTGTGTGTGTGTGTGCATGTGCGTGTGTGTGTGTGTGTGTGTGTGTGTGTGAATGTGTGTTTGGATGTGTATGCTTTCTGTCAATTTGTGGTCATCACAATCAAAACTCAGATCAAAAGTCTCCTCTTAGAAGCCTTCTGTGATTTACTGCCTTTCTATTGTAATAGCTTTTTTTGTTCTTTGTAGCCTCAGACTTAGATAATTGATTTATACTAAAGTATGACATGATATTAAATTTATTGAAGCATTGCTTTGAAATTGTTTTCCGAGAGTATCACATGTATGTATGTGTTTCATTTCTTTAATTACATTTAAATTTTCCATATAACTTTTTTGTATTATGGTGCTACCACTCTCCCCCACCCCACCAAAACAAACAAACAATACCAACAAAAACCCCAAAACCAAGCTCTTGAAGAGGTAGTGTAGATTGGTGGAAAAAAATACCAAAAACCTGGTTATGAATCAGAAGACCCAGGTTCCTGTCCTGATGTCTTCATGTTTACCTAATGAGGTGATCTTGGGCCATCAGTCAGTCAGTCAAACAAGCATTTGGATGTGCTATGAGGTGATAAGTGTTGAGGATACGAAGACAGTCAAGAACAACAATCACAACCATGACCACAAGAATTGTTCCTCCTCTTGGGAGGTTATACAGTCAAATGAAGGAGATGGATGGAATTCATATACGGGGTACACAAAGGTACAATATTAGCAGGGATTGGGGATGGGAAGGGTCTCCTGGAGAAGGTGAGATTCCAGCTGAGTCAAGGAACTATGAGATAGTGGTGATGGGACATAGCATTCCAGTCATAGGGAACAGCCAGTGCAAATGCATAAAGATGGGGGATGGAGTATCATATTTAAGGGGAAGTAAATAAGCCAGTGTAGCTGGATGGTATAGTATGTGGAGGGGAGTAGGATGTAAGAAGGCTAGGAAGGTTACAAGGGGTAAGGTTATGGAGACTTTTAAATGCCAGACAAAGGACTTTAGAGTTGATCTTAAAAGTAAGACGTAGCTCCTGGAGTAGGGTCTTGGTAGTGTCCGAACTACACTTTCAAAGTCATTTTATCTTTCTGTCCCTTAGTATCCTTTTCTGTAAAAGAATAAGGGCTTCTGTGTTTTCTGTTTATTTGGTTACCCGTAGGGTAGCATGTAACAGAGTGTTTAACACAAAACATATACTCAAAATATTTCTTTGATTGTCTAACCCAAGGGTGGGGAACCTGTGGCCTCAGGGCCATATGAGGCCCTTTTGACTGAATCCAAACTTCACAGAATAAATACCCTTAATAAAATGATTTCTTCCTAAAACTTGAACTCAGTCAAAAGGCCACACCCAAAGACCTAGAAGGCCACAGGTTCCCCACCCCTGGTCTAACCCATCATGAAGATGAAGGGATACCAGTTTTGTGTGTGCGTGAATGTGTGTGTGTGTGTGTGTGTGTGTGTGTGTGTGTGTGTGTATTTATCTCCAAGGGGAATCTGATACTCCTTTGGAAGGGGTAATACAGTTTTCACTTGCTCCATTGTGCATCTACATAATTTGGTTTTAGGATTCATTAATAGAAGATTAATATCCAGAGTAAGAGAGGTGATTATTCCACTGTTCTTGTCAGATCACATTTGGAATATTGTGTTTAGTTCTTGGCACTACATGTCAGAAGCAATATTGACAAACTGAAACATGTCATAGGTAGGGTACCTGGGATAATAAGACAGCTGGAGGTTATGCCAAATTAGGATCAGTTAAAGGAAAAGAAGATACCTTAGGGAGAACATGATAGATGCCTTCTCATATTTGAAGAATTGACACATTGGGAAGAGGAATCCAACTTGTCCTGTTTGACCTCAGAAGGCAGAAGGAGGAGCAATGAGGTTTCAGTTTCATATAAAGAAAAAAGTTGACCTGGCAATCAGAGCTGCCCCAAAGTGAAATGTCTTGCCCTAAGGGGTAATAGATTCCCCTACAGTTGGATAACCACTTATTGAAGCTTTCACAGAAGGACTTCTTTAATTAGGAATTGAGGAGAGAAAAAAAAGCAGGATAATAATATTACTGGGGCATATTTGTTAAATACGAAGCATAATTCTGTTAGAATTTAGGTGAGACAAGTTTGGAGTGAAAATGTGATAACAATGCTAAGGGTTGCACATGTGATCATGTTCTTGGAGGCTTTCATTACCCATCTCCCTGCAATGTCTTTTGTGAGAGACAGAATAACATCAATAACAAAGAATAACAGCGAAACATTAGGACGTAATTGGCTGTAGGGTAGTATAGCTACAGATAAATAGGTATGGTAATATACAGATATGGTATATAAAATAGAATGTAAAAGTGTGTGTATACACACACACACACACATATGTATATATATACACACACACACCATATATATGTTGCTTTGCAAACCTTAAAGTGCTATATCTGTTACCCATTATCATTTAATAATTTAGTCTTCATTGCTATGACATTGATCACAATGAGGTTGTCAGCTTTGCTGTGGGATTTCAGGGAGCTTTCATTTTCTGGGCTGTCCTTTCTTGGACTGAGGCCACTTCCCTCTCCAGGATGGCAGCTGTTTACTTTTCCAGTGACAGCTTGATTTACCATTTTCTTCCTCGTCACTTTCAGGAAGCATCCACAGGCTATTGAGCAGCCCAGCCAGTAGATAAAGGGCCATTTATTTTTCTATAGCATCCTCCATACTGAGGGTCTAAGGATTAGAGGTGGAAAAGGCCCTGGGAAATACGATTGTCGATATGTTTCTTTGCTCACAGCGTAGGATGGTGCAGACCAGTATGTTGTCTTTAGAATTCAGCAATAGTTTGTTTTTGAATAATTGGTGCGCTGGCAGGAGGCAGGTAGACGATTTAACCATTTCTCCTCTTGGGATTACTCTATAGCCAACTATGTCCAGATGTTTAGCTGAATTATTTCTCATCTCTCATAAGACATTCTGAGGAGGTGGGTAATGAAAGACTCCAAAAGCACAGTCACATGTGCAACCCTTAGTGTTGCTAACACACAATAACACATGTTCATTTCAAAAATTTCTGACCTAAATTCTAATAGAATTATGATACCTTATATCCAACAAATCTGCCACAGTAATATTATTACCATCCCTTTTTTTCTCTCCTCGACTTTTGCAAATCTGGTCACCTTAAAAAATAACAACTTCTCTTGTAGCTTTGCATCACCTTAATGATTTACTGGCTGTTTCAGGTACACAACATTACAGCTCCTGTCTCCATATCTTTGTAAATGCTGTTCCCCATATCTGAAATCCACTTCTTCAGCCTCTCTGACTCCCTGGCTTCTATCATAATTGTTAAATGTTTCATTTGTTTCTTATGTTGTATGTTTCTAGGAGAGAGCCTAAGGTGTGAAAGGATTAGGGGTGAGGCCTCTAGTCCCAACTCTGCTGTTGTGACCTCATTGTTGGGTCATGAGTGGCAGCCTTCCAGTCCTTTTTCTCTACTTTCTCTAAGATGTTTTGAGAAGGTTAGGTTGAGAAGGTCGTGCAATATCCGATGACATAAGGCAAGGTTTCCTAACATAGCATCAGGAGTTTAGGTTCTGAAACCAGTGGGGAGAGGAGAGAGAGAAAGGTCTGAAGAGAGGGGAGCTGGTTGTAAGCTGAATACAGTGGCAGGGAGTCTAGAGATGTGTTGGTAGGGACTTGGGCATTGAATTTCAGTGCTGTCTGGCAAGAAGGTCCTTCTATATTACTTGTTTTATGTAGATGGAGCAGAACATGTAGATTCGTTGTGGGAGACTGATAATGACCCAGGTATCTACAGGTAGGGTGTGGTTTCTTGCTTTGGGGCCTTCTGGTCTACTCACAGGGACTTGGTATTCTGGTAGGTGGGGAGCCCAGGGCATAACTGACCAATGGTGTGGTCTCCTAAAGAAGGACTTTCCTGAATTCCCTAGATAATAGTGCTACTCTTCCCTCCCTTCCTTCATTACATTTCTTTACTAATACATACATATGTTTCCATTGATAGTTCTCTGAAGACAGAAAATTTCATTTTGTGTGTGTGTATGTGTGTGTGCTCAATTCCTAGCAGTAGAGGTTTAATAAATGTTCATTGATTGATTAAATAGATTGTATGACCAAGTGTCAGATACAAGAGGTCAAGAAGATTTACTGGAACAGATACTGCTAGTATCTTTGTGTGTGTGTGAGTGAAATACTTACAATGCACTCAGCATTCTCTGGAGAAGAGCAGATATGTGAGCCTTCAAGACAAGATAGCAAAGGGAGACCCTAATGGTGAAAGAAAGAGCACTGGCCTAGCATCTACACTTTGCTTTGAAGGGCCATTTTTTTTCTTTTCAAAGGTGATACTCTGGAGACTTGCTTTCTAGTCCCAACTCTGTGACCTACTCATTTGTATGACTCTGGATACTACATAACTTCCCAATGCCTGAGTTTACACATTTGTAAAATGAGACAGACAGACTCTGAAGGTCCCTCCCAGATCAAAAACTCTGTGAACCTAAGTTTAGAAATTGTCGGTGTCCCTTCTAGAAGTCCTGCTCCGAGGCCCAATTCCACCTGCTCTCAGCTTAGTGCTTTTGTTGGCAGCCAGTCTTTCCAGACAAAGAAGGAGCAGGCTGGGCATCTGAGTACACTCACTGTGTATTCTGAAAATCAGAATGAGGGAGGGCTTTTGCCAACATATAGCCTGAGATTTTTCCCACTTTGTGTAGTAGAGAAGATGATGGTTTGGCAAAATTCCATCTGAGCATTTTTGTACTTTGTACTGCCCATTTTGCTAGTTTCTGCTTTGAAGCTGGTAGTATTTGGGAAAGGCAAACAGTAGGAAATGGTGTCACTAGTAATCCCTCTGCCTGGCAGGAAGGGCTATGTTTGGACCTGACAAGTCCTATGGATAGCCAAGGTTATCTCTCTGTGAAAGTACCATACAGCTGCCTTATAGGCTGATTTGAATGACAAAAGACATAGAAGAAAACAAAATATATGACTGTCAGCATTCTGGGAATTTGGTCAGCACCTTTCAAATACATCCAGAACCTGGCTTACTTTTCCAGCTTTGGAGTGTCCTGTTCTGTTCTGTGATGTGTGTTGCAGGGAGGTCACTTCCATTCCATAGATGTTAGTGTTTTAATAAGCATATTGCAATGTTTTTATTTCAAATTTCATCAATCCTATGCTGAAGGTAATTAGTATGATTTCCTGGGTTTGACTTTTTCTCAACTGCAACCATGAGAGTTTTCTTCTCCATGCCTCAATTCTGCGCCCCTCCCCCCAGCCAACCCTATATCCTACCACCTATGACTAGCAAGCTAAATGCCTACTCCTAAGCATTTAGCCCCAATTTGTGGTTTAACCAATATTAGCATATTGAGACTCATATTGAGGCAAAATGTCAGATCCAGTGGTCTTTATCATTTTGGTAATATCATCAGTTCCCATGTGTTTAACAAACACCTTTATGCTGATGATTACAAAACCCATACCTCCAGCTTTAGCCTCTTTGTTGAACACTAGCCCTTCATTACCAACTATCTATTGGACATCTCCAATTGGACATCCTTTAGTCAACATCAACTCAACATGTCTAAATTAGAACTCATCATCTTACCCCAAACTCTTCTACTATTTATAACTTTCCTATTTCTATTGAGGGCACCTCCAATCTTCCAATCACTCAGGTTTGCAATCTTGGAGTCATCTTTGCCTCATAAACCTCATTCTCCTCTCATACCTAATCAATCGCCATGTCTTATCGGTCCTACCTTTGTAGTAACTCTCACATCTTTCCCCTTCTCTCCCTACTAGCACAGGTTCCCACAACCTCTTTCCTGAACTATTATAGTAGCCTTTTAATTGACCTCCCTGTCTTCAGTCTCTTCCCTCTCTAATCCATCCTCTAGCCAACTGAGCAATTAAAATTCTCAAACCACATGTCTGATTATGTCATACTCTATTTTAATAATTTCTAGAGGCTTCTTATTTCTATTAGGATAAAAGGCAAGTTGCTTTTTTTTAGCTTGGCAAGCAAGGCTTGCAAAAGTTTTTGCTCTGTGGGCATAGCATCCGAGAACCCAGGATCCTGTCCAGTGAGGTGGTACTAAAGCAGGAACTTTGAGAAAAAAATAATTATTTTGCATTTCCTTTTACTCTCACAAAAGTCTCGGAATCACAGATGTGTACTAAGCACTCCCCTGGACATTATGGATGGGTCTAGGGAGTGTGTGTGTGTGTGTGTGTGTGTGTGTGTGTGCGTGCGCGTGTTGGGAGTCAGGAGGATCTGAGTTCAAATCTGGCCTCAGACACTTACTACCTGTGTGACCCTGAGCAAATTGCCTCAGTTTCCTCATCTGTTAAATGAACCAGAGGAGGAAATGCAAAGTATTCCAAGTATCAATGCTAAGAAAACCTCAAATGGGGTCACAGAATCAGACACAATTTAAACAACTCAATAGCAACATAGATGATATCATGCATTTGTATGACACTCAGTGTGCTAATTAATGAGCCCATAGAATATGGCTAGGGTTTTCTTTCTGGAATGCTTAAGCCACCTCTTAGAGCTTTTCATGATCCCTCTAACTACCAGTGTCCCTTTCCCCAAACTACATGGCATTCAACTCCTTTTGATATATTGTATTTATTCACTTTATATTTATGCTCTCTATGCATTTATATGTACCGCATGGATGCTCATTGTAAGTAGGGATTGTTTCATTTTTGTTATCCCCAAACACAGAGTAGGTGCTTAATAAGTACTCCTTGATTTATTGGAGGGGACGGACAATGACTTCCACAAAATGAAACTCCCCAGGTCACCATGGGACGCTGTACCATCTTCACAGCCATTAAAGGCTCCAGGAAGCCCATTGGTGACTTCTTTCTCACCCTTCTTTGGTGGAAGAGCATGGCAAGCATTAATGAAGGGAAATGTTTTCACATGTTTTGAAGTTTCTCATAAAGACAGAGGTCAATGAGTGAAAGCTCAAATGGGTCTTACAAGACATTGGGTCCAATCTTCTCATTTTATAGAAGAGAGACCTGAGGCCCAGAGAGATTAAGCAACTTGCCCACGGTCACACAGGTATTGATTGATAAAGCCAGAATTTGAACCCAGTTTCACTGACTCAAAATACAGTATTCTACTGTATTAATGGCTAGGCTTTTTTTTTTTTGGTATGCTGAATTGAATAAATCCTCCTTAGTACCATGAGTGCATCAGTATTTACATTACCAAGTCATTTGAAATGCCAGTATTTTACATATATATGTAAACTGAATTTAATATCCTGCTTTTTCTAAGGCCACATACCATGCACTATTTAATCCATCAGATACTTACAAATAATGTGAAAGAGACTGGTGTACATATAGTTTAGCTATGTTTTTCTTGCAAGGAGAATAACATTTTATTTTAACACTTATGGAATAGATTGTAAACTTCAGGGTGATATAATTTATATGCATCTAAACAGCCATTAGCTAAGTCAATGCTTCTGGGTTGCCAAGTAGTAACAGAATGCTAAGCTGCTTTATGCTGTTACATAATTCTCTGCATTCATTTTCCCCATCTATTTAGCTTGTAACCATACAAGGTGACTGCATTGTCTCCCTGTTCTTTTGAGGCTTAAACGTAGCCAGAGTCTCAGAAACAGACTTTGCATGATTTTAAATAGTCTTGAGATTTTCATTGGTCTTAAAAATGCATTGCTGCAACTATTTGGACTGTCACATTTAGTTAGGCCTATTGATAGCTAGCTATAGACCAAGTCACCTCCAAGGTGATAAGAAAACATCAGGGCCCTCAGTAGAGAAAGAGAGGAAGGGCAGTTATTGCAATAGGCTGCTAGATGAATTAGTTCCACCTCTTTTTGCTGTGGGTCACAAGAGCACATGAATTGGATGATGCATTTGTCATTTCATTGAAGCTCTAATTTTAACCTGTGTGACCTTGGACAAATCACAACCCCCGTGGATCTTAGTTTTGATTGACTATAAATTGACTGTTCTGAAAAAGATGATCAATATAGTATCTTCCATCTCTAAATCCTATATTTTTCTTATTTTTTCCTTCAGTCAACAAGAATTTATTAAGTTTCTACTATGTGCCAGACACTGGGCTAAGCATGGTGGAGTACAAAAACAGGGAAAAAAGATAGTCCCTGCCCTCAAGGAGCTTAGATTTTAATGGAGGAAGACCACACATAAAAGGGGTTGGGGAGACAAAGGTACCTGTGGCAGGGACATGGTAGAGAAAGTCTAGACAATAGCCTGGAGATGAAGGAATCATGGCTAGTCTAGGCTACCTCCTTAAGAGGACGGTCTAAGAGGAGCCATCCAATCACAAGGAGAGGCTGTAGGGGCAGCAAGTACTTCCAATGTGCAAGTTCCATGGATGGAATAAGGCTTTACTTCTTTTCTTCAAAATTGATTGTTTAATTGGAGAGACATGGTGGATTGACAGCCAACCTCAGAGTCCAGAAGACCTGGGTTTGAGTCCTGCTTCTAACATATGCTATCTGTTACTCTGAGCAAGTCACTTAATCTCTTGGCACTCTGAGGCAACTCCCTAAGAACAAGTTGCAGAATAGTTGGTGATCTGTGTCGGTAGAGGGAGTTTCCTCACTGGGAGTTCCTTCTACTAATGAAATCACAGGTCTAGGCAAAAAAAAATAATTAAGACAAAATAGCAAAGTAATACACAAAGGAAATGAGTAGCAGTAATCATGTCCCTGTTAACAACTCACACAAATAATGGTCACAATTTGCATGGAGATTTTTGCATCTCCTTGGGAATGAATTCACCATTTCCCCACTCTGAGATTGTCAGTCTAGAACTTGATCTAGAACTTGCTGAGTGTATCCTTAAGTAGAGCATCTGCTGTTCCTCAGATGGAGCTTCTGGCTCCTCACCCTACTCCCATCAGCAGGTTCTTAGGGGCTGACAAACTGATGTATTTCTAGGTCTGCTGTAGCAAAGGAGAGGACTATGGCAATGTGCCCTGCCTGCTCTCCTCTTTCCGAGTCTGGGCAACCTAATGCAATGCTTGTATAGGCACAAGTCTCATGGGATTTATTTTTCCCCACTAGATTTTTCCCCTGTTAGCCTAGGCCAAAATTCTTTTCTCTTGAAGAGTCCCCTAAGCCATCTGTGAGATGATTCTGATTATCTTATATGTGATTCAGACTGAGGCTTTCAACAATTTATTGGCCTTTGACATAAGGGAAGGGTAAGACAGATGGAGAAGTGGTATTTTTGTCAACCAACTCTGAGATAAGGAAGCAGATTCATTATCGAACTGAGAGCTTGGGAAGTTGGGGATGGCAGAACTAGGGAAGCAGTCTTCACTAGATATTTGCATAGGGTAACACTTGGCTATATAGAATCTTCCCTGGTCTAATTGCATCAACATTAACATAAATATGCATATGATTTACATAAGCATCTTCTCACTTCCCTTTTATTTCTTGTTTTATTTTTTGCTGTATTCTCTCCTCCATACCAATGTCATTTCATGATTTCTTCACTCCACAGGAACAAGTTATACATCGTCTGAGTAGGAGAGGGGAGGAAGGAGCGGAGAGGTAATCCAAGGGTGAGGTCAAGAGAGAGAGTCAAGAAATAGTATTCATATGAGTACAATGTATTTATTACCTGTTCAGCTCCTTTGAGATCTGAATGTTCTGTAGCTGACCTCGAAAGCTCTCCAGAGCTCTGCAGGACTTTTGGATAGTATAGTAGTGAGTATTACATCATCAGCCTAAAGTGTGCATGAAATGGGAGGAACTGGGAAAGCATATCGTTATTCTTCAAAGTGAATGAGCTAATAATTTGAGAACAGCTTAACTTCCTTCAGTTCCTGCCGCTGACAAGCTGTATGTCCTTGGGCAAGTGATTTAAGCTTCCTGTGCATTAGCACTGTCACTGCTAAAATGAAAGCGTTGGGCCAGACAATCTCCAATGTTTCCCTCTGTCTTTAACATTGTATGATTATAATGAACTCCAAGCAAAGAAGACATAGTTTTGAACTAGGATCAGTCTCTCCAGGGTTGTGTTTCCAGCTTGAATTGAGTAGGATTCTTTGATGTGAATGAATGTATAGAACTATATAAAAGAGCTATGATGTCACCTGGATGGGGGAATCTTTGTGTGAGAAATCCCTCCATGAATGTAGATTACTACCCTGCTCTGACTTAGTAGATAAGTCCTAGTGAAATATAGTGGTTAAGAGATTTCTCCAGAGTCACACGGCAACTGAGTATCAGCAGCTGGATTTGAACCCAGGTCTTCCTGGCTTCAACCCTCACGCTCCACTCATTATACTGTAGTGGCCTCTAGGTAAATTAATATTCAAGCATAAAACATTAAGCACTCTTTAGCATGCTAAGTAGCTGCTGCGTATCCTATTACCCTGTGTCAAACATTTCTCCTTTAGAAGTGTACTCTGTGATTAATTTAGACTTATCTTTAAGAGTGCTCTTTTCCTACCCAGTTATCTTAATTGAGTGGGCCTGTAAGGTTTGATTTGCATGTTTATAGAATATGCCCAATAAGGCACCATATGTTGAACCAAGGACCACACACGTAATCACAGAGGTGGCTGCTGATCATGTATGCGGCCCTTCGGAAATCTGAGGCTGTGAGAAAATGCTTAGCAAGGATGATTGCGTTTGATTAGTCACCTTCAGGTCTCAATTCAGCAAATTTTATGTTCAAGGGACCATGCTCAACACTGGGAGGGATAGGAAAAAAGGGAAGATATAGGATATAGTCTCTGCTGTCATGAAATTGACAGTCTGGTTGGGGGAAATAAGACTTGAAAGAAATAAACTACAGATCAGGTAAGATGTGAAAAATATAATGGGAGGTACAAAGTGCTATGGTTAATTTGGAAAGAAGGCTCACTTCTGGATGATGGGAATACAGAAAGTTTCAGAATCAGATTATCTCCCCCCACACACAAATATATGCCTCTTGTCCACTTTTTTTATTACTGTTGAGGGCACGGTCATTCTTCTAGTTACCCAGGCTTACAATCTTGGTGCCATCCTTGACTCTTCACTTGCAGTTGTGTTCAATCAGAGGTCAAGCCTTATTCCTACCTTCACAACATTTCTTGTCTACATCCCCTTCTCTACTTACACAGCCACCCTTGGGTGTGGACCTCAATCACTTCATGCCTGAACTACCACTAACAGCTGCCTCACTGGTCTCCCCGCTTCAAGCCTCTTCCCAACCCAAGCTGTCTTACATTTGGCTTCCAAAAAGGTTTTCCTAAAGTGTAGCTCTAACCAGGTCACTCCCCTGCCCTTATGTAATAAACCCCAGCATTTCTCTTTTATTTCCAGGATCACATATTAAATGTTCCATTTGGTTTTTAATGCTCTTCATGCAGTGGCTCCTTCCTACCTTTCTAGTCTCCTTGTGCTTTTCTAGATTTTACAAACTCTGTGATTTATCTACACTGGTCTACTTGCTACACCTTGAACGTGAAACTCTATCTTTTGACTTTTCACTTTGTTTTTTCACTGGCCTTCTCCAATGCCTGGAATGCTCTCCTGGCTTCCCTGGCTTACTTTCACATCCAGCTCAAATTACATCTTCTGTAGATAGAAAGTATCCTTCAGTATAAAGGGTAAGAATGATAAATAGAGGGGGTAGAAGATGTCTAGATCAAATTGTGAAGAGAATTAAATGCCAGGCAGAAGAATTTGTACTTTTTAGATCAAGGGGACATCTGAACATGTTTTGACCAAAGGGGAGCTGTGAGCAGACATTTTTCCCCCAATCTTGTAGGATACCTGTATGAGGATCTGAACCTAGCACCCGTAACTCTAAAACTGGGGCATATGGTACAGCAGGAAGTATGCTTATTTTAGATTCAGAGGGCCAGGGTTCAGATTCTGCCTCTGAAGCTTATTACTTATATGGCCTTGGATTTAATTTCCCTGGGCCTCAGTTTCCTCAGCTATAAAATGAGGTGCTTCAATTAGATGATATTTGAGATCCCTTACAACTCTAAATCTGTGATTCTATGACCTCTGAAGTCATTTCTCTGTAACCCAGAGACTAATTTGGAAGTAGTATGCAAGATTGAAAGAGGGAGAAATTGGGGGCAAGGAGACAAGTCAGAAGATGATTGAATAATCCGGGCCAGAGGTCATGAGAAACATGATTTAGGATAGTAATGGCAATGAAAACGGAAAGGGACAGGGTGAGAAATATTGCTGTGGTCGGCTTAATAGGACTTGACAATTTATTGGATGTGGGAGGCAAGGGAGAAAGAATCATGTTGTGGGCATTTTGAGCCTGGGTTACCGGGAGAAAGGTGGTGCTATTATGAAGAGAAAAAAAAGGAGGGGTGACTTGTCCTACTTCCTGAAGATAGGAAGTATAATTTATTTTCCTTAAGTGCTTCAATGAGGGCTGTGATGACTGATAAGGAGCTGAGCTTAACAGTTCTTGGCTATGGTTAATAAGCCAGAGAGAATAGGTGCATGGCTGTAACTTGGCCAGAGAGTAAAGAACCCTCCCCCTTGTTTACCTCATGTTGCTAGGGAGAAAATGGCACATCTGAAGTTGCATTGCTGGTAACTTCTTTTGGTTAATGAGGCGCCTCTGATGGCTTCTTCACAGCAATGATGTGAAATGGATTCTTCTGTGAGCACATCTCTGGTTGGAGTATGCTACCAGAGCTCCCATCCCTCACACTTTTGATTTCCATCCTTTTTCCACCTCAGGCCCAACTTCTTATTTAACAACCTGGTCACATCCCATTGGGTTCAAGGCTCCACTGGGGAACCCAAACTTACTGTAGTTGCATTATTGACTAATGAAAATCAGTGCCAAATCTTTCAGGGCAATTGATTTTTAGTTATTGGTCAATAAACAGTACCTACAGCTAAAGAGTCCTTTGTCAGTCCAGTTAATTATCCATCTCAAGACAACCCACACCCAGTCCATACTCAGCCCATATACTAGCCCATAACTATTACAAGCTGTCACTGATGCCGAAGCAGGGTCAATTTTATTCCAACCCCCTTCCTGCATGACCCCTTCCACTAATTTACCTGCAACCTCATCCCTTTCTAAGGGTGAAGAACACTGATTCTTCTGAGATGATTCAAAAAGGATACATGGTTGGTGATAGGAAATATTGGACATATAGAGGGGAGAGTGGGTGTTTCATTCTTCTTTCCTTTTACATCAGGACACACAGGATGAAAATTTTTTAAAAGCAAGCTCTTCCAGGTTACATAGTTGTCCATCAGTCATGTCAGTAGTATTGGCCACATGTCCATCACAGGTCCAACTAACTTGGAGGAAGAAGAAAAAGTTTTTTTTTTCTTTTTCTTTCTTGGCGGGGTCCTAATAGCTGCTTTCAATTACTTGAAAGGTTGTTGTGGATTATTTGGCCCTGGAAAGTTAGACTAGGAGTAATGAAAGGAAGTTGTAAAAAAGACAATGTAAAGAAAAAACCTTCCAATAATTATTAGGACTATCTAACAGCAGAATGGGTTCTCTTGATGTGTGGGAGGTAATTGGTTAGCTTTCATTGCAAGTCTTTATGGAACAGTTGGAAGATCACTTTTCAAGTGTGTGATTGTAGGTATTCTTTTTTAGATATGATTTATACTAGGTGAATGCTGAGGTTGCTTGTAACTCTGAAATTCCAGGGAATGATGAGGAAATTGGGGGGGGGGGTGGAGAAGATGAAAGGGATCCTTACTCCTAAGAAGATTCAATGATTTCACTTATATGTGCCCCTCAAATGGACCCAAGGAAGATGACTAATACCCTCCTCGTTGCTCCAGGGATGCAAGCTAAGAACCACAGAGAGCATATGTGTACACAAATAAACTATCCTACACATAGGTGGCTGCTGACTGTGCATTTAGTACTTCTAATATCTATGACCTGGGAAGATAGCTTAATAATGATAAGTGCTTTGGATTCATCACCATCAATTCTGGATTATCATTACCTTTAAATTTTTAAATCCAACTCGATTTTAACACATGGAGGAGATTTTATGACCAAACATAGAAAGACATGTTTGTAACTTTTTAAAGTAGACTCATTGTTAAGACGTTGTGTTCCTATCATATCTCTCCTGACTTGTTTTGTATTCATTTCCCAACTTAATTTCTGAAAGGTATCACTGTTCATTGTCAAGTTTTCATCAAGGAGAATGGTAGAATATTAATTTTAAAATGATGTCATGTTTGTTTTTCCCTCACCTAAGCTTGTTTTGTTGTTCAATTGTGCCCAACCTTTCATGATCCCATTTGAAGTTTTCTTGGCACAGATACTGGAGTTGTTTGCCAATTCCTTTTCCAGCTCATTTTACAGATGATGGAACTGGGGCAAACAGGACCAAGTGATTTGCCCAGGGTCACAGAGCTATTAAGTATCTGAGGCCACATTTGAATTCAGGTCTTCCTGACTCCAGGCTCAGTGCCCTATGCACTGATTCACCTACATGCCCTACATACGGCGTAGGTAGCACAAGGGAACCTCACTGGTCATCCACTCAAAGCCATGCCTAGAAAAAAATCCCCTCTACAAAATTGGCTATTTATATAAAGTTATTTTATGGAAAATGAATAGTGTATTCCATTATGGATACAATGTTGGGGGTGGAATTAGGGTTAGATTCAAATTTTGACTCTTGTGCTTACTAACTGATCCTAGACAAAGCACAACCTCTGTGTGCCTCAAGCAACACCATAGGCCTCAGTAATCTACTATTGATAAATCAAAAAACATTTATAATAGAGAAATAGAGTATTTACGATACATGTACTATGTGCCAGGGAATGTGCTCAGTTACTATGTACTAGACATGAAGTCTATAAACACAAAGAATGAAATAATCACTATTCTCAAGGGGTCTACATTCTAGCAAGTTATAGATAAGTTGTATGTGATTTGATTTGAGAAAGGAAGCTTCAATCACAGATCCTTCGTGTATTGGCATGTGGAAAGTAGACCTGTTGTTAACTTAATTTGTGCACAGAATGGGAAAATAAGTAATCTGGTTGTTAAATAAGTAGAATCATGAGTTCTACATCTTGCCGTCATCTTGGTGATGGGAAGCTCTTTATAATAGTGAAAAATGTTTTGTTTTAGCCCAATGTAACGTAATTGATCAATGCGCTTATTTACCATGTATCAAGAGAGATAAAAGCTCAAACACACCATTCCAGCTCCTTATACAAATGAGGAAAGCTGAAGCATTGGATAGTAATTACAAGTCAGTGGCAAAACAAATATGATTAATTTTTGGCTATAAACACCTTCTCCCATGTAGGAATACAAAATTTAAATGGACATGGGAGATCAACATACTTTTTAATGTGTTGGATTTCCCCTCTCTGCCCACCTTTATCTGTCTTATGGGACTTAAATGTTCAGAATTCCCTACCTCACAACCCATTGAATGTGTCGTCTGTTTCGATGGATGAACACTAAAATTGGTTTCTGGCTTTCTAATATTGCAGTTGAGTGTTACATTCAGCAATTGGGGGAGAGGTAAATTGTTATTATTGGGCTATAGATGTCTTCTGAGTAAACTCTTTTTTTTGGCACCTGCAGCAGATTTGAACTCAGCTATCCAAGTACTAACTCTATTGCCTTTCTTTCTCTGCCTTGCAGCACGAGATGAGAATGTGGCCACCTTCCGGGGCTCCGAGTACCTGTGCTACGACCTGTCTCAGAACCCGATCCAGAGCAGCAGCGACGAGATCACCCTTTCCTTTAAGACGTGGCAGCGTAATGGGCTCATCCTGCACACGGGCAAATCGGCTGACTATGTCAACCTGGCGCTGAAAGATGGTGCGGTCTCCTTAGTCATTAACCTCGGGTCAGGGGCCTTTGAGGCCATTGTGGAACCCGTGAATGGCAAGTTCAATGACAACGCCTGGCACGATGTCAAAGTGACCCGCAACCTTCGGCAGGTAATGGTGAAAGGGAGAAAATGCCAGGAACGCATTCTTCTTAGGTCAGTTGAGGTAGAAGATTGTGGGTCAGATGATGGGGAAGGCGGAGAGGGTGTAGGAATGCCAATCAAGTTTATAGACGTATGCTAACATCTCCCCTTCTTCAAGATCACACAAGAAAAATGGTTGAGGTATACTTCTTTCCATAGTTCAATTCCCATTTTTTCACTCATTATTTAAGAAAAGAAATTCCGTTGAATAGATGATAAAACTTAAAAATACTTTCATCTCCTTTTGCTATGCTTTTCTTTAAAAATCATTTTCTTAATTACATTGGATTCTTATCAGTAATATTATTGTTAAATTCAATTAGGAACAGAGTGTTATGTTGCTGCTTGGGAATTTTTCTTCATTTTTTTGGTTTCTGTTTTCCTTTTCAATTAAGTTAATCATTGCCATGATGTCATGATTTTAACTTACCTCCCCAAAGTCTTCCTTTCCTCTTCCTTTTTCTTTGATTTATTTCCTTTTGACCTTTAGCCTTGAAATTGATTGGCCAGAATCTCTCTGAATTCCTCTGTTTCTCTGTTCTTTGGTGCCGTGGTCCTACTTTATTGCTCATGTCTCTGGCTACGAGACTCTTCAGTTGTCTGGGAGGCCTGCAAAGTGGAAGGACCCAATTTAAAAAGTCAACTTTGGAGCAGCTTTTCCTGGTTCTGTCCGTGCTGGGGAACTCCCATCGCTTGCCTATTCTAAGCCAGGCAACTCCGTCAGGTGATAACACTCTTAGCTGGAGAGCCCGATCAGAGGGAAACTGTTTTCATTTCTAATAAAAACTTATCCCTCTATGTCGATAAATGAAATTTATCTCCAGTCAAGGTCAGTGGATATCCTGACATCTGTATTTTCATGTTGCAAGCTGGAGGTTTTTTTTTTTTAACTGTTTGTGAATTTGTCATTTAACTCAGATGGGACGCATCATTGATGCCTTATTAATCAGTAAACATTAAGTGAGTGCCCCCAAAATGGACTGTCAAGTTATCTTGATGGATTTAGTGTCTCACTAATTTAACATGTAGACAAGGGCACTGACAGAAATTTGCATATGTTTACTGGCTGATAAAGAAGCAATATATATTGCTGAATGAATGACAAAAATTTATACAGTACTCCTAATGTCCCTTCTCAGGTCAAGGAATGCCAGGTAAGCATCCTTTGGGACTCTATTCCATTTGTGGTGAAAGGGCCAAGCACGACATAAAACTAACAGCCTCTAATAATTTTATTGTACTTAGATAATCCATTTTGGAATCACTACTCTTTGATTTTCCTCTGAGGTCAAGGACCTCTAATGTTGATGCTTTCTTAAATTTTATTGATTTATTTTTTTTTTCTGGGTAAGACCTCAGTAGCTAAGAGAACTCATATAAAATTCCCATTTTCTAAAATATTAGGGACTCTTGAACTGCAGTGATCAGGCTGGAAAGTGGACACATGACCTTTTTTTCCTGCTTTGGCTGATAGCTTTGACTGGCAGATACACAATAACACCCTTGAGGTATTTGGCTAGCAATGAGCTAGTGGTTTTCTATTAGGAGTAGAAACAATTTCATGATCCTCATTAACCAAACAAGTGGTTTTTTTTCTGTATACTCTAATATTTCACCTGGTATAGTCTTGCAGTCTGCTGGTAAATTTTTAATTAAGACAAAATGGAGTTAGCTTCATTTGTAATAAAAATAAGTTTAAGAAATAAATGCTCTTAAAATGAAATCATCCTTTAGACACAGAAGTAACTAATGCTGAGAAAAACTAGCTCTGGTTGGGCTGTTATTTTAGTTGATTGATGCCAGCCTTGGAACCCACTTAAGTTAGACCCAGCCTTGTCTGAAGACATGAAGTTTGGCCTCTGGGGTTCTGTCATCAGCCTTACACTGAATCTCCCTCTGTGACCTTGGGCAAGTCACTTACTTAACCTTTTGTATTATGGTTCTCATCTGTGAAATGGTGATTACAATACTTTCCAGCCATATAGGGTGGCTAAATATGCAAAACACCTTATGTTCCATAAGGATTATGATCTCATCTGTGTCTAGGTGCTACATTCACTGTGACATCCATATAATTCACAGGACTGTGCATTATGCCTTGAAGGTGACTTTGCCTCTGCCCAATGCCAGGGATTCATTTAAGTAAAAATGGAATGAGCATCTTTTCACTGCTCTCACTCCAGTGAAATCTCTTGGAGGAGCTGTTTGAATTTTTTGTATCTCTTGGCAGAAGGAATGTTCAACTCTCATGGGGAAAGTGTACCCAAAACAGTCCTGCTTCATTGAACTTCTGACTATATCTGTGTGGCCAAAAGCATTTTTTCAGAAGAGATGGAGATATTGGGGAAGCAAAGAGTTGATTTTTAAAATGTGATCATTTAACACTAAGTAATCCAAATGTATTTGTTCCGAATTTTTAAAAGGTCATTTTTTAAAGTATCTTTCCAAGGATTAGTGTGGAGACTTGGGAATCTCCCATTTTCCTCTCTTAGCAGGTGATGGGTGCATTCCTAAATATTTAATAGCTAGATAATAGCAACCTTTCTGATTTTTATCAGGAAGATTAAATTACTTTCCCAGCAAACAATCTATTTGAGGGAGCTGAAAGATCACTTTCAGTTTCTCCAAGGCATTCCTTGCTAATGCTAGTGTTCTCAAATTTTTCTTTTGTTTTTAGATGCCTTTGGGTTAGTCCCTGATTCATAGTTCTGTCTTTAGGTAAAGACAGAGCCAAGATCAGGTACTACTTATGTTTCCAATCCAAGGAAGCAGTATAGAACCCTGGGCTGGGTCTTTAAACGCTGGCTGTCTTTCACAGACCTTGCCCCCTTATGGTTGAGACCATGCAACTTGGTCCCATGACCATAAGGGTTGCTTTACCTATGTGTCCCCAAATTGCCCAAACCACATAAGTCAAAGTGGTAATACCAGCCTCCCAGCTCAAGGCTCTGTTGGCCGTTTAGCAATCCAATCCAATCCAACAAGCATTTATTTTATTAGCAGCAAATGGAGCTGATCCAATCCATTAAGAGATTGCATTTTAGAGCTCTTTGGGTAATATTTAACCTTCCTGGTACACACTCTGCACATCTCAAAAGACATTTTTAAAAAATCAAAGCAACTGGAAAACCCTGTTAAAGGCAGAGGGACTTTGGGCCAAGACGGGCAAGGGTTGGAATCCAGCAGATGTCATTTTGGTCCAATGGCTGATAAACCAGTTCTGCCCTATAGTGGGCAGTGAAGACAATTGCAAGCTTCATGGTGAGTTCTTAATGAAATGGTATGATAAAGAAAGCTGTGTTGTACTTACTCCTCCAAAGTTTCAATGTCTCCAAAAATCAAGGGAGCAGACTTCACACCTACGTACAATCCTAGAGTACTTAGAATGGTAAAACTAAGTAGGTAAAACACGTGAGATTGAGTTCTTTCTAAGCTCTTAATCAAGGGGAGAAGGATGTCCCAAACATATTGGCTTCTTGGAAACATCCACCTAGATACATATATTTGAGTGTCTTACACATTAACTTAATGGAGTCTTTTCTTACAGTGCAAGTGTGTTAGGGGGTGGGAATGGGAAAAGGGGCAGCTTTTTCTCTCAAGAAGTCCTGGAAAGTAAGTATTATGCCAATTTTAACTGGAATAAATTTGGACAAAGGAATGGTGTTCAGAAGGAAAAAAAAAGAGGGAAATGGAGGCCAGCAGGGAGGAATGCAGCTTCTCTCTCTTCTGTGCCCAAGGTGACAGTTTCCCGTAGAGTCCTGCTCACATTGTCTTCCCCTCTCTCTCTCTCTTTCTGTGTTGGGTGCCTTTTTTTGAAAGACTAACACGAGATCATTCATGCAATGTGTCATTTTACTAACCGACTAATGTACTAACACCCTAACGACTCATCTTTGTTTTTAGTTTTTTTAATTAACAATCGTTCTGTTCACAATTTTTTAATTTCCTTTCTTCCCCCTTTTCCGCAAAGCACTCAGGCATTGGACACGCTATGGTAAACAAACTACATTGTCTGGTAGATATCATTCTTATTGTCTCTTATTTTGGGTTTGCCGTGTGTTACCCCCCTTTTCCTCCCTGAACTCCCCTTTCGTCCTCTTTATACTTCTTTTATTTCTGTTAAGTTAAAAACACCTTTTACAAATATTTTACCTTTTCTTTACAAAAACAAACTGAAGAAGAACATCACTGTTCTGGAAATGGGACTTAGTTTATTTGGGGGTGGAATGGGGAATCTGTTTTTTCTACTTTTTTTCTCTTTATTTTTCACAAGAGATTTTTTAAAAAAATGAGTGTTTCCAGTTTAGCTTCCTTTCTTTCCCTTCCTTCCCTTCCCTTCCCTTCCTTCCCTTCCCTTCCCTTCCCTTCCCTTCCCTTCCCTTCCCTTCCCTTCCCTTCCCTTCCCTTCCCTTCCCTTCCCTTCCCTTCCCTCTTCCCTTGCTCCTTCCCTTGCTCCTTTCCTTTCCTTTCCTTTCCTTTCCTTTCCTTTCCTTTCCTTTCCTTTCCTTTCCTTTCCTTTCCTTTCCTTTCCTTTCCTTTCCTTTCCTTTCCTTTCCTTTCCTTTCCTTTCCTTTCCTTTCCTTTCCTTTCCTTTCCTTTCCTTTCCTTTCCTTTCCTTTCCTTTCCTTTCCTTCCCCCTTTCCTTTCCTTCCCCCTTTCCTTTCCTTCCCCCTTTCCTTTTCCTTTTTCTTTCTCTTTCTTTTCTTTTCATCTTAAAGGATTAGCTCAGAAGTACACTAGAGCCTAAAATTTATTATGGTTGATGCCTCTTTTCTTTCTTTATCTCTTCATCTATCTTCTTTTCTCCTCTTCCCTACTCTTTATCCCCCACCCTAACCCCACCCCCTTTACATGGCAATGGCTGCCATAGGTGAACTGATTAGGGAAGTTGTCTCTCTCCTTCCTGTTCCTCCCAAGATACCATTCCCTTCTTTCACCTTTCTCCCCTATGGTGGCCAAAAGGATCTCTGCAATTGTGTCTCCCTCCCCACCCCTACCCCACTCAGTCTCTGCATGGCATGTTCCTGTCTCGTGATTTCACCACCAGCATCACCATTTGTTTCCTTCATCTTCTTCCTAGTCACTAACAACTTCTTAACAGTAAACTTCATTTCACTTTCTTCTTCTATCTTTCTTCTAATCCTCCCTCATTTTCTTCACATTCTTCATATATTTAGGGGTTGGGATTGATTTTTTTTTTTGGCAAGAGGGCAGGAAGGGGGAAGGGTATCTTTTTTTGTTGTTTTGAGTTTTTGTTCCCATTTTGTTCTTCATTTTGCTTAGTGCATGCAAGTGTGAAATGAATCTTTCTTTCATTTAACTTTCTCCTCTGCCTCCCCATCCCTCATCTCTCTTCTTCCTCTCTTGGCTCCAGATAATTTTAGCATGGGCGTGTCAGAGTATGGTGTGTGCACGCTTTGCGATATCCATTTTCTCTTTCTATCCACTGCTTCTCACAAATTTTGGGTGTGAGGGCACTCTCTATTCTTTTGGGAGGCATCACTTCTTTCTTTCTTTTTTATTTTAGTGGTTTGCCCCCTCACTATTTTCTTTGTTACAAGTTCAGCTTTTTGTTTGGGGTTCTTTTTCTTTTTCTTTTTCTTGTGGTGGTGGTGGTGGTGGTGGTGGTGGTGGTGGTGGAGAAGATGACAATAGCTGTGGGAGGGCAGGGGTTGACATCCTGGGGCAGTCCATGGCATGCATCATCCATAACATATTTCAAAAGTGAGACTTTTCTCCCTTCCTTTCCCTGAATGCATGTTCGTCAGCGTGCTGTGAGCCAAAAAAACACACAAACAGAAAACCCCAAACTAACCCAAACCAAACCCCATTGTTGAAATGTTTCCTTTGCCATTTTTGCCACTAACCACCATAAATAACAATAATTTCTTAAAAAACGGATAATCATTTTAACAATGACCTGAGACAAGGGATGTCTTTGATGATGTTCCATTTTCTAGCCTGCCTGAAGAAAGGGTGCCCAACAAAGCTGAACAAGAGCTCAGCCTGGTAATAACAGCAAAGAACCCAAAGGTTAAGGAAAGGAAAATTAGAGATTTAATCCTGGGAAGGAAGGCAGACCAGAAAATGGAACTTGGCTGAACATACCAAAACCAGACTCCTCACCAAACCTTTAAGAAAAGTGATGAGAAAGGTAGGGACAGCACTATGTCCTTCACTAGACTGTAAGGTCATTGCTGGGATTTTCTTTTTTTCCCCTTTTATCCCTCAAATAGGTGACAATTTCAGTGGACGGAATCCTCACCACAACAGGCTATACACAAGAGGACTACACGATGCTGGGCTCAGATGACTTCTTTTATGTGGGAGGGAGCCCGAGTACTGCCGACCTACCAGGCTCACCTGTCAGCAACAACTTCATGGGCTGCCTCAAAGAGGTAATTTTTTTTAAAAATCTGGGTTTTATTGTCTTGTTGTATGGCTGTCTAAGAAGAAAAAATATCTCATCATTATAGAATATTTCTCTGGGTCTAGTCTTTGACCTCCTTTGGGGAACTGCTGATTGTAATGGAAAGAATAACCAAAGAAAAAGAGGACAACATGAGTTCTAGTTCCATCTTATCTAGCTCTGGGACCCAGGACAAATCACTTAATTTCTTCTTCATTTGTAAAAGGAACATAATGACACCTGCCTGTTCTCCACATAGGATTGGCATTAAGATTAAATGCAGTAATGTATATGTATACTCTTGGTAATGCCTACTAAACAAGCATTAAATATTATCATTCTCTCTTTGGCAGCTAGTGATTCTGCTGATAAATGTGATTATAGATGTGTCCTTAGGCATATAGACAACTAAGATTCTTGGCCAAACCAGACACATATCCTATCAAGAGTGAGGGAGAGGATTCTTTCCTAAGCTTACTTCTTGCCAAATAAGCTTCCTGTTGTGTTCTAAGTTGAGAGAGAATCATTGTATTTCAAGATTAAGAATTGAAGACATTCTTTTGAAAGGCAACAACCAAAGAAAGGCAGTGGGCATACTAATCTGACATTTCGAGTCCAGGTGTTGGGATTACATTAAGAGAAGTAATGCTTCTTTGTTAAGTGTGAACAAAATCTCTGTGGTCCATTTTTGATTCATAGATTCTGTGTTAACTTGAGTTAGAAAAGTACTTACATAGAATACCACTGGCATCAACACAATGTTGGTGAGGAGCTCATAACCTACATTTGATCTATCCTGAACTAAGCCCCATTACATTGAAGAACCATGTCAGTTTCTCTAGAGAAACCATTGATACCTTAGAATATACTACTTATCCCATGAAAATGACTCCAATAATCAATATTTATGGACATTTGATTTGATTTGACATTGGATAGGGTTGATGATTTTGTTCTGTGTGTGTGATATATGACCAACGATATACATTTGCTCCTACAATAAGGATAAGTACAATTTTTTTGAGCACTGACCTTTTGGGAAATAGCATTGAATATTCCGTGACTAAACAAATATTGATTGTCCAGGTGTCCAAGTCAGTTAGTCAACAGGCATTTATTAAACACTTAATATGTTCCAGGCACAGTGCTAAGTGTCAGGGATATGAAGAAAGTTTAAAAAAGACATCTTTTTTCTCAAGGATCTCACAGTTTAATGGGGAAGGCAATAGGCAAACAACTGAACAAGATACAGGATAAATTGGAGGTAATCATAGGAGAGCACTGATATAAATGGGGATTAGAAAGACTTTTTTAGCTTTAAAGGAAACCAGGAGACGGAGATCAGGAAGGAAAGAATCCCAGGCATGGGGGAATGGTCCATGGGTAGACAAAGTATCTTGTGTGAAGAACAGGAAGAAGATCAGTGCCACCAAATTACAGAGTACATGTAGAGGAATAAGGTGTAAGAGAACTGGAAAGGTAGGAAGGGGCCAGGTCATGAAGAGAGTTAAAGAGCAAATAGAGAATTTCCTATTTGAGCCTGAAGGTCATTGGGAGCCACTATAGTTTACTGAAGGTGGCTGGTGGTGGTGAGTAGGACATGGTTGGATATATACTTCAGGAAGATAAAAATTTGAGAGCTGAGAGGAGGGTGGACTGGAGTAGGGAGGGACTTGAGATGGGGAGACCAGCTAGCAAGCTA
This sequence comes from Trichosurus vulpecula, assembly GCF_011100635.1. Classification (NCBI taxonomy): domain Eukaryota; kingdom Metazoa; phylum Chordata; class Mammalia; order Diprotodontia; family Phalangeridae; genus Trichosurus; species Trichosurus vulpecula. Next base: position 235,922,461 of record NC_050580.1, read on the forward strand.
TTGTAATAGTCTAGGTGTGAGGTAATGAGGGCCAGCACCAGAGTAGTGTCAGTGTCAGAGGAGAGAAGGAGGCATATATGAGCTGCTACAAAGATAGAAACGACAGGATTTGGCACCTGATTGTGTATAGGAGGCAAGAAAGAGTGAAGCATTGATGACAACACCCAGGTTCCAAGCCTGAGTGACTGAAAGGATGGTGGTACTCTCAGCAGTAGTAAGAAAGTTAGGAAGAAAGGAAGGCTTGAAAGGAAAGATGAGTTCAGCTTTAGAGATGTTCAATTTAAGATGTCTAAGAGACATCTGGTTCTAGATGTCTAATTAGCCATTGGAGATTTGAGACTGGAGGTCAGGGCTGGAAAAGGTTATCTGAGAATCATTTGCATATAGATTATAATTAAATCCATGGGAGTTTATGAGATCACCAAGCAAAATAGTATGTAGAAGGAGAAGAGAAGAGGGCCCAGGACAGAGCCTTGGGGGACATTCACAGTTAGTTCAAGGTACTATGTGAGGTGCTATCCTGGATATAAAGTCATATGAGATGCTATTGTAAAGCTTATGACCTATTAGGGGAGATAAAACATATGCAAAAACACAAGACAGTATGTGTTAAGTACTGTATGAGTGGTAGAAACTTTGTCAGGAAGGTATGATCACTTCTACCTAGGATGATTGGGCAAGGAATCATGGAAATGACATTTTCCCTGGACCAGCAGAATTCCAGGCAAAAGTTAAGGGGCCGTGGTTTATAATGTGAATGGTGATGCAGAATGGAAAATGAGAGATATTCCTAGGGAAAAAGCTTAAGGCCTTGGATCATATGATCATTTAAGATTGCTTAATTTATATATTCAGTGATGCCTAGCTGCCCAATAGTAAGGGAAAAGGCAGGAATGCAGTATTTCACAGTAGACATCTTTACCATCCCTCACTTGACCAAAAGATGTACAGAATACAAGATCCCACCGAACTTATTAGTTAGTGACTACAAAAAAGTGACCTGATCCTGTAGACCAAAAGATTCCCTTACAAGCTGTACTACGACAAAGTATTTCCGTGAATATTTCAAAATTATATGAGATTACTTAGAAGGACATAACAGATACAACTTAATTTGATGACCCCTGATCATGAGTATTAACAAGATATAAAAAAGGGTGTTAGCCACTGTCATGGCTAGCATAGATCCAATTCAGAGTAAAGGGTGGGTTCCCTATAGGTTAGGATTTTTTTTAACTTACCTTAAAAATAGTTTGATAACTGTATGTCCAGTATAATTGGTTTCCTTTGTAATCCTATGTGTTTCATGTTATTTTTTTAAACAAACAAACATTATTCTGAGAAGGGGTCCCTTGGCTTCACCAGACTGCCAAAGGGGTCCATGGCCCAAAAACGGTTAAGAGCCCTTGCTATAGATGATAATGTCCTCCCTATCTTCTTTCCCTATGTTTTCGAATGACATTATAAAGATTCCTTCAGACTCTGGAGCACTGAAGAGGCTTTTAAATTAGATTAGATTAGATCCATAATCACTCAAAAAAAATTGACCTAACTAACCATGGAGGAAAACCAAGTGGATAAAGAATGGATACTGTTGAGTCTATGATATGCAGCTGACTTGGCAACATACTATAGAGTTCATTCATCAGTGCGTGTGTTTCTGTGTTTGTGTGTGTGCATGTGGATCCATGAGTATACATGCATGTGTGTGTATATGTATATAAATAATGACCACATATACTTATACACACAATAAATAGCAAGCATATGTCTTGGGCAGACATTACAAATGGTCAGTGAGCTGGGTCTAGAATTGAACAGGAAGCGGAATGCCGACTGCATTGTCTTTGAGTACTAACAGCATTCTTTTGATGACCCCAAGCTTCTCACTGAAGCAAAGGCCCATATTTTTGAAACCACTATCTTCTGGTGATGTTATATGGCTATGAATCATGGAACAGTATTGGCTCTGAACCACTGAAATATCATCCAAAGGACAATGGAGAGGTAAATGATCGACATGAACAGGCAGGAACACATTTTAACAAGGAATTGTTTAGGACAAGTGGTATAAAAGATGTTATCAGAGAAATGTAAGCCTGGTTAAAAAAAAAAAGGGCTGGTCACATGGAGAGAGTGAAGGATAGCCAAAGGACGTTTTACATGGTCCATCAATATAAATGTGATGTCATGAAGTTTGCAGAAGGCTTCAGAAAGACTCCTAGAATGCTGGGCAGACCCCTTGTGGCGAGGTAATAAGAGGATGTGTAAATTCCCAGTTGTGGAGCATTTGTAGTCTGTGTTCCTGGAAGGCACATGCACATACATGAGATCACAGATCCATTGGAGTATTATTATCATGCATAGAATGATGGGATCATAGATTGGGATCTGGAAGGATTGCCTTCATTTTGCAGATGTGAGGGAGGGACAAAGAATAAGTCAAGTGCCTTGTCCAGGGTCACATAGCTAGTAAGTTTCTAAGGTGGCATTTGGACCTGGGTCTTCCTGATTCCAAGTCCAGCATGCAATCCACAATAGCAAATTGTCTCTCCTCTAGTGAAATAGCCAATAGACTATATACAATACCTTTTTTATGTAAAAAAGGGCTGGTGGATGTCACCATTAAAACAGGTGTCCTCATTTATCTATCACGTATCATGGCTTATAAGATAATACCATTCTCTCACAATGTTTTAATTTAGTTTTAAATCAATAAAGGAAACATTAGCTCTAATATATATCATGAAAGCACCCTATATGGGTGAAGTAGTGAAAGTGTGTTAAAATCTTATGGTTGTGTCACAAGTACTGGGGACACAAAGAGGAAAGAGACAAGAAATTAATATTCCGTTTGTAGGAGAGAACATAGAAGGGTTCAGCTGTGGGCAGAAAGTCAGTGTCTGAGGGGTGGGGTCCTTAGGGCCTTTAGATTAAATGGCAATGCCTGGAGGTCTGGAAGGCATAAATGCAGTGCAAATTGTAAGGCCCCTCTTCTACCTGAAGGATTGAAATGTGGGCAGCCCTGCTCATACGGCAGAGGTGGAGGGGTGGAACTAGAGGGCCTGACTCAACACTATCAGGAAAAGAAGAGTAGACCTGAGAGTCTCAGTGGAGTGGAGTGGCTGGATGCTCTGGGGTAGGGAGAGGCCATCTCTCCAGAAGAGGGAAAGATGGAAGGATTATTGGCAGGAAACTTGGAAAGGAGTCCTCATAATTCCAGCTCCTGATGGATTCTCTGGTTTCTGGATGGTATCTTAGACTTTAGTACGTCATTGGAAATAAACATTAACACCTCAATTATCTACCACAGTTAAGAACTATAATGTTGGGCATTAACTGCACATTAATGCATTTGTGCAGCGAACCTGTCCTAGACTTAGGCCCCCACTATATATAGTATGGAGGAACAAGCCTTTAGAACTATGCCTACTCTTGGTTAGTAATGACCTTTCCCCTCAGTCCTCATATAATGATTGCTTTTGTGACTTTCTAATGCACTTATCATGTAACACTATGCATTGTAATTATAAGTGCATTTTGTTTATCTTGCCCCCCTCTATTAGATTGTGAAGACTATGAGGGCAAGAATTCTGCCTTACCTAAACTCTGTGCCTTTGTGTTTAGCACTTAGTACACTGCTCTGTACTGAGTAGGCACTCCATAAACATATTTAGATGAATGTGAAGAATTTATAATGATGAGTTCCAAAATCATTAAGCCCTTTAGAAAACATAGTTCTTCAGGAGCTAAAGAGTAGTACAGTAGAAAGACTACTGGATTAAGTGTCAGAAGATCTGGGTTCAAGCCTGACTTTGTCACTTATTAGCTGTATGACCATGGGCAAGCCATTTTACTACTCTGTGCCTTAGTTTTTCTATCTGTTAAAGGGAAATAATAATACTTATACTATCATACTTGTAGTGTTTTGTGAGGCAATAAATATCTTTGTGAACCATAAAGCATTATATAATGTGAATAGTGAAGCTATTTACATATTATATATAATTACGTATTTTATTTATGTAATATAAATAATGAACCACAAAGTGCTATCTAAATACGTGGCAAATGGGGTTTGTTTCATTCTTTGTACTTGTATCCCTGGTGTCTAGCATGGTGCCCGGCACATAGTAGGAACTTGATAAAGACTTGTTGATTGAACTAATAATGAGAGGAATCAATCCATATACTTTGAAACAGTCTTCATTCCATATAATTAAAAAAAACCTTATTAAGCACCTACTGTACGTAAGATACTGAGGTACTGTGCTGTTTCAACAATCCAGCTAGCAGCTGTTGTGGGGGTGTAAGACCAGGCCAAGCCCAACAACAAGAACGCTACCAGCATGCTGCAAAAGCACAGGTTCTTTTGATCTGCTTAACTAAGGAAAGCATGTTAAGGGCTTAACAAGTTTACTTTAATTCAGCATACAAATATCACTCACTTAGTTCAGGGGAAAAATCCAGCACCCTGAACTTCAGAGCAAAATACAAGCAGATTACAAACATCAACAGACAGACCTTGTCTGATTCAAATCCCAATTCATAGTTGCCAGAGTTTAACAAAGTCTCAGCATCTGGGTTACAAGCTAGAGGGCTCCTAGCTACAACTGCCCAGAGTCTCTGCCTCAGCACCACCACGAGTGAGAACCCTCCACAAATGGCCCTGTCCTCCCTTCTTATAGGGCTTCAGATGTCATCAACCATCATCTGAATGACCAGAACTTAAGCTGCTATGATTGGCTCTTGAGTTAGCACCACCGCTTGGTACCCTGGGAGATTCACACCCACATAGGCTTAGCACCTAATAGAGGTTTGGGCCTGGGGCTTAGCACCTAGTAAGGCTCAATGAAATACACTGAGTTACTCAAAGGAAACAAAGGCCAACTAAGTGCTAAGAGCCCATTTTGCTTACCAACACATGTGCTCGGCATTAGAACTACAAAGAAAGTCTTCGTTAAGCAGAACTTTTAGAGGGAATTCACATCTTCCTGCAAAACAAACAAACAAGGAAACAAAAACAACCCTTCATAAGTTAAGAAAAAGGAATGCTTCAGAAACGTGTGAAGAAGTGACACATATTTAAGGTCTTTGGTAGAAATACTATACTTTAAAAAAAAACTAAAAAAATGAGATAATCGAGAAGTTTAAATTATGTAAATATCAAGTTAGTTCTAAGATACTTCAGTTAACAATGTAAGCTGATTTTTTTTAAAGAGAAAGTCCAGAAGCTCTTGGGCAAATGTACACCTTTGTTAACTTTAACCTGTGCCTCGATAGCAAAGCTTTTGCTGTCATTTGCCATCTGTTCAGATATAAGTTTCCTGACCCACTCTTTCTCTCCTTCCTTCCTTCCTTCCTTCCTTCCTTCATTCCTTCCTCCCCCTCTCTTCCTCCCTTCCTCCCTCCCTCCTTTCTTCATTCCTTCCTTCCTCCCTTCTTCATTTCTCCCTTCTTCCTTCCTTCTTTCCTCCCTCCCTTCCTTCCTTCCCTCCCTCCCTCCCTTCCTTCCTGCCTCCCTTCTTTCTTTCCCTCCCTCCCTCCCTTCCTTCCTTTCTTGTAACTACTAAATTCACATCTATAATTCAGTATCAACACAAATCCCCCAGTGTTTTTCACATACAAATACACTCCTAGGCATGTCATCAGTCAACAATACACAGATATTGTGGCACCCTCCCTCTTGTTCCCCAAATGATGACTGACTCAGTTATAATCAAAGGATTGAGTTGACTTGTGAGCTTTCACAACCTCTTCTTTCTTGTCCCCTTTCTTGTCATGCAGCAGATAAAGTTGTTTCACATGGCATTCTGAGACAAATATTCCTAGGTGAGCATGATAATTGCAAAGCCTCAAGCTACATGGCTGTCTTGTAACCTGCTCCATTCCATCTTGTCCTGTCAGTAGTCAAATCTGCCACTAATTCCCCACCCATATGGTAAGAGAGATGTAGAACACGAAGTCTCAACAGGCATGACCAAGAAGAAAACTACTCCTGGGGGTGTGGGATGAACCTCCAGCCAGAATGAGAAGCTGGACCAGTTTGTGGCAGCTGCTCTTTGAGTCATCCCCAGCTTATTTCCCTTACCCTCTTAGAAACAGACGTGAAATGGGTGAAGGATCATTATCCCCATCTTAGCTCTCATTTCAGCACAGCTCTTCCTCTTTCTGCCCCTGCCCAGTCACCTTTTGCTTTCATGCTTAACCTGTGGGTCCAGGGAGAATACAGCCTTGGGCCCTAAGAATAGCTAATGTTTATGTAGCACTTTAAGATTTCCAAAGTACTTCATCTGTATTATCTCATGTGATCTTCACAACAACCCAAGGTTGAAAGAGATAGAATAACTTTTCCAAGGTGATACAGCTTATAAATGTCTGAGGCAGGATTTGAACCTAGATCCCACTTAATCAGTGAAATTATCTGTGCATCCATTTGTTTACTCATTCATCTAAAATCCATCCATCTACCCATTTATTCATCTATCTATCTATCCATCCATCCATTTATTTATTCATTCATCCATCCATCCATCTATCTATCCATTTATTTATTCATTCATCTATCTATCTATCCATCCATCTGTCCATTTATTTATTTATCTCTCTATCTCTATCTCTATCTATCTATCTATCTCTATCTATCTATCTATCTATCTATCTATCTAGCACTTACAGTTAAGCACTCAGTGCTTAGCACTGACAATACAAAGAAAGGTACCCCCCCATAAGGGGCTCATATGCTACTGGGGGAGGTAACAGGAATATTTATGTACATACAGTTATCCTTTCCACATCACAGGGGCCAGGGGCACGGTGCCACAGTGATCTGAAAAGTATGTGTAAAATTTTTTGACTCTCCCTTGGTACCAGAGAAGAACTCTGAATTATTATAGTATTAAAACATAAAATATGTTGATGTTAAATAATACTATACATATATTTTGTACATTTTTGAGTTTCTAAACTTTTTTCTGTCCTCCACTGGCCTTAACGTGTCATCTGCAGCTTCCAGAAAACTCCCCCCAGATTCCCTTTTAATTTCTATTCTGTCTCACCATATATTGAAACCACTATGGGGAAAGTCGTAATATGGAACGGAGAACTATATAAAATAAATATGGTATAAAATAGAAGATATTCCCATAGGGAAGGGCCTAGAAATAAAGGGGATGGAAAAATGCTTCCAGCAGAATATGAGGTTTAAGCTGAGTCTTGAAGGAAGCCTGGGAAACTGAGGTAAGGAGTCAGCATTACAGACATGGCAGACAGTTGGTACCAATACACTGAGTTGGGAGATTGAGTATCAGTGTAAGTGGATCATAGATTATGTGGAATCTAGTCGAGGGCAGAACAACTGGAAAAGCAGGAAGAGGCCAGGGTGTAAAGGGTTTTAAATGCAAAACATAGAATTTTATATTTGTTCCTGGAGATAGTAAGGAGACACTAGAGTTTATTGAGCTGGGGGTGGGGAGATACGGTGCTGTGCTTCAGGAAATTCGTTTTGGCAGCTGAGTGGAGGATGGATTGGAGACACTTGAAGCAGAAATGCCAGTTAGGAGGGCATTGAAATAGTCTAAGTAAGAAGTGGTAAGAACTCGTTACTAGGCTGGTAGCTGTGTGAGCAGAGAGAAGAGGACATATAGAAGAGGTACTACACCCTAAAAATGATAAGATTTTAACAACAGATTAGATTGTGTGGGTGAATTTGGGTGAGGAGTCAGAGAATTACTATCATTACTTAAGGCAGTATTGGTACAGTGATAATTGACTCTAGTCAGAAGATCTGGGTTCAAATTTGAATGCTGATGCTTATTACTAGTGTGACCTTAGGCAACTTGCTTATCCTGCCCTGGCCTCAGTTTCCTCCTTTGTAAAATGAGAGATTTGGCCTTGATGGTTTTTGAAGTCTTTTCCAGTTTTAGATCCTATGCTCTAACTTCATTCCTTCAAAGTAGGTGTGGGTATTCTCTCTACCAACATAGATAGTGACACCAGTCCTTAGCAGATGGCTTTTGGGAGTTTCTGGGTTGGAAAAATTTGTCCCCCTATAGGCAGCCTTGTAGTAATGAGCTTCTCTGAGCTTTTTTCTTTTTTTAAAAAATAGTCTTTTGCCCAGCCCATACCTGAAGCCTTCTCAACTTGCCATAGGATGTGATAGAATTACCTCCTACTGCCTTTGATAACCTGTACTCCAGAGATACCAGATACACAGCCCAGGGACTGTATGCAGCTCACAACATTCCCAGTATGGCCAGAAACAGATTAAAATATAATTGGGAAATAATAATTAAATAAATAAAAATACAGTAAAACATAGATAATGTTAATACATGGTTTTCTAAATCCAAATGTAGCCTGCAGTGATCCTTGTGTACCATTTAGTGGCTTCTGTTTGTATTTGAGTTTGACACCACTGATCTGCCCTGCCACAATGAGGATCAAGCACTGATTCATCTTTGATTAGCTATGTACTTTTTTCAATGTTACTTACTTTTTATATGCTCAGTTTGAGCATTTATAACATAGGGATACCAATACTTTCTACTAACTACTTAAAGGCCAGTTTAAAAAAGAATGTTAGCATAGTATTTATCGTTCAGCCCTTTCAGTTGTGTCTGACTCTTTGTGAACCTTGGCAAAGATACTGGAGTGGTTTGCCATTTCCTTGTCCAGCTCACGGGGTCACACAGCTAGTAAGTGTCTGAGAACACGTTTGAACTCATGACTTCCTGACTCCAGGTCTGGTGCTCCATCCACCTAGCTTCCTTAGCATGACATAGTGAAAAGCATTTTGAACTTAAAATTAGAAACCCTATGTTCAAATCTTTCCTCTGAAACTTAACTGTGTGACTTTGGGCAAGTCATTTAAACTTTGTTAGCTTCAGTCAATCAACTAGCATTTGTTAAGTACCTACTATGTGTCAAGCAGGGACTGTGCTAACCACTGGGGATACAAAGAAAGGCAAAAAAACAAACAAATGAAAACACGGACCAAAACAACAAGGAACAAAAACAAACCAAAAAACAATCTCTGTTTTCAAAAGGCTCACAGACTAATGGGGGTGAGGGGTGGTGGGTGGGGTGGGTGGGGGAAGCACAGCCAATTTCCTTATCTGTAATATGGGAATGTTAATACTCGAAATACCAACTTCACAGGATTGGTGTGAAGAATAAAGGAGATAATATGTAAAGTGATTTGTAAGGCTTAAGGACACCAGCTATTATCATTAGAAAGCACACTGAACCTTTTAAGGAGGAAAAAAAAAGGCTGTGGAAGCAGGCTCTTGTTTTGCTTACATTCTAGTGATGTGAAAGTCCTTCAATTCAGCAAACATTTGTCATGTTGGAGAATATGTTTGGGAATACAAGGTGAAAAACTTCAGTCCCTTCTCTCTAAGAGCTTATAAACTAACAGGGTCTTTCAATTTGTGTCTGGACTTGTTTGTCTTATTCGTGTTATTGATTTGACTTCAAAATGTGGGTAAATTTTTCCCTGGGCAGTAATGAAGAAAGCCCAAATACCATATTTCCCATGAGCAACAAGGAAAGCTATGCTTTTGTCGGCTGTATGATACTGGGCTATCTTCTCGTGCACAAGCTGTGTGGATGGGCAACGATTCTTTTGGGAGCCGTCATGCTAAGCTCATGGGTTACCTAACCTATTCTTACTCCTTGAAACTGATGGATTTAGAATCCTGATGCTGATGTGGTGGCAAAGTGTCTGGGACAAGAGTAAGGCAAGAAGTGGTTTGTATATAATGTAAACTTGGCAGTATTAACCTCTAAGGGTGGGAAAAAGATCTCATTGAATGTCAGAATTTAGGCAATCAACCCATTAATGAGCATTTACTATGTACCTTGTGTTCTGTGCCAAGCACATGTATGTTTGCGTAAAAGACTATTTTATGGAAAACTCCCACAAGCCAATTGCTCTCACGGGGTCAGAGGAAGCGATACAAGTACACTCTCGAGGTCTCTCTGAAGAACTTTGGAATTGATTGTGAAACATAGGAGACACTGGCACAGGACCACCCAGCATGGTATGCCCACATCAAGGAAGGCGCCATGCTCTTTGAGCAAAGCTGAATTGCAGCTGAATTTAAAAGAAACGTGAGATGCTCCCATTTATAGACATCTCTATTCCAACTGTTCATATGACTATTTGTTCTTGATTTGTGGAAGACCCTTCTGAGCTACAAGGTACACACTGTACCTTGACCCCAATATAGTGGTGCCATTTTGGTCCTCTTTGAGCATGAAGGACAACAACCACTATGTGCCAGGTGTGCTGGGTTAGGTAGGCACTGTGCAATTATGAAAGACCAACAGTATCTATCCTTAAAGAATACTTCTAGGGGGATGATGATAAGGGAGGGGAGCTTGGTCTCCAAATCTAGAGAGCTGCAGGAACTGGAACTATAGGCTAGTTCTCTGACATCCCCTTGCCAGTAACAATTGATTCATTACTCTGCCTTAAGCAAGAACTCAGGAAGAAGTGGAGTGGGGGAACACAGCAGAAGGGCAGATGATATTGTGCTTTCATAGGGTAGGCAATAGCTTCCAGGTAGAACAAGGACTGGATCGGATTAAGAGTATGAAAGGGCCAAGGTGAAGATTGACTCGTTCCTCCTCGATTCTAGGCAACTTCATCCTAGTCAAGTCTCCAAACTGAGTATATTAACTCTATTCACTTGGAAGCCAACATAGATGTCCATCTAAGCAAAAGTTTCCTTGAAACATGATTCTCATCTACATCAGTCAATCAATCAGTAAGCATCTATTAGGTATCTACTAAGTGCCAGACACTATGTTTGGTTCTGGGAGTAAAAAACAAATACAAAAACAAAAACAAAAAACCAGTAGTCTCTGCCCTCAGGTAGCTTATATTCTATTTTGGAGATGCAATTTGTATGCAGATAATATCACAAAATAGCATCCAGTGATAGCAGGGAGATAACACTTTAGCGAGAAGATGCTGGGTGAGAGAGATATTAAGGGAGCAGAATCAACAAAACAACTGTCAATTGGATATGTGGGGTGAGCGAGAGTGATGAGAGAGATTGCCTTTATGGTGGGCACCCTTAACAGATACAGGGTGCTTAGAAGGAGAGATAGGAATAGGAGAAAAGGATAATGAGTTCAGTTTGAGACTTGTTGAGTTTGAGGTGCCTATAGAACATCCAGGAGCAGATTTTGAGTAGGTAGTTGGAGATGTAGGACTAGAGTTTAGGATAGAGATTAAGACTGGATACATAGATTTGGGAGTCATCCTTGTAAAGATGATGATTGATATTTGAGAGATGATGAAGTCACTGGAAAATCAGAAGAGGAGAGGGGCCCTAGGCCCTAAAGCTCTGAAGTACGTTCCTACGTAAGGGTGTGGAAAGACTAATGGGCTGTAGAAGATGGAGAAAGATGGTTCAAATCTTCAGGGAAGAGATCCATGTAAGAGTAATTTTAATAAAATCATAGAGAGGAATGAGTACCCAGAAGTAAGTGGTGGTAAATAGTATCAAATGCCTTGGGCTAATTCCTATTTGCGTGGCTCTCCTTGCTATCTCATTCTCTGGTCTAGAGTTACTGTACTGGATGGTCCTTCTCAAGCCTATCCCAACCATTCCTCTTCCTTTGAAAAGATGCCTAAGTATCTTCCCTGCTCTGAAAAAGACTTGTGGAAAAGTTTTACCTTTAGAAAGCCAGAAGGAATCACAGACAAGCAAGACAGCTTTGAAAGTTACACATAGAATTTATTATCTATATGAAAAAGAAATGCAAACACTGCATAATAGTAATTCATATTTTCATGACAATCCTCTCCTTCCTGTGGTGTATATAGAAATGCTCCTTTTATTTGGTAAGTTCAGAATATAAATTTTTTAAAAAATAATAAGTTAAATAATATCCCAAATAAATCAATATTCCAGAACTTTAAAAAAAAGAAAATATGTAACTTTAGTATCCTGTTTCAGCTTTTGATAACCCCCACATTCAAAAAATTATTCCTCTCTTGTAACTATGGTATTGTTGTGCCATTTTCTTAGATGAGATCACCATTAAATTATGTCACTCTCTTGCTCAGAAATCTTCATTGTAAGATATTGGTCTATGCTTAGTTTCTGCCATACTATCTTCCAGCTTTCCCAGCAGCTTTTGTCAAATAGTGAGTTCCACCATACCACTTAGCTGTCCACTGAAGGTGACTTAGAGGCCATCAAATCCAACCCTTTCATTTTACAGATGAGGAAACTGAGGCCTATGCAGTAAATTTAATGACTTGCCTAGGGTCATACAGCTAGTAAATGTCTGAAGCAGAATTTGAACTCAGATCTTCTAGTGTTCTATCTTCCCAGGTATCTCAGTATTCTGTAAAGTATCAGGGTGTATCTATGTTAATTAAGCCTATGGAATTTTAGAATGGCCATCTCAACCCCAGAAAGATAATGTTTAGGAATCTCCATTTTTTACTCTTTCTTACATCTTTTATGTGTTTTTGTTCAGTCGCTTTAGTCGTGTCTGACTCTGCGTGACCTCATTTGGGGTTTTCTTGCCAGAGATACTGCAGAGGTTTGCCATTTCTGTACATCTATCTCCTTCCAATTTTCTATTCCTCCTCTTCTCTATGACCCCCTTCCCCTATTCTTTTTTGGTAGGTCCTTTCAGTATATGGTAAGAAAACCCACCTGTTGTTGCCCCTATCTGAGTAAGATCTTTTATCTTCCATCACCCACCCTTTTGTTTAATGTCACAAAAAAAGAAGAAAGAAAAACCAGGAGTGCTAGGGAAGGGAGAATGCATATTTAAAAGAAAAAAGATTAGGACCTGTATAATTGTGCACATTAAATCCTTACATCCTTTCGTGATTATTAGCCATTTAAAACTGAATGAGATTTTGCATCCAGAGATAGTCTCTGAACAGATGATTAATGGTTTAATCTGTAATAACTTTACATTTTATAGAACCCTGATAGGAGTCCACATCTGGTGAGCCAAGCTATTTAAAGCTGTGTTAATTCTGTTAATTGCTATACGTTTATTCAGATTGCTGGCACCTGCGGGCTCTGGGATAATGTGTTTTTTATATACCCTCCTTTTACTTTGTCTTTCTGTCTTTTTGTTGCTTTCTCCCTTGTTCTCACTCTGTTTCTCTTTTGCTCTCTGGGTCTGTCTTTCACTTTCTCATTTATGGTGTGTAACTTTGGGTTAAAGATCTTCCCGTGACATGAAGGGCCTGGGTATCCTCCAGGGAATTCATTACCTGTCTGGTTTCTTGCTCTCACCCAGAAAATCTGGAAGTCTCACTATGACACCACGCTACTCCCCTTGCAAGCCCAAAATTGATAAAGCTAAAAAGGAAAGTTTTATTTACAAGTTGAAGGAAAAAACCAGCTCCCTTTTACTTTGCATATATGTTGTATGTACTTAGTTATTTACATGTTGTCTCCTCTCAGTCAGGCAATGGACATTTGTGGTGTGCTGAGTCATTTTAGTCGTGTCTGACTCCTTGTGAGCCCATTTGTGGTTTTTTTGGTGGAGATACTGGAATGGTTTGCCATTTTCTTCTCCAACTCATTTTATAGATGAAGAAACTGAGGTAAACAGGGTTAAATGACTTGCCCAGAGTCACACAGCTAGTATGTGTCTGAGGCTAGATATGAAGTCAGGAAGATGAGTCTTCCTGACCCCCCAGGCCCAGCACTCTATCTACTGCTCCACCTAGCTGGTCATGAATATTAAGCACCTATTATGTGCCTGTGGCAGACAGATGATGCAGTGTGTGGGACATTGGACTTGGAGTCAAATCTGGCGTCAGACATTTATTGTGTGACATTAGCTGTGTGACCCTGGGCAAGTCACCTAACCCTATTTGCCTTAGTTTCCTTATCTACAAAATGAGCTAGAGAAGGAAATGGCAAACTGCTTCAGTATCTCTGCCAAGAAAACCCCAAATGGGGTCATGAAGTATTGGACATGACTGGAAGAGACTAAACAACAACAAATACGCCTGGCACTTTGCTAAGTGCTGGGGCTACAAAGAAAAATAAAAGACAGCCCTTGCCCTCAGAGACTTCATCAGTCTTACATGATAGATAACATTGCAAACAATTTTGCACAAACAGGTTCTATAGGAGGTAAATTGGAAATAATCAACAGAGGGAAGGTATTAGAATTAAGAGGGATTGGGAGAAGCATCTTCTGTAGAAGGTGGGGCTGTTGATGTGAACTCCTCAAGAACAGGGACTTTTTGCCCTTCTGTCTCCAATGCTCAGCACAGAGCTTGGCATAGATAGTGTTTTTTGATTGATCAAACTCATTATTGAGCTCGTGGCGAATGATGACACCTATGAATGAACAACCTTTCCCCAAAAGCCTCAATAGGCTCAGTCACTAAGTAGAGTCTCCAGTGGGCATCATCTCTTCTAGTTATTTAGTATGTCTCTCCTGTAGGTCTACACAGCTTTTCAAGTCTGCTATTGACATTATCATTGCTTTTTCTGCAGCTCTCCACGGCTCCCAGCGGGCAGCATTGGTACTGTTCCCTGTTACCATTAGCCTTTTGCCAGAGGAAATACTCTGTTGTTAGTCCTGTTCAATACAGTAGAAGAGCACTCCAAAGTTTCCCTGTTTCTGTAGGAGTAGTAGTTATTTCTACAAATGCAGGGCCTGGAAAAGAGGGCCTTCTCCTTGATGCTCTTCCCTTCTGCTATGGTTTTCACTGACTGCTGGACTCATAGGAGTTTACCCAAGAGTCACGAATACAACCCAACCCTCTCCTTCCTGAGCTGGTCTTCATCACTAGTATAATGTTGAGACATGGTGAATCCAAAGACTGATGCATTTATCTCCTCCAGCCCTGGTTGACATTCCATCCAACCACCCGTCAGGAAACCAGGGAATGCCACATGAGGGCATCTTACCCTCTGACCCACAGCTGCACCTGTTCTTCCCACATAGAATAATGATCCTCCTTATTAGCCTTTCAGAGACCATCTGTCTCCCCCTTCCTCCACAGGATGGGGGAGTTATTCTGCTACACTTTGGGAATTAGTCCTGGGGCTGAGCTATTGGTAGGTGACTACAGACTATTATATCTTATCTAGCTTTCCACCAGAAAACCAAGACATACCCAGTGAAGGCATTTTACCATCTATTCTATGTAACTTTTCTTCCTAACCCCTCTTATTTTTGCTCTGGGAACAGTAATTAAATCAGTACTACAATTGCTTAGAAAGGGCATGACATTCAACTGCCCTCCGGCACTGCTCACAGTCACTAATTTCATGGACCAAACTTCCTCCTTGGGCATCACTCACTTATATGGTTGCTACATAGCACAGGACCTGAGTTCAAGCACCATCTAAGACCCTGGGCAAGTCATTTAAACATTTATTAGCTTCACTTTCCTTGTTTGTGAAATAATAGAAATAATAGCCTATACCTTACAGGGCTGTTGTGAGGATAGCATATGAAAAGAATTTTTGCTAAATAAATGGTAGCTAGTATTAGCATTCCCCTCTTAGAATATAAGCTTCTTGAGGGCCGGGATCACACCATGCATGTATTTCATCCCCAGGGCCTAGAACAGTACCTGGAATAGCGTAGGAATTGAAATGCTTTTACATCCATTGACTCCTTCGCTGTCTAGCAGGTGTGTCTCCCGTTTGAGTAAGCATCTCTCTCTCATCCCTGCACTCCCCCCCCCATGTTATCTCTTAAGTTCTTCCAAGTTCTTCTTGGAACAACAGGGAAGAGATATTTATATTATTTGGGGTTGCTTCTCACCACATCCAGAGTGGAGGAAGCTTTATATTCCTAAAATATTAAGGAATTTAGGGGAGAAAATAATTAGCATTTGCTCTTTTACTTCTCTTATTTTTGTTCCCTCTGCTATTGGCTCCATGAGCTCTTGGTTTCTACCTTTTTTCCCCCAAAGGAGATAAGAACATTATTGAGCAGGTTTCAGAGACTATGTATTCTGAGGACGTGGCATGGTATAGCGGAGAGACCACTGGATTTGAAATTAAAGAACTCAAGTGCCAGCTTTGCTACTTCCAACATGTATGGCTTTGAGCAAACCACTTAATCTCATAGGCCTCTGTTTCCTTAAACCAAGGAGGCTGGATGAGATGACCTCTAAAATCTTATCATCGCTCTAACTTTGTGATGATACCATCCTCTTCTTCAGTGAGTTATTACTCACAAGATTTTTGGGACACCTCGTATTTCCCAGCTTGTTTGCCTAAGTGTCCTCATAGTGGCAATACATTCTTCAGGTTAGCAGATATGCAAGATGATTCATGGATTTCTTCTCTAACCAAGATCACCCAAATCAGCAGCAGAGAATTGCTTCAGAAGGAAAGACCTTAAGATTCCTGGACCTCTGTAACGTGGTTGCCTCAGTGCCAGAAGATTGCTCCCACGTCTTTGTCCTATCTGTGGTCCCATAATGATAGCATCCATTAGTAGTTTATTACCACTGGAGACCTCCTAAATAGGCCAGCTAATTTTTATTCCTATTTCAACCAAGGACCCTATTTCATGGTGAAAGAATCATGACCAAGTGACACCCTAGAATAACTTCTATGCACTTCTTACTTCCCTTGGCTACATGCTTACATTTTATTGCTACTCCTGATAGAAGTTTCACTTAGGCCACAGGATTGAAATTTTTCAGTAGTTGTGAATTTTTGTTTCAGCTTTTCAAAACTTTTTTTTAATTCTCCGGGATGAATTCACTGGAACTCATTGCTTTCTAAAAATGTAACTTATTTACAGCAAATGTAATCTACCACAGCATTCCCACTGAGACAAAATCTCTTGTGCTTCTGAATCCCCAGAGGACACCAAAAATTACTGTTCAAATGCACATACCTACAGGCTGAAGTAATCATTTATCTAATTAATTACTTAATAACTTAAAAATCGTTTTGATGATTTTAAAAATGATTATTTTGTTAATGTTAGTTGATGTTTCTAAGACTCCATTTTCCATTGTCTTGGTGAATTGGGTGTTGCGCATGGCACATGGATGGATTTCATAAAAGGCACATGAATGTGTTTTTAGTAGAATTCTAGTACTTTACCCATTACTCCATGCTGCCTCTTCACATGTTGTATAAGTCTGTGTGAATAGAAGTCTAGTACTATTGTTGACCTTAGGCCTCTCTTCCCTTGGAATCATGGGATAGTTCCCAATATAATAGTGTGGTGCCATTGAGACACAATGAGGACAGTCCACTCCATCTGAATGTAGTTGTTCTTAGAGAGGGGTGGTCAGTCCAACCCATACCCCTGATGTCACCACATGAGCCACCCCCATCCCTTGAGGGGAGGTTTAGGGGAATGCAGCAGATAGAGGGGTGCCGTAGTGATGGGAAGTACACTGGTGGTTATTTCCCTTAATGCTTTTACATGGCAAGAACAGCAGGTGAGCCAGTAGGCCCTTGGAGGATGGTATGATGTTGATGGCAAGTATTAGGGGATACTGACCTAGGCCCTGTGTAAGGGAGAGAGAATAGTGAGCCATGGTGTGAGGCCAGAGAGAACAGGAGGCAGTATACCCCTTATCATAGGCTACTATCCAGTTCATCAGTTATATCAATACTCCTAAAGGGGTATAAGTTCCATCAGCAATTCCTATATTATAGCCCTCTGGACCAAAGTCCTAGTCATCCTGCCTTAGTTACAGCTCTAGTGGGAGAGATTCTTGGAATTCCAAATTCTTGGAAAATATTATGTAGTCAATAAATAGTCAATAAATGTTTAATAAGCATCTACTAAGTGCCAGGCACTGGGCTAAGTGCTGGGGATACAAAGAAGAAAGGGAATATGCATTTCTTAAGTACCAGGTACTATGCTAAGCACTTTACAAATATTATCTTATATGACCTATATTGTATATTAATAACAGAAAAGATAATCAAAAGAACATACATAATTCCCAACCAATAGTCCTGATTTCTTATCTCTACAAATGAGAATATGTGTGTATATATATATATATGTGTGTGTGTCTTAACAGTCATATCATTGACTGAAAGGGGAAGAGAATTCATGATCCAACTGGGCTTATGTGGCTTAATAATGTAAAATGTTCTCTTCCAATGAAAGGTCTCCCAGACATATGTTCAGATCACGTAAGATACATTGAAAAGAAATGGTGGATAATTGCTGGACCCAGAGCCAGGAAAACCTCTGAGTTTCAATGTGGACTCAGATGCTGAATGACTTTATGACTCTGGGAAAGTCATTTGACCTCTGTCTGTATTAGTTTTCTCAACTGTAAAATGAGTATAATGATAGTAGCTACCTCCCACAAGTGTTGTGAGAATAACATACTTTTAAATTACTTCATAAACTTTAGAGTGCCACAGAAATGCTAGTTATTATAGTTTATATATAATATATAATATAATGTAATATAGTATACATTTTATATTAATAGAGATGTTTCTCTTCTTACATTTTGAACAGTTTTTACCTTCTTCTTTGCTGGTACCTCTTCACTCTTCCATATTTGTAGAACAATGCTTTCTAATCTCTGGTTTTCAGCCCTATGTTCTTTTCTCCCCAGTCTTGTCTCTGAAAATCCGGTCTGCTGTCAATATTTTCTTTGTCACCTCTGTTTGTGAGACTCCCAGATCTTACTTCTATTCTTAAGCTCTTTTTCCAGTTTCCAGTTTGCATTTTTAGCTGTGTAGCTGTGTCACCATCACTTCAAACTCAACATTTCTAAAATAAGACTAATCCCCTGCCCCAAACAATAATGCAAACATTCTTCCAATGGCTTTCCTATTTTTGTTGATGCTATTGTAGCCTAGACTCTTGTTGCAACAATTTGGCTAGCAGCTGCTGTGGGGGCGAAAGACCAGCACAAGCCCAGCAACAAGAACGCTTCCAGCACAGGTTCTTTTGATCTGCATTACTAAGGAAAGCAACATTAAGGGGTTAACAATCTTGTTTCAATTCAACATACAAATATCATTCTCTTAGTTCAGGGGAAAAAGCCAGCACCCTGAACTTCAGAGCAAATACAAACAAATTACAAACATACATTTATGAACAGACCAAATACAATTCATAGTTACCAAGAAGGCATCAACATCTGAGTTCACAAGCCGGAGGGCTCTTAACTACAGCTGCCCAGAGTCTCCACATCAACAGTCCTCCAAAAGTGAGAGCCCCTCACAAATAGGTCTGTTCTCACTTTTGATACAGTCTTTGGACATCATCAAACGTCATCTGAGTGACCAGAACTTAGGCTCTTACTATTGGCTCTGGTCTTAGCAACTCCCCTTAGGACCCTGAGGGCTCCACACCCACATAGACTTAGCCCCTAGTAATTAGGGGTTTGGGCCTGGGGCTTTGCACCTAGTAAGGCTCAATCAAAGACACTTAATTTATCATTCTAAAACAGTAAAAAAGTCCCAACTTAATTGATATTACAGCTCTGGGGCTGCTTTCCCAACCACTGCTCACTCTGTCAGGCTGGGACCTCAGAGGGCAGCTACTACTTTCTCTCATGTTTCTGGGATTAACTTTGAGGAGCTGGAGATATCTTTTTTGAAGTGATAGCCCATGAGCCCCCATCAGTGTGCTTCCCTCTCTAAATGATATCTGTTAGTCAGTCAGGTTTAATCAGTTTTTAGAAAGGAATATTTACTAAGATGATAGAGTTAGAACAATTGGTATAAAATATGTCCCAACAAAGACTATGACAGTATTCTACCAGCGTATTTAGAGTCCAGAGGAAAAAGATTTCACCATCAGAGAGCATGCGCAGCAAAGGGGTAACTCACAGCTCATGGTTACCAGAAGTTCTTTTTCTTTTCTTCTCTTTGTAGTTGTACTCATGAAATACTCCTGGGGCCCAGTTTTTTCTGCTGGGCTTTTTGTGGGGTCTTGATGCTGCCTTTCCTCATCCTCTCCACTTCCAATGCCGACACCACCTTCAGGTGTTCCAGAAATGCTTTTAGGGAGCCAGTGGGAAATACAGAATCCTTTGGACTCTCACAAAGTCATAAGGGACTCTTTTTGTTGGAAGGGGGGTTGAGAAAGGAGGAGACCTAGGCCAAAATCCAACGCCCTTCTCCTTCCTTCAGATATGTATTAGCTGGGTGTCCCTTCGTGATTTAATCTCTTAGCCTAAATCATTTAAGCCTCAGTTTTCTTATCCATAAAATGGAAATAACACTAACAACCTCTTCCCAAGGATGTTGTGAGGATCAAATCAGACAATATTTATGATGTTCTTTGCAAACATTAAGGTCACTACCTATTATGATGATTATTATTCATAGATAGTATAAATTAACCAAGGAAACATGATTTCATTCCTCAATCCAACAATACATAAAGGAACAATTTGTTTTTGAGCACTTTTGTAACATCTATTTACCTAGATATATCCGATATACTAATTACAAGTCATTCATTAATCCTCCTAAAAAGCTTACTGGGAAATACTTTATTAATCTAGTTTGAACTGCAGTGCACATTTGAAAATAAGAAAACTGAATTTTGAAATAAATATGATTCAAGTCAGTTATTGATACTAATTTCCATAATTGCTCTAAATCTTTTAGATTTAGATTTTACTGAAGTTGCAGAATAGAGAGATGAATTAGTAATGACACAATTTAAGATCAACATCTACTGAATGATAATAATTGAAGGAAATATTTTTCTTTTGGGCTTATTAAATTGGTTCAGTGTTATTTAAAGAGGAGAAAACATCCCCATTCCAACTATTTTCATAGAATTACAGGTATGAAGAATGGTAGAAACTCTGGAAAAAACACATCTCCTCTACGATGGTTTCATTCTCAATTCAAAGTATTGGTTGTGTTACTAGCAGTGTATAGGCAAGTGTTCCGTCCTCAAGCATCTTACAATCTGCCTGGGGAGATTGTATTGTTGTCCAGTCATTTCAGTCACATCTGACTCTTCATGACCCCATTTTGGGAGGGTTTCTTAGCAGAGACACTAGAATGGTTTGCCATTTCCTGTTCTAGCTCATTTTACAGATGAGGAACTGAAGCAAACAGGGTTACATAATTTGCTCAGGGTCACACAGCTAGTAAGTGTCTGAGGCTGAATTTGAACTCAGGTTTTCCTGACTCCAGGCCCCTTGGGGAAATAAGACATACATTTGAAATAACTTAAGGATCTCACAAGACACCATATATATAATCGAGTGTTATTTCCAGTCAGTAAGCATGAACTAAATATGTACTATATTCCAAACACTCAGACCAAAAAGAAAATAGTCTCTCCCCTCAAGGAGCTTATTTTCTTTCCTTTTTTATGTTTTCAATTCTTTAATATATTACAGTTTTTAGAAAATAATACAATTTTCACTGGCATTAACATTTCACCCATAAAATAACTGATTTAAAACATCAGAAGAAGTATCCTTTTGGTGAACTCTCAAGCTATCTGAATTTTTCTCCACTTGTTATCTTGAGATAAAGCACAACCCATTTTATGTATTTTTTCCATTGTCAAAGAATATAAATTAATAGCTCATTTTAAAAATGCAATTGTAAGTATCCAAAATACACCAGTCATCTTTAACATACATATTATTTAACATTGTTTTTCTAAAATATTTTTTAAATTAAGAAAGCAAAGCACCAAAAATCCAAAAAGATAGACTACCAACCTGACTAGTGATGGATAGTGCAAAAGAGCAGACATCCATATATGTGCATGTGAATGTATATACAAACACATGTTTATTTGAGCCTGTGATTTCACTGTTACAGGAAACTCTGATGAGGAAACTCCCCTATCTGTTGCTGAATGACAGCTGGTATGCATCTTAGAGAAGGAGCTTATTTTCTAATGGAAAGACATAAACGTGTACATATATAAGTAAATACAAAATATATACAAATATTAAGAGTGATTTTTTCCACTTAATTCTTCCCTCCCAATTTTTTTCTGGTAGCTAATAGACTGAATGTACTGGCATCTGGAATTGAGATTAGGAGCTGGAAGGCTTGTAAAGGCTTCATGTAGGAAGTGGCCCTTGAGCTGAACTTTGAAAGAAACTAAATATAAGAGGTGAAGTAGGGCAGCTAGGTGGCTTAGTGGATAAAGTGCTGGGCCTGCAGTCAGGAGGACCTGAGTTCAAAACTGGCCTCAGACACTTACTAGCTGTATGACCCTGAGCAAGCCACTTCACCTTGTTTGCCTCGGTTTCCTCATCTGTAAAATGAGCTGGAGATGGAAGTGGCAAAGCACTCCAGTAGCTTTGCCAAGAAAACCCCAAATAGGGTCATGAAGAGTCAGACATGACACAACAACAACAACAAAAGAGGTGAGGAGGGAATTCATTCTAGGCTTGAGGGAGGTGGTGGGAGGCATGGTGATGGGAGATGGGAGATGGAGGAGAAAAAGCAAATAGTCCAATTTGGCTAGAATATAGAGTTTATGAAAGCCTAGGAAGGTAGACTGGAGCCATGCTGTGAAGGACTTTAAATGCCAAACAGAAGATGCAATGAAAAGACAATGGGAGCTCTTTAAGCAGAAGAGTGACATAGTCAGACTTGTTTTTAAGGAATATTTTAAGGAATATTAAGGAACTTAAAGATATTAAGAATTTCTAAGGAATAAGTTTTGTCAGATTTGTGGGAGATGGGTAGGAGAGGGGGGAATACCTGAGGCAGAGACATCAATGAGGAGTTTACTGCATAGTCTAGGCAAGCAATGTTAAGGGACTCAGCTAGAGTGGAGGCTCTATGAGTAAAGAAAAGGGGCCATAGGTGAGGGATGTTGTTCAGGTAGAATCAACAAGGCTTGGGAAATGATTGAAGCTGAGAATGAATGAGAATGAAGAATCTAGGATGATTGAAATTGCTAATTTGGGCAGCAACTAGAAGGATTGTGGTGTCCTTAACAGAAATAGGGACATTTGGGAGGAGCAATAGTGAATTCTGTTTTGGACATAGTTTGAGATATCTGTAGGAAATCTGGGTGGACATATCCAATAGGTGGTTGGAAATGTATGAGTGGAGCTCAAGGGAGAGACTAGGGTTTGACATTTAGATCTGGGCATCATTTTCATAAATATCAAAATTAAGCTATTGAGATCAGTGAGAGAGAAAGTATAGGGAGAGAAGAGAAAATAGTTTTAGGGCTCTTTAGAGACACACACACACACACACACACACACACACACACACACACAGAGCTAGGGGGTGGGAGGGACATCAATGATGATCCAGCAAAGGAGACTAAAAAAGAATGACCATGTAGGTAGGAGGAACATTAAGAAAGAGCCCAGCACAAAAACTGATATGTGTGAGAGATCCAGGAAATGAATATGATCAGTAATGTCAAATGCTGTAGAAAGGTCAGGGAGAATATAGAATGACTCACTGAATTTGGTCATTAAAAGACCATTGTCAACCTTTGAGTTGAGTAATGAGGTCAGAAGGCAGAGTACCAGGGTCTAAGAAGTAAATGAGCAGAGAGAAGAATGAAAGTAATGGGGGTAGACAACTTTTTTTCTAGGAGTTTAACTGCGAAAGGGAGGAGACATATAGAGTTGGGGAGTCAAGTGTAAGTTTTTAGAGTGTAGGGGGGAGACTTGGGTGTATTTGTAGGCAACAGGGAAGGAAACATTAGATAGGAGTAGATTGAAGATGAGAGATCCAGCAGTCTGCTGCAGGAGTTGAAAGGGGAACATAAGTAGAGGGGCTAACCTCTTCATCTAAAAAGAATAAAGGGGGGGATTGTGGTAGGGTATTAAGGGGAAGTTAAGAATAAATTGAGTGTAATAGAAACTAGAGCTGGAAAAAATCTCACAGTTCAACTATTTCAAATCCTTCACTTCACAAATGAGAAAATTGAGGTCAAGATGTTGTGACTGGTCCAAGGTCATGCAAGTAGTAGGCAGCAGGACTGGGATTTGAACTATGCTCCTCTGACTCCAAATTCAGCCTATTTTCTGCTCTACCATGCTGCTGAGTGCTACCAAAACATTGGTTGAAAATGATTCCTTTTACTCATCAGACATTAGCATCTACTGTGTGCAGTGTACTTTTGGAAGCTAGGGGAAAATATAAAGATAGATAAGACATTGGTTCCTCCATTCAAGAAGTTTACAACCTGGTGGGTGAATGTTGCACAGTCAAATAGGGTAGAGATCGGTGTCAGCTGGAGTTCTGTCAAAGTAGCATTCTCCTCTATATTCTATCATTTCTTGATTATTTTGTATGAGAAGCCAATAATAAAGTGGTTGTGGACAGTTGTAAAAACAATTTTCACAGTTGTGGAAGATGGTGCTTAATATAGCCATAGTTAGAAGCATCTAGGATCCCGTATATGCACTTGGTGTTTATTGTGGTATCTGAGTTAACAAGGCATGAGATATAAGTCCCTTTTCCAGTTTGACTTTTGCATTCTAATGGGGGACAAAACTGAGTTATGACACCTCCATATATGTGGTGCACTTCAGTGATGAAAGCCCATGTAGGAGAATGCAAAAGAACATTGGAATGGGAGTTAGGGGACCTGTCCTATTTTTTTCTCTGCTCTTATTAATTGTGTGAGGCTGGTGTAACAACAATGCTACTTGTCGCTACTGTGGCTATGTAAGACCAATAACACCAGCACACAGGAGGGCTGCTAGTAGAGGTTCTTTGATTTGCTTTTCTAAGGAAAGCAACTTTCAGCGGTTTACAATCTCAGTTTAATTAAACATATATATATATATATATATATATATATATATATAATATATATATGTATACATGCATATATATATATATATATATATATATATATATGTATGTATGTATGTATCATTCACTTAGTTCAGGGGAAAAGGTCAGCACCCTGAACTTCAGAGAAAAACAAACAGATTACAAGCAAAAATTATATAAACAGAGCAAAATAATACAAATCAACAGATAGGCTTCTATCTATCTATCCAAGACATTACATGCATAGTTACTAGAGAGAGAAGCACCAACATGTGGGTTTTTGAAAGCTGGAAGACTCCAACAGCTACCCAGGGTCTCATCTGGTCAAATCACAGGACGCTCTTCCAGTGAGTGAGCCCCAAGCAAAATGCTAACCTCAGAGTATATATACACTTCTTCAGGGTCAGAGGGCATCACAACCATGGGACTCAACTCACAAACCCATGTGACCTAAGCCTTCCCGTGACTTAAGCAGGTCATCAAAGACTCTTGATCCAATCAAAGACTTTTGATTGAAACAAAGGCAAGACTCAAAGGCACTTGATTGCCTTAGTGCTGAGAAGCACTCCAAAACAAAAGACAACAAAAAGTCCCACTTTACTTGCTTGACTCAAACAAAGGCAAGACTCAAAGGCACTTGATTGCCTTAGTGCTGAGAAGCACTCCAAAACAAAAGACAACAAAAAGTCCCACTTTACTTGCTTGACTCAAACAAAGGCAAGACTCAAAGGCATTTGATTGCCTTAGTGCTGAGAAGCACTCCAAAGCTAAAGACAACAAAAAGTCCCACTTTGCTTGCCATTACAGTTGGTCAAGGCACTTTAATGTTCAGAACCTCAGTTTTGTCATCTGTAAAATAGAGTGGATTAGATAACTTCTCATTTTATTTACCACTTAAAATCTAGGGAAAGAAGAAGAAGACAGGTATTGCATGCCTTATGCACTCGTGAATGGGAATTTTTCACACTTACCTGCTTTCTTGTTTCCAGCTTAATGCACTATTGTTAATCTTCCATCTAGCCAAACTGGCCTTCTCATTGCTCCTTGCTTCATTTCCTATCTCCATGCCTTTGTCTGGGCTGTCCCTTATCCGTCAAATTAGCACATTTGTTCTGTATATAGTTTTAAAGTATATGTACATTTTGTCTCTCTCTTTAGAATGCATGCTCCTTGAAGGCAGGAACTGTTTCATTTATGTGCTTGTATCCCCAGTAACTAGCACAGTGTCTGGCACATAGTAGGTACTTATTAAATGTGGCTTGATTGATTGATTCGTAGGAGGTATTTTGTTTTAGTGGAAAGAGCAATGAATCTAGAAATTAGGGGAGGTGGCATCAAGTACCGCTTTTATCAGTAATTTACTAATCGTGACCTCAATCATTTTGTTATTCTGGACCTCAGGTTTCTACATCTGTACAATGATAGGGATGGGAGAAGTGATCTGTAAGCTCTCCTCTAGGTCAAAATCCTATGATAATGAATGCTTCTTAAATAAATTAATGAAAACTGTAATTACTACCATTCAGAAGATAAAAATGGAGAAATAGAAGCTAGTTACTCTTCTTTGACCTGGAAGGGAAATTGTCAGCTAGGAGAAAATGCTCAGTGCCTAGCGCAGTGCCTGGCACATATTAAGTGCTTAATAAATGCTTTTTCATTCATTCAAAGTAGGCACTTGATAAATGCTTCTTGGTTGATTGACTGAGAAAGAAGAAATATAAAACTGTATCTTCACCTCTAAAAAGTTTATTCCATCAGAGGCTATCATGCCACAGCTTTAATATAAATAGGAACAAGAAATGCCTGCTTTCTGAATCCCTAATTGAAGAGAGATTTCCAAGAGAGATTTGTAAATTGTGAATTTTGATGGCATTATCAGATGTTCTTTGCAAAGGAACAGTTTTATCAGTCAATGCATGCATTGGTTCATTACCACATTAGTGCCTACTGCTGGAAAATACAATAGGACTTTCATTATTCTGACTCATTATTATTCTGATTTGGATTATTGCAGGTCAAATCTTATCCACTGAAAAATAGCTACCTACCAAAAAGCCTGATTTATTCCAACCTATAAAGACAGGTGCTAATTTCATCTCCAGACACCCGTGTTTGGGGCTTCTCTAGTGTTTGCAAGCACTGCTTAATTTTTTGTAAACAGTGGGAAAACATTCAGTGGGCATGGTTCCCTGACTACAGGCCCTGCTCCTTCTGCACTGAGATGGGTAATTAAGAATTAGGGATTCTGAGCCTAAGCAGGGGGAGCAAATCAGGATTTCAGTGATCTCTTTTATGAGTCATTAATATCACATTCAGTATTTTTTCAATTGTATCCAATTCTTCCTGAGCCCATTTGGGGTTTTCTTGGCAAAGATACTGCAGTAGTTTGCCATTTCCTTCTCCAGCTCATTTGACAGATGGGGAAACTGAGGCAAACAAGGTTAAGTGACTTGCCCAGGATTACACAACTAAATAAGTGTCTGAGGCCAGATTTGAACTCAGGAAGATGAGTCTTCCTGATTTCAGGCTGGCACACTATCCATTGTTCCACCTAGCTGCCCTAGTGTCATATAGGGTATAGAAACTTTACATGGCATCCAGGTCATTTGGAGTGGTGGGGTCTGGAGGAGAGTATTTCTTGCCTCACCATGAGCATTCAGTTGGCCTGGATAAAATAAGTGTGTGATGGTAGATGGAGAGACCTAGTGTAGTGAAACCAAGGGATGCATACAGTGTGGATTTACAAAACTATTTGGAGTAGATGGGGGTTTGGGGGAAACCATGGATCATCAGACGCATTTACCTTTGTGCTCTACCAAGCCATGTTAGAATGTTTGGCTCCAATCAAGAGAGATTGATTCCTTGAGAGTAGGGATTGTTTCATTCTTTTGTCTTTGTATTTCCAATGCCTACCTAGCATAGAACCTGGCACATAATAGGCAATCAATACATGTTTGTTGATTGATTATCTAAGCCCAATTCATTCAACATCACTTTTTTGGCGATAGAAGAGTAAACACCAGATTCTCCTATTTGCTTCATCATTGAAGTGACCACATTTTTCAGACCAAAAACTAGAAGAGAGAAACCCCATTAGAAGTTATTTTCTGGAAATAAAAAGTCTCTTCTTCAACCCCCTAGCCCCACCAAAAAAAATGGCATGAGTAGTTACCACATTCAATCATAATCTATTCTTTACAGAAGTCTAAGCAGGCCGCCACATAGTGTAATAGAAAGAGTTCTTGATTTGGAGTTAGGAGGACCTGGGCTCAGAGCTTTTTTTGCTACTCTCTCCCTGTGTGATCATGTCAAAGTCAATTTTCCATGCTGGGCCTCAGTTTCTTGGTCTTTAAAATGATGTTGTTAGATTTGATTACCACCAAGGTCTATTTCAGTTCTGAATCTATTAACTTGTCATCCACAGCCGAAATTCCTATAAAGAGAGAAGTAAATTTGCTTTCTCCCCCATGAATTAGAAGTAGCCCAGGAAGGATAAGGGTGAACACAGCTTATATGTGAGGCCCATGAGAACAAGCAAAGTCAGTTATGTTGCTTGACTGAGAATGGGGATATTTTTATTGTCACTACTTGGTACTTTCAGGCCATTCCCTGTTACCTCTGCCAGATTTCTTTATGGTGTGAAAGGGAAATTTCAGTTTTCTGGGTGTTTTGTTTAGTACTGAGGATAGAGGACCAGCATGATGGATTTGAAGTCAGAAGATTGCGTTTGAATCCCAGATTTTGTACTTAATATCTTTGTAAGTTCAGGCAGATTTCTTTGGGATCTCAGAGCCTCAGATTTTGGACTAGAAGATGTCTAAAGTCTCTTCTAAGTCTAAATCTGGGATCCCTATGACCCTTTCAGCCCTAAATGCTGTGAAAATTGCCTCTGTGCTTGGTTGTTACAGTTAGGCATTTATACTTTTGTTCCAATACATTCCCCCTATGGAAGAGCTAGGTTAGAACAATGAGCCAAATAGAATAAGAGGAAACTTAATAGGGATAATGTAAAGTGATATCTCACAAAAGCAGAGAGGGAAAAAAATCTTCAAGATGTTCCTCCTGTCCATTCTGCAACTGAGAAGTAGGGAAAGAAAGAAGAGCTTTTTGAAAGATGTGGTGTTTTAAAACTGAGAAACCCCACAACATATGAAGCACTCTCAATTTGGGGCTATTTTGTTAGTCACCACTTCTAATCAGGCATCAGGGAATACAAGAAGGTTGCATCTCTGCTATGCTCACCTCCTTTACAGATAAGGAAATTGAAGCCTTAAGAGGCTAAGAGACTTCCATAGTTCCATGGAAGAAGGAAGCATCTCTAAAGTGGGGGCTGGGTACCTGGCCTGTCATGTGGAAGAAGAACAGACTTGTCTTGCTTGGCCCAAGAAGGCAGAAATAGGAACGAGTAACAATTCCAAAGGCAGTTATGCTCTGGGCAATCAAAAAAACAAAACAAAACAAAACAAAACAAAACAAAACCTCTTAACAATTAGAATAATCCCAAAGTGCAGTTGGCTGCCTCCTGAAATAATGAGTGTTCCTTCAAGCGAAAACTGAATGACCACTTGTCAGAGATGTAAAGGGAACACTATAGTATGGATTGGACTAGATTACCTTGAGGTACATTCCAACTCTGAGGTTCTATGAAGTAGAAATTTCTATAGGTTTCTACAGAAATCTTTCAATCTCTCCTTTGAATCAGTCTTTGAATCACCTCCTCAGTATATAGGTTTCTTTTTTTTCTATTAAATTTTAGAATTTTAAGTTGGAAGGGACTTTTGTAGTCCAATCCATGGGGCAACGATGTGGTGCAATGATAGAGCGCCAGGCTTGGAGTCAGGAAGATTCGTTGTCCTGAGGTCAAATCTGGCCTCAGACACTTACTAGCTGTTTGGACCCTAGGCAAGTCACTTCACCCTGTTTGCCTCAGTTTCCTCATCTTGTAAAACAAGCTGGAGAAGGAAATGGCAAACCACTCCAGTATCTTTGCCAAGAAAACCCCAAACAGGGTCATGAAGAGTCAGATGTGATTGAAAAAAATGAGATAACAAAAATCCACACTTCAAAATGAATGAGATTGACTGCTGAGAGCCCATTCCATGTAGATAGCATCATGAACAGCATCCTTATAAGCCACCAGACTTGCATAGCCACCACCCTTCTCCAAAGCGGCCCTACTACTGTGCCTTCCAACCAGACCTTCTTCTCTTGCTCTCAGGGCAGGGTAGTATGTGAGAGAGCTCTTTGCATTTACCTAGCCTTGCTTGTCTTACAGTGATCAGAGCAACACTACCATTGCTTCTAGAAAGGGCCTATCACTTTATTGCCTTCTCTGTCATCATCCCTATGATTTCAGCTATCTCTGGTCACCATTGCCTGATATGCATTGTCACCCTCTTTTCAAATGTAAGCTGCTTAAGGACAGGTATTGTCTTATATTTTTTTTTTTGGTGTACACAGTACCTAACTTGTAACAAGCACTAAATAATTTTTTTCCATGTATTTGTCTATTTATTCATTCTTTCATTCTCTATAAAATATGCAACAAGTGATTATCTAGCCTTTACTTGAAGATTTCTGTTGCAGAAGAACTCACTATATTCCAAGGCAATCACTCCATTTCAATTTTTGAAGAGTATTTTATTCCCCCTCCCATGTAAAAACAATTTTCAACACTTGTTTTTTAAAATTTTGAGTTCCAAATTCTCTCTCCCCCTCTCCCCCACCTTCTAGAAATGGTAAGCAATCTGATATATGTTATAGGTAATAATGTGTAATCACGTTAAACATATTTCAATATTAGTCATTTTGTGGAAAACTGAAACAAAAAATAAAGTAAAAATGGTATGTTTCAGTCTGTATTCAGACTCCATCAGTTCTTCCTCTGGAAATGGATAGTATGCTTCATCATCGGTCCTTTGGGATTGTCTTAGATCACTATATTGCTGAAAAGAGCTAAGTCATTCACCACTGTTCATCATACAGTATTGCTATCACTGTGTACAATGTTCTCCTTGTTCTGCGTGCTTCATTCTGCATCAGTCCATGTAAGTCTTTCCAGGTTTTTCTGAAATCATCCTGTTTGTCATTTCTCATACAACAACAGAATTTCATTACAGTTATGTATCATAGAAGCTTCTGGTGCCAAGATGACAAACTGAGGAAGGAACCCTCTGAAGCCCTCCCAAATTCCCCTCCAAACAATGAGAAAAATGCTTCAGAATTGATCTAGGAGCAGGGAAGCAGGCAAAGTCTGTCTTGCTGGGGTGGGACAGGAGTGATGTCCAAGAGAAGCAGCAGGCAGCCTCACAGCAGGAGGCCTGAGGCAATCCACCAGTGAGGCCTCACCCTTTTACAAACCAACAGCCCCCTAGGCAAGTGAGCAGTCTGTGCAGCATACAAGGCCTCATCCCAGTGATCCCACCTCCAGTGGAGGCCTAGACCCCATTGCTGACTAGTAGTGAAGTCCCACCCGGGGGCTGGCCAACTGCAAAACCCCACCCTGAGGCCTACCAGCAAAGAGACCTTATTTCTATAGCATCTCAGCAGCAGGGTCCCACCCCTGGGGCAAGCCAGAAACTAAACCCCACACCCAGGGGAGGCCAATGGGAAGGACTCAGTACAAGTCAGAAGGGAAGTCTACCCTCCAGAGAAAGCAAACAGTGAAGTCCTGAAGCCTAGTGAATGCCAACAGTAAGACCCAGAGCCCCAGCCCAGAAAGCTTGGGGCAGTGCAGGAACAGAGCCCAATTCTCACATAAAAACACCAAGTCACCAAAGAAAGCAGGAAAAATGAGCAAAAAACAAAAAGAGGTTGACTATGGAAAGTTACTATGGTGATAGGAAGAATCAAGGCATAAACTCAGAGGAGGACAATAGTGTCAAAATGGTTGCATGTGAAGCCTCAAAGAAAAATATAATTTGGTCTCAGGCCCAAAAAGCATTCCTAGAAAAGCTTAAAAAGAATTTTAAAAAGCAAATTAAGGAAGTAGAAGGAAAATTGGGAAAAGAAATGAGAAAAAATGCAAGAGAATCATGAAAAAAAGAGTCAATAGCATGGGAAAAGGTATACAAAAATTTACTGAGGAAAATAACTCCCTAAAAAATAGAATTGGCCAGATGAAAAAGGAAGTACAAAAACTCATTGAAGAAAATAATTCCTTAAAAATTAGAATTGAACAAATGGAAACTAATGACTCTATGAGACATCAAAATACAATAAAACAAAATTTTAAAAGTAAAAAAAAAAAGAGTGAAGAAAATGTGAAATTTCTCATTGGATAAACAACTGACCTAGAAAATAGATCCAGGAGAAATAATATAAGAA
This sequence comes from Trichosurus vulpecula, assembly GCF_011100635.1. Classification (NCBI taxonomy): domain Eukaryota; kingdom Metazoa; phylum Chordata; class Mammalia; order Diprotodontia; family Phalangeridae; genus Trichosurus; species Trichosurus vulpecula. The sequence continues at coordinate 235,954,500 of NC_050580.1, forward strand.
TCACTGGATTTTTTTTTAAAGAGCCTGTACAACATCTTTCAAGAAATTATCAAAGAACATTGCCCTGATATATTAGAACCAAAAGGCAAAATAGAAATTGAAAGAATCCCCCAATTACCACCTGAAAGAGATCCCAAAATGAAAACTCTTAGGGACATCATAGCCAAATTCCAGAACTCACAGATCAAGGAGAGAGTATTGCAAGCAGCGAAAAAGAAACAATTCAAGTATCATGGAGCCACAGTTAGTATAACAGAGGATTTGGCAACTTCCACAATAAAGAACCTGAGAGCTTTGAATATGGCATACTGAAAGGCAAAGGAGTTAGGATTACAACCAAGAATCATCTACCCAGAAAAATGGAATATAATCTTTCATGGGAAAAGTGAATATTTAATGAAATAGAGGATTTTCAAGCATTTTGAATTAAAAGACTAGAGCTGAATTAAAAAAAAAATACCTCCCAATACAAGACTCAAGGGAAACATAAAAAAGTAAAAAAAAAATAGCAAGAAAGAGAAAATATAAGAAATTCAATAAGATTAAACTGTTTAAATTTCTAAATGGCAAGATGTTTATAACTCAACTTTATTTCTATAAGAGCAATTGTAAGGAGTATACGTAGACAGAGAATGTGGATATAAGGTGACTTTGATGGAATGATACCCCAAAATACAAAATAAAGGGGTGAGAAAGAAAATTGCACTAGAAGAAGGGGGGGTTAAATTTGGTTAATTATCCCATATAAAGGAAGTATGAAAGAGCTATCATAATGGTGAGGAAGATGGGGGGTGTGGTGGTGGGCAAAATTTAAACCTTACTCTCATCAAAATTGGCTCAAAGAGAGAATAATGTACACACTCAGTTGGATATAGAAATCTACCTTACCCTATAAGGAAGTAAAAAGGGATGGGGATAATAGGAGGAAAAGGGACTGATAAAAAAGAAGGGCATATTGGAGAAGACAGTGATAAGAATTAAACACTTGTGAGGAGGGACAGAATTGGGGGGGTAAAAGAGAGCGGTGATAAACAAGCAAAAAATAGCATGGAGGAAAATACAGTTAGTTATCATAACTATAAATGTGAATGGGATGAATGTACCCATAAAATGAAAGTGGATAGCAGAATGGATTAAAAACCAGAATCCTACAATATGTTGTTTACTAGAAACACATTTGAAGCAGAGAGATATATGCAGAGTAAAGGAAAGAGGCTGGGGAAAAATCTATTATGCTTCAGCTGAAGCAAAAAAAAAAAAAAAGCAGAGGTAGCAATCATGGTCTCAGACAAAGCAAAAGCAAAAATAGATCTAATTAAAAGAGATAAGGAAAAGAAATTATATCTTTCTGGAAGGTAACATAGACAATAGAGTAATATCAATACTACACATATATGCACCAAAGCATCTAAATTTTTGAAGGAGAAGTTAAATGAGTTATAGGAGGAAATAGACAATAAAATTATACTAGTGGAGGACCTCAACTTTCCTCTCTCAGAACTAGATAAATCTAACCAAAAATAAACAAAAAAAGAAGTGAAGGAGGTAAATAAAATTCTGGAAATATTAGAAATGATAGCTCTCTGGAGAAAATCGAATAGGAATAGAAAGGAATATATGTTTTTCTCAGCAATATATGGCATCTATACAAAAATTAACCATGTATTAGTACATCAAAACCTCACAATCAAATGCAGAAAAGCAGAAATAGTAAAGACATCTATTTCACATCCTAATGCAATAAAAATTACATTCAGTAATGAACAATGAAAAGAGAGATTAAAATTTCACTGGAAACTACATAATCTAATCCTAAAAAACAAGTGGGTGAAAGAACAAATCGTAGAAGCAATCAATAATTTCATTAAAGAAAATGACAACTATGAGACAACATGCCAAAATTTATGGAATGCAGCCAAAGTAGTACTTAGGAGAATATTATATCTCTTATTGGTTACATCAATAAAATAGGGAAAAAGCAGATCAACGAATTAGGCATACAATCAAATGAACTAGAAAAAGAAGAAATTAAAAATCCCAAATTAAATAACAAATTGGAAATCCTGAAAATCAAAGAAGAGATTAATAAAATTGAAAGTAAGAAAACCATTGAACTAACAAATAAGACTAAAAGCTGGTTTTATGAAAAAATAGATATAATAAAATAGATAAATCATTGGTTAATTTGATTTTAAAAAAGAAAAGAAGAAAACCAAATTACTACTATCTAAAATGGAAGGGATGAATTGACCACCAATGAAGAGGAAATTAAGACAATTGTTAAGAGCTCTTCTACTCAATTATATATTATGTTGCCAATAAATTTGACAATCTAAATGAAATAGATAAATATTTACAAAAACATAAATTACTCAGGTTAAGAGAAGAAGAAATAAAGTACTTACATAATCCAATCTTAGAAAAAGAAATTGAACAAGCCATCAATGAGCTTCCTAAGAAAAAAATTCCTAGGACCAGATCAATTCACAAGCAAATTCTACCAAACATTTAAAGAGCAATTAATCCCAATACTATATAAAGTATTGGGAAAAATAAGTGGGAGTCCTATCAAATTTCTTTTATGACACAAATATGATGCTGATACCCAAACCAGGAAAAGCCAAAACAGAGAAAGAAATTATAGACCAATTTCCTTAATGAATATTGATACAAACATTTTGAATAAAATACTAGAGATTACAGCAATATTTCACCAGGATGATATACTATGATCAGGTGGGATTCATATCAGGAATGCGGGGCTGGTTCAATATTAGGAAAACTATTAGCCTAATTGACATATCAATAACAAAACCAACAGAAATCATATTATTATGTCAATAGATGCAGAAAAAGCCTTTTACAAAATATAGCACCCATTCCTATTAAAACACTAGAGAGCATAGGAATAAATGGATTTACCTTAAAATGATAAATAATATTTTTCTAAAACCATTAGCAACCATTATCTTTAATGGACATAAGCTAGAAGCCTTTCAATACAATTGAAGTCAAGCAAGGATGCCTGTTTTCACCTCTATTATTTAATTTAGCTATAGCAATAAGAGAAGACAAAAGAAATTAAAGGAATTAGAATAGGCAATAAGGAAACAAAACTATCACTCCTTTCAGATGATAGGATGTTATACTTAGAAAGTCCTAGAGAATTAACTAAAAAAAACTACTTGAAATTATTAAAAACTTTAGCAAAGTTGCAGAATACAAAATAAACTCACATAAATCATCAGGATTTCTATATATTACCTACAAAGTCCAGAAGCAAGAGATAAAAGGAGAAATTCCATTTAAAATAACTGTAGACAATACAAAATACTTGGGAGTCTACCTGCCAAGACAAGCTCAGGAACTATATAAACATAACTATAAATGACTTCTCACACAAATAAAGTCAGATCTAAACAATTGGAAAAAATATTAATTGCTTATGGGTAGGCTATGCCAATATAATAATAATGACAATTCTACCTAAGTTAAATCTTTTTATTCAGTGCCATACCAATCAAACTATCAAAAAATTATTTTACAGAGCTAGAAAAAATGATGACAAAATTCATCTGAAGAACAAAAGCTCAAGGATACCAAAGGAATCAATGAAAAGAAACGCAAAAGCAGGTGATCTAGCTGTACCATATCGCAAACTGTATTATAAAGCAGTAATTATCAAAATATTCTGGCACTGGCTCAGAAATAGAGTGGTAGATCAGTGGCATATATTAGGTACAAACTACATTATAGTGAATGACCATTGTGATCTACTATATGATAAACCCAAAGATCCAAGCTTTTTGGCATTGTTTGACAAAAATTTCTAGGAAAACTGGAAAACAGTATGGCAGAAACTAGGGATAGACCAACATCTCACACTGTCTACAAAGAAAGGTCAAAATGGGTATGTGATTTATGCATAAAGGGTAATGAGCAAATAAAGCAAATAAGCAAATTAAGAGAGCATGGAACAGTTTATCTGTCAAATTTATGGATAGGGGAAGAATTTAGAACCAAAGGAGACATAGAGAGCATTCCAACATGTAAAATAGATAATTTTGATAGTATAAATTTTTAAATGCATAAACAAAATCAATGCAACCAAAACTATAAGGAAAGCAGAAAATTGGGGAAAATGTTTTACAACAAGCATCTCTGATAAAGGCCTCAGTTCTCAAATATATAGAGTTATGAGTCAAATTTGTAAAAATATGTCATTCTGCAATTTATAAATGGTCAAAGGACATGAACAGGCAGTTTTCAGACAAAGAAAGCAAAGGCATCTATAGTCATATGAAAATATGCTCTAAATTATTATTGATTAGAGAAATCCAAACTAAAATAATCATGAGGCACCACCTTAGATCTATCAGAGTGGCTAATATGACAAAAGGGGAAAATATTGGATGTTGGAGGTATATGGGATGGGACACTAATGCACTGTTGGTGGAGTTGTGAACTGATCCAACCATTCTGGAGAACAATTTGGAACCATGCCCAAAGGACTATAAAGCTGCACACCCTTTGATCCAGCAATACCAGTGCTAGATCTACCCTAAAGACGGCTGAAAAAAAGGAAAAGGACCTATTTGTACAAAAAAAAGTTATGGCAGCTATTTTTGTGGTGGCTAAGAATTGGAAATCAAAGGGATATCCACAACTGGGGAATGGCTAAACAAGCTGTGGTGTATAATTGTAATGGGGTATTATTGTGGTATAAGAAATGACAAGCAAGATGATTTCAGAAAAACATGGAAAGACTTATAGGAACTGATGCATAGTGAAGTGAACAGAACCAGGAAAATGTACACTGTAACAGCAATATTGTTCAATGAAGAACTGTGAATGACTTAGTTATTCTCAGCAATGCAATGTTTCAAGTATTGCAAGACAATCTAATGATGAAGCATACTATCCTCATCTAGAGAAAGAACTGATATTGATTGAACACAGACTGCAGCATGCTGTTTTTCACTTTCTTTCTTTCATTATTTTTCTTTTATTCAAGTCTTGTACAAAATGACTAATATAGAAATGTTTTACATAATTGCACATGTATAACTTATATCTCAATGCTTACCATCTCAGGGAGGGAGGAATAGAATTTGGAACTTGAAACTTTAAATAAAAATGTTTAAAAATTGAAAAAGAAACCCGTAAGACCCCTAATTATATACCACAACTTGTTGAGCCATTCCCCAATTGATGGGCATCCCCTCAATATCCAATCTTTTGCCAAAATAAAAAGAGCTGCTATTTTTGTGGAAATAGGCCCTCCCCCACTTTTTTTTTAAATCCCTTTGGTTTATGGACCTAGCAGTGGTATTGCTGAATCAAAGGGTATGCACACTTTTATAGCCCTTTGGGCATAGTTCCATATTGCTCTCCAGAATGGTAGTCCATTTCCATTTTTGAACAGCTATAATTGAATTGCCCTTCTTTGTCTCCTTGAATGCTATTGTTTGATTGGGTTCTGAAGAATACCTGTACACAGGTGTATAAGCTTCATTGTTCAAAAGGGAGGCAACTGGGTAGCATAGCTGATAGAAGGTTGAGTTTGAAGTCAGGAAAACCTGACTTTAAATACTATCTCGGATATCAGCTTTGTCGCTCCAGGCAAGTCGCTTAACCACTCTAAGCCTTGGTTTCCTCATGTGTAAAATGGACATAATAATGGTGCTTCACATAATTGTTGTAAAGATCAAATGAGATAATCTATGTAAATTTCTCTGCAAACCTTAAAGCACTATATAAATCCTGGCTATTATTAAGAGGGGAAAAGATCAGATTTGGACTAGGTAACACACACAGACATATTTTCAACAAATATTTATAAAGCACCTACTATGTGTAAAACCCTAGGCTATGTTGAATGTAGTTATGAACAGATCAGTTCCATGCCCTTAAGGAGTTTTAATAATTACTTGAGTGGATAGGGAAGTCTTTCTATAGTATATGAATGCGTGTATACATATATCCATAATATGTGAATATATATACATACACATATCCATACATATGTATAGATATATGTATATATGTATGTGAATTGATATGTGTGTATTTGTATGTATATGTATATGTATATGTACATATGTATATGTATGTCGGTGTATGAATGTATGCATGTATACACAGGGACCAGGAAGGAGGGATGGTAGGTCAAGGTAATACTGATGATGGTTCTCTTTTAAATCGAAGGCAACAATATTTGGTCCAGGTGTGTAATAGCTACTATATCTTAACTAAAGGAGATTTGTAGGAAAATGTTGACTTGAAGTGGTACTTTAATTGGACTTTTGGTAATTTGCACCAGTACAGTGCACAGAAAAGTAGGAGGAAAAAGAGGAACTTGGATTGGGATCTGTCTGAATGTAGTCTGGGGCTGATATCTATGTCCCTGGATTTCAGGAATATAAAGATATACAGGACCTCAATGTTATATAAATAGGGCCATGTAATAGGGACCGCTTTTCTTTAGGCTCCTTACATAAGACTTGGTTTAAAAGGGTAAATTACTGTGGGGGAATAGCCTGATATCCTGGCATGAACACTGGACTGAGAATCAAGAACTGGGTTTAAATATTGGCTCTGCTCTCTACTATCAAAATTTCTTTCCAGGCCTCAGTTTTCCCTTCTGTGAAATTGAGGTCGGATTAGGTAAACTCTAAGGTCATTTCAACTTCTTGATTATATGGGTCTAAAAGTACTGATTATATAAATCAGAACAGCCAATGCATGTAGAATCATAGAGACAGAAGGCGGGGGGTCTCTGGAGGCACATAGTCTGTTTCTGACTAAGGAGACTATACAGCACTGCTAAAAGTGGTTATCCAGTCTGTGAAGATGTCTATTGACAGGGAATCATTTCCTCCTGAGGCAACCCATTCCAATTTGGGACAGTCCTAATTTTTTTTAATCTTATTTTTATTGATATCTTGTGTTTATGCAACACCTTCATTTTCAAATAGCTTCCCCCCTCCCACCTAGCAGCTATCCCTTTGACCAAATTTTTTTTAAAGAAAGAGGGAAAAAAAGCATTTCAGTACAACCAACTAAACCATCAATTATGATAACTATGATTCTTAGAAAATTTCTCCTTACAATTAGCCAAAACTTGCTCTGAAACTTCTATATGTCATTCCTAGCATAGTCTTCTGGGAACAAGCAGAACAAATTTATTCCATCTTCCACATAATAGTACTTCAGATACCTACAGACAACCATTTTGCCACCCACTTAAATTCTTCTCTACTCTAGATTGAATTCTCCCAATTCTTTCAGCCTACAATTTCTGAATGTCCTGTCACTTAGCCTATGTCTCTCCATGTTGTCCCCAGTGATAGCACAACAGAATTTATCAAATGTTTTGCTGAAATCTAAATATATTGTGTCTTTAACATTTTCTTGATCCACAAGACTAGTTTCCCTATCAAAATGGAAATGGGCTTGTACTGGTATGACATGTTCTTGGTAAAGTCATGCTGACTTATAATAATCATTGTTTCTCTTTCTAAATATGCACAAGCCATCCTTTTAATAATATGTTCTTTTCAGAAATAGAAGTGAAGCTCACTGGTCTATAGTTTGCAGACTCTACTCTCATTTTAATGGGGGGAGAATTCAAGACAAAATTTGCTTTTCCCCTGGTTTATGGGATCTCTCCCATTCTACATGAGAGATGTAGACATGACATGTCTGACATGATCTCAGCAATCACATCCAATAGTTCTTTCAGTTTCCTGTGGTGAAGATTTTCTGGACTTGGTGACTTGAATTCAGCTAAATGCTTTCTTCTCTTCTTCCCATTTTTGTTCAGTATCCAAGTCACTCCCCAGGAATTAGGTGTTTGTTGGAGTCAGGGGACAGATGCTCACATTAGCTATTTGGGCTTCTAAGAAAAATGACTAAATCTCCATGAACCTCCGATTATTTGGGGAGTGACTTAGAGGAAGTGGTATAGCCCTTTTGATCTTATTCTGAGAATTTTGCCTGCTCGTGTGGTTTGAGATCATACAATCATAGATCTAGGCCTGAAAGAGGTCTTAAAGGCCATCTAGTTCAATCTTTCCATTTTATAGATGAGGAAACTGAGTCCAGAGGTGTTACATGATTTGCTTATGGTCACCTGGTAGTAAATAGCAAAGGTGGAATTCAAACACAGGTTCTCTGACTCCCAATCCAGATTTTTTCACTATTTCCTTTTATTGTAATGGATGATTAGGAGGTCAACCCACATAGCTGTCGATTACTATTAGGTGAGAATCCTCAGGGTGCAAGATAATCCATTTGATGTTACAGAGTTGTCATAAAATGATTAGATCCATTTCCTTACCTTCAGTGGACTCCATCCTTAGCCCAAAGGTTCCATGAAATAACAGAAAGATTATAAGACAGAAAGATTATAGGAGATAGTTGCTATATAACCATGGACAAATCACCTTACTTCTTTTAATAATATTTAGAGCTAAGAGGAATCTTAGGAGAGGAGCAGTAGTAGTGGAAAGAAACCTACTCTTGGAGTTAGAAAGACCTGGGTTCAAATCCTGCCTCTGAGTTGCTAGTTATGCAATTCTGGATAAGTCACTTAACCTCTCAGTGTCCCAGGCAACTATCTAAGACTTTAGGTTTTTTAAAAAGAAGTTGCTGATCTATATCAGCGGAGGGTGTTTCCGTACCAGGAGTTCTATACACTGGTGAAATTAAAGATTTAGACAAAAACAAGAAACTTCACAGATCATATGATCTGAAACCTCATTTTATAAATGAAGAAATGGAATCCTAGAGATTGGAAGTGACTTGCCCAAAGTCATTCAGAAACTGGCATAGTTGTGGTTTTGAAATAATGTGACTGTAGTTCTAATGTTCTTTCTGCTGTATTACACTGGATTGTTGCAAGGAAAGTATTTTGTGATGAGATCTATAAACTCCAGCAATTATTATTGTATTTAGGAACATGACACTTCTTTGCTTCTGGTGAAGACTTTAGTCTTTGACGTGTACCTTCCATGAAATTAGACTCCAACCTTCATTTAACCTAAATTTTCTAGGGGTCTATTGGAGAACTAGGAAAGAATTATGTTCACTCAGAAACAAAAGTCCTGAATGAGATCAAGGCCAGGGAGCCGTGCTATCATTGGGATGATTTTCTCATCGGCAGAGATTTCTTCCGTTTCAGGTTATGGTACCCATAACAACACAGATCAGTCAATAGTGTAGAGTAAGATGTCCAATGAGGTGATGGATGAAACATTTTCACAGTAACCTTAATGTTCCAGAGAAAGACTTCCCAGGAGTGGCAAAAGTTTCCACACTCATGCTACAATTTGGCTAATTTTCAGTGGAGGTGCTGAGCTGCCCAGTTGCATAACTGCCTTGCTATTATTGGTCATGTGTGTCTACCTTGGTGCATGGGCCTGATAACTAGAAAAGTAACTTGTTATGTCTTTGTGCTATACTAAGTTTAACTATGCTTAAGTGTATAAGAGCTGGAGAAAGATATGGCAAACTCCTCCAGGATTTTTGCCAAGAAAACCCCAAATGGGGTCACGAAGAGTTAGACACGACTGAAAAAACAACGAAGAGTATAAGAAGAATTCCTTTCTCTCTCCTAATGAAGACATTGGCATTTTGGAGGTGGGGATTTTCCTCAGAGAACCCCTTTCCATTATCCTAAGCTTTATTCTTATGTGCTAAATTAGGCTGTATAGATGAATTTTCCATGTGCTCAATCACGGGTTCCACAATGGTGCATTTCAGTGAACTATTCTCACCAAAGAATTCAGAGTAGACTTGCTGACAGGCCTGCTTTTTAACCTGTTCTTGTCTTTCTACAGAGATGTAGCATAATGTAGTGGATTGAGTGCTGGGCCTGCAGTCAGGTAGATTTAGGGTTCAAATCTTGTCACTGACTCCTATCTGTGAGAGGATGGATGAGTTTCTTAAATGTATCTATACTGCAATTTCCCCATTGTTGAAATGGGGGGAAAGATATCTGTTTCACAAGGATGCTGAGTCTCTAATGACTTACTAGATAGTAAATGCATTGTAAACTTTAATGTCTGTATAAATGACTTGTTATTCCCCCTCCCCTCCTCCATGCCTTCTATCTTCAGACAATGATGAATGACTTGTTAGGCAAGCTTTAGTCCAGAGGACTAGTTTAGAGGAAGAGTGTCAATTAGGAAAATGACATTCCTATGAAGACTGAAAATTTAGGAACCTGCTTGCCCAGGAGAAAAAAAAATCACCTTTTTATTAATAACTTACATTGTTTTTTCCTCCAGTATGTTGATGTTACAGATAATTTTTTAATTATATAAAATATGGAGGGAGGGATTAGCTTTATTTTGCTTGACCTCTATGGGCATAACCAGGAGCAAATGAGTGGAAATCATAGAAAGGTAAGTCTTGGTTCAATATAAGGAAACATTTCTTTTTAAATTTTTTTTTTCCAGGATACATGAGTTTACTACACCTTTGTTTTATTTGAAAGATCATTATCACTAAAGGAATACAATAAAATCCTCACACAGAAAAATAAGTGATTTAGAATTTTAAAAGTAGTATTAATGTGCTAGGCACTCTCCTAGCTGAAAGTCCGTATTAATCCCAACTTTTACCAAGAAACACTCCTGAGCAATCAGAGCAACCTAGAATCATACATCACTACTTTGTAAGTGTTTCCTATCCTTAAAGTTTTCAAGTAGAATCTGAATGACCCTCTTAGAGATTCAGTAAAAGGGATTTTTGCTTCAATGAGGGCTGGACCCAATAACCCCTAAAAGTCCCTTTGACCTCTAAGATTTTGTGATTTCAATTCAATCCAGAAGCATGGTGAGGGTATGTATCATTTTTACTATGAAATGGATGTTTATGTATATGTATATGTATATGTATATGTATATCTATGTGTATAACCAAAACCCAGCCACTAGAACATTTTGGGGAATACAGGAATTTGCAATAAAAGTCATTTGATCACTCATAAGATGCAAATCAAGGAAGCAAGAGCAACTTGGATTGTGCCTAACTATCAGTGCTCTGAATTGGATTCAGAAAATAGGGAGATCCTTGAGTCTTCCTTTTTCCCACATTATCCCAAAATATGTTATGATCTCATTCAACTGGAAATTCTTCTTGCTCTACTCTTTATTCCCTTCTTGGGCCAGAGTGGCCTTGCCTTTTGCCATGGAAATAGCTTTTAATCTTCTTCTTTGCTTGATAAGTTTTCTCATTCTATTTGAGGTCCTGACCACTAAACTACCTTCCACTGAAAACTCCTCCCCTTTCATAGCAGTTATTATCTTAATCTTATTTGCCAGGATGTGCCCCTTTAGCTGATCTTTCCTTTTTGGTATGAATCCAGTGGCTCGAGTCAAGAATGGGCCCTTAAGGACAAGGGTGAACAAAATATTTCAAGTGACCAAAAGGTGACAAGGATGAGCAAAGAGTGAATTTACGAAGTCAAGGGGTCTGGGAAGAGAGCTACTTGGCTGCAGACCAAAGCTTCTCTTCCCCAAAGTTCTCCTGCTTCTCCCAGTAGAATGAACAGCCAGAATATGACTCCTTATTTACTGATAAGCTCAATATACCCTTCCTTTTGAGGCAATGAAACTGAGCCTATAGCATCTGCAATGCTATGGAAAAGAGATGGCAAAGGCTTTCTCTCCTCTCATTTGTAGTTAAATAAAGCTCCTCTCATTATCCTTTCCTGAAACTGCATCCTGTAGTCACACATTAGAGTGGAAACAGATAAAACTTAAAGGGGTGGATTAATTCCAGCTTCTTTTTTGTTTTAAAATTTCATTGCTGGTCTTAGTTTTTGACTACTGTTACTTCCCCAAAACCATGTCCCGTCCCCAATCCCTTTTATTATATCATAATAATATAATATAATTAATATTATTAACCCTTTGATTAAGCAAAACAAAGTGCATCTGATAATACATGTATATTCCACACCTGTAGAACATCACTTCTTTAATGAAGGGGGCAATGTGTTTCATCATTTTACTTTTGGAACTAAGATTGGCCGTTGCAAATATTGTGAATTTTGATGTCTTTCAGTGCCAGTTTCATTTACGTTGTGGTCATTGTATATATTGTGGTTCTTCTTTGCTCTTCATAAGTTCATGCATATCTTCCCAAGTTTCTCTAAACTCTTCATACTGGTCGTTTGTTATGACACAATATACCATTTCAGTCAAACTCAGTCCATAGGCACTCACTTTATTTCTAATTCTCTTCTACTATATAAGTGTGTGTGTGTGTGTAATTCATATATAACACATATATGATTATATTTAATACATTTATATATTTAATAATCAATAGATATACAATTTATCTATAATATATTATGAATATAATATATATTATATATACATATAATATGTATTACACACACACATAAAATCGCCTTTATTTTGTCTTTAGCCTCCTTGGGATATATGCCTAGTAATGGAGGCTATAAACAATTTAGTAACTATTCTTGAATAATTTTTAAATGTTTTCCAGAATGGCTGGATCAGTCTACATAGTAGCATCCACCTTCCCCTTCTCATTTTCATGTCTTAAACTAATGATCTACAAATTCATGTAACCCAAGGACAAGAAGAAAAGTAAGGCTTTTTTTCTTTACCCCAGTAAGAGAGACCTTGCCCAATTCTTCATTGTTTTTGCCCTACAATTTTGCTTATTAGTGAGTAAGAGAGGGATAGTTTTGCTCTAGGGTATATCACAGATATGTCTTAGGGGTGATCTAGACTATTTCTCTAGTGTTTCTAACAAGACAAACCTATGAGGAGAATTGAGGAGAAAAGACCCTCGGTTTCCATCTTCAGCCTTTATAACTGATAACTAACAGAAAAATAGATATAATTGGTCTCTGGAGAAAGGTTGTTCAAGGGAGAGATGAAAGGATATGGCAGGCCTTGCTACTACCATGACCCTGGAGCTTTCTAGTTTGCCTGGATGGGATATTCATTGTTATGAACTTGGGAAGTGGCTCCAATTCTCACTAGTTAAAGTATAAACAATTTGAAAGGTGACAGAACTAAAGTCTCAAGCTCAGTCACAGATAAGCTTTGAAATCATCATCATCATCAAAAGTTGTGTCCTTGAGAGACATGAGATTTACCAGCATCCTGAAATCAAAGCTCATTGAGAACATATTTTAAGATAACTAACACCCGTATAATACCAGACTTCATAGATACATTTGGAACTCTAAAACAGACCATAGAAAAAGTATCTTAACATAGGGAAGTATCTTAACAGAAATCTGTTCAATAACTGAAACTAAGACCCATACCCTAAGGCAGATATAGAAAGACTAACAACTCCTTTTCAAAAAGAGGGAAGGGGATTTACAGACGTTCTCCAAACGCATAATGCATGGGTGAGAAAAACTAAAGAAATTCTTTCAGGACAAGCAAACATCATTTTGCCAAGCAGTAGTAAACAGTGACATTATATTTATGGAATGTAACTGAAAGCAATTTACCTCTGAATGGATCCTAGGAAAAAAGTGAAGCAAGAGTAGAATGAAAAGGCCTTCCTCCATGGGTGACATCCATATGATCTCAAATGCCAAAAATGAAACAAAACAAGACAGTGCTGAACAAATGGCTGAGTTAGTTCATGTGGATATTTTAATAGAAATGGAAGGGCTGATGGCAAGAAATGGATGGCTGAAGGGCAATTCAGGATCTGTGTCATCACTACCAGAAATTACAAATGGATTATTCTTAAGGAGCCCAGACATAACTGATCGATTCAGATTATCCAAGGAAATGACAGAAATTGTCGCATGCTTGAGACTGCAAAAATTTAGCATGTACTGAATACCTACCAGGACATGATCTAGTGGCTAGAATTATAGTTTGGAAGCTTGCATTCTTTTCTTAAAGTAGACAAAGGACCAATTCCCATATTACAAATATAAACTTCTAAATGTGCAGGAGAATTCAGCAAGTCAATTATACTGGAAGCAGACCATATCACAGACAGAACAGCCTATAACTGCCCCAATGCAACATTAATCTATTAGATTTAAGAGTGCTTTCAATATATGTTACTATAGCAAATACTCATTATTGCTGAGCAATGTAGAATGAATATCTTTCCAAATATGGACACCTCTACCAGAAGAAATCAAAATTATGTGGAAACAAGATGAGGTATAGATCATATCCATCATCTTATCAGCTACTGGAGTTGTCCTGAAGATTCTTTAAGTTGGCCTATGGAAATAGCATCTGAAAGCTTTTATTCAATTACACAACGTGGTTATTTTATCCGATTATTTAATAGTCAGTAAAACATTAAATATTGAACAAAAAGAAAATAACAGGTTAGTAACATAGCAGGATGATTTTTACCTGAACTCCATTGGAAAAAAAAAAAGAATTAAATGAATAGCCAAAATGATGATAATGACAATTGTTATGAAGGTTCCCCATTTATATAGATTTGTGAACCATTTTACATACATTATCTCATTGGTTTTCCATAATGACCTTGAGAGATGAGTATTACAGGTATTATTATCAACCCCATTTGACAAATGAGGAAACTATTGCTATTATAATCCCCAATTCACAAATGAAGGGGAAAAAAGGCATTTTTGATCCGTTATAACACTTTTTTCCCTCCTGAAGTTACTTTATATTTACTTGATACGGTGCCTAACACATATTAAGGACTCAATAAATTGCTGTTAACTAATTGACAAGAATATATGATACCTTGATTTATGAGATATGTGATTTTCTTTCTAACATGTCTCTTACATAAACAACATCCAACCTATTTTCATAAGTTAAAAAAGATTGGAGCCTGTTGTCAGGAAAGAGCTAATTTAGGTCATTTATAGTGTGATCAACCAGTAGTTTGGCGTGGCACCATTCCAAACTCTCACATATGGCCTCCTGATTATAAAGAAGTCATTAATTAATATTTACTTAAGAAATGAACCTCTCTGAGGAGAAGTAGCCTGAGAAACAGCCTTTGGCCTGGTTCGAATTCTAGGCTAGGAAGCAGTGATGGTCAAGTTTTACCATCTGGCTGTATCACACTATACAGTCTGGATTTTAGCCTAGTTCTGAATAAAACAGGTGGACTCAGCTGGGCAGTCCCATATCTACTTCTTCTCACACAATGAGTTGCCACTTGCTTCCTTAGGAGAGAGACCAAAGGTCTAAGTGGCCACTGGGTAGAATAAATTGATGAAGAGTTGGAGATCTTTTTGTTTTTTTTTAATTCTGCAAATGGTCCTAGCAGACCTAGATTAGAACATAAACTTTTGTATCTCCTTGAGTGAGGAGAAAACTTAAGGTCTTGAGCCTGGATAAGTATGGGAGGGGTGTTCAATTTGAAGTAGCAAGGACAGGAGATAAGAAATCAACATAGGTAGACGATCTGAGAATGCCTGCCCACTGGAGCTCCATTTTAAAGATCATATGGGTAGGTATTATTTTCTGTTTGATCTACACCTTTGCAAAACAGTTGGATATTAATGTCATACTAAAAGCAATTAGGTCTGACTAGGTACTTGAAGGGACAAATGTAAGAGGAGAAAGACAAGATGAGAACACTATATAGGTGTAGAAAGGGCTGGTTGAGGGTGTATGGAAGACTAGTGGGTAGGTTTTGGAATTTCCAGCCCAAAGGAAGGTTAACATGATAATGGTCAGTTGTATATAAGCTGAAGAGGAAACATAATCTCTGAACAGGGAGCCAGACCATGGAAGAAAGCACATGGTAGCCCCTAGGATAATCACTGTGTTCATGGGAATATATAATAAGACAGAGTTATTGTTAGAGTATTACAAAGTTGAATTTGACTTAGAGTCTATACTGATTCAGTTCTTTGATGGGCTATATGCTGAAAGGCAGAATAAGCTCTCATATAACTCGTTGTTATGTTGATTGACAATTATATTGAACGATTATTATTGTAGTTATATTGGCTATTTTCTTGATTTTTAATTATTATTATTAATATTATATTTCTCCTGCCTTTTCCTGTGTTTTCACATGTTTTCTTTGTTATTTGGCACTTTGACTTCCAATTAGCTAGCTCCTAACATGCCATAATAGAAATAACAACTGCTTTCAGCCCTGCCTGAGGTTTTAATATGGAACCCAGTTTCTCTCTTCCTTTCTTTCCTTTTCTCTATTTGATGGTCAGACATCAGACATCAGACATCATCTACTTATGTCTTGCCTTTTTGCTTTGCCACCACCTTTTGTGTTACCCTGGCACCATCCTTTTGCCTTGACCATTTGCCTAAGGCCAAAGAAATGAGATGGTTACAATTGAGATAGGATTTCTGTCTATTAATTCCTTAAACTCAAATAAGACAAATGTAGTTCCATTTTCAAAAATGAGGCCATTTGGCAATTTAGATCCTCCAAATAACTGATGAAGAAGTGTAGTTGTTATAGTCAATGACATGGCATCAGGAACCATTGAGCTATTGCAAACATCAAATTCTTTCTCTGAAAAGGTCCTGTGAAATCACTATGACTGCTTGGGTAAAGCTTCTTCACATCCAACAGAAATGTAGATGCTGTTGGTAGGTTATACCATCTAGTGTGGCATGTGCTACAAACTCTGACTGCTTTTTCAATGATAAAATAAATCCTAAACTGTCAGACATATTTTCCAGCCAATGCTTTCATACAAACCCTTTTCATATAGGCTACACGTATATGGCCAAGATAACTTATGATTGGCATTCCAGAGTCATAGAAGCATTGCCCTATGAAATGCATACTTTGTAGACAAATAACTCATGTTAATGGCTTGTGCATGATCTGAATTCATTAGGCAGCTTCTCTAAAGACTAACTTTTTCACACCCGTTTCAAGACGTAGGCCAGTATGGTATGCTTTGTGACTTATGCTGCCATCTTAACAACTGGATGATGTGGGTCAGAAAGGTCTTCTAAAATAAAAATTTAAAGTAGAGGTGGGACAACATAATTTGAGATCTATAGTGACAGACAACTCTACATAAGAGGTTCATGTTCCTCCTCCATGCTTATAGAACTCAGGTATTGCAGAATCTCAAAATCTGAGAAAGCTGGACTAGAATCTCCATCATGAGCTTACATGACAAGGGGTCAGATATAGATTAGAATGCCAATTCTAATTTTGGATATCTCTAATTGTTAGGAGGCAGACAGCTGTGTGGTGCAGTCCATAGAGTGCTGGCCCTGCAATCAGGAGGACTTAAGTTCAAACCTGGTCTCAGACACTTACTAGCTGTGTAACCCTGGGCAAGCCACTTAACTCTGTTTGCCTCAGTTCCTCATCTGTGAAATGATCTGGAGAAGGCAATGGCGAACTACTCTAGTATTTTTGTCACAAAAACTCCAAATGGGGCCACAGGAAGTCAAACATGACTGAAACAACTCAACAACAATAGCACCAAAAACTGTTACGAAGTTTTTCCTTGTATGAAACCAAAAATCTGTCTCTGGAGATTTTATCGTCCATCATTTCTAGTTTTGCCCTCTGGGAACAAGCTGAACAAGTCTAAAATCTTATTTGTCTGGAACCCTTTCTAATAAATATGTAAGTCAGTCCTGCAAAAGCCTGCTTTTCAGTGAGCTAACCTTTCCCTCCCCCAATGCCTTCAGTCAATGCTCATATGATATGATATCAAGACCCTTTACCATCCTGGTTCTCTGCTTCAGATTTCTTTCTATTTATCAATGGTTTACCAGTCTTTCTATAATGTAGCTCCTAGAACTGAATACAGCACTCCAAATACATTCTCAGCAGGGCAGAAAACAGTGATACTATTCCTTTCATAGTTCTAGATGCTATTCCTCTCCTAATGAAGCCAAAGATCTTATTGGCTTTTGGGGCTACCATATTGCTATGTTGACATATTTTGAGCTTGAACTTCCCAGATTTCCTCCCCTTCCCCAGAATAACTGTCATCTCTTTACTTTGGTACTTGTGGATTGGGATTTAGAATCCAAGTGTAGGGATTTATATTTACCCACATTAAATTTTATCTCATTGAATTCAGCCCAACTGTCTA
Source organism: Trichosurus vulpecula (assembly GCF_011100635.1). Classification (NCBI taxonomy): domain Eukaryota; kingdom Metazoa; phylum Chordata; class Mammalia; order Diprotodontia; family Phalangeridae; genus Trichosurus; species Trichosurus vulpecula. Next base: position 235,972,567 of record NC_050580.1, read on the forward strand.
GACTGTCTTTTTGGTTCCTAATTCAGCCACCCAATGTATTAGTTATTTCTTCCAGATGTGTGTCATCTTTAAGTGGGGATGAGCACTCTTCCTGTGCCTTTATCCAAACTGTTGATGAAAGTGGTCAACAGTACAGATCCCTAGAACATTTTACTAAAGAGCTTCTTCCAACTTGACACTGAACCATTAATGGCTTCCCTTTTGCTTGGTCATTCAAACAGTTCCAAACCTACCTAACTTTAATATTATCTAGCCCACATAAACATTGAGCAAACTACATGGTGGCATAACCAAGTAAATAAGGTTTAGAAAATAAATTTGTGATCAGTACAAATTATATTACTTTGTTACCTCCTCCCCACTTAATAAGTGCTAGCGGCTCCTTATTACCTTCAGGGTCAAATATAAAATTCTCTGGCTTTCAAAACTGTTTCTATCCTTGCCCTTCCCTTCCTGTCCGGTCTTCTTACATTTATTCCCTTCTGAACATCCAATGATACTGACCTTGTTGCTCCTCACACATGATACTCCCATCTCCTAAATATATGTTTTTGAAATTGGCTGGCCCCCATGCTTGTAGTGCTCTCCTTTTCCTTCTCCCCCAACTTCCTGGCTTCCTTCAAGATCACACCTTTTGTAAAAGACCTTTACCAATAACCCTCCCCACTCTCACCTGGTCCTTGCTATAGTCTCCTATGTGAGATGACCTCCAATTTACAAAGTACTTATCTTGAATGTATATTGTTGTTTGAATGCTATCTCCCCAGTTTGGTCCCTGAAGGCAGGGAGGGGCAGCTAGGTGGCTCAGTGGATTCAGGAAGACTCATCTTCCTGAATTCAAATCTGGCCTCAGACACTTCCTAGCTGTGTGACCCTGGGCAAGTCACTTCACCCTGTTTGCCTCAGTTTCCTCATCTGTAAAATGAGCTGGATCTAGCAAAACACTCTAGTATCTTTGCCGAGAAAATGCCAAATGAAGTCATAAAGAGTCAGACATGACTGAACAATGACAGTGAGGGCAGGGACTGTGGCTTTGCCTGTCTTTGTATCCCCAGACCTTAGCATAGTGCCTGGCATGTAGAAAGCATTTAATAAATGTTTGTTGATTATGAGGTGAATCATAAAGTCACAGCTCTCTTGACTGTAGGGCATCAAGGGCTTCTTTGTCAATTTGTGCAGTTCCATTCTGTAGACAACATTGTTCTTGTGTAGTAAGCAAACAGTACTTTGGTGCCATCTGGCATTTTGCAGTGAAGCACAGCTCCGACGCCATAAGGTGAAGCACCAGTAGTAAGAAGCAATGTTTTATGTTCATTGTTATGTGCTAGCACAGAAGTACAGAACTACTCAGAAGTCAACAACTACTTGACATTCTGCAAAGTGTCCTCACATTGGTGAGTCCAAAGCTCTTTTCCATTAAGCAATGAAGTGGCTCAGCAATAGTTGCCTTCCCTCGAGAGGCAAACATAGTCAAAATTAAATGCTTGTGGATAGATCTGGAGGTCTTTTTTGTTGTTGTTCTTTTATGATGGATTGTTTATCCATTATTTTGGGTAAGACATGTAGTACCAGCAGCACTGATGCAATACCCTAATATTTCACTTTTCCCCCCAATATTAAAATAAAAACTTAAAGGACAAAGTTTGCAAGTTACATAGGTCTTAGAATATAATCCTGTTCCTAAAGAAAATGAGATTTCATTTTCTTTATTAACTTCCTTATTAACTGACTGTTTTTTTTTCCCCTGTCAATCTTATCTTAAAGATTTAGATTAAGTAGTGAATTTGTTTTGGAAAGGTTATTTTGTGTCTTAGTCTTCCAGACTCTGCTTCCCTAATCCTTAATGCCAGCTCTGGAAGCCCAAGGTTTCCCATTCCAACCAACCAAGCCTACATAAGGTCCACTCTTAGTTGTCTTGTCTACAGGAAAATGCAATTATCTCCTACTTCATCTAAGACTCTTTGGGGCTCTGTTGAGTTCCCCTACATTATGGTTCAAGGCTGCCACATCCTGTGTGACCCAGAATTGGTTCTGGTGAATATGTATGGCATCAGCAATGGAGAATCCATTCATAGGGAGTACAGAACCAGCAGAGCAGAGAGGAGAATATATTATGGTACAAGTTAGGTCAAAATAAAATGAGCAGAGTAGCCAAAAGGAAGACAAAATGGTGATGGGAGAACCAAGATAGAAACCAGCAGTCAAGAAAAAAAAGCGGGGGGATCATCCAGAACAATACAAGATTTCATGGTCATAAATGAAAAATGAGATCACTTCAATATAGCTTCCTTCTAATGGAAAGTTAGGTATGCTAGACACGCATTTCATTGTATCTTAAATAATTTGATGACCATATACCATCTCTCCTAAGGTGTCTTTCTATTATACAAGGCTTCAGTTTTATAGAGTACTAGTAAGGGAGTACTCTTATCAGGGCAGGGCTGTGAAGATTCCTTATGAATTCTCCAGTCTGGTCTTCTGGGCCATAATCTTCCAAGTTGATTAGGTATTAGAGAGAGTTTATTTCCACTCATCACCATTGTCAAGAGTCTAATAAGAACTATAGGAGTCTTGAGTATAGGGTAGTGAGGTGCTATAGTGGATAGAGGGTCAGGCTTGGAACCAGGAAGATCTGAGTTCAAATCCTGCCTTAAACACTTGCTGGATATGTGATTCTGGGTAAACCACTTTTCCTCTTTGTATCTCAGTTTCTTCATGTGTAAAGTGAGGGAGGGGGTTGGATTAGATGGCTTTTAAGGTCTCTTTTGGCTTTAATATGATCCTCTGATGATTGAAACAAGACATGGTAAAACAAAGGGCAAGTACAAAGTGAATGGGGAAATTGGGAATGGAACAATATACAGCTCACTACCTAGACCAGGGCTTCTTAAACTTTTTCTACTCGTGACCCCTTCCTGGGTTGTGACCCACAGTTTAAGAAGTGCTAACCTAGAGTATGAGTAATGATGAAATAGGAAGCAGGTTTAGATTAGGCAAGGGGAAATTGAAAATGGACTAACATAAAGTTGGCCGCCTGGATTATTATGAAGGGCCAGACAGAGTGGACCATCAGAATGAGTGTTCCAGGGATGGAACTTAAACTAGTTGCTCAGCTACATGTGGAATCAAAGATTCTCAGTTGTAATGGATTTTAGAGAGCATCTAATTTAACTGTAATCCAATTCCTTATGCAGTACCAGAATCTTCCTCTTTGCAATTCCTACCTATTGTTTTCAATTCTGCCCTGTAGAGCCAATCAGAAAGAAATCTAACCAAATTTGGTTTATCTGGCACCTCTGACCTAGCGCTGTCCCTTGCAACCAAGATGAATAAGTTAAATCTCTTTTCCACATGACATTAGACAACCTAGAGATGCAGTGATGGTTTAGAAAACAATAATTCAATTTGTATATGGCCTTGCCTTACAGCAGACAGAAGGTTTGTCTGGCTAATTTCTGATTCCCATTAACGAGAGTTCATCAGGTCCTGTATAAGACAGGGACTGTGGCGTGAGGGATTAAAAGTGGGGGTTTGAAACCTGTAGTTTGTGTACGGGGAGTTTTTCTGTATGAAGGGTGTAGACAGTTATCATAGCTATGCTGCTGTTCACTCATTTCAGTCTTGTCTGACTCTTTGTGACCCCATTTGGGGTTTTCTTGACAAAAAAGTAGTTTGCCATTTCCTTCTCTAGCGCATTTTACAGATGAGGAAACTGAGGCAAACAGAGTTAAGTGACTTGCCCAGGGTCAACCAGCTTTTAAGTGTCTGAGCCCGGATTTGTACTCACGTCTTCCTGACTCTAGGACCAAAGTTCTACCTACTATGTGCCACCTAGCTGCCCCCATATTATATCTAGAGCTCAGTCCTTTGCACAATGCCTGGCACATAATAATAGATGCTTAATAAATACTGGTTAACTGATTATAGCAAAATTTCTGTGATATAAAGTAAAGTGATCCAGTCACCCTGACACTACATGGAATGATGGAGGTATTGCTCTAGGAGATGTTGGAACACGTGACTTATTTATCTTACTCAGAGCTGTAAACTGTAGATAATTTGAACCTGCTGTAGTGCTGATATAAATGAAAAACTGTGAAATGATGGGCTGATATCAAATATAAAGAACAGGAACAAGATCATGGAACTGGGAAATATCTTAGGTCATAGTTCTAGAGCTAGAAGGGATCTCAGAGATCATCTAGTCTAACTAACCCCTTTATTTTCCAGATAGGAAATTGAAACCCAGGGAGGTTAAAGTCACACATGCAACAAAGGTCAAAGGTGGGATTTGAATCCAGCTCCTCAGACTATGGAGACGGTGCTCTTTTCATTACCTTAGGGAAACATATGTGTTCCTTAGCATCTTTGGGGAGGTAGGGGAAGACATATGACATCTTCATAAGTGTACCCATGATAATCAGGATGGTTCTAGGACTCTGGAATATAGGAACATGGGGATTGGATACTTCTCATTGTAGAGCCACATGAACATGGCTTTACCTTACAGAGGCTGGTTCATAATGGATTCCTCAGCTCACAATATGTTGTTTGTGGCCACCTTCCTGTATTCTGGTATCCTAGAGAGGGCATTACATTAGTACACTAACTCCTCCACTCAGCATCATCATCATCTTCACCATCATCATCATCATTAAAATTTGCATTCCTGTGGCATTTTAAGGTCTGCAAAGCACTCTACACACGCTATGTTGTTTGATTCTCATGACAAATTTGTGAAGAAGGTAAGGTTATAATTCCCATTTTATAGATGAGGAAAATGAGTCTGGGAGGTTAAGTGACTTACCCAGGGTTGCTCAACAAGTACATTTCTGAGGCATGATTTGAACTCATATCTTCCTGACTCTAAGGCTAGTTGCATCTATGCACTGATTTGATGTTAATTTAGCTTTTGATTATTATGGAGGTACTCTAGGTTCTAGGGGTCAGCCCTTCATTTTTTAGGTGTTTAGGGCCACCAGATCCTGAATTTTGTCTTATTGACTAGGACCTCTTTGTGCTAAACTAGTTCTGTTCAATGAGGGTTAATTTGTAGAGATACTAGAGATATGGGAAGGACAGGGTGGGGATGACTCTTGAAATGATGATCCCGCTGGAAGTGTCTGACTACAATAAAATGGCTTGAGTATATTAGTATAGACAAGAAGAGGAACAGAGGAAGAATGACATTTAGATGTAGTTAATGATGGTCTGGCTCTGGAGGACCTTGGCCCCACCCGTAGTTTCTTTAGCAAGTACATGGGAGTCATTGTAATGCTAGTAAAATGTGGGATGAAGCAACAATAGTAACCCATTAACTCCAAAAAACACTGCAGATCTTTCAAGTTTGTGGTAGTCCTTCCACTTAGGCACTATATTGGCCTTTCATGGCATCAGAGATAGACTAGCGAAAGTTGGACTAGGTGTTCGTGTTGCTGGAGAATTTTAGAGATACCTTAGCTTGTATTCTAGGTGAAAGACAAGTCTTCAGTCTCAGAAAGCGTTTTCTACCTTTTGGTCTAAGGCAAATTTTTATTGGTCCACAAAATTTTTATTATGAAGGGATTTTACTTCTTAAGAGTTATTTTTTTTGTTCAGTCGTTTCAGTTGTGTCTGACTCTTTGTGACCCCATTTGGGTCTTTTCTTGGCAAGGATGCTGGAGTGGTTTGCCATTCCCTTCTCCAGCACATTTTATAGATGAGAAACTGAGATGACAAACAGGGTTAAATGACTTACCCGGGGTCACACAGTGAATAAGTATCTGAGGTCAGATTTGAACTTGTGAAAATGAGCCATTCTAATTCCAAGCCCAGTGCTGTCCCCTTAAAAGCTGTACATTTAAACTAAACATTCTTTTTTTCTCTCTACTACCCCTGAGTCTCTCCTTTCTGGCACATATCTGCTACTTACTACCCACGTAACCATGAGCAAATTTCTTTATCGCTCTAGGCCTACTTTTCCTCATTTGTTAAATGAAAATGGTTTGACAAGATGATCCTTAATTTCCCTTTGATCTCTAAATTTTAGGATCCCATTATCTTTTTCATCATATGCTGAGCTTCCCCATCATGAAGCTTAGGTGGAGGTAATGATCCATGATGGGAGATTTATGTATTTTACTAGTCCAGAGGATAATTTTGGATAGGAGGTAGCGAGATAGTTTTCATGGAGCACTAGAAGATAACAAGATAATGAAAGCCTTACAAAGGTGGGAAAAATCGCACTGTACTCAAACTACCCTTACCAAGTCTGGAATGCAATCTTCTACTCATTCCCCTCCTTTAGCTAGACCAAAAGGTAAGCACATCTTAATGTGCTTACACAACATTCAACATTTGGGCATTGAACAATTGGTCCAGCAGTTCAGGAACCAAAAAGAGGGAAGCACTTATCCTGGACAATAATGATGTTCATGCCCTGAAGTCATCACACAACCAGAAATTGTTGTATATTTTTTTTATGAAGATCACATGTGCTGCCTTAGCAGATGTGAAGTACCTGGGGATGGTCGGTGAGTTTTTCAGTTGCATTAAAAGAAACTGACCACATCCTGAGCATCCTCAGAGGATATAAATGCCACTGTCAGTGTGTGTCATGTGATGCTAGCATGGAAAACCAGTCAGTACATCACCAGCATGTCCAGAAACAGAGAAGAACAAGATATATCCACCGTGATTTTAAAGACCAATCCCCCAAAACAATAGTGTACTTGAGCTATCTTGTACTGGCTCACAAGAGCCAATTTAAATCTTCATTTTGAGCATTTAGACCTTACAAATCAGTAAACACTTTGAATCAGGGCTTGATATATTGTTTTGTTAATTTTCTAGACTTTAAGTGATAGTGGAAATGCTAGTAATATAAATTAAATATAAATATATATACTTTTTTGGGGATAGGTGATTGTCAAACATTTGCCAGCACATCCCCACCCAAAAGGGTTTGTTTTGTGGGCCTTGTAGGAGTGAGAGTACTCATCATTTCATTAGCTATCTCATCATACAGCTATCTCATGTTGAGTGCAATCCACTGAAACCTCCAGATATTTTTTTCAGGCAAAGTGCCATTAACCACATTTCTGGCATCTTGTACTGATAAACTTTTTCTTCCTAAATGTAAAACTTTAAATTTTCCCCTAGTGAAGTTCATCTTATTAGATTCATCCAATTCTCTAGTCTTCTGAGATCTTTATGGATCCTAACTCAGCCACATTCTGCCATGTCATATGAGTGATCTCCAAAATGGCAGCATTGCAATGGAGGAAGCAACATTACAATATAACCTGTAATGGCTTCAACCAGACTGTTGATTTTTCTCATGAAATTTAAATCTTGGATCAATTATGTTATTATTTAGAAGTAAATGTTCAATGATCCCACAATCTGCCTTAATATTAGTCTTAAGCAAAGGATATGGTAAGAGGGTTTTATTATAGCCTGTTTTTGATAGATTTCAAGGAGCAAAGCCCACTTTTGTTTAGAGTCTTCTAAGCTGGTCACTTCAAGATAGATGTAAAGTTACACTACCTAAAAATCCCCATTAGCTAGTTGACTGATATAAAACTCTTCTGTGGGCCTCAGAAAAGCCATTTCAAGCAGAAAGTTTGCTCAGGTTTAGGGACAGAGACCAAGAAATTGGAGAGAAGTCACTTTTGGTTGTCCTGTTTCAACAGGATACCATCTTCATCTTCAGAATCAGTATTATTCCAGGTTTCAAAAATAGGCAAGATATTTAGAGAATTTTAAGGAATTCATATTTAGGCTTTTTAATTCAGCCCCCTCCCTTCCTACACCCCCACCCCCATCCCACTGTCCTTACTGCTTATTTTGCATTTAACAAAAGGCAAAAGAAGCCTTCCTGAAGCATTCATTTTTCCCCAGGCCACAGCTAAGGTGTTAGAACAAATAAGATGTTGGACTTGAGTCAGGAAGGCAACACTTTCAAATCTTGCCTCAGTCACTATATGTGTCATCCTGGGCAAGTCATTTAATCTCCCTCAACCTCAATTTCCTGATATGTAAGATGAGAATACTAATAGCACCTACCTCACAAGTTGTTGTGAGGAAAAATTGAGATCATGCGTTGTAAAGTGCTTTGCCAGACTTAAAGTAATCTATAAATACCAAATGTGAGGCACTTGGGTGGCATAGAAGATATAGCATTCAGAAAGATCTGAGTTCAAATCTTGCCTGAAAGTCTTAATAGTTGTGTGATTCTGGGCAAGTTACTTAACCTCTGTCTGCCTTAGTTTTCTCATCTACAAAATTGGGATAAGAACAGCACCTAACTCACAGGGTTGTTGTAAGGATCAGATGACATAACATTTATGAAGGACTATATAAACACTAGCTGTTGTTATTATCATTTTTTGCCTGAGACCAAGAATTTAACCCCACAGTGCTGCTTAAACCTCAGCCCTTATTTGCTATCAATTGCACAAGCCTGGAAACGATGCTATCAGCTACCTGCCAAATCTGTCAGATTCTTCCTCTCACTTTCTCTCCCACTTCTGCTGATTGTAGAGGCTCTCTGGACCACTATGAAAAGCCAGCTGATGAGGACTTTCATTAGCATAGGAGCAGGACTGCTTAGCAGTCTGGGCAGGAGAGAGCCTATAATTAGTTCTGTCAGAAAGGGCTCTTATTTTGGAAGCTCTTTGGCTATCGGGGCACCAAACCACCCCATTTTGCATGCATTCTATATGGATGATGTGCTTCACCTTGGCAGATGGTGCTTTGCTACTCTCCGCAAATATGCACTGCAGAGTCCAAGGGGCTGAGCTATAGAGCACCTTGGTCCTGGTGAGCCCGTGTGGAACCTGCCCTCTAGTCAGCTTTTCTTGGTTAGACCTGTCACAGTCTGCAGCTCAATCCCTGCCTCTGAGGCTGCTCTGAATGTCAAATGAACTCCTCCGTGTCGAACTGCAGCATGCTGGGTTGCTCTCTCAACTCCTGTTTTATTATGGCCATCAACATCTATGCTCCAACATTTGGAGTTCATCAGTCCTGTGGCTGGATGAGTGACAGATGTGTGAGTTTGGGGATGACTGTAACTGGGGGCTAGACAGATTTAATGAAGTGGGCAGCTGATCTGGGCAGGTCCTAGAAATAGTTGTTGGGGTGTATCAGTAAGGCAACAATAACAATGTAGATGATAATTGTCAGAATGCCTACGTAGTGCTGTGTTGCAAAGTACAGGAGACTCTCCACATAGAAGGTAAAAGAAGTAAACCATTTATTCAGACATCAGAGAACCATATCCCACAAGCCATTTATCCAATCTATCAGAGCAGTAAAACATTCAATACGTAATATCACAACATGGAGCCTCACCATCCCAAAACCTATCTGATCCCCTGCTGGGATCTTCCCCAAAACAAACTCACAGTACAGCTAAGTCCATCTGTTCAGTTCTAACTATCATGATGGCGGCCATTAGCAGCCATGAGCAGCCATTACTTCTCTCTCAGCATTTCCTGGGACATAATTTCCTTTTCCTGTCGGGAAGTTCCTCCCACCACATGTGACTTAGGCTTCCTGTGAAGTAAGTAGGTCACATGGCCTATTAATGGGTGGGAAAGATCTTCAAATCTAAATTGCTGCTGCATTGGGGAAGTCTAGGAAGATGGCTGACACATCGGGAATGTACAGTAGAAGGAAGTTGTAACCAGAATGGCCTTTGTTTTCTTTGAGTGACTCAATTTATCTCAATGAGCTTTACTAGGTGCTAAGCCCCAGGCCCAAACCCCATTAGGTGTTAACGTAATCCATGTGGATGTGAACCTCCCAGGGTCCTAAGGGGAGGGGCCAACTTAAGAACCAATCACCAGAGCCTGAGCTCTGGTGATTCAGATGATGTTTGATATCTGAAGCCCTATAAGAAGGGAGGACAGAGCCATTTGTGCGGGGCTCTGGAGATGGTGCTGATGAGGAGACTCCAGGCAGCTGTAGCTAAGGAGCCATCCAGCTTGTAAACCCGGATGCTGAAACTTTGTTGAAGTTTGTTGATGTTTGAAATTTGTTTGCATTTTGTTTTGAAGTTCAGGGTGCTGGTTTTTTTCCCCTGAACTAACTGAATGATATTTGAATGCTGAATTAAAAGTAAGCTTGTCAACCCCTTCACTCTGCTTTCCTTAATTAAGCAGATCAGAAGAACCTGTGCTGTTGGCAGCTTTCTGGGTGCTGGCTGTGGGTGGATCTTATACCCCCACAGAAGCTGCTAGCCGGGTTGTTAAAACAGAAGTCAATGGAGATCTGAGTTATCTGGAAGGAGTTCAGTAATAGACAGCAGAAGTATGTCCCTTTGAGGGGCTGGAACATGCATTTAGCATAGTTAGGATGTTTTAGGGCAGGGCTCTCCAACTTCAGGTTTTTATTGAAACAATAGACAATATATTTTGATTTGCCATTTTAGTGAGAGCTCTGGGTAGCTCGGCTTGGTTTACTAAAGAACTTATGATGAGGTGCTTGTGCTTGAATCCTAAATTCTAATAGCCTCTGCTTGGGTGCCTGTACCTGAACCCCAATTCCAAAACATCCAGTTCTCATAAACATACACAGTTTTCAAAACATATTCTCTCTCAGGCTGTCTCTCTCTAGCTCAAGGGCAGCCTGCTCCCACTTATATCTGCTTCTTCCTTGGTAAGCAGCTATGCACAACAATAGATTGAATTCTGGATGCTGATAACTGACCGAACACTGCTTCATAACCATATTTACTATTCACTGACTTTTCTAACACATATCTTAGAGATAGTATTTTGTCTAACTAGACTCTAGATGAGAAACTATTCCCTTTAGCCCTGACAGACAGTGAACTTAGTGATGTTTCACAGTAAAGACCACACCCCCAGCAACCCCACTGTGGGCTATTTCCTAGAGAACTCTGGGTAATATGCCTGCGCAATAGATACTAAATGTGCATGTTCCTTTAAGAACTAACCACTCCTTGAACACGCCCTAAACCACTCCCTAATCCCACCCCCAAACACCTAACTGATATGTTCCCCCCACCCCTTAATCCCCTATTAGCTTCTATAAAGATTCCCCCTGCACCTCTGTATGGTTGAAGGTTCCCTAAGAACTCTTGCCCACTGAAAAAGCATAATAAATCTTTGCCTCCTTGACTTAAGGAATTCTTGTGTCCATGAATTCATTCCAGGTGGCCTCACCCTGGGAACTTTGGTTTGGGATCCCTACATCCCTGGGTTTCTTCTCCCCCTCTACAGTATGTGATATTATTATCCCCATTTTGCAAATGGAAATGGATCCCAATGGAGGATAAATGACTTGCCCAAGGTCATACGTCTAGCAAGTATCTGGGGAAGAATTTGAACCTAGGTCTTCCTTACTGAGGCAGTTATGTGACTCAGTGGATAAAATGCCAGGCTTTGAGTCAAAAAGACTCATCTTCCTGAATTCAAATATGGCCTTAGATACTTACTAGCTGTGTGACCCTGGGTAAGTTACTTAACCTTATTTGACTCAGTTTCCTCATCTGTAAAATGAACTGGTGTAAGGACATAAGATTTGGATGGGGGCAGCTAGCTATGCCAATTGTAAGGAAGCTGATGTGTTCTGTCCTGATATGCCAATTGTAGGGACATAGATCCTCTAGGAGAACACTGAGACATCAATGAAAGAGGGACCCATGTCAGCTTGGTAGTATGAATGTAGATTTATTAGGATCTGTTAGGTTAATTAGGTTGTTTAAGGGAGTTTCCCCATGAGAAGCAGTCCTTGGCAGAAGATCAGAAGGGTGGAGTGGATCCCCACACCAGCCCCAGGATAGGCCAGGTGTCATATAGAAACAGAACAAAGTTGGCATGGTGCCAGGTATGACCCAGGGTCATGTACAAATGTCCCCATGAGATAGCTGGAGCTTCTTTTGCTGTTCACTTTTACTAAAAGTAGTTTATGTTCTCTGTGGAATCACAGGTTACATGCCCAGCCCTGGCTAATTCTATATAGCTGGAGAAGGAAATGGCAAACCAGTATTTTTGCCAAGAAAATGCCAAATGGGGTCACAAAGAGTTGAATATGGCTGAAATGACTGAACAACAGCAACTTCCTGACTCCAGGTCTAGTGGTCTAACTACTGTACTACCTGGCTGTCTTTAGGAATATCACTTTGACATTGGTGTGGAGGGTACATCGGTGACAGAAGTGACTCAGGGAGACAAATGAGGAAACTAGTGTATTAATAATTCAGGTAAGGGGTAATGAAGGCCTGAACTAGAGTATTGTCCATGTGCGCCAAGAGAGAAAGAAAAAGATGTAAGGGATGTTTGGAGGGAGAATGGACCAGGTTTATTGGCTGACTGGATCTATGGAGATAGTGAAGGAGGAAGAACAAAGAACCCAGGTAAAGCTGAGATTGCAAACCGGGGTGACAAGAAGAATGCATACACCCTTAATAGAAATAACAGAAGGAGACATATATCTCACATGCTATAAAAAGACACAGGACTGATGGAAACATGTGTGAACACACGAAGCTCTCAAGTCACCATTCTCATGCATATATCTTGTTTGGGTTTCCTTGGTTACTGGGCCCTGGCTTATGCCCACAGCCATTTCACTCCTTCAGCCCAGCTGTCTTTCTCCACAATGGCTTTGTGTGCCTTCTCCCCTGCTGTCATGCTCAGTGCTCTCACTGTGGTGATTATGCCCTGGGATCTGGAGGGTTGGCTATCGGGGCTTTCTCCCTGTTATCTGCTGGAGATACTCAGGAGTCCAGCGCATGCTTAACAAAGGTGTTATCCCACCCTCATGGCTACTTGTTGGCCTGGGTGTGCTGCTCACTGGGAGTTAAGAGCTGACATTAGTCAGGCTTTGCAGGGTACAGAGTGAACCACTCCATCTCTGACTAGAGCCTGCTGGGTTGCTGCACCCGATGTTGTTGTTTCCTGGCCATCAGCTTCTGCGTGGTCCTACTTGGAGGAGAACAGGGAATGCCCAGGGGTGGGGAGAGTAGAGAATAAAGGGTAGGGTTCTGACTGAGGAAAAGCAGAAGTGGATGAGCTTTCTCACTATTTCCCATTCCTCTGTGTCCCCCTGAGCCAGAATCCCCTTTCTGACCATTAATCGTTTACTCCTTAATCACTAGGTATTTCCAGTACTCGTACTTGCTTATGCCAGGGTGAATCTGTGGACCTTAACTCTTATTCCAGGGGGAACAAGCTTTCATCTCTCTGTGGTGACTAGAGAAACCCTCGATCCTCTGATTTCTCTGCTGGGGTCTCTGTTAATACTCTGTATTTCCAATCCCCATCCCCTTTTAGGTTAAGACACCAAAGCAGACATCAGCCAGCTGAGTTTTTTGCTTTGGTCAAGGATTCCATTGTTGTACACTAGTATTTGCCCAACTGATTTTGAATATAATGAGGAAGTAATGTTTATAAATTACTTTTTTCAATTAACATTTTTTAAATCTTCCTTCTTTCCCACTTCTTCCTCTTACTGGGAGGAAAATGAAACTAAAACTCATAACAAATATAAATAGTCAAGCAAATCAAATTCCCACATTGACAATGTCTGAGAATTTGTGTCTCATTCTGAATATTGAGTCCATTTCTCTCTGTCAGGAGGTGGCTAATATTCTTTAATGTTGGTACTTTGGAATTTTTTGTAGAAACTCAGAGTTCTACCTGGGGAAAATCCAAACCATGCACCCATATTGTAGGCTGCACTCATGACTGCTCAAGGTAGGTCTTTAGTTTGTTGATAGAGGTGTGCCTCAGCCTCTTCCTAATGGGTCCTGGGAGTCAATTATTAAATTTCCAGTGTATTTTTACTTTGGAAATTGACAAGCACTACAAATCAGGACTTGATTTGTTGTTTTATTTATTGTCTGGACTTAGGAAAGTGATGGAGAAAACATCGATAGTATATATTAAACAAAGTGTGTCATGCTTACATTTTTTTTCCCCTTGGATATCTGGTGGTTAAAGATTTACTAGCATACCCCTGACTACTGCTGCTAATGAGATGGTTTTCTAAAGGATTTGGATATTGCCAATTATGATTAGGATAATGTCTAAGTTTGTGAAAATTGGTGTTCACTATTAGTTTTGTAAAGAATATTTTAAAAATACTAACAAGTTTGCCAAGTGCAGACACTGAAGAAAATTCAATTTTCAGCTTCTCATCAAAGTTTTATTAAATATCAGCTTTTCATTTACCCTGTACCATCAGATGTACCTAATTAAAGAGTCCTTTCCCTATCCAGATTTCTCTGCCTTCTTGCCAAGGCTTGACCTAATCTAGTCTTACGGTCAAACATTTCCTTTCTCCTAGTCATTATAATAGTTAAAGAGGAAGCATGGTATAGTAGAGTGGGTAGCATGCTAGACTTGGAATCAAGAAAATCTGGGTTCAAATCTCACTTTTTACTTTTAATAGCTTCATATTCTTTCTGAGCCTCAGCGTCTTCGCTTGTAAAGTGGGGATGATATCTTTAGCTCCAACCTGTTGAGGTTTTTGTGAGGCTCAAATGAATTGATATATGTTAAATGCTTTGCCAGCTTTCAAGTTCTATGTGTATGTCAATTTTTTTTAATTAGGCTAGTTTTTACACTATTCTATGTATATTCTTGCCTCTGTGCTTTTATTCCTATTTACATAATTCAAATTCCAGTTATGTTGACCTCTTCTAAGAAACCTTCACTACCCCTCCAATCTTCAGTGAATTCTCTTTCTTTTGAATGTGTTGTGGAAAGATACCCACCATTTGCAATTCAGGGTAAACATCAGTTTAAGAAAAAAAAAAGGTTTTACTTTATCCAAAGATATAAGCCATGGCAAGAAGAAGCATCCGTTGGTCCATTGAGAAGGGAGTCTTTATGAGGGGAGTGGCATCTGAATATGAGCCATTTCCTACAGATACTTATAATATGCACAAAACACATGGCCATGCTGGGTTTACAGCCAGTCAATGGCCTTGGGGGCTATTTTTTTTTCAGGGCAAGTACATAGTGTTGGATCAAAGAGTTTAGAATTCTAATCCCCCCTCAGGCATGTCCTGTGTGATGTGGAGCAAGTCACTTGGCCTCTTGGGCCTTAGTCTCTTTGTCTGTAACATGGGGTGACTCATCGTTGTTGTTGAGCCGTATCCCCATTTGGGGTTTTCTTGTCAAAGATACTAGAGTGGTTTTTCCATTTCCTTCTTTAGCTCATTTTATAGATGAGGAAACTGAGGCAAATAGGATTAAGTGACTTGCCCAGGGTCACACAGCTACTAAGTGTCTGAGGCTGGATTTGAACTCAGATTTTCTTGACTGCAGGCCCCGCCCCCTCCTCACCCCCCATACCCATCCACTGCACCATTTAGCTGCCCTGTGGCTCTCATTGATTGGCCAACAGCAGGTCCTAGGCCAAGCCCCACTTGGTCATTGTTTGGGCCCTGATCGACTCAGAGTGAATTTAAATAGCAAATGCTTCTGGTTTGTCCAGAAACCTTGAGGATCTTCCTCTCCTAGATTGATTATTTTTTTGACTGGATAAAGGAGACCATTCTCTACTTCCTTTCTTACCTAGCCTTGTCTCAGTCAAGCTGAGACCTGCTAAAGACCTTAGCTTAAATAGGCCCAAGTCTCCCCCTGCATTCAGGGCCATCTCCAGGCCTTCTGATGGTGAAGGAGGAGAAAGTGAGGCTGGCAACTTTGCACAGCCCTCCCTTAAATCCACTTCACTTATATGTCTTGGCATTACCTCCCTGATGCCATGGTCCTCTTCCATAATGAAGGACAAACAATAATCCAGGGCAAGGGACAGAGATCACCTAATCTTCTTTCTCTAATTGTCTTCAAGGATCCGAGAAAGGACAGACTAGCTTTTGGTTGGCCTTGCTCAAGATCTGTACTAGAGATAAAACATAGGGGTTGGGCATGACTGCTCATTTATATGGAAATGGAAATATTCTAAAATGCATTATTCTTGATTCTTATCTCTCTGCCACAAATATTTAAACATTTTAATCTGAATCACATAATTTTGTACTTGAAGTTCTATACTTTTTATCCTATTCATTATTGTTTCATATGTGATAATCTACCCAACTAGACCAAGTGCGTGGATTATGTTACGTGATATCTTCCACAGAATTTAACACCATACTGAGTATGTGATAGAGGCTATGAATATTTTATTGGTTGCTGGGTTGATTTTCATATCCAGCTCAATCCAATCCGATTCAATACCACAAGAATTTATTAGGTACTGTGCTAATTGTGGGCATAAGGTGATCAAACCAAAAATAGTGCCTGCTATGCTTACGTTTTAACAGACAGAGTAAGTATACACAATCATTTGAGGAGAGTGAGGGCAATAACAGGGACAGAGACCCAGAGTGTCTTGCAATAGGAAATGATACATAAGCCCTTGAATGGGGGGAGGGGAGGGAAGGATTCTAAGAGGTAAAGGTAGGGTGCAAATGAATTCCAGGAGATAAAATGCCAAATTTGAGGAACAAACACTTAGACTAGGCTGAATATTGAATGTCTGAAGGAGCATAAATGAAATAAGCCTGTAAATTTAGACTGAACTCAGATTCCTATAGGTTTTAAATGCAAAGCCAAGGTGTGTGTATTTTCTCCTAAAGGGCACCACCAACTTTCTTGGAAAATGTAGCCTAATACACCCAATGCTTCTGCTTGCTTTCCATTCATCCACTTTTCCACTCCCTTAAAATCTCACTTCTGTCCCTACTACTCTGAAGAATTTTTTCTCTCAAAGATTGCCAATTATCTCCTTATTGCCAAAATCATTGTTACCATTTTAGTCCTCATCCTCCTTGAACTCTCTGCAGCATTTAACACTTCTCACCAGCCCATTTTTCTTGATGCTCTCTCCTACCTGGATTTCCAAGATAACACGTTCTCCTGGGTCTCCTGCTACCTGTCTGACTACTATTTCTGTTTTCCTCACTGGAACTTCTTTCCAGCTCCTTAAATTGAGAATTCTTTTCTCATTTGACATGCTCCTCAGAGGAAATCTTATCCATTCGTGACTTATGGAATCAGGAATATGTAGCTTCATGGCAGCTGGTGAGAAGATAGGCAGAGAGTAAAATGAAGTCTGTCTGGAACTAGACCTAGATGTAGTGGGTGAGACTGAGGTAACCTCCAATCAAGATAGCTAAGCCTCCAGAGAGGGAGTTCCAGGCAGAGCATGAAAGGGTTAAGTCTTTTAGGTCTTAGTTTCTGGTCTGGGTAGTTTGGCATGGCAGAGGGCTCCCAAACCTATATATCCAGTGTAACCTCTCTCCTAAGCCAAACCTGGGCTTGCAATCACTTAGTAAAAATCTCCACCTCTATGTCTCTCATATCCAAAAATGAAGTTACCACATTTCTTGCTCCACCCTCAACAGATCATTCATCCTATTTCTTGTATATAACAGTGATGTCATCATTAACCCAGTCCCCATCCTCATAATCTTGATATTATCACTGATTATTTCCTTTTTCTTATTTCTCACATTCAACCACCTACCAAATCTTGTCTATTCTACCTCTGTTACATCTTTGGTTTTCATTCTTTCATTTTTATTCCCATCACCACCACCTGAGTATAGGCTTTTTTTGACACCTGCCATGACTGCTGCAATAATCTCCAAACTAGTTTCCCCATTTCCAGTCTCTTTCCTGTCCAAATGACCCTTCACACCATTGCCACGTTAAGTAGACATCTCATCATAATACCTCTCTCCTCAGTACCCTCTAGTGCTTTCAAATACTTATCGAATGGAGTCCAGGCTGGTAGTTAAAGCCCTGTGCTGATAGAGTTCAGTGAGAAGCTTCACACACAATAAATACTTTACGGATACTTATCATTCAGCCAGCCATCCATCTATCCATTCATCCACTCAATGAGAAAGATGTTTTGTGTTGTAAGAGGATTTTAATGATCATGATTGTTATTTCTTCATAAGTCTAGGTGGCCAAAAAATCAAAGCAGTAAGTAGAGTTTAGACCTTTTCACCTTTATAGTGTTAAAAAAATAAGTCATGTTTTAAAAAAAAAAAAAGCTTGATACAGCCAAGCCTAGGTAAACTGTCTGTGGACATGACCAGGAAGTCTTCAAATACTGCATATATGTGATGATTGTGCCAATAGCTCTTACTTGAAGAATGTGTTGTTATTTGCAACCCTCCATTCTTTCTCACAGTAGGGCAAAGATCTTGGCTTGAAGAGAGCTACTATATTTCTACTACAGTATACCTGGCTCAATTCCTCAAGTAGGACCATAGATTTAAAACTAGAAAGGACCTCACTCCTTTAGTTTCCATTTGGTTAGCTCCTTGTAGAATGGTTCTTAATCTGTCTGTCTCCTAAGTTCTTTTAGTTACTAAATTCACCCATGCCTGATATTATATCTATGAAGTCTTTCACTTTGGTCACCTCTGGCCTTAAAACTCTGGTCCTGGTTCCTGAAGCCTGACATTCATTCCAAACCATTCATTTTACACATAAGGAAACCAAGGCTTAGATTAGTTAAGTGACTTGCCCAAGATCACATGAGTATTGAGCAGCAGAAATGAGAGTTGAAATAAAGTCTTCTGACTCTAAATATGGTGGCTATTTTGTTATTACTACACTACATTTCTGCTGTTTGGGGGTCCCAATATTTTTCAGCAATGAAATGAGATTTGAAGTTGCATTTCTAGTAATCCATCAATTGAACACTTATAATGCATAAAGCCCTTTGTTAGACACTGTGGAGAATATAGAAGTATAAGACACAGTCTTTTCCCTTAAATGTCTTAAAATCTAGTTAAGGAAATAGGGCATATATGCACAAACCAACATAAGATAATATATAATAAAAACCAAATGAGCAAATAGCATCTGATATATGTAGGTGAGATAGATCACTGAGAACAAGGATTGTCAGGGAAGGCTCTTTGGAGCAGCTGGGTCTTGATGGGTTTATATATTTGCATATCTTTTCCTCAGTCCTACTTGAACAAGACTGCCCCATTTCAATTTCTTGTATAGCAGCTACATGCGTACCTGGCTATCATCCATTCTCTGTGTGAAGAGAAAGTCATCTCATCAGAGTGTTGTGATTAATTTTATTGGTAATTCTCCTTTGCCATTCCGTGTTAGAATGATATGCTATAATGAATACAAATGTACTTTGGAAATAAAGCTACTTTATAAATGCAAAGTGGCAGTAATAATATGATGTCTCTGCCAATTTGTTGGCTTAAGGGAAAGGGAAAAAAAAAAACCAGAAAGAATGTGTTCCTTGTGATAAATAAGCACACATTTCTTAACATACAATATATTGAGAGAGAAAAAATGCAATATGTCAGATTAACCCCCAAAATGCACATAATAGGCACTTAATAGAGATTAATGAATTATATTGAATTAATGCAGTTATAATGAGAAGCAGTTTGGTGTAGTGAATAGAGAGCCAATCACATCAAAAAAGATGTGAGTTCAAATCCTGCCTCTGACATGTACTATATGAACCCCAAGCAAGTCATTTAACCACTCAGTTGCCCCTAACCAGCTCTTTAAAACAATAAATGGCAGAGCAGGTGCTGATCTGTATTGATGGAGGGGATTTTCTCACTGGCGATTCTCTACGTCAATAAAATCATAGGTCCAAAAGACAAGAGATGCAGCATAGGGTATAGAGAGTCATCCTTGGATTCAGGAAGAACTGTGTTCAAGTCTTTTCTTTGATGTTCACTGCTTTTCTAACTTTGTTCAAGTGTCTTAATGTTGAGGGTTGGGGGAGACTAGGTCCAGGAACCCCAAGACTGGAGTTCCCAGACAGGGTCGTTGAAGGGGAGTGCCCCTCAAGGACCCGAGTACTGTAGAGAGTTGGGGCTGTCTGGAATGAATTCATGATCTTAAGCATTCTTTAAGTCAAGGTGGCAATGATTTATTATGCTTTATAGTGGGCAAGAGTTCTTAGGGAACCTGCAACCTTACAGGGGTGCAGGAAAGTTTATATATGAGATTTGGGGGTGAAACATGTCAATTAGGTGTTTTGGGGTGGGATTAGGAAGTGGTTAAGGAGTGATCAGTTCTTAAAGGAACATGTACTTTTTATATCTACTGTGCAGGTGTCTTACCCAGAGTTCACTGGGAAATAGCCCAAGGTGGGGTGACCTGGAGGTGTGGTTTTGACTGTGAAACGTCACTAAGTTGACTAATGGTCAGGGCTTACTGGAAATATCCAGGTGGCTCTCATCAAATGTCTTGTTGGACGATATGAATATAAGGGATTATACATTTGACTATGTCTAGGATACATATCAGTAAAGTCAGTAAGTAGTAAATATCATTATGGCCCAGTGCACAGCCAATTAGCACGTACACAGTGAATCCAAACTAATAAATTCTATATGTGCAGCTGGCCACAATAACAAGAGGAGAGATAAGTGTTTTGCTAAGACATACTGCCCTTGAACTGGAGAGGAACTGCTAGGGCCAATGTTTTGAAGCTAGGGAGAGATGTGATTTTACAACTGGATGCGATTTTGGATTTGGGGTCCAGGCACAGACACCCAAGCAGAGGCTAAGGAGAAATGTTAGAATATGGGTCCAAGCACAAGCACCCCAGCACCCCATCATTAACTTCTTAGGGATCTAGGCAATTCTCTAAGTAGCAGAGCAGATACCAATCTGCATTGGTAAAAGATTTTTTTTTATTCAGAGTTCCCTAATGAAACCACAGGTCTGGTTTTCCCCTCCCCTAAAAAAATATGTGAGACATTATAGGGATTCGAGGATGAGCAATATTCCCTGTCCTCAAGAAGATTACATTCTAATGAGGGTAATAAGACTCATACACAAATATCTAAAATAAAAAGTAAGTCATAAGGTCTAAGGAAAAGGTGCAAACCAAATCCATAAGAAATATAAGGAGGGAGAGAACATTTTCAGGTGGAGATTTAAGGGAGTGCTTCATAGAAGTAGGAGTATTTGACTTGGAGTTAAAAAGAATGATTTTAAGATGTGAAGATGTGAAGGTTGTGTTTCAAACATGGAAAAAACCTTTATGAATGAGAGGTAGGAGAAGATAAGACTCAGGTATCCTGAAACTAATAAAATCACAGGTCTGGTCCCCAAAATTTTAGAGAGAATTAGACTGAGAATTGGGAGGTTTAAGTTCTAATGTAGACTCTTCCTTGGGCAAGTCACTGAGCCTCCCTATACCTCAGTTTCTCCTAAGGTGACTATAAATTATAATTTTCTTCTATAAATTGAGGAGGTTGAACTAGCTTAGCACACTGCCTGGTACTTTAATAGGTGCTTAATAAATGTTTAGTGATTGGTTGTTGTTATTGGTCTTTTGTTCTTGAGAAGCACCAGATGTCATGAGGGTGATGTTATGACTTGCACATGAATTGAATTTAAGTGAGGCAGAGCTGAGCAAAGTCATCAGCTTCACTCTCTCCTCCAGAATCATCAGAGTCCAGTGTCAAGACAAAAGTCAAGCTGACTGGTGATGGCCCCCAGAATTGACTGAGATAAGTTCTCAGGTCCCTTCTAGCTCTAAAATCCTATGGCTCTTAACCCATAGAGGAACCACTGATAGCCACACACTCAACTGCAGCCTCCTTCTTTTTTCTGGTCTATGATATTTCACTTGGTGATCTCATTAGCTCCCATGACTTCCATGATTATCTCTGGGCAGATGCTTTCCATATCAATATATCCTAACCCTGGTGTCTTTGCTGAGCTGCAGTCATGCATTTCCTTCTACCTCTTAGACATCTCAAACTCGAACCAGAATTGATGATCTTTTCCTGACAAACCCTCCCCCACCTTCCAAACTTTTCTATTACTGTGGCAGGCACCACCATCCTCCTAGTCACCTAGGCCTATAACCTTGGTATTCTTGCTGACTCCTCATTCTCATTCATGCCAATAAGCCAAATCTTGTTATTTATTACCTTCAGCATAGCTCTCATACACATCTCCTTTTCTCCACCCAAATGCCTACAACCTTGTTTAGACTCTCACCACACCTTACCAGGACTTCTGTAATATTCTCCTAATCTCCCTGACTCATTCCATTCTTATTCACCTGATTCTGTTCTAATTCATCCTCCACTTAGATGCCAAGGTCATTTTTTTTAAACACATGATCTTAGCCCAAATGGTCTTAGAAGCAATAGAGGCAATTTTTTCTTAAAGTGTAGGTCTTACCATGTCACCCTTCCCTGCACGCTATGCCCCAGTGGCTCCCTGTTATCTCTAGGATCAAATAGAAAATCATAGTTCAGGATTTAAAGCTCTTTGATCCCTTCCTGGCTTTCTAGTCTTGTCATACTTTTTACTTCCTGCCACATAATCTATGCCCTGGCTACTCAGGCATACTTACAGTTCCTCAAACATGGCACTCCATGCCTCATCTCTATGCCCTTGACCTGGCTGTCTTTAAGCCTGGAGTCCTGTGTTTCAAGGTATCTTTGTCTCTGGCATGTTATACCTGATTCTATTTTACTCTAGTATCTTGGACTTAGAGTTCAGCTTCTATACGTCTGACCACACATCCTTTGCTTGACCCCTAGCTTTTTTGTACTCCTTTGCTGCTGGTTCCTTGACTCATGCTAATCATTTGCTCTGCTCTGACCTTTGACTCCTCCATTATATTTCCTGAGCTCAAACTACCATCTGATCCCTAAGTTCCAATTCCAGATTTTGCATTTATTTTATTGAACTTGGCTTGCCTTCATCCCTGTGGTCTCTTTACACTGTTGTCTGAGGCCTAGTCTGATAAACAGATGTTATTTATTCTTTTTTTGTAAAAGACTGTTTCTTTATCTCATCCAGGCTGGAAGTGTAGGGGCTGCTCATCAGCCTGGTCCCATTCTGTTCAGTCCCTGTTCTCTTTTATGACCTGGGCAAGTTCACTCTGTCTTATGTAACTAAGTGCCTACCCATCTTCCTGGCCCTCCTACCCTCACCCTTTGCTCCCATTCTCAAGAACTCAAGACTAGTACAAATGAACTAATGTACTTAACCCACTGAAGCTCAGAACTCCTGAGCTAAAGGCAATCTGATGAAGTTATCTCAAGAATGAATACAGTGGTATTATCTGGGTGTGGTAGGGCACATCTGTAATTCCTATAATTATCTTCCTCATTCAAACGTAAACTCCTTGAGGCTAGGGACTGTTTTGTTCTTTGTGCCCTATTGCCAGTATTTAACATAGTGCCTGGCATATAAATACTTATTGATCATGTGATAGTTTGGTCCACATCGAGGGTGAAGAGGATTCTGATCTATGGGAGATTGGCCCAAGATGGTCTTTGAAGTGATTTAAAAAAATCAGAAAGCAGCTGTTCAAATCTTAGGTCCTTTAGGCATCATTTAGAGTTCCAACTCCTTTTTACCCTTTATCCATCTGACCAGAAGTCCAGATAAAAAATAGAATAACAAAAATTAATAGTGTCGACAAAGCAAGAATAATAAAGTAGGAGAGGCAGGGACACAAGGGTATCTGAGGCATGCTCAATATCATAGTTTTAAAATTCTTTGGAAATTGTTGTAATCTGCCATCTTGCCAAAAGTATTGTGTCATGATAGTAGTATTGGCATGAAAGTTCTAACCAGATACTGTAGTGTCTGAGAGACTCAGCATGTGTTTAAAACATTATACATTTTGCTAGTGTCTCACCATAAAAGGATTGCAGAGATAATTTTTTTTCTTTTACAAATCCCCCTCATTTGCCTGTTGAGAAGAAATTTGCTCCATTTTAAGAGTCAACTGCAAAGTTGAGAAGCAATAGTTCAATTCATATTCATCCCTACTGCAATAGCAAATACATTCTTAGACCTTGGCTTGTCCATAAATTTAATTCCCCCTGGTTTGACATTTCTGAGTGTTCCCTTTAGAACACATGCTTACCAGATACCCTATAATAACTTGAAAAAGCAAATTCATGTGAATTAATAAATATGTCATAGCAAAATTAATAAATATGACACAGCGAAAAAGGATCACAAGAGGGTCATCTGTTCCTGACCATTATCTTTCAACATTTAATTTTCCCAAAATATCAAATCTTCAAAACCTTGTGGTTTTCTTGATATTAGCACTTACCTAGGCCCACAGAAGTTTCAATATTCCTTAGTAACAGAAATGAAAGGAAAATTAAAAAAAAAAGGTGGTGATTATTCTTTTCCTCAAAAGGAGAAATGCTGCTAAGGGGCCATCTGGGCACTGCAAGGCACAAGCACACTTGTTCATTCCTTATAGTTCAGTCTCTTGAGTGTGGTATCCAAATGCAGAGGGACGTGGCATTTGCAATTGAGTACATGGGAATGAATGCAAGGGAAGCCGAGAATAAGCAAGCACTAGGGCTAGATGGTCTAGATGAAAAGATGGAAAGGTTATTCTTTCCTTCCTTTCTCTGTCTTAGCATGGTCTTTTTTTCTCATGAATCCAACATACAACATAAGATCCACAGAAAATCTTGTTGTTGTGATTATTGTCTAACCTTTTAAAGTATGTCTTGTTCCGTGGGGGTCAGAAAGGTTGAAAAGCTCATCCATATACAGGGTGAGTGCAAAATCTTGGATTGAATTCAACTTGTATTTACATCAGGCTATTTACTGCACTGAATTCACTGTGTGATGACACGGCCTCTTTAGTAACTGCTGGTGCTGGGTCCCTCAGAGGTGGTACGGCTCCACTTGAAGAATCAATTCAATTGAAAAAGTATAGCAGTGCCTACTCTGTACCTTGTCACTCATAATTTATGTTTAGAGATGATATGTGACAATGGAATTCGGATCTTTGGACTATAACTTAAAATATAAGAACAGGCTCTTGGTCAGGGATGGAGTGTACCTAATGAGGGCTGGTAAAATGTATTTGTCTGGAGTTTTACCAAGCTAACCAAAAGGACTTTAAATGTAAAAGAAAAAAAGGAAGAAGAAAATTGGCTGCTTTATATAGCAAGCTATCTACCATAGATGTTAGCTATGATTTAGCAGTGGCAATGCCCAGAAGTTCATGAAATAAAATCCAGAAAGGAGTAAGTAATAAAACTCTGGCCTCAGTTATCTATATATAAATATACAGATGAGAGAAATAAATTAGATGCCTTGCATTAGTGCAGGAGGAAAATTTGACCCCATAAGAATAATTGAAATTTTGTGAAATAACACCTACAATGGAACTATGTCTTGGACAAGTATTCCATATTTGAAAGGAAAATAATACATAAATGAGGTGGGATAATGTAATATAGTGTAATATATTGTGTAGATATATTTAAATCAAGGAAGATAAATGGATGCAACATGGTGGAAGCTTTTGGACAAAGATCCGTAGAGCCAGAAATGGAAGTGATATTGTCATTAGAATATGTTACAGATAAGCTGAAGAGGAAGAAATAGACTGGGTTTAGGAAATAAATCTTAAGAGATGGTGAGCTGGCCACAGAAACACAGGGGCTTCAAATATCCAGACATTGCTGGAGCTCTCTTTTTCTTCCAAAAGCAGAGTATCTAATAATTTCTTGGCCTGCCTTAATGGATAATTTTCTCCCTCAAAAAGTAGGGGAAGTAATTAGGGGAACTGCTATTTATCCTTCTCACTAACAAAGAAGAACCAGATGATAAAGTAGAAATAATGGGAATCTTGAGGGGAAGTGATCACCCCATTATAGAATTTGTGATCAAGGAGAGGAATAACAAGAACGATCTGGTATTGGTCTTAGATTTCTGGGGAACATGCTTCAAAGTATTCAGAGAAATTTTGAGGTTGAACTGTGGCTGAATCCCTATTACTATCCTATGGTATAGCTCAGTGGTTTCAAATTTAAATAGAAACGGGGGCCACTAAACCATACATAAGGATCCCTGTAGGCCACATATTGACTTAGAAAACCACACACTCTTACGTATTTCTTTTTAAAATTAATACAGCAACACATTAAAATCAGATAGGAATGAAGTCTTAGTCTGATTTAGCCCATGCTTTAGGAGTGTTGTGGGCCACATGTTTGACACCTCTATGTTACCAATCTGTCTATAAGAATAGCATAAGAGAATGATGGATAATGATGCAAAGGCAGGTTGAGACAAGGTTTGGGAAGAGCTTTAAAAGCCAATTTCATGAGATTAGATTTGGCCCAAATTCTAGCGTACGAGATCATTTTGAATCCTGAATCCGCCATCTAATGATTTTGTTGTCCTCCTCCCTTTGTACCATCTGCAAGTTTGACAAGTCTGCCATCTGTGCCCAAACCTATTGTGTTTAGACTAAAAAGGACCAAATAAAAATGGCTAATACAGTGTACATCTGGCTGCCCTTGATGTGTTCAAGTCATGAGGCTCTGATAAACTGAATCCCAAGAAACCGAAAGAACTGGAGGATGTAATTGCTGAGCCATGGTCAATGATCTTTGAAAAACTGTTAAGAATGGGAGAGGTGCCTTAGGACTCAATTAAAACACCAGCAGCAGCAACAACAACTACAGAAGCACAGTATAGCTAAGTAGATTTGCTTTGGTTGAAGAAAAAATTTTGTTGCTCAGTCATTTAGTCATGTCTGACTCTTCATGACCCCATTGACCATCGCACATCAGGCCCTTCTTTACTCCACTATCTCCCAAATTCATTTTCATTGCTTCCATGACACTACCTATCCATCTCATCCTCTGCCATCCCCTTCTACTTTTGACTTCAGTCTTTCCCATTATCAGAGTCTTTTCCAACAAGTCTTGTCTTCTCATTAAGTGGCCATAGTATTTAAGCTTCAGCTTCAGTATTTGTCCTTCTGATGAATAGCCTGAATTAATTTCTTTAAGTATTGACTGATTTGATCTCCTTGCTGTCTGAGGGACTATCAAAATTCTTTTCCAGAATCACAATTCAAAAGCATTGATTCTGTAGAGCTTAGCTTTCCTTATAGTCTAACTCTCACAGCCATACATTGCTACTGGAAAAACCATAGCTTTGACTACATGGACCTTTGTTGGCAAGGTGATATCTCTGCTTTTCAGTATCCTCTCCAGATTTGCCATAGCTTTCCTGCCAAAGCACAAGTGTCTTTAATTTCATGGCTGCAGTTGCCATCTTCAGGGATCTTTGAGCCCAAGAATATAAAATCTGACACTGCTTCCATTTCTTCTCCCTTGATTCGTCAGGAAGTGATAGGATAAGTTTCCATGATCTTAGTTTTTTTGTGTTAAGCTTCAAGCCAGCTTTTTCACTCTCTTCTTTCACCCTCATCAAGAGGCTGCTTAATTCTTCATTTTCTGCCCTCAGAATGGTGTCATCTGTATATCTGAGATTGTTGAGATTTCTCCAGACAACTTTAATTCTGGCTTTTGATTTGTGCAGGCTGGTATTTTTTCATGATGTATTTGGAGTATAAGTTAAATAAGGTGACAATGCAGCCTCACCATACTTCTTTTCCAAACTTAAACTAATTAATTGTTCCATGTTCAGTTCCAATGGTTGCTTCTTAGCTTGTGTACAGATTCCTCAGGAGATAAGTAGGATAATCTGGTACTCCCGTCTCTTTAAGGACTTGCTGCATTTTGTTGTGATCCATACAATCAAAGGCTTTACTCTAGTTAATGAGGCAGAAATAGATTTATTTTTTCTGGAACTCCCCTGCTTTCTCCATAATCCAGCAAATGTTAGCTATTTGATCTCTAGTTTCTCTGCTTTTTCAAAAACCAACCTGTACTTCTGGTAACTCTTGGTTCACCTATTGCTGAAGCCTTGCCTGCAGAATCTTAAATGTAACCTTTCTGGTATGTGAAATGAGAACAATTATTTGGTAATTTGAACATTCTTTGACATCACACTTCTTTAGGATTGGGACATAAACTGGTATTTTCCAAATCCAGTGGCCACTGTTGAGTTTTCCAAATTTTATGGAATATTGAGTGTAGCACTTTAACATCATCTTTTAGGATTTTAAAATAGTTCAGCTGGAATTCTGTCACCTCTAGTAGCCTTACTGTTAGCAATGCTTCCTAAGGTCCACTTGACTTCATTCTTTAGGATGTATGGCTCTAGATCAGTAACCATACCATTGTGGTTATCAGTGATGTTAAGATCTTTCTTGTATAATTCTTCCATATATTCCTGCCACCTCTTCTTAATCTCTTCTACTTCTGTTAAGTCCTTACCATTTTTGGTCTTTCATCATCCTCATTTTTGCACAAAACATTTCCTTGATATCTCTAATACTCTTGAAGAGATTTCTTGTCTTTTCCATTCTGTCATTTTCTTCCATTTCTTTGCATGGTTCATTCAAGAAAACGTTCTCTCTCCTTGCTATTCTCTGGAATTCTGCATTCAGTTTGGTGTGTCATTCCCTTTACCTTACAACTTCCTTCTTTCCTCAGCTATTTGTAAAACTTCATCAGACAACCATTTTGCTTTCTTGCTCTTTCTTTGGAATGCTTTTTGTTGGTGTTTCCTGTGTAATATTGTGAACCTCTACCTATAGTTCTTCATGTACTTTATCTACCAGATCTAATCCTTTAAATCTACTCATCAATTCTACTTCATATTCATAAGGGATATTATTTAGGTCACACCTATATGATCTGATGGTTTTGCCTACTTTCTTCAATTTAAATCTGAATTTTGCAATAAGATACTTATGACCTGTGTCACCACAGTCACCTCCAGTCCTTGTTTTAACTGACTATTTGGAACTTCTCCACCTTAGGCTGAAAATTATATAATTAATCTTATTTCGATATTGACCATCTGGTGATGTCCACATGTAGAGTTGCCTTTGTAGTTGTTGAAAAAGAGTATTTATGCTACGACCAATCAGTTATCCTGACACAACTGTATTAGTCTCTGCCCTGCTTCATTTTGTACTACAAGGCCAAACTTGCCTGTTATTCTAATTATCTTTTGATTTCCTGCTTTAGCATCCCAATCCCCTATGATGAATGTGACATCATTTTTTCTACTAGAACATAATAAAAGGAGGAATGAACATGTAAAGAAAGAGTGTATGATCACCAAGTACTGTTGGAGTAAGTGATGGCAGACCAATTTCATATGCTCTAGATGTAGCTTTCCTAGATTTTTATCAAACATTTGACACATCATGCTGTTCTTGTGGACATGCTGGATAAATATGGGTTAGACAACGGTATAGTTAGAGGGATTCAACAACAATTCAATCCCAGAACTCAAAGATTATTCATTAACTATTTAATAATGACAACTCAGAAGGAGTACACTAATGGAGTGCCCCAGAGCTAGAAGTTAACATTTTTATCAATGTTGAATAAAGGAATAAGTGACAGGCTTATACAACTTGTAGGTGACACAAAAGTAGGATATTTAAAATGTTAGATGTCACATTCATGATTCAAAAAGATCTTGCAGGCTAAAATGTTGGACTAAATCTAATAACATAAAATGCAATAAGGATAAATCTAACTTTGGCTCCAAAAAACTCAGCATCATAAAGATGGATGAACTGTGGCTAGATAGCAGTTTGTCTGAAATGGAACTTAGGGTCTTTAAGCTCAACATTACACAACAGAGTGAAAGCAGCCAAAAAAAGGTAATGCAGTTTTAGGATACATTAAGTGAGGCAAATATTCAGTATAGGTGTGATGTGATTAGGCTGGTACATTAGAAATATTACCCACAAAGGAATATGAAGTATGGATTGGGCAGGGGGGCAAACTGGAGGCATGAAAAATAACTATTAAAATAGTCCAAATAAGAAGAGATAAAAGCATCAAAGAATGTAGTTGAAGTGGGAATTAAAAGGAGGGGATAGACATCAGAAATACTATGGAGGTTGAATCAAAAGGACTTGGAAGATGAGAGGATATATTGAGAGAGGAAGTAAATAGGAAAATAGTGATACCTTCAACAGCAATCAAAAAGTTAAGGGAGAGTGTGGATTTTACTGGGGTGTATCATAGAATTTAAAGGTAGAATGGATTAAAGATGTCTAGCTGAACAAGTTCATTTTACAGATAAGGAAACTGAGGTCGATGGAAGTTAAGTCATAGACATGACAGGTAGGTAGCAAAGCTGGTCATTGAACCCAGGTCGTCTCACTACAAATTCTATACTCTTTCTATTACATGATGCTGAATATAATGATGAATTCAGTGTTAGATCTGATAGGTTTAAGGTATTAGTAGATCATCAGGGTGGTGATGTCAAACATGCAATTGGAAATTCAGAACTTATGTTCTATAGACAAGTTGAAGATATAGATTTGGTATTCATCTGCATAGATGAGATATTTGAAGCCATGGAAGCAAATGAAGTAACCAAAGGGAAGAAGCTAGAGTGGAAAGAGATGATGGTCAAGCAGTGACCTTTAGTTGTACTCCCTCTTAAGGGTTGGAAAAGGATAAGTAACTAGCAAAAAAATTCCCCACAACAAAAAAATATAAAACCAAAACAAAACAGCGAGCAGTGGTTCAGAGAGATAGGAGTACAATGAGGGCACACTGTCATAGAAGGCAAAGAGAAGGAAGTTTCCAGAAGCAGATGGTAGTCCATGGACCCAAATGCCACAGAGGGTAAAGAAACATAAGAATAGCAAAGAGGCTATTGGACATAATGATAAGGCCAATATTAGTGACCTTGGAAAAAGTGATTTTAGTAGAGTGATGGAGTTTGAAACCAGATTTCGGGACTTTGAAGAGTGAGTGGATGATGATGAAGTAGAGGCATCAATTATACATTGCTTCAATATGACAAAATGGATAGCATGATGGACATGGATTCTAGAAGACCCAAGTATGAATCTGTGACCATGCACAAATCTTTGAACCTCTGAGACTCTCAATTTCTTCATCTATAAAGCAAGGATTAAACAGGGTGGCCTAAAAGCCTTAGTGAAGTTTTAAGCTATTTAAGCTTAAATAAACTGAACAATAAATAAGCTCATACAAGTTTAAATAGCTTAAAACTTCATTAAGACTTCGAGGATATCCTGTAGTCAGTCAATAAACATTTGTTAAGTGTCTACTCTTTGCCAAACACTGGTTATACAAATAAGGGGAAAAGAGTTTCTGCCCTTGAGGAACTCACAAGTTGTGCTTTCTCACAGCTTATTTTGAGACTAAAATGCAAGTAAAATGCTTGTAAAAGTACTTTGACAACTTTAAGGCACTATTAAAGTAAAAAAAAAAAAAGGAATACAGCAAAAAGCATCCTGGCAGAGCGGCCAGAGAGCTGGTCTCAGTCATGAAGCTCTGAGTTAAATGTTTTCCTTTTCTACATAGGGGGCTATGTGACCTTGGTCAAGTTATTTTACCTCTCTGTGTCTCCTGAGAGGTAATTTTTGAAGATTATAAATTGCAAAGAAGGTTATAATCTGTATTGATAGAGAGATTTTCTCCCTGGAAACTTTTTACACCTCTCCCCTCCACCACCCCCCCACAAAGTTCTAGCCAAAAATAATTCTCATTCTTGTTTTTCTTCCTTTTCCTCTCCTTCTTCTCCTCTCTTTTCCTCCCTTCTTCTCTTCTTCTCTTCTTCTCTTCCTCCTTCTTCTTCTCTTCCTTCTTCTCCTCCTCTTCCATCTTCTCCTTCTCCCTGTTTCTTCTTTTTTTTTCCTTTTTATTTTTCCTTTTTATTTTTAGTTTGCAACACACGATTCTACATAATTTTGAGTTCCAGATTTTCTTCCCTCCCTCCCCCCTCCCTCCCCAAGGTGGCATGGAATCCCATATAACTTCCATGTATAACTTCGCATTGAATTAATTTACACACTAGTCAAGTTGTGGAGAAAAATTATGACCAATGGAATGAATCATGAGAAAGAAGAAACAGAACCAAAAGAAAATAAACACAACACAAAAACAAATACAAAAGAGAGAAAAAAAAGGGGGGAGAAAAAGGCGAGCATGAAGTGTGCCTCAATCTGCATTCATACGTCATAGTTCTTTCTCTGGATGTAGATAGCATTCTCCATCATGAGTCCTTTGGAGCTGTCTATGCACCTTATATTGCTGAGAAGAGCAAAGTCTGTCAGGGTTAGTCTTCACACAATCCATATATCTGTGGTTGTGTAAAATGTTCTCCTGGCTCTGCTCCGCTCACTCAGCATTATGTCGTGTAGGTTTTTCCAGGTTGTTATGAAGTCCATATCATCCCCATTTCTTATAGCACAATACTATTCCATTACCTTCATATACCACAGCTTGTTCAGCCATTCCCCAATTGATGGGCATCCCTTTGATTTCCAATTCTTAGCTACCACAAAAAGAGCTGCTATAAATATGTTTGTACATATGGGTCCTTTTCCTGCTTGTGTGATCTCTTTGGGATACAACCCTAGAAGTGGTATTGCTGGGTCAAAGGGTATGAACATTTTTATAGCCCTTTGGGCATAGTTCCAAATTGCTCTTCAAAATGACTGGATGAGTTCACAACTCCACCAGCAATGTAACAATGTTCCAATTTTCCCACATCCTCTCCAGAATTTATCATTTTCCTGTTTTGTTATTTTAGCCAATATGACAGGAGAGATATGGTATCTAAGAGTTGTTTTGATTTGCATTTCTCTAATCAGTAGTGATTTAAAGCATTTTTTCATATGCCTATAGATATCTTTAATTTCTTCCTCTGAAAACTGTCTGTTCATGTCCTTTGACGATTTCTCAATTGGGGAATGACTTGTATTCCTATATTTTTGATTCAGTTCCTTGTGTATTTTGGAAATGAGGCCTTTATCAGTGACACTAGTTGTAAAGATTTTCTCCCAATTTTCTGCTTCCCTCCTAATCTTGTTGCATTGGCTTTTTTTGTACAAAAACATTTCAATTTAACATAATCAAAATTATCCATTTTACATTTTGTAATGCTCTCTATCTCTTGTTGGGTCATGAATTCTTTTCTTTTCCATAAATCTGATAAGTAAACTATTCCTTGCTCTCCCAAATTACTTATAGTATTCCTAAATCATGAGCCCACTTTGACTTTATTTTGGTATATGGTGTAAGATACTGATCTATGCCCAGTTTCTGCCCTACCATTTTCCAATTTTCCCAGCAGTTTTTGTGACATAGTGAATTCTTAGCCCAGAAGCTGGCCTCTTTGGGTTTATCAAAGAGTAGATTGCTATAGTCATTGACTTCTCCATCTTGTGTACCTATCCTGTTCCACTGATTCACAACTCTGTTTCTTAGCCAGTACCAGGTAGTTTTGATGACTGCTGCTCTATAGTACAGTTTAATATCTGGTATGGCTAGGCCACCTTCTCTAGCATTTCTTTTCATTAATACCCTAGATATTCTAGACCTCTTGTTTTTCCAGATGAATTTTGTCATTATTTTGTCCAGCTCAGTAAAATAATTTTTTGGTAGTTCAATTGATATGGCACTGAATAGATAGATTAATTTAGGTAAAATTGTCCATTTGTATTATAGTTAGCTCAGCCTAACCATGAGCAATTGATATTTTTCCATTTATTTAGATCTGACTTTATTCGTGTGGAAAGTGTTTCATAATTATGTTCATATAAGCCTTGGGATTGTCTTGGCAGATAAGCTCCCAAATATTTTATAGTGTCTATGGTAACTTTGAATGGAATTTCTCTTTCTATCTCTTGCTGTTGGGCTTTGTTAGTAATGTATAGGAATGCTGAGGATTTATGTGGGTTTATTTTATATCCTGCAACTTTGCTAAAGTTGTTTATTATTTCAAGTAGTTTTTCACTCGATTCTCTAGGATTCTCTAAGTAAATCATCATATCATCTGCAAAAAGTGATAATTTAGCTTCTTCTTTGCCTATTCTAATTCCTTCAATTTCTTTTTCTTCTCTTATTGCTACAGCTAACGTTTCTAGTACCAAATTGAATAATACGGGTGATAATGGACATCCTTGTTTCACCCCTGATCTTATTGGGAATGCATCTAGCTTATCCCCATTACAAATAATGCTTGTTGATGGTTTTAGGTAGATGCTATTTATAATTTTATGGAAGGCTCTATTTATTCGTATGCTTTCTAGTGTTTTTAATAGGAATGGGTGTTGTATTTTGTCAAAGGCTTTTTCCACATCTATTGAGATGATCATATGGTTTCTGCTAATTTTGTTGTTGATATGGTCAATTATGCTAATCGTTTTTCTAATATTGAACCAGCCTTGCATTCCTGAAATAAATCCTACCTGGTCATAGTGTATTATTCTCGTGATAAGTTGCTGCAATCTTTTTGCTAATATTTTATTTAAAATTTTTGCATCAATATTCATTAGAGAAATGGGTCCATAATTTTCTTTCTCTGTTTTGATTCTACCTGGTTTGGGTATTAGTACAATATTTGTGTCATAAAACGAATTTGGTAGGACTCCTTCTTCACCTATTTTCCCAAATAGTCTACAAAGTATTGGAATTAATTGTTTTTTAAATGTTTGATAGAATTTACATGTAAAACCATCTGGCCCTAGAGATTTTTTTCTAGGGAGTTCATTGATGGCTTGCTCAATTTCTTTTTCTGAGATGGAGTTATTTAGAAATTTTACTTTCTTTTCTGTTAACCTGCGTAATTTATGTTTTTGTAGATATTCATCCATATCTCTAAGGTTGTCAAATTTATGGGCATACCATTGGGCAAAATAATTCCTAATTATTGTTTTGATTTCCTCTTCATTAGAGGTGAACTCACCCTTTTCATTTTTCATACAGTTAGTTTGCTTGTCTTCTTTCTTTTTTTAAATCAAATTGACCAAAGTTTTATCAATTTTATTGGTTTTTTCATAAAACCAGCTCTTTGTTTTATTTATTAATTTGATAGCTTTCTTGATTTCAATTTTATTAATCCCTCCTTTGATTTTCAGTATTTCTAATTTGGTATTTAATTGGGGATTTTCAGTTTGTTCTTTTTCTAGCTTTTTCAGTTGTGTGCCCAAATCATTGATCTCCTTTTTCCCTATTTTATTCACGTAGGCATTTAGAGATATAAAACTTTTCCTAAGAACTACTTTTGCTGCATCCCATAAGTTTTGGTATGTTGTCTCATTATTGTCATTCTCTTGAATGAAGTTATTAATTGTTTCTCTGATTTGTTCTTTCGCCCACTCATTCTTTAGAATTAGATTATTTAGTTTCCAATTAAGTTTTAGCTTATTTTTCCATGGTTCTTTGTTACAAATAATTTTTATTGCATCATGATCTGAAAAGGATGCTTTGACTACTTCTGCCTTTCTGCACTGGATTGTGAGGTTTTTATGCCCTATACATGGTCAATTTTTGAGTATGTGCCATGTACTTTTGAGAAGAAAGTATATTCCTTTTTATCCCCATTCAGTTTTCTCCAGAGGTCTATCATATCTGCGTTTTCTAAAATTCTGTTCACTTCCTTAACTTCTTTCTTATTTATTTTGATGTTAGATTTATCAAGTTCAGAAAGGGGAAGGTTGAGGTCTCCCAATATTATAGTTTTGCTGTCTGTTTCTTCCTGTAACTCCCTTAACCTCTCCTCTAAGAATTTGCATGCTATATCACTTGGTGCATAAATGTTAAACAATGATATTGCTTCATTGTTTATGGTGCCTTTTAGCAGGATATAATGTCCTTCCTTGTCTGAGATTAGGATTGCTACACTTGCTTTTTTTTACTTTAGCTGAGGTGCAATATATTTTACTCCGGCCTTTTACCTTTACCCTGTGTGTATCCCCCTGTTTCAAATGCGTTTCTTGTAAAGAGCATATTGTAGGATTATGGTTTTTAATCCTTTCTGCTGTCTGCTTCCGTTTTATGGGAGAGTTCATCCCATTCACATTCGCATGTTATGATTTCTATCTGTCTTTTTCTCCATCCTATTTCCCCCTGTTTATGCTTTTATTTATCCCTTTCCCCTTCCACTCCTCAACAAAGTTTTGCTTTTGACCCCTGCCTTCCTCAGTTTACCCTCCCTCTTTATTCCCCTCCCTTGTTTACCATTTCCCACTTGCTACTTCTCCCCTCCCTTCTGACCACCCCCATCCTTTTTCCCCTCTTTCCCCTCCTACTTCCTGTAGGACGAGTTAGATTTCTATACTTGTCAGGGTATGTTATTCCTTCTTGAACCAGATCAGATGACAGTAAAGATAAAATACTGCTCTTCTCCCTCCCTTCTTTCCCTCTACTAAAATGTGTTTTTGTGCCTTTTCATTTGGCGTAATTTACCCTTTTCTACTACCTCCTTACCTCTTCTCTCAAAGCCCTCCCTTTACATCTCTTAATTATGTTTTTTATTCTTATATCAGTTATTTTATACAGACATTCACAGTCTATGTGTATCCCTTTCAATTGTCATAATAGCTGTACTCTGCTCAAGATTGACATATATATGTATACATATAAAACATACTGAAGATGATATAATTCTATATAAAGATGCAAATAATTTGCCCTTATTGATTAATAAGGTTTGTGGGGGTTTTTCCCCCTGTTTACCTTTTTATGTCTCTCTTGAGTTTTGTATTTGGAAATCAAATATTCCATTGAGTTCTGGCCTTTTCATCAGGAAGGTCTGGAATTCCCTTATTTTGTTGGATGTCCATCTCCTTGCCTGAAAAATTATGCTTAGTTTTGCTGGGTAGTTGATCCTTGGTTGTAGTCCCAGCTCCTTTGCCCTTTGGAATATCATATTCCAGTTTCTCCTGTCTTTTAAAGTGGAAGCTGAAAGATCCTGCGTGATCCTGACTGTAGTTCCATGATAATTTAATTTTTTTTGGCTGCTTGCAGTATTTTCTCCTTGGTTTTGTAATTCTGAAATTTGGCTATAATATTTCTTGGAGTTTTCAGTTTGGGATCTCTTTCAGGGGGTGATCGGTGAATTCTTTCAATGACTATTTTGCCCTCTGGTTCTAGGACCTCTGGGCAGTTGTCTTTGATAATTTCTTCGAAGATACTGTCAAGTCTCTTTTTTTCATCATGGATTTCCGGTAGACCAATAACTCTTAAATTGTCTCTCCTGGATCTATTCTCCAGGTCAGTTGTTTTCCCAATCAGATATTTCACATTTTTTCCTATTTTTTCATTCTTTACATTTTGTTTTACTACTTCTTGATGCCTCATAGAGTCATTAGCTTCCATTTGCTCAAATCGAATTTTTAATGAGTTACTGTCTTAATTTTGATTTTGAGTCTCCTTTTCCAATTGGTTGATTTTACCTCTCAGGGTGTCATTTTCTCTATTTAGATTCTGAATCTCTGTAGCCATTTCACCAATCTTATTCTTTAGGGACTTGATTTTGTCGGCGGATTTTTTTTTTCCATTTTTTCTTTTACTTCTCCAATTTGGTTTTTAAAGTCCTCCTTTAGCTCTTCCAGTAATGCTTTTTGGGCTTGAGACCAGTTCACACTACCTTTTGAGGTATCAGATGTGTCTATAGTATCATTGTTATCCTCTTCCAAATTGGTATTTTGATCATTCCTGTCTCCATAAATAGAATCAATGGTCCTTGTTTTTTTGTGTGTTCTTCATGTTGGTTAGCCTTTTCCTAGCTTTACAATAAATTTCTGCTTTTGAGGCTCAGGGCCCTCTGTCCCAGTTTTCTTATTCTGAGCATTGTGAGTCTAGTTGTTGGCTTTGTGAATTATAGCCTTCAGTTTCCTGAGGTGTGGGGGAGGGGGTCTGGCTGCCTGAAATCGCTTCTTCCCCTGGGGTTGTTTTCCAGCACTGTTGCTCTTCAGCAATGGTCTCAGCTCTTTGTTGTTTGAGCTGGGTGTCTGGCACTTCCCCTGGGGGAGCAAGTGTACATCTGGGCTCCTGGTGTTGACCCCTGCTGGCTCTGCCCCTCTGGGACTCAGGTACTCCCACTACTCGGCCACTGAAGCCCCACTTCTGTCTCCTCTATTCCAGCATTTTTTTCCCCTGAGAACTTCTCTGGGTGGGGAGGGGAGGGATTAGAGTACTTTACCTGGCCATTATGTCTCCCGGAAGTTCCAAAAGCCACGTTTGGGCTGTAAGTCTCATGATCTCACAGTCGGTGGCATTGTGCTGCCTCTCGTTGCTTCCACAGAGTGCCGTCCTGTGTTGGGAGGCCTGGGGATCTCCATTGGTTTCGGGCGCCTGGCTTTTTCCCAGCCTGTCTCCCACATGAGTTTCCCTGACCAGCTACTTCCACTTTGGTCCCGTCTGGAGCAGCTCCCCACGCTGAGTGCTCTCCTAGCCCACAGATTCGTTCCTTCAGCCTTTCAGACTCTTCTGGCTGGGAAATCTGTCCTACTCAGACTGCTCGCGGTTTCTAACTCTCTCAAATCTGCTCAAATTCACTTTTTTATAGGAATCTGACAGAAGTTGTGAGAGAGCTCTGGTAAGACACCATTTTCATGTGGCCATCTTGGCTCCGCCCCCCCCCATTTCTTCTTCTTTTTCTCCTTCTCCTTCTCTTCCTTCTTTTCCTCCCCCTTCTCCTCCTCCTCCCTTTCCTCCTCCTCCTTCCTCTCCTCCTCCTCTTTCTTCTTCTTCTTGTTCTTCTTCTTTCTTCTTCTCCACCTCCTCCTTCTTTTTCTTCTTCCTTCTTCTTGTTCTTCTTCTTCTTCTTCTTCTTCTTCTTCTTCTTCTTCTTCTTCTTCTTCTCATTCTTATCCTTCTTCTTCTTCTCCTTCTTCTCTTTCTTCTCTTCCTTCACTTCCCCTTCTCCTCCTCCTTCTCCTCCTTCTTCTCCTCCTTCCTTTCTATTACAGTACCTGCCACATAACAAATTTTGTTTAACAAATGCTTGCTGACTTGATAATTTAACTTAGAATCCTTACAGTGAAAGAAAAAAAGAGAGGTAAGGTAAAAGTTTGAGAAGTAGCAGGATAATAAAAGGTTTATTTATGTATTTGTGGACAGAGGAGAAGTAACCAGTAAAGAGGAAGATGGAAGGAGAGAGAAGGAGAGGGAGAGGCACACACAGAGAAAAACACAGAGAGACAGAGACATGGAGAGAAACAGAGAAACACAGAGACAGAGGCAGATGGATAGATAGACACACACACACACACACACACACACACACACACACACAGAAATACAGAGTCAAGAAGACAGAGACAAAAAGAAAGAGAGTCATAAAAGAGATAGAAATACAGACAGATAGAAAGGCAAAGAGAGAGACAGAGATGGACAGAAACAGACACAGAGACATGTACAAAGAGAGACAGAGAGAACAACATATAGAGAGATAGAGACAGTAAGATTAAGCAAAAGATTTCTAGCGTTAGGTTTCAGAGATGGAAGGGAATGAGATAAGGTTCAGAAGTGAAAGGATTAACGCTGTTAGGAAGGAACACTTACTTTATGCAACTGAAAGAAAGGAGAAGGTGAGTGAAGAAGTTTAAAGATATAGAATTGAGGAATTGAGGGAGTTTGTATCAAGTGACCTCAATCTTCTTAATAATGTAGGAGGTAAAATCATCTGCTGAGAGTGTTGAGTGAAGAAGCAGAGTTGGGTGACTGAGGAAGAAAGATCAATGTTTGCAACACCATCGTGGAGTATGTGACAAAGTCAATGAGATATGCATGAAAAGGATTACTATGTAGGAGAGGGCCCAGTGAAGGTTAGATAACTCAAATATGTTGAAGACTCGGTCAGAAAGATGTGGTTATTTTCTCCAGCAAAATGTCTACAAATGAGGAGTAGAAGCAGAAAAGGCAGATGTTAGTAGTTACCAAAGACTGGAGGTTAGAAAAGTGGAAACAGCGGAGGACCAAGAAAACACAGGATTTTAGTGTGAAAGAGAAGGTACTATTATTCATGAGGCCATGAATAGGATTCATAGTCTGGAAAACTGAGGAAGAGTAGAAGGACTCAAGATAATAGGTTGAAAAATTGGTTTGTGATAAAGGGATAAGGGATAAGAAGATTGAAAGAATCAGAGATTGTGTTTGGGACTTCAGGATGCGAAAGAAATATATGGTATGATCTCTACTGTAACAGTAATTACAACCTATTTGCTGAGGCAACACTTAAATGTATGAAAAAGTAAAAGAAGAAATAGTAGTTCCACATAAGTACAAAGATGTGTAGCCATAAGAGGTAAGGGAGGACTAGAAGGAGAAAGGTCAATATTGTACCATCTAGTAATCATTCCAAGATAATATGGAAGATAATCTGAGCTGAGAGGTATAGAAGTCAGTCAATCAACATTTATTTTGCAACGGGCCTTGTGTTAAGCACTAGGGATACAAAGAAAAGTAAAAGACAGTCCTTGCTCCCAAGGAGCATTTAATGGGGGAAACAACATTCAAATGACTATGTAGAAACAAGCCATATACAGGATAAAGTGGGAAATAATTAACAAGGGGAAGGCACT
Organism: Trichosurus vulpecula; assembly: GCF_011100635.1. Classification (NCBI taxonomy): domain Eukaryota; kingdom Metazoa; phylum Chordata; class Mammalia; order Diprotodontia; family Phalangeridae; genus Trichosurus; species Trichosurus vulpecula. Next base: position 236,012,797 of record NC_050580.1, read on the forward strand.
AAAATTAGGAGAGAGTGGGAAAGGGCTCCTATAGAAGACAAGTCAGCTGGCAGAGATGAAGATGGGGATTCCAGGCATGAGAGACCGCAAGTGAAAATGCCTGGATTCTGGAGATGTATTATGTTGTTTGAGGAATAGCAAAGAGACCCGTGTCACTGGATTGAAGAATAGGTGGAGGTGGGGGTGGGGGTATTATAAGGTGTAAGAAAACTGGAAAAGTGTGTGTGTGTGTGTGTGTGTGTGTGTGTGTGTGTGTGTGTGTAGGGAAGGTTTTGAAAAGCTCTGAATGCCAAACAGAAGATTTATCTTTGATCTTGCAGGTGACAGGGAGCTGCCAGAGCCCATTAAATAGGGACTTACATGATCAGACCTGCGCTTTTTCCATCGGTCAATCAATGGTCAAACATTTATTACGTACTTACTATGTGCGAGGCACTTTGCTAAGCACTGGTGAAATAAAGACGAAAACACAGGAGTCCTTGTCCGTAAGATACTTCTACTTAAGATATCCTATCGGGGGAGACTGCACATATTTATATAAATATCGTAACGTGCAAAATGTGCGATGTAATTTTGGGAGGGAACACAGGTTATGAAGAATTTTAGTGGCAAAGCAAAGAGTTCCAGTGTAGGTTATTGAGTATGCGTATGTGTGTGTGGGAGTCACAGGACTGGGATCAGATTAGTGTTTTGGGAAGATGTTCAAAGTAGGCAGGCCAAATAGAATGTTATTACAGTAATCCAGGAGAGATGATGAGGAACTAGGGTGGTAACTGTGTGAATGGAAAGAAGGGTGCCCGTAGGAGATATATCGTGGAGATAAAAACTACATGATCTGTCAATTTGTTGAATGCATGTGGTCATTTCAAGTGAGGAGTCAAGAGTGAAAATGAGTGTATGAATCTGGGTGACTGGAAGAAGTGACTCATGCCCTCGATGTTTCAGACAAATTCAAAAGAGGGGTAGGGTTTTTTTTTTTTGGAAGATGATATGAGTTCTGCAGTTGAGTTGGTTGTATTCAGTTTGAAATACCTAATAGGCAATTGGTAAAGTGAGACCAGAGATCATGAAAGGTACTAGGGCTAGACACAGAGGTCTGGAAGTCCTCAGTATAGAGATGGTAATGGAACCTATGGGAGCTAATGCATTCACCAAACGAAAGAATATAGAAAGAGAAGAGAAGAGGACTCAGAAGAGAGCCTTGGAGTATACCCGTAGTTAATAGGCATGATATAGATGATGAATGAACAAAACTGGGTGTAGATGTCTTTTTCTTTTACCCTATAAAGGGAGGAAAGATATAGTATGATGGCTACCAGGAATTTTAGGATCAAGTGAGCATTTTTTAAGTATTGCGGAGGTAGGCAGCAGGAATTGATCCAATAGATTGGAGAGATTACAGATAAAAGAGTGAGGATTACCGTTGGGGAAATCTGTTGGAGAAGATAGGATCAAGGATACATGCAGAGAGATTGGCATTGGCAAGGACAAAGGACACTTCTTCATCTGAGACTGGTCTAAAGGAGGAGTTAGTGGCAAAGTTATTTAAATGATATGAAAAAGGGAGGAGAAAAGGAAGGACTCTCTATAAATGTCTTGTGTATATGTGTGTGTGTGTGTCTGTGAAGGTCCTCATCTGAGTGGATGGAGGGCAGAGGGACTGTGGGAGGCTTGACTCAATTAGGGAGAAATAGAATGTAGTGAGGTTCAAGTTGAAATTAGATAATAACATAAAATTTGTAGTGGACCTAATCAGGATAATTTCATGATTTTCTTCAGTTCCATTCAGCAGTACATGGATAGGAATGAAGGAAGGAGATGGTAGGAATAATCCAGGTTCGAGGTTTGGCAAGACATGATTGACAATAGGATAAAAGGGCGAGGGATTTCAGAGTAGAGGACTGAGTTTGCACTGCCTATAAACCATTATGTTAGAGACATTAAATATCAGTTTAGGAGGCAGGTCTTAGAGATCTTCCTGTCTGTATAACCTCAGAGGCCCAGGTACCTGATTCTAGTCTTTTGCTGGTCTAGGTCATGAAGTCATCTCTAAGAGATTTGTGTTCTACATTTCAAATCTTTTCTACTCCCAGTCCAGTGAATACCCTTTTCTCCAGCTATAGTAATTCATTCCTCTATTCCAGCACTTAGTTGCTACTGAAATCACCCCTTTCTTATTTGTTGTTGGCCAGAGGTCCTGAATACCCCTTTGATTTATTCCCGGGGTCTTCTCCAAGCCCCTAATTTTGGGCAAATCACTTAACCTCTTTTGACCTCATTTTCCTCATTGACAAAATGAAGGGGTTAAGCTATATGACCTCTGGTTTCTTTCTGCTTTCAAATCCTATAATCCTATAACTGGGCCTCAAACTGCCTCTCTGTGGTGGGACAGAAAAAGTAATTTTCCCTATTCAGTACTCATCATCATTTGGACCAAACCTGTGATTCCATTTATGTAGGGAACTTTCAGGGAGGACACTATCTCTAACCAGGACAAGTCAGCACTTCCTCTTCAATTTGGAATCTTAGAGATCCTCCTCAGATACTAAGGTTAAGTGACTTACGTGTTCAGGGTCCTCAAGCCAGTATGTGTCAGCAGCAGGACTTGTCCCAGGTCTTCCTGATTCTAGATCTAGCTCTTAATCCACTATGGGCACCTTAATTATTCATTGGTCATTAACTTTTAACAATTAATTATTTTTTTTGTTCAGTCATTTCAGTTGTGTCCACGCTTTGTGACTCCATTTGGGGTTTTCTTGGCAAAGATACTGGAGTGGTTTGCCCATTCCTTCTCCAGCTCATTTAACAGATGAGGAAACTGAGGCAAACAGGGTTAAGTGACTATCCTAGGGTCATACAGCTAGTAAGTGTCTAAGGTCAGATTTGAACTTGGGTCTTCCTGACTCCAAGTCTGGAGTTCTTTTTATCCACTGTGCCACCTGGCTGCTCTCAATGTTTTCATATAGCAGTAGGCATTCAAAATAAAGGTAGGGAAGATAATAGACTTTTTACTATTTTTGTTATTTTATCAGATTTTATTATTCCCAAAAGATAACATTGCAGAGTAGGAAGATGAAAAGGATAGGAACTGGAGCTCACTTCTAATATTTTTTCCCCATGTTTTTGCATTGCTGGTGCAATTGTAGTGAGATTCTACAATGTGTCTTCTCTACATGTGGTCAACCTATCAAAACTTTAGAATAGGAAGATTCTGGGACCTTTTTATGCGTGATTTTAATTTGACACTTAATAGTAAACTCAGAGCTACTGAAAATGAAATTTCTCAAAAATCTGAATTCAATGATAATGTCAGGTCTTTCAGCTCGTGGAAATAGAGTAAGGAAATAGAGTAAGGCTCAGTGTAAACATCCCCATGCTGTTATATTGGATGATTTAAGACAGTAGATATATTTCATTTGCCTACATCCTGGAGAGGATTGATGATTCAACAGTTTGAAGTTAGAGATTCATTGAAGAGCCCCACATGGACTCTGTCTCCCTCCTCAAAGTTCTGTTTATCAAAGATGAACAGATAGTAACATCCAAGTTAGGGTGAGTTGGGGCAAAGGATAGAAAAGTTACTCTCTTTCCTTTAAGAATATAGTCATGAATGACTCACATTATACCCAAGGGTATTATGTCAGAATGGTCTGCTGCACAGAATGGTATATGCAGAAAAACCTCTCTATGATGCTGCTATGGCGGATTAGGAATAAAAGGTAACTGCTTTGTAGTTAATCAGGCTTTGACTGGAGTTAGTAATTTTTTGGGAAATACGTTTTAAGCTGTTGTTTAGTGATTTTTCAATCATATCAGACTCCTCATGACCCCTTTTGGGGTTTTCTTGGCAAAGATCCTAGCGTGGTTTGTCTTTTTCTTCTCCAGGTCATTTTCTAGATGAGGAAACTGAGGCTTAAATGCCTTGCCCAGTGTCTAGTAAGTGTCTGAGGCTGGATTTGAACTCAAGAAGATGAGCCTTCCTGACTTCTATGACTCTATCCACTTGCCACCTAGCTGCCCCATTTTAAGCTGTAGATGCATACAAATACAATGCTTATACAACCAGAGGCATTCTGGCTCTTGGAATTGTGGCCCCTGGGGTAAACTCAGTCCAAAAGGTCATAGGATCACAGATTAAGAGCTAGAAGAGACCTTAGGGCCTATAGAATCCAACACCCTCATGTTACAAATGAGAAAACTGAGGCACAGGGAATAAGTGACTTGTTCAGTGTCATATGCTGGTAAATCCAGAACTCTTATCTACTACTCCATTATTTGGTTGATTCCGGTGGGATTTGAGTCTAACGACAGCTCCTCCCAGAGCTGTCTAATAGCTGCGTTACCTCTCAACTCAGACTAACTGTAGTAGGGAAACCCAACTCCCAGTCTACTGTAGACTGTTTTTTTCTCTCATGGATCTTGATACCCCTGAAGTGTCCTGGGTAGTAAGTACCCTTAGGAATTGCTTCTCAGCCCACTACTTTTCTGGGATGCCTGGGAGTTGTGCTGCCCTCATAGCCAGGGCTGGACCTGGTCTGGAAGAGAAGCATTTTTTGTGAGGCTACTGTCCTTGTCTTATTCTTTTCCAAGACTCACTATTCAGTCACTAGGAGACTTTCTCCCTAGGAGACTTATTCGCTTCCACTTTCCAGGGAATAGGGTCATTACTGTGAGGAAGTACTCTTTTCCCTTCTAACCATTCTGGGGCAAAAAGCCCCAGTGACCCTGCCTCAATCTAATTCTGAATATAACAATGACAATAATATTGCCAGTAATAATAACTATTACCATTTGCCAGGCATTGCTAAACACTTCACAATCATTACTTTGTTTGATCTTTACAACACTCCTGGAAGAGAGGTACTATTATTATCCCCATTTTACAGATGAAGAAACTGAGGCAAACAGAAGTTAAGTGACTTGCCACAGAGTCACATGGCTAGTAAGTATTTAAGGCTGGATTTGAACTCAGGTTTTCCTGATTCCAGGCCTGGCACTCAATACACTGCACCATGTAGCCCCAAAGCTATTCCTAACACTGCTAAAGGCAAAAAGTAAAGCATCCCAATTATACATGAACCTTGTCTTTTGTGTTATGTTCTGACCTTTTGTAGGAGTTTAAGGAATTGGGTAGAAAGGAGAGGGAAAAATAGAGACTGAGAAAATTGATTCAAGGCTTGGTGTGCTCTCCAAGGTCCCCTAAGACTCTGTTTTATGTCCTTGTATAATATCATTGCGGAGGATAGTGCCCTAAAGCCTCGTCCTAGGTGTTTCTCTCCGAAGCCTAACTAGCAATAGAGAACTATTGTTTGCAAGACTGCTTCACGTGGTATTTCTGTTTGATCTCTGACAGGTTGTTTATAAGAATAACGATATCCGTCTGGAGCTGTCTCGCTTGGCCAGGATTGGTGACACCAAGATGAAAATATATGGCGAGGTGGTGTTCAAATGTGAAAATGTGGCCACACTGGACCCCATCAACTTTGAGACCCCTGAGGCTTACATCAGCCTTCCCAAGTGGAACACCAAGAGGATGGGCTCAATCTCCTTTGACTTCCGTACAACAGAACCCAATGGCCTCATTCTTTTCACTCATGGCAAGCCCCAGGAGAGAAAGGATTCCAGGAGCCAAAAGAACACCAAAGTAGACTTCTTTGCTGTTGAGCTGTTAGATGGGAACCTCTACCTGCTCCTTGATATGGGTTCTGGCACAATCAAAGTAAAAGCCACCCAGAAGAAAGCAAATGATGGAGAATGGTACCATGTGGACATTCAACGAGATGGCAGATCAGGTAGGAGAAACTAAAGGCAAGTGGTTGGTGAGGTTCAGAGCAAAGTGTAAATGGTCATTCTGATCTAGAGCCTCCTGGCTGTGTTCCCCAATCCTTTGTTCACTTCACTGGTTTTTCACGTTCTCTTTGAGTATTATTTTAGGTTTTTATTTCTGAACCGGACCCTTGGCCCATTTGCACCTTGGATTCTCCTTCTTCCTGTCACATATTACACTCTCCAGTTTTAGCTATGTCCCCAACTGGACATAAATTTTAAAATGCTATATATACATTCCCCACTGCAAAGAGAATGCCATGATGTTCATGTTGATTTCTTTTCCCCTTCTCATTGCTATGAAAACCAGTTGTGAGATTCCAGATGTGGGATCAGGTGATTTTTACCTTACAGTGGCTTCACGGTGTAGTGGTTTATACAACAGATATATCCCTCAATAATTGGCAAAAGTCATGTTGTCAAGAAAATTATGACAAGAAAGGGAAAAGCAAATTGATTTTTCCTGAAGTCATGTTCAATTTAAAGCCTTGCTTTAGAGTGAAAGCCTATATTTCACTCTTTGCTCAGACCTCACTAACTCTCCCTTCCTCCTCATAACCTTTTACATTTAGTTTAACTGGCTTCGCTTGTTTCTGCAGCCTCAGATCAAACAAGCCTGCCTGGGGCAATACACAGTCACTCTGGAACAATAACAAAGAAAGGGAAAAAAGAGGCTAATATGGAATCTGGGGCTTCTGAATACCTGACCCGTCTTATTCTGGCTTCTTCTGGGCCATTACAAACTTAAGGGCTTGCTAAATGTTATAAGAAAGGTAATCCTTTCCCCAGGATCTGAATCGTATGAATCTCATACTACTTTGACCTAATTTCTCATTCAAGTATCATAGAGGCAGGAAGTCCTATTTATGGGTCACTCATATGGCTCCTGGAGTCCCACTTTACACATGAGCATCCAGAAAAAAAATAAACTACCCTAGGTTGAAGAAATTCATTGAGTCAGTGCCCACTCGGAACTATAGCACACAAGCCTGTGAAAGCGTATAAAAACATGACGACTAATCAACTTATATAGCAAGGAAGTGACAATAAGGTCGCTCTCCATGTATACATAGGATATACTTTCCCTAGGTTACTCTACTATCAGCAAAGATCAACACACAGAGAATACCCCTCACTAGTTTATATGCATTGAAATCATACATATAGGAAACATGCATGCAGGGGTACATGCTAGGAACCTGTGTGATTGAGGTACATATGCAGAAGATTTGCATTTAGGGATACCCCTGGCCTGGCTGAATGTCCTCATGCTGCTTTCCACACAGAACTAGGCATCATGTCTCCACTGTGCTGGGAATCTTCCTTTACTGGCGGTGTTATTGAGTTATTAAGCTCTCTCTTGGTACTATCTGCTTGGCTTCAGTTCTTCAGGGACATCTACCTGCTTGTGTGCAGTGGCTAGAAGACCTTTTCATTATAAGGGCTAGCTGACAATCATTTAGCTGAGGCTGTGAGCCAACATGTCCAGACAGGAAACATCCAATAAAGCCAATAGGATTTCCCAGACTAGGATCATCTGTTCTTTATAATTATTCTTTGTCTGATGTAGATTCAATGTCCATAATCCTGTGGAGCTGTCTGTAAAATTCCTTGTTATTCCATTCAATCCCTGCTTGTGAGCCTGTATCCCCAAAACTTATTCTGGGAATTCTGTTTAAGGAGCCCTCCTCCCCCATACACACACACACACACACACACACACACACACACACAGGAAAGGTATGGAGGCTGGGGCATTGAATTCATTCCCATGATCCTCTTTGAATGGCATGCAAATAAAGGTAAGAGACAGAAGAGAAGCTGCATGAAGCTGGCTAGTGCCACATTCTTGCCTTTATTATGCACGTCTGCTGCATCCTAGCTAGCCCCAAACCATAATGATCTCCTATCACTAAAATTACAGTGGTTTGTAAGGACCAACTCCTCCAGTGAGAACTTATTCATTCCATTCAAATCAACAAACATGCACTAATTATCCCCTATGTGCAAAACGCTGTGGTCATTTTCATTCTACGGGCAGACTTATGCATTCGGTATGGTGAGAGCAAGCCCTGCTCCGCCCAGTGGCATTCATAGCTATCCTATTTAGGGTGGCTGTGTTTTGATGGGACAGCTTTATGGCAGCAGCAATGAGTATTGTTGCCCATAGGAAAAGTTGGATGTGTTATGCACAGAGGACATTTGGGCAGCAGATTGCAATGCTGGACTATTTGATGCTCAGCAGGAAGGTTTATTGATTGCCGGCGACTTCATTGGAGATAAGAGACTTCAAATTAAATGTCTTTTTTTTTCTGAACAAGAATGAACAGTTTGGTTTTTATGCTTTAAAGAAAAAAAAACAACAAAAATTTTAACTTATCTGAAGGTTCAAACCTCCTCTTTTCCCATAGAGAAGATAAAATACAGGCGTGTCAGAGATAGAGGCAATGCAGAGGGAAACACTGTTATAAGAAGAGGGTATTTGAGTATCCACAATCTTGGCTGTCATAGGAACATAGATTCAGACCTGGAAGGGACCGTAGATGTTATCTGTTATGGCACTGGAGGGTTTTTTTTTCATGATTAATGTCTTCTGTGGCATGTCAGCTTGGGGTCTTACACAATCTTTGTCACATGTAAGGGTAGAACAAATATAAACCCATTAATTTCATTTCTCCTTATACTTTTTATGCCCAAGGGTAATTATTTGTTTTGAATAAGAAATTCTACTTTGTTTACTTCTTATGGTCACTGATTAATGAAAAGTGTATTTTTATTTTATAAGCATTCCCAAATTTGATTTGCATTTCACACAAGGGAGTAAGGTTCAACTGATATTTTTGTATGTTAATAATTACAATCAAGGTATGAAACCTTACTTAGACCAATAAATGACTGGCCTTAAGAAAATAAATAACAGTAATCAGAAACACAATTTGTGAAATTTTCAATTATGTTTTCCTTCTTTTGGGTATTAGATAGTGTTTAATGCTAGTCTCTAATATGTTAAGGCTCTATTATTTCTCTGTTCTGGGACCTTCAGCTGCCAAAAAGATTAGATAACAATCTATCTTTAAGTAGATAAGTCTTAGGAAATTGCAGAAGGATCAGAGAGATTAAATAATTTACCCTTGTTATAAACAGTTAGCAAGTGTCAGAGTCTTCCTTATTCCAGGTCTAGCTCTTGCTTTCCTGTCCCTCATCAATCTCTACAATCTTTATAAAAATGTAGGCACCTACAATTCCCTATCCTGTAATTCCCTCCATCCTTCTTTCCCTAATGTAGAGTCTTTTTTCTTTAGTAAATCTTAAGAGTGGAGTAATTTAGATGTGACTCCCCCCCATCCAAATGGAATAATTTACAAGTTGTACCTCTTAAGTTTATGTCCTACTTTGAGATTCTTTTAATCTTAAGATAATATACACATCTAGAGAATCTTGCTAATAAAGGCCAGAAATTGAACAGTTCATAAACTAAAAATAAAAGAAAATGTTGAGAAGTGCTTAGGGATCCAAATAAAATAATGTTTCTATAGTGCTATGTTTACATAGTACAAAGTATAACTTTTGGCTAGATGGCAAATTGCTTCTATGACAGATATTCTTAACCTTTTTGTGTGTATATGTGGTGGTCAACTTTGGCAATCTGGTGAAGTCTATGGACCTCTTCTCAGAATACTGTTTTTAAGTGTATAAAATAAAATATGTAGAGTTGCGAAGGAAACTACTTATAATGAAATGCTAAATCAAGAAAGGTATATAAGTAACGGAATGGAAGTTGCCCAGGGGATAAAAATGATATTATATGTGGCAGTTTAGGGCCCAAATTTTTAAAAATTAACAGAATAGAATAGAAATAGAGTAGAAATCTCTAAAAATGGAATGAACTGACTCAGGAAACAAAGAATTACCCTATTACTGGAAAACTTTAAATAGAGGTAGAATGATTCCTTGATAGGCCTATTGTAAATACAAGAATTTCTGTTTAGGTATGCCTTGGACTAATCAATGTCTTAGGCTCTCTCCAATTGGCATTCTGTGATTCTGATATTGTTCATGGAGTCTGGAAACCGTGTAGGACTTGTGCTTTGATTAGAAACTAGTTTTCTGACGTTTGTTTGCTGGCTCCAATCAGTCCGTTAGTCGATAAGTGTTTATTACTCTTACTATGTGCCAGGCACTGTGCTCAGCATTAGGAATAAAAAGATGAAACAAACAACAGTCCTTGCCCTCAAGGAGCTCACATTCAAATGAGAGAGACGATATGTAAATAGGTATTTGAAGACACATACACATACACACAAATACATATATAAATATGTATATAGAAAACATTCTAAGCAGGGGAGACAGCCAGTGCAAAGATGGGAATTGGAGTGGCCTGTCTGAGGAACTTCAAATATGCCAGCATAGCCATATTAGAGCATGTGAAGTATATAAAGTGTAAGAAGACTGGAAAGGTAGGAAAGGTCCAAGTTATCCAGAGTTTTTTTCACTATACAACATTGCCTTACAGAGACTATATTTTCATGGATGCTGAGTAGATGATGTTTTGTACATGGTAGTCATGTCATAGCCATTTTTTAATCAATGGACTAATGTCCAATATTAGCTCAAGTGGTTGGTAACAATCAGCATGTGCCTCAAAAACAATAAAATCCCTTTCCCCCAATGTGCTCTTTGATGTTTGAATAATTTAGTTTGCTATGTCAACCAGGAAAGTTAAAATTACCAAGGTTCCACTGGGGCTTAGAAGAGGATCAAAGTGACAGGACTACCACCCAGGATGGATGGGCTGCTGATGGCAGACAAAGGGGAGAAAAGAGAACTATTCAACTCTTCTTTTGATTCTGGTTCCTCTGACAAAGAGAATAATCTTTGGCCTTCAAAGGTCAGAACAAAAAATGGCTAATAGGGAGTGGAAAACCAAGATAAGTCAGGAGATAGTAAGAGAACATCAACCCACCCTTGATGCATTCAGGTCTCCAGGCCAAGACAAATTAGATCCCAGGGCACTGAAAGACTGTGATATGATCACTGAGCCACTGAGCATCTATGATCTTTGCAAGATCATGGAGAATGACGGAAGTCTTTCAGGCCTGGTGAAGGGCAAACGTCCCACTTTTCCATCAAAAGGGGCTTCTGCAATTGATAGGCCAGTGAATTTGACTTAGTGAAAATTCTAGCATGTGTTATAAAAGGAATGATTGATGAACATCTTGAAAATAAGTGGCTAAATCTCTGCCCCAGAGAACTGATACCAAAACACACATCCCTCTTCTCTGAGAAGTGGTAGAATTCAAGTGCAGAATGTTGCATACATTTTTGAAAGCTTCCGTGGCATCAGTCAATTTTGTTAAGATTTTCTTTGTTATGAGGGAGGATCCCTTGGAGGCAGGATATATTGGGAATGTTTGCAATATAGAGAAAAATGAGCCACCAATAAAAATATTTAAAGGGCTGTTGTATGGAAGAGGAATCAGAATTTTTCTCTTTAGCCACTAAGAATAGGACTAGGATCATGGACAGAAGGCAAAGAGAGGAAGGTGTAGAGTTGTTCAATCAATAAATATTTTGAAACACCAACAGCAGCAGCAGAAACAAAACCAATTTCCAAAGAGAGCTAGCATTAGAAGGGACTGGGATCCCACTCACTAGCGATAGATACTCAAGAAAAAGTCTAGGTTAATACTCGTCAGGAACACTGTATAGAGTGATCTTACCTTCCCTTTGGGGTTATCTTCTGTTATCTCTTATGTAGAATTCTTTCCATGTCATTCCTATCATTAGAACGAGTTCCTTCAGGTAGGGGGTATTTTTGTCTTTCTCGTATCCTTATTCCCACCCCATTCCCACTTAGCTCAGTGATTGGCACATAGTAAGCATTTAATAAATGCTTATTGACTGACTATAGGATATGCTTTCAACTATAAGATTCTGTGGTTCCACGATTTGGACTTTTTGTGAAAATCAAAGGACTATTGATAGTATGCCAGAGTAGGTAGCCTTAGCGTTAGGAAGATTGGGAGTTCATATTCCATCACCTTTGACATGTATTGGTTGTGTGACCCTGGACAAGTCACTTAATTTCTCACTGTCCCAGAAACTTTCAAAGACTAAATTGAAAAGCAGGTGTTGATATGCAGAGGTAGTGGGAGCTTTCTTTTGGGCAATTCCCTTTACCAGTGAAATCAAAGATCCAGTTCCCCTAAAATAGAGGCTTTGAATCTGGGATCCATTGACCATCCAAGAAATTTGTGGATAGGTTTTAGGGGAGCCATGAGTTTGTTTTTTAAAATATTTGATAACTGTATTTCAATATAGTGTTTCCTTTGTAATTTTATGTATTTAAAAACATTATTCTGAGAAGCTTTCACCAGACTGCATAAAAGGTCTATCATGACGCAAAAAAGGCTAAGAACTTCTGCTCTGAAATTTTCCACATCCTTTGGATATTTTGGTGTCTGCTAAAAGGGAACCATTAGACAGTTTCTTAGACTCAACCACATTCACAGTAATAATTACTCTCAGAGGAAGGAGCATTGTAGAGGAAGAAATCCTACAATCTAGATTAACTAGAGACTGGTTATAATAGATATTCTATTACATCTCAGCTGGTTCCTGAATTAATCATTCAGAAGGAAAACTAGGAATACTTCCATTTTCATAAAAAGAGTAGGTCATTTGCTACAGTTGGACACTATTTAAAAAGAAAAGTTAGTTGGCCTTTTGTTTGAAGATGACTGCTGACAAAGCCTCAGTCGCCAGGTATACGGAGGGTGTGTGTGTGTGTGATCATGGATTTACACTGAATCACTGATGAGCGCTTAATGGATATACTTGTTATCAAGTCACTGAGATTTCTCCCAGCTCCCACTTGGTGTACCCTGTCCCAGCTGCCAAAGGTTGGAAACAGTCCCATGAAGAGTACCTTTCCTACTTATTATCATTGTATATTGTTCTTTTTTCTGGCAAGCCAGGATCTGGTCTCCAGGGCCCACCTACCTGGTACCTTTTGTTTAACTCACTGAATGTCTGGTGTGCCTGAGCTACCTTCTAAACTGCTAACTCATGTCTGTTTCCTTTTCTTCCTTGTCTTAGGTACCATATCAGTGAACAGCAGGCGTACTCCATTCACGGCCAGTGGAGAGAGTGAGATCTTGGACTTGGAGGGGGATATGTACCTGGGTGGACTGCCAGAGAACCGTGCGGGGCTCATCCTCCCTACAGAGCTCTGGACTGCTATGCTAAACTATGGCTACGTGGGCTGCATTCGAGACCTGTTCATCGACGGACGGAGCAAGAACATCCGGCAGCTGGCAGAAGTGCAGAATGCCGCAGGGGTCAAGTCTTCCTGCTCCAGGCTTAGCACAAAGCAATGTGACAGCTACCCCTGCAAAAACAATGCAGTTTGTAAGGATGGCTGGAATCGCTTCATCTGTGACTGCACTGGCACCGGCTACTGGGGGAGAACATGTGAGCGGGGTAAGTTTCCCCTTGGCAAATGATTAGCTGGTTGTAGTCCTACACTGGGCAATATCTCCTAAGTATCATTAACTTTAGAAATAAAATCGCCCTTCTCTCAGATATGAGCTTTTTCTGGTGCCATCTATGGGTCCAGCTGATTCCTAAGGTATCTTCCTTCCAGCTTCTGGATTCTTGGATTTGCTTTGCTGTGAATGGATGTCCAGAAGGGAAAATACTATCTTCTTTCAAGTTGTGATTTAAAAAATAATCTAGCACGAAGCACAAAAAAATTCAAGAATGTAGTAACAGTAAGCTAATACCAGCCCCGCACTAGATATCTGGGTACACTGAATAAATTGGCCAAAATTGGGCCTTTAGAACCACAGTATTATGTAGTTTCTTTCTTCTTACTACCCAGACTCCTTGTATCAGTACTGAATTAGAAAATTATTGAAGAAGACAAGGGGCTTGGGCATGGGAAACTCTGACATACAAGTAAAATCTGGATACATTCAATGAAAAGTTAATTGGGCAGAATGGAGATTGTGGTTAACTGTATATTGTCGAATGGTAGCTTACCTGTGTTGGACATTAAGGATTTAAAATAATCAAAAAAGTGGGAGACAGTTCCTGTCTTCCAGTAGTTTACCATCTATTTCTAGATGGAGAGGCAAGAAATACAGGAAATCATAAGAGGACAATACAAGTATGAAGTTTTGTGTCAAGGACTGCAAATTCTATAGGAATATGGGAAGGAGAGTAGTTTTGATGGGAAAAAAATAAATGATTTCATCTTCTAAAGTCATTGATGAGTAGATCTGATTAAGTACTAGAGAGTTGGTAGCGGGTTGCAATTTTATATGCAGCCACGGGCTTTAAACTGGATTATCTGAGTCCATTAGATTGTAAGCTCCTGGAGAACAAGGACTGTTGTTTGCCTCTTATCACTTGATTTTCTATGAGTGCAACATAGGTTTCCAGATGTCATTTGATAACAATGAGAGCTAGGAAATCTTGTCAGGCTATAAGACAAGGATTATGGAAGAAAAGGTGGAGATAATGTCCTAAATCTTATAGAATTTAAATATTTGATTTAATTAAAGTAATAAAAACAAAAGACTGATGGGGTGGTGGGGTTGACCTGGAATTCAAGTAGATGACTTGGGGCTGGCTAATTTGCCAAGTTACTAGCATTTCTTCAGATCTTCCTATGGTGTGGTCTATTCCTGGTAGTATAGTGACTCAATTGGGAGGATAGGGAGGTTACTTGTCTTCGGAGATGCACAAAACAGTTATGGTACCAGTTAGATTGCTCCACCTCCTTCAAAGACAATGGAAAAGCTGAAGGTCACTGCAGACTTCTTTTGTCTTTTTCTCTGGATCCTGCACCTCTCTCTGCCATTTAGGGTTTCTGGGGACAGGCAGCAGGTAGCATAGCCTGCACCAGCAAGGTGTCTTCAAGATCACTTTCTTCAAGGGCAAACCAATGGGAGTCAGTCCAAGATTTGCCAAATATAGTGGAAAGTCACTGCACATTTTTACATTGTCACTTCTGACTAGTCATTAAAAGGAGCCTGATTGGGGATATATGAGAGACAATTATTGCCGCTACAGTGCAGCCAAGACGTATCCATTCTGGGCCAAATAAGAAGGAGCTTAGCGATATGAGACATTTTGATCTATATGCTGCAAATCTCAGGTGATTGCATCAATTGCTTTTTGCCCCCTGCATTATGCTTGATACTATGCTTAGAATGAACTGATAGAGTACAAAAATAAAGGCACCCAGCTTAATAAACAAAGGAAATGGAAATTCCCATTGGTAACATTTTCTTCATTGAACTCAGTTTTGTGGGGGATATATGACCATGGGGATAAAGCAGTTTTTCTTTGAGTTCCGTCACTTGTCACTTGTGTGCTTTCCTTGTCCCACCTTCCTATTTATGGACCCTGATGCCAGTAATTCTCCTTATCTTTTCGGATTGGAAGAGAAAGAAACATGTAAGCCATTTTGGAATAGGGGGTATTGCTCCACAGAAAATGTGGTAGTCTGTTTTCTTTGTGACTAGATTTTGGTTGATTCTTCTTATTTCTTGAGGGACAGAAATGAGAGACTGGGGTATGGCCTGTTCTACCTCAGAATACCTAAATGGAAGTCAGAATCTATGTAGAAACATTGGGACATTGCCATAGACTTCTTGCTATCAATAAATAGGTATACCGTACATGCTGTACCTCCTGCCTCTCACCTGTGCTTTAGAAACTGAGAGGAGCTGGAGTATGATCATGGACATACCAACATTTATTTTTTTTTTTTTTTTACACCAGATGCCATGCAATAGCTGCTTGGCTTTGGGCAAATTTTTTTTTAAATTTATTTATTTAACATATTTAGTTTTCAGCATTGATTTTCACAAGAGTTTGAATTACAAATTTTCTCCCCATTTCTACACTCCCCCCCACTCCAAGATGGCATATATTCTGGTTGCCCTGTTCCCCAGTCAGCCCTCCCTTCTGTCACC
Source organism: Trichosurus vulpecula (assembly GCF_011100635.1). Classification (NCBI taxonomy): domain Eukaryota; kingdom Metazoa; phylum Chordata; class Mammalia; order Diprotodontia; family Phalangeridae; genus Trichosurus; species Trichosurus vulpecula. The sequence goes on from NC_050580.1 coordinate 236,028,612, forward strand.
CCACTCCCCTCCCATCCCCTTTTCCCTTCCTTTCTTGTAGGGCAAGACAAATTTCTATGCCCCATTGCCTGTGTATCTTATTTTCTAGTTGCATGCAAAAACTTTTTTTTTGTTTTTGAACATCTGTTTTTAAATCTTTGAGTTCCAAATTCTCTCCCCTCTTCCCTTCCCACCCACCCTCCCTAAGAAGTCAAGCAATTCAACACAGGCCACATAGACATACCAACATTTCTGTGGGCTGCTATGTCCAGGTGATCTTGGGTATGGAGAACATACTACACTGAGTCCACACAACTATCTGTAGTGACCTCTTGTGCAGTACCACTCATTTGAACTTGACTAGCCTATTGCAATTTTAAGGATATGTGTTCCATGAAGGTGCTCCCCCTAATCAAGGATGCCTATCTTCTACAAGTAGTTTCCTAGTCATTAATTTGACCTTGCATATCAAATTGTTCAATAGGAGACTTTGTCTCATCAGTTTGACTTGACCAGGTTTGTAGGTTATAGAGTATACCTGGGATGAGGTAGAGTCACTGCAAATGATGTTGCCACCTATCTCAGTGGTCCAGCAACAGCTATTTGATTGGTGGGCTTTTGATCCCTACTCAATGGGCATTTTTATTGCCAGTTTAATTTGGTTGAAACTGTGTTCCACAGATATCAGGCCAATGGACACTATGTGGAAGCAACTCTGCATTTTCTCTTCCCCTAAAAGCATTGTGGCTTCTGTTTGTCTCTTCTGCAGATGTCTTCCAAGGAGCTGTAAACAGCTCCAAGAGGCCCCAGGGCCATGAACAAAACATTCTCTTCAGTGCTTATGCACCTAACATCTGTGGCAAATTAGCTCGATTGAGTTTTAGAATCATAGAATATTAGTGCTGAAGTGAATGAATGAATGAGAAACCCTTAATTAAGTTATTATGTACAAATCACTATGTAAAGCTCTAGGGATACAAATGGAAAGTCAATACAGTCCCTGTTCTCAAGGAGCTTATATTCCAATGAGGTAAACAGCATATATGAGTTTACAGGTCTAAACTCAAAGCAAATTTAGACTCTGAGAGGTGAAATGATTTACCTGAACATAGGAAGCTATCAGAGCAGCTAGGTGGTACAGTGGATAGAGTGCAGGGTCTTAGAGTCAGGAAGACTTATCTTCTTGAGTTCAAATCCAGCCTCAGACACTTACTAGCTGTGTGACACTAAGTCACTTAACACTGCTTGCCTCAGTTTCCTCATGTGTAAAATGAGCTGGAGAAGGAAATGGCAAACCAGTCCAGTATCTTTGCCAAGAAAACCCCAAATAGGGTCACAAAGAGTCAGACATGACTGAAAACAACTAAATAAATAGCTGTTACATGCTCAGAATTAGGACTCCAATCCAGGTGGTTTTTGCATTGTATTGATCTAGGTTCAATTTTGTGCTGAATTAAGAGAGACATAGTTTTTTAGGAATGAGATGATAATGCCTCTCTATTTCTCCCTAGCTGGACCCTATCTAGGGTGTTATGTTCAGTTTTGAGTGCAACAGTTTAAGAAGGATATTGATAAACTGGATGGAATCCAGAGAGGGGCAAGCTGAAATGGTGAAGGGCCTATAATCCATGTCATGTGAAGCAAGGTTAAAATAACTAGGGATGTTTAACCTGAATACGACAAGACTTGGCACTGGGTGGAGGGCAAGGCAGGAATGATGGCTTTTTTTCAAGTATTTGAAGGGCTGCTGTGCTGAAGATAGATTAGACTTAACTCGTTTAGCCCCAGAGTGAAAAGCTGGAACAATGGATATAAGTTGCACAAAGGCAAATGTAGGCTTGATATAAAGCCTATATAAAAAATATATTTTCCTAGAAAGGAAAAAAAAAATTCTTACCAATCAGAGCCATTATAACAATGTTGCTAGCAGCTGTTGTGGGGGTGAAAGACCAACAACAAGAGCATACAGAAGGGTTGCTAGCACAGGTCCTTTGATCTGCTTTTCTAAGGAAAGCAACCTTAAGGGGTTAACAGTCTCACTTCAATTAAACATACATGTATCATTCACTTAGTTCAGGGGAAAAAAGTCAGCACCTTGAACTTCAGAGCAAATACAAAAAGAAATTACAAACAGAGACAATATAAACAGATCAACAGACAGATTTCTGTCTGACCAAATCACAATACATAGTTAGCAGAAAAGCACCAACATCTGGATTTTTCAAAGAGGGAGGAAAGGGGAGAGAGGAGGTAAAGGGGAGAGATGGGGTGTGCCTCTGGTTTCAGTGGCTACCCAGAGTTTCTGCTACCCTGTTCAGGGCCCTGAGGACTCAGAGCCTACTTAGCAAAAAGTTCTAGGGTCTGGGGCTTTCTTGTTTCTTAAGCAAGTCATCAAAGACTCCCAATTGAAACAAAGACAGGACTCATTAAAGGCCTTAGCATTCCAAAAGAGAAGGCAACAAAAAATTCCCACCCTAATTACCATAACAACTGTTTGAAAGTGGAATGGACTACCTTGAAAGGTGATGAGTTCCCCTCCTTGAGGGTCTTAAGTTAGAGACAACATCAACAATTTCTAGCTTATGTTTAAGCTGGGATTAATTTTGGGTATGGGTGGACCTAGATGACTGCTGAGATCCCTTCCTTCCGACTTCAAATTTTGGGATTCTGTATATTTTTGTAGGCTAGATGGATTTGTTCTATTTCACAGCTATAGCTGCCATCTCTACTCTGTTTTATATTTTCATAGTTATCCTAGGGAAGTATCATGAATGGCTTTAAGATCGTCTAGCCCCTGGTTGTCTAGGATTTTAGTGAGGACATCAACAGAAATAGTGAAGTTTGGATGAAGGGATAGATTTCAGAAGAATGATTATGAGTTCCATTTTGGACACGTTGAGTTTGAGATATTAATGGAATATCTCAGTGGAGGCAGGTAGCTAAATATGCGAGCTGGGGATTTGGATGAGGGATTAGGCCTATACCAAACAGATAGGTAGGTAAGTAGGTCAACAGACAGACAGAAAGACAGACTTGAGAGTCATCTCTCTTAGAGATGATAACCGAATTTCTGGGAGCATATGAGTTCAACAAGGGAAGAAAATATGATGAAAGAAGATACAAGGACCTTAGGGGTATAGCCACATTTAGAATGTATGGGAGGGGTGATGATCCCATAAAAGAGACTGAGAAGATGCATTAAGATAGATAGGTAGAGAACTAGGTAAAAGGAGTGCCACAGAAGGTAAGGAAATAGAAAGTAGTGTTCAGGAGGAGAAGGTGATCAAAAACTAAAGCGAAATTAGTGAGAAGGACTGAGAGAAGAACATTGAATTGAGCAGTTAAGAAGGAACTGATAACTTTTTTTAAAAAATTTAATTGATTATTTTTAGTTTTCAACATTTACTTCCACAAGATTTTGAGTTCCAAATTTTCTCCCCCTCCCTTACTCTCCCCTCCCAAAGATGGTGTGCAATCTGATATATATTCATATTAAACATATTTTGTTTATGTATATATGTATATACATAATGTATCTGCTCTACATATACATTCATATTAAACATTTTCACATTAGTCATGTTGTAAAGAAGAATTAGAACCAATGGGAGGAACCACATGAGAGAAGAAACAGAGAGAGGGAGAGAGAGAGAGTGCAAATAGTATGCTTTGATCTGCATTGAGACTCCATAGTTCTTTTTCTGGATGTAGATAGCATGTTCCATCATGAGTCTTTTGTAGTTATCTTAGATCCTTGAATTACTGAAAAGAGTTAAGTCTACCAAAGCTAGTCATTGCACAGTGTTGCTGTTACTATGTACAATATTCTCCTGGTTCTGCTAACTTCACTCAGCATCAGTTCACGTAAGTCTTTCTAGGTTTTTTTGAAGTCTGCCTGCTCATTATTTCTTATTGAACAATAGTATTTCATTACATTTATATACCACAACTTGGAACTGATAACTTTTGAGAGAGCAGTTCCATTAGAGTGTGAATGGTTAGAAGCCAGGATTTCAAGGATTAAGTAGTGAGTGGTGGTCAAAATAAAGTAGAAGCAGTAAGTGTAAGCACCTCCTAGGAATTTGGCAGTGAAAGGGTGGAGAGACATAGGACAATGACTTAAGAAGGAAGTGAAATCAAATGCAGCCTTTTTTGAAGGTATAAGAGCCAATAGACAGGGGAAAATTGAGAAGGGGGGGAGGGAGGAGGAGAGAGGAGAGGGAGAGAAAAAAATTAATAAGCATTTTTATAGAGTGCCTACTTTTTGCCAGGCAGCTAAGTAGCACAGTGAATTGAGAACTGAATCTTGAGAAATGGGAAATGTAGAGTTCAGAATCATAGTTTGGAGTGACAATAAAGTCTACAATGTTACCACTATAAAGGGTTTCTGAGAGTGTCAATGTAGACTATGAAAGTTGAAGTAGTTGATGAACTAGGAGACCAGTGTTTATGGGGTTACCACCATGAATAGGAAGCTTGGTGTCATAGTGGATAGAATGGTAGATTTGGAGACAGGGAGACTTGAGTTCAAATCCTGCCCATACACATCTAGTTGTGTGACTCTGGGCAAGTAACTTAACCTGTTAGCCTCAATTTCTTCATTGATAAAATGGGAGTACAAATAGTATTGACCTGAAGGTTGCTATGAGGATCAAATGAGAGAACCTAGTTAAAGTCCTTTGCAAACCTTAAAGTGCTTCAGGAATACTAGTTAGCATTATTATAGCTACCACTTACACAGTTCCTTAAGGTTTAAAAAAGTGCTTTGCATATATTAGGCATCATATTTTCACCTTAGTAACTGGATCACAGGGATGAGGGTGGAAAGTAGAAATTGACTAACCATTGGATAGGAGAAAGAGAAGTGATAATAAAGGTAGGGGAGAAGGTGGTGTAGCAGAGGGCACCGACTGTGGGTGCCACACAAATACTTCTCTCCATCGTCCTTCAGCACAATCCCTCGAAGATTGGAGCTGTGGCCCAGGTGAGAGGAATGGGATCAATGGTGACGGTAGTGGTGCCTCCTCTATCCTCACCGGTGGCACACAGTGTCATCACTGCACAAGCAAACCTTTTTGTACATGCTGTGTCTTAACATAACCAGCAGGTTCAGGGGCCCCAACTTCATAAGATCATCTCCAGAGAAAAACATAACGCTCAATGGAACACAAATGGGCACCTAGTGAAAGCCACTTGGGCAATCAGACATCCCAGAACTGACTGCCCTGTTGCAAGGAGTTTCCTTACTCTCTTACTTCTCTATGGTTTGCGGGCCAGTTCAGTTTTTATAGGCTAGCAGAAGACACAACCTCAGAGGCAGGGAAAAACCAGAGACGTCATCAAGGTTAAAGCTGATGGCTCCTATCTTCCCGCTCTGCAGATCAGTCGTCCAGCTTTCCTAATCTGGGTGATGGTCTTGGATAGGGAGATGGAGGATGATTGTGCTTGTGTCTTCTCTGAGAAGAGTTAAGAGGGAAGGATGTGCTAGAAAATTCATAGTTGATGAAGGAGCATGGAATCCCACCAGTATAGAGTCAGCTTCTGATGCTTTTAGGAAGATCTGGACTCAAACCTTTTCTCTAACACTTAGAGATCATTGAACCTCCTTTCCCCAATCTATAAAATGAGAATAATCACACATGTAATGTCTGCCTCCTAGGACCATTGTCAGGATCAAGTGAGATTTAAAACATTAGTTATACAAATAGCAATTACGATTTTTGTTAACATAATTATCCAGTGACCAAACAAGAGGCTTGGAGCATGGTGGGAAAGAAAGGAGGAGGTAGTCCTCTGTCAGCATGCAGTGACTCTAAAGTCTCCTAGAGAAGAGGAAGGGAGTAGTGCCTGGGAACTCTTTCTGGTTTTGCCTGGAGCTGTGTGCAGTTGAGCAGCACTCTATTCCCTGCAATGCCTCGCATCACTTAGAAGAAGGCTGACACCTGCTGCTGGCTGTGTTGGCTGGCAAAGGCTGGTTTGTGGCTTACATTTTATACTCAGTACCTTTATTGCAACATTGTCTGAAAGCTGCTTAAGTGCCAGCCTACATCTGCCCATTGTATCTGCAATAAGCTGAGATGCTTCTAAATTATGGGACATAAATGCTACAGAATCACAGAGCAAAAGAGAGTATTACAGCCTTCTTTCTAGGTGCCTGGGCTTCAAGGTTAGAGCCTGAAGTTAGGAGGTTCTTCCAGGAGACAAGTCACAAAACCAGCTGTCCTCTTCACACCAAGCAAATCTGAGTGTTTATTGATGGCCGGTGCCTAGGTGATCTCCAATTTCAAGGAAGGATTTTTGAAGTAATATGGCAAAGAATCAGAGGACCTGGGTTCAGATCCTGCATCTGATACCTTATACCTAGGTGACCTTGGGTTTCAGTTTCCCCATTCTCAAAATGAGGGAGTTGGTCTACAATCTCTAGATGGTCTCTGAGGTCCTTTTCAGCTCCAAATTGTTGATGCTATATTGTATTAGTAGTCCTTTGCATTTATCTCCCTCTCCTCCCTCTCCCTGTCCTTCTCCTCTCTAAAGGAAGGTACATTTTGATGGCCAGAAGCTGCCCACTTAACTTGGGGTTTACTGGCTAGATTTCTTCCTTCCTTCCTTCCTTCCCTTCCTTCTTTCCTTCCCTTCCTTCCCTTCCTTCCTTCCTTCCTTCCTTCCTTCCCTTCATTCCTTCCTTCCCTTCCTTCCTTCCTTCCTATTCACTCTGAAGCTTGGAGATTGGGCCATAATAGGTCCCTGCCCTAGCTCCACCTAATGGCTGTATATTGGGCCCTCCCGGCTTAGAGTGAATGTCAATGGTAACTATTTCTCTTTGCAACAGCAACCCTAGGGGTCTTCCCCTCCCAGCTTGATTTCTTTTTCTTTTTTTTTTCTAATTAAAGGGGCCATCCCTTGACTCACTTCTTAAAGAGACCTATTCAGTGAATGGGTGTTACCTCACTTTAAGTTAGTACATGAAAAGGCCTGAGCCTAAAAGGGCCAGGGTCTCCCATTGCATCCTGGGTCACCTCCAGTCATCCTGTTGAATCCAGAGGGCTCTGGAAGAGAAAGTGAGGCTGGTGAGCTTGCACAGCCCTCCCTCACTCAAATCCAAGTCAACTGCAAGTCAAGTCATCATCACCCTGAGGTCATGGTCCTCTTCAAAAATGAAGGACAAACACAACAATGGCTACATCAATCAAGTTTTAACATATGGGAAAATCAACTGTATTGCCTACTTTGTCTTTTTTTATATTTGGTTTTGAAACTAAGTTGAAGGATATTTTCATTGGAGACTAGGAAAAAAAAACCATAGCTTGAATTTCCCTTCTCTCTATCCCTTCTGGTTGGCCTCCCTTCATTTTTTCACCACAGACAGACATCAGGGGAGAATTGGCATATATTTTCCCTGTCTTTGGGAACAGAGAAAATGTAGACGCTAACCAAAAAGTAAGGTAGGTTTTCAAGACTTAGTGGAACTCAAGGCTGGTCCAGTAAAAGTCAGGCCATGAGGTGATCTTGGGATTATAGAAAGTTAGACTTGGGATCTTATTGAGTACAGCTACATCATTTTTATTTATGAGGGAACATGAAGGCCAAGGGGAGGGACTGCTGTTATCCCCATTTTACAGTCAAAGAAACTGAGGCAAACAGACTGACTCGCCCAGGGTCACACAGGTTTGTGAGTTTCTGAAACTGTATTTGAACTCATTGTCCTGACTCCAGGCTTAGCTCTCTATCCACTGTGTCATCAGCTGCCTAGCTAAAGACAGATGCATATGTTCTATTACCTCAATAAATAATAGAAGTGATGAGAGAAAGATGTTGATGATTCTGAGTGGAGCTAAGACGTATCATTGCGCTAGAGATAGGACCTGTGATTTTTTTTTTTTAAATGCAATTTATTTATTTAACATATTTGGTTTTCAGCATTGATTTTCACAACATTTTGAATTACAAATTTTCTCCCCATTTCTACCCTCCCCCCCACTCCAAGATGGCTTATATTCTGGTTGCCCTGTTCCCCAGTCAGCCCTCCCCTCTATCACCCCGCCTCCCCTCTCATCCCCTTTTCCCTTCCTTTCTTGTAGGGCAAGATAAATTTCTACGCCCCATTGCCTGTGTATCTTATTTTTTAGTTGCATACAAAAACTTTTTTTGTTTTTGAACATCTGATTTTAAAACTTTGAGTTCCAAATTCTCTTCCCTCTTCCCTTCCCACCCACCCTCCCTAAGAATTTGAGCAATTCAACCTAGGCCACACATGTATTATTATGTATAATCCTTCCACAATACTCATGTTGTGAAAGGCTAACTACATTTTGCTCCTTCCCAACCCATCCCGCTTTATTGAATTTTCTCCCTTGACCCTGTCCCCTTTCCAAAGTGTTTGTTTTGATTACCTCCACCCCCATCTGCCCTCCCCTCCATCATCCCCCCCCCCTTTTATTTTTTTTTTATCTTCCTCCCTCTTCTTTCCTGTGGGGTAAGATACCCAACTGAGTATGTATGGTATTCCCCCTCGGGCCAAATCTGATGAGAGCAAGGTTCACTCATTCCCCGCTCACCTGCCCTCTCCCCTCCTCCCATAGAACTGCTTCCTCTTGCCACCTTTATGGGAGATAATCCACCCCATTCTATCTTTCCCTATCTCCCTCTCTCAGTATATTACTCTCTCATCCCTTAATTTCATTTTATTTCTTTTAGATATCTTCCCTTCATCTTCAACTCACCCTGTGTCTGCTCTCTCTCTTTTACATATATATATATATATAAACACATATATATATACACATACATACACATACATACATATACACATAGATACATACATACATACACATTCACTTATATATACATAAACATATATATGTATACATATATACATATATATATATATATATATATATGCATATTCCCTTCAACTACCCTAATACTGAGGTCTCATGAATCATACTCATCATCTTTCCATGTAGGAATGTAAACAAAACAGTTCAACTTTAGTAAGTCCCTTGCAATTTCCGTTTCTTGATTACCTTTTCATGCTTCTCTTGATTCTTGTGTTTGAAAGTCAAATTTTCTATTCAGTTCTGGTCTTTTCACTGAGAAAGCTTGAAAGTCCTCTATTTTATTGAAACTCCATATTTTGCCTTGGAACATGATACTCAGTTTTGCTGGGTAGGTGATTCTAGGTTTTAATCCTAGCTCCATTGACCTCCGGAATATTGCATTCCAAGCCCTTCGATCTCTTAATGTAGAAGCTGCCAGATCTTGGGTAATTCTGATTGGGTTTCCACAATACTCAAATTGTTTCTTTCTGGCTGCTTGCAGTATTTTCTCCTTGATCTGGGAGCTCTGGAATTTGGCGACAATATTCCTAGGAGATTTCTTTTTGGGATCTATTTGAAGAGGCGATCGATGGATTCTTTCAATTTCTATTTTGCCCTGTGGCTCTAGAATATCAGGGCAATTCTCCTTGATAATTTCCTGAAAGATGGCATCTAGGCTCTTTTTTTGATCATGGCTTTCAGGTAGTCCAATAATTTTTAAATTATCTCTCCTGGATCTATTTTCCAGGTCAGTGGTTTTTCCAAGGAGATATTTCACATTGTCTTCCATTTTTTCATTCCTCTGGTTCTGTTTTATAATATCCTGATTTCTCATAAAGTCACTAGCTTCCACTTGCTCCAATCTAATTTTTAAAGTAGTATTTTCTTCAGTGGTCTTTTGGACCTCCTTTTCCATTTGGCTAATTCTGCCTTTCAAGGCATTCTTCTCCTCATTGGCTTTTTGGAGCTCTTTTGACATTTGAGTTAGTCTGTTTTTTAAGGTGTTGTTTTCTTCAGTGTATTTTTCAGTATTTTTTTGGGTCTCCTTTAGCAAGTCATTGACTTGTTTTTCATGGTTTTCTCGCATCCTTCTCATTTCTCTTCCCAATTTTTCCTCTACTTCTGTAACTTGCTTTTCCAAATCCTTTTTGAGTTCTTCTATGGCCTGGGGCCAGTTCATGTTTTTCTTGGAGGCTTTGGTTGTAGGCTCTATGACTTTGTTGTCTTCTTTAGGCTGTATGTTTTGGTCTTCTTTGTCACCAAAGAAAGAATCCAAAGTCTGAGACTGAATCTGGGCGCGTTTTCGCTGCCTGGCCATATTCCCAACCAACTAACTTGACCCTTGAGTTTTTCAGTGGGGTATGACTGCTTGTAGACTAACGAGTTCTATGTTCTACGTTTGGGGGGGAGGTGCCAGCTTTGTCAGAGCCGCACTCCTCCTTCCCCAAGGACCCCCAGTCCAGACTCAGGACCTGTGATTTAATTGGTGTAGAGAGCTCCCTCTACTGACGAAACTCCCTCTACTGACGCAGGTCAGCCCCTCCTCCACAATGTTCAGTCTTAAGAGAATTGCCTGGAGCATTGAGAGGTTAAGTGGGTGATCCACTGTCACACAGCCTCTGTGTCAGAGAAGCTGTATTTGAACCCAGGTCTTCCTGCCCTCAAGGCTATCTACTTTGCCATGATGTCTCTCTGTTGTCCAATACCAAAAGATAAAACAAAACAAAAGAAAAATGCGAAACAAAACAAAAGATGTGTTTTTTTTTAATGTTGCCAAGTCACTTAACTCTGTTTGCCTCCATTTCCTCATCTGTAAAATGAGCTGGAGAAGGAAATGGCAAACCACTCCAGTATCTTTGCCAAGAGAACCCAAAATGGGGTCACAGAGAGTCAGATTTGACTGGAAACAACTGAATAACAACAAATGATTCAAAGGGCAAGAAGAACCAGGGGAAGGAATGGTACATTTTTTTTTTCTTTTCTTTCTTTCCTGTCCCTTCTCTCCTCCAAACAGTAAAGCAGAATGTCAGCCAGCCCCCTTTAGGGAGGACATTGTAAGTGAGTGAGGAGTTTAACAGGTACTCAGGGTTGGGAGCTTGGTATTATACTCAGTCTTTGAAAGCATTGAAAGCATCCCCTCCCTGTGTTGTGGGCTGTCAGGCTGGCTAATTCTAGGCAAGTGGATGAAATCATTCTTAGAGGAGATCATTTCATGGTCTTTAGCATGTTAAAACCTTTACAGCAATGCATTTTCATCAGTGACAGATCTCAACAGCGGCTGCTGAGGGGACAGTAAATCAGAGACCTAATAAAATTGTACCATTAGCACATTCTCCTGCCTCTTCCCCCACCCAGCAAGAAAACCCAAAACATTTCAGATATCCATCTTTTTCTTCCGTCCTCCATTCTCCTCATACTCCTTTCCCCAATAGCTCCCTTTTTGCCTCCTGCTGATATTTTAATATTGATATTTTACATGGGTGGCTTGCTGCCTAGGGCAACAGATGGGCCTTGGCCAAGGCCAGGACATTCTTTATCTCAGCTGGATTCATAATCTATATTATGAAGAAAATAAAACAGCTCTGATGTAGTCTCATTCTCCCCACCCCCAATGTGATGCCTTCATTTCTGGGTTTGGAGATACTGGCTGACTCTCAATGCCCTCGCACATGGCGGAAACCTGTTTTTCATAGATACCCTCGACATTGGCCACATGTCTGTGCTCCTACTGTCACTATTACAGCATTCCTTTATATCACCTCCATTGTAATGAATTTTTTTTTTCCCTAGAGCGGCTCAGAATCCCCTATCACCCACGGAAGCTCCATTTCTGGATACCTGAAAAACAAGGCTAATATGGAAAGCAAATTGGGGGAAAGAAATAATTTGTGCTTTACCTCCTCTGCCCCTCCTTCTCCTCCCCCCATCTTTTTTTTCTTTTTCTGATATTCTGTTTTCTTACTGTAAGCTATAAATTGGACAGAAATATTTGGTGGGTGATTCTGTGCCCATTCAGCTGTTAGGTACTCTCCATTAAGTGAACTTACCAGGGATTAGTGGGATTCACATCATCACCCAGGGCTTGACTCCCTTGGGCTTGTAGGTTTATAAAATTGTACATATGGTTGTTATGGGGCGTGTATATGTGCTCTCTGATTTCCTAACTCTTTATGTGTCTGGAGTAGAATCTAGTAGTACATTTGGGACCTAATCGGTGTGTTTTCTTCTCCAGAATAGTTCTAGGTTGAATGGCTCATTGTGTGTTTTAACCAAACAGAAAGAATGCTGAACTTAGTGTAAGGAGGACCTGGGTTTGAATCTCACTTTTGTTTCCTTCAGGCTCTGGGAGAGCTACTTCATTCTTCTCTGAACCTATTTCTCCACTTTAAAATGAGGATGATAATGTCTATGGTTTGGAGGCAGCTTAGTGCAGTAGATAAAGAGAGTCAGGGCCACCTGGGTTCAAGTACCACCGAAGACTATTAACTGTGTGGCCCTGAACAAGTCACTGAGCTTCTGAGTGCTCCCAGGAAACTCTCTAAGGCTATAAATTGCAGAACAGGGGCCAGTCTGTATTGGGAGAGGGAGTTTTCTTACCCAGAATTCCCAATAACAGTGGAATGACAGATTCAGTCCAAATACTTGCAGTTTTTACCTCACAGTGTTGTTGAGAGTATTGGTAACTCTTGATAAGCCTCTTTTTGTCCATAAAAATACTTAGGCCAAGTGACTGAAATTCATAGTGTTGCTAAGTATCAGCAGACAGAAAAATCAGACTTTTTTTTTTTAAGTCACTGAGACACCATTAGAGATAGTCTTATCTATCTAAACCTCTTTTCTTACAGATGGAGAAACTGAGGCCCAGAGAAGCTAAGTGACTCATTCACAGTCACATAGCTAGTCAGTAGCAGAATCAGGATAGGAACGAAAGTTTCCTGAACTAGATCAGTGCACTTTCCATCATGCCCCAGGGCCTCCCATTTGTATTTTAAATGCAGTCAGGAATAAGTGAAGCAAGTGTTGTTGCCAGACCTGATCAACCACGAGGAGCCACATGTTGTATGCCCATGCACCCAAGCTTCAGCATTTTTCGCAAAAGCTCAGTGGGCCCTTGTGATTTTTACATGTAATAACCCCTTTATTTATTGCAAATAAGCTAGGCAATTAATTCACAGTTAGGGACTTATGGCCTGGAAAATCTCATTATCTACACCCTACATTATCGACACATCTGTTTAAAAAGAGATGTTTAAAGAAGTGGTCCGTACATCCAGATTCTTGATCATCTGCATGAGCAGGGAGGGAGCCACTTAAAGTTAGCTTGGGGATACGTACAGATGTCAAGGCTAGAATAGCCACTAGCTTCATGAGCCAGGTACATTGGCATTGCTGGTCATGGGGAAGGGAGGAGGAAGAGGGTGATGGCGGATGATCAGAGCAGCATAGAGGTATAAAGAAGTGTGGGCTACTTCCTGTTAGTCTTTTCTTTCCTGCCCATTGTTTTGTCCAAACATACATATAAACAGAACTGGCCTTAAGAGTAGCTTCATTTATTTGGTAAATGAATGGCATGATACAACTGATTTCAAGGTCTAAGAAGGATCTCAAGTTTCCCTTCTCTCTGACTAAGGATGCCTAAAGTTCCAGATTGTTTTGCTTTTTGCTTCAGTATCCCTGTTAAAATACAAATATCATTTGAAAAGGAAACACTTTGAACTGCTGTCTGAAATCAGGGGCTTCATTTATACCCAATGTGCATGGAATACATAATATATAATGTATTATAATGCTTAAAACATGTTTACATACATGTATACATACATGTATACATATGCATATACACATATACATATGTACATACATACATGTAAATAGTAACTGTTTCTCTTTTGGCCAGCAACCCTGAGGATCTTCCCCTCCCAGTTTAATTTTCTTTTTTTGAGTTTTGATTAAAGGACCCATCCCTTGATTAAATTCTTAAAGAGGCCTATCACTGAATGGGGGTTACCTCACTCAAAGTGAGAACCTGAAAAGACCTTAGGCTGAAAGGGTCTCACAATGCCTCTTGGGCCGTCTTCAGTCATCCTAATGAATATCAGGCCAGATGGCTCTGGAGGAGAAAGTGAGGCTGGTGACCTTGCACAGCCCTCCCTCATTCAAATCCAAGTCAACTGCAAGTCATGTCATCATCTCCCTGATGTCATGGTCCTCTTCAAGAACGAAGGACAAACACAAGAATATGTATATATGAAAGCATATTTTAATATGGGGTTGAGCACACTGGGTACCTGGGAAAGATGACCCCCCAGGTTGGAACAGGACAAGGAACAAGAAAGATGGGAACCAAACCTCTTCCTACTTCACAGTTGTTAGACACATATCCCAGAGAAAACAGAATACCTGTATCTGGGTCATCAAGCACAGTATTTGGCATGGGATTCTTTTCACCACCCACATTCTTTTTCTACCGGTGTCTGGAAGACCTTCTGTCCAGAGAGAGCTTTGTTTCTTTTGACATTGGTCATGCTCAATCCCCTAATTTGGTTCATCTGCTATGAAAAGGCATGGACTTTCCAGGAGCATGCCGTGTAAAGGACTTGGTTGCTCTGGGATCTTTGTTGCTTCCATTGCCCTCACCTACTCTGCCGGGAAAGAGGCCATATTCAATTTATTGTAAAGAGAACAGATGCCTTGGGCAATGATGAAGTGAAATTGGTGGGTGAAGAGCTGACCAAGGAGGAGCAGGTTAAAACATCGTGAGACATCATCCCAAATATTTGAAATAATCTTGTTGACTTTGGGGTGCTGGTGGTAATATCTTTGAGAATAGCTTCGCCTCAGTGTTCTCTCTCTCTCTGATATCCCTACCAATTACTCTCTCTATATCATGTTCATTTCCACACATACCCCACTCCCTCACCCACCCACCCACACACATACATACACACACACACACACACTACTTTCTCCATTCTCTTTCTCTCTCTCTGACTAGTACAATTCAGTCCTCCTGAGGTGAGAGGTGGGCAATCACACAGCCCTCCCATCTCGTGCCCTTTTTCTTTGTCTTCTTTTTTTCCCCTTCTTTTTCTATTTATTTCCTGACAGTAAATTTGCCATTGGTGACTGACTTTTAATTGACTCTTCCCACATGAAAATATGAAGTTGGCTCTTGGACATTTTGAGTGATGGACCGGACAGCTATCATCTGATAAGAAAAGTGGGTTGCTGAAAGCAGAGATATTGCTGGTATGCAATGACTTCTTAGAAAAACCATCCCTGGTGGAAACGACTGCCTTTTCAGGCCTTTGCACATCGTCCATCCTGGCTGGTCGCCGCCTCTTGAGCAGTGATAAATGAGAAAGGGTCTTGGCAAGAGGCAGGGATGATTCTTTAAAGCCAGGTGGCTAAATTATAAGTGGAAATGACAGAGCAGTGAACACAGGATATAAATCCCTGCTTGTGGAGATGATTTGGCTTTAACGAGACCTCTTTTTGCCTAATATGCTGTGCCCCCTGTAGACTTGCAGTAAATGGGAATTGATGCTAATGGGTTGATGACCAAGGAATATTTCCCTGAGAGAGGAAGAGGTGCCAAATGAAATATTTATTTATTTTTACATCTTTGTTTTCTCCTTCCATGACTTTATTTTTCTCTTTTTTCCCTCTTCTCTTTTCACTTTACTCCTTCCTTCAGGAACACATAATTTAATGTCTTTTCTCCATCTTTTCTTTTCACTCCCTTCCTTTACTTCTACTATTACTCTCCCTCTCCAAAGAACAAATTGAACCTGTCTCATTTCCTTCTGCAACAGAGTAACACTCCTGGTGCCTGAGAAGAAGCAATTGTTATAATGAATCTTGACTTTGGCAAGGCTTTTGATTTTTGTCCTCATAAAACGCTCATCAATAAGCCTAGTAAATATGATTTCTAGACTTCATGACTGTTAGAAGAGCACACAGCTGGTTAGAGGGGCATTCTAAAAGAATTGTCATCAGTAGCTCATTGTCAAAATTAAATGATGCATTATGGGTCATTTTCATCAGTGATGATGGCAAAGTGATAAAAAGAAGGTAACTAGTATGAGGGTGTTGGGGCGGGGGGTGGTGGGGTTGGAGTTGGGAGCATTTAGCAGCCTTTGGAAGATCTTTGTTCAGGCAAGAAATTATACCAAACATGGCAAGCAGTCTGTATTTTGTCCCTGCAATGTTGCAATAGATGGT
The DNA here is from genome assembly GCF_011100635.1 of Trichosurus vulpecula. Taxonomy (NCBI): domain Eukaryota; kingdom Metazoa; phylum Chordata; class Mammalia; order Diprotodontia; family Phalangeridae; genus Trichosurus; species Trichosurus vulpecula. The sequence continues at coordinate 236,044,631 of NC_050580.1, forward strand.
TGTGATATTTTTTTCGAAGTATAAAGACCACACTGATATTTTCAACCTTCTCATAGATGCTACCTCCATATTTATTCCCCCATATCTTCTTTATTTTCTCATTTATGTTTCAGTTCAGTATTTCACTAGGAATGCAGTTGCTTACTTTCAAGTTTGGCTTCTAGATCAGATTTGGGAACCAGCCTTGGCCAGAGCTCTAAGTGTGCAAAAGAGAATGTCTGTCTGTGACCTTTATTTTAGAAAAAAATAAAAAGCAAAGGAGATGAAGTCTGAGAAATAGCAGCAGCCAATTCCACAAGGTCAGTGGCTCCAGGAATTAAGCAGGATGATTAAATGCTTGGTTTAAGAGTTGGCACTCTGAAACATTAGTTTCAGGGAGTACAGGGACAGTGATTTGGTGAATGGAAATTTGTATAAACAATCCAATGACTATGTGGAGAGAACTGGGTCTCTACCTTATAAGATGGTTTTATCGTTTTCTCTGACAATTTTACCTCAATAGTAGAGATGAAGGAACTTGGGAGGTTAATTAGCCTAATCTCAGGTCTGCTTTTTGACCTTATCTATTGCAATCAAACTGCTCTGGATGACAACAACAACTTTATACCACTTTAAGGTCTGCAAAAATGCTGTATATATATATATATATATATATATTATATATATATATATATACTTTCTGAATATGCCTCCCCCCATCTTGGACTTGTAAAATTCTCTCCTGTTTCTCCCCATTTCGATCCATTATCCATAGAACTGCAAAATTATTATTATTTTTTTTTTACATTTAGAATTGGTCAAAGTTTATTCTGTTCTGTGCATTCTGTGCAGGTAGTAGCATGTTGTTTATACTGTTTTGTTGTAGTAACTAAGAATATTTAGTAACTATTGTGTGCTTAACACATAGATTAATATTCTTTAAGCACAGGTCTTATAATGTTACTTATCAGCTCAAAAAGCATGAGTGGCTCTCTATTATCTCTAGGATAAAATACAAACCCCTCTGTTTGGCACATAAAGCCCTTAACAATCTGGTTCCAACGTTTCTTTGCAGAATGTCTCATTTTACTCCTCTTCAGATACTCTATTCTAACTAAACTGGATTACTTGCTAGTCTCCGGGTGTGCTAGTTTCTGTCTTGCCTTTGCATATGACTGCAATGAAAACTTTCATTCATGGTCTCAACCTCTTGGAATCCCTATCTTCCTCCAAGGCTCAGCTGAAGAGCCACTTCCTAAATAGGGCCTGCTCTCTAAATACTTTGTATCTACTTTGTACACATTTTACATTTCCTTATCTGTGTTTATTCCCTGTAGAACATAAGGTTGTTGAGGTCAGGAGTTGTTATAATTTTGTCTTGGTATCCCCAATGCCTGGTATAGTACCTGTAATTTATTACATAATTAATTCTTATTGAATTGCTGAAATGATTTTTTGAACCCAAGATCATTTCTATTTAATTTCATCTTATTAGATTCATCCTAACATTCTTACCTGTCAAAACCTTTCGGCATTCCGACTGTCATCTAAATTGATAGCTATCCCTTTTAGCTTTGTGTCATTTACAAAGTGGATAAGCATGCCATCTATGCCTTTATCCAAATTGCTGATAAAAGTTTTAATTAACACACAGGTAGTGGCAGATTCCTGGAGAAACCACTTTTGGGGTTCAGTCATTCAAGCTTATACTTAAAGGCTAATCTAGAATGATCTATTCTTGATGAAACTATACTAGTCCTTTGTTACTTGATTTATTTAATATTAAAATAACAATGACAACTCCTCACTCTAACAGCAAGCACCTTGGCACACCAGGGTAGCCTGCTAGGACAGGTTCTTTGATCTGCTTTTAGAGGAAAGACAACTTTTTAAAGTGGTCAACAATCTTACTTTAATTACATTCACTAGTTTAGGGGAAAGGTCAGCACCCCTGAACATAGAGAAAATACAAGCAGAGAAATTATCACAAAGATCAACAGACAGGGCTCCAATTATCTCATCAAAGTAATCCAACCACTTACACATACCACCAGATCTGGGGAGCACCACTACATCTGAATGGTCGTGAGATGAGGGGGAGTCCCGTCTAGGAAATCAAAAGGTTCTTCTCATGAGCAGGCCCCCAAAGCAAAATACCAGCCTCAGAATATATGTACACTTCTCAGAGCTGGAAGGTATCACAACTCTCCTGATTCAGTGCCTAATTGGTTTAGTACCAAGAGGTGTGAAAGCTTTCCTGTGAGGAAGGCTTCCCATAAGCAAGCCTCCCCTTTAAGCAAGTTCCTCCTTAGGCAAGTTGCCCCTCCAGTGGACTCTATGTGACTCAGGATGTATCACGGCTCTGATGGACAGGAAAGATCTTCCTAGTCCATTGACATTCTCTCCCTCCCTCTCTCCCTCTCTCCCTCTCTCCCTCTCCCCTCCTCTTTCCCCTCCCCTCTCTCTCCTCATCCTTCTCCTCCCACTACTACTACTGCTAGCATTTATATAGTACCTACTATGTACCAGAAACTGTGCTATTTGCTTTACAAAAATTACCAAATTTGAGCCTCACAACAACCCTGTAAAGTAGGTGCTAGTATTATTACTATTTAATTAAGTGTTTATCATGTAGATGTACCAGAGAAAATAAAAGCGTTAATAAAACATGGTGCTTCCTTTCAATAAGCCTACAGTTTAGCACTAGTGATTAGACATGGGCAAAGAGCATAATAGGAATGATAATCTAAGAAATATTATGATAATGATGATGATGCACACTTTTAAAGATGCACACTTTAATATAGCCACATAGCTAATAAATGTTAGATTCAGGATGAAAATCCAGGCTTTCTGGTGCTAGCTCCAGTGTTCTTTACAGTATACCAGGATGATTGACTGAGTATAATGTTTTAGGAACTTGGTTGAAGAGATCACTTCCAGCTTGAAATATTTGGAAAGTATCACTGGGGAAGTGCCATTTGAGCTAAATCTTGCTAGGTGAGCATCAGGAAGATAGATCTTCTAGGCATGGAGAAGAGCGTGAGCAAGGATCTAAAGGTGCTAGAATGTTGGACGAGTTCAAAGATAGTGATTATGATTAGTTCAGAATTGCTAAACCATAGAATATATCACAGGAAATTGTGAGATACAAATCTTGATAAGTAGTTTGGAGTCATACTGTGGAGGTCGCTAATGCCAGGCTCAGGAATTTGGGCTTTTTGAGTGCCAGTGGGGAACCATGGAAAATTTTCAAGATCACTGGCATCAGACCTCTTCCTTGAGAATAGTTGAAATAAGCACATCCCAACTCTTTCCCTGGGGAGATAATGGATAATAATAAGATTAGAACTATTCATTCCACATGCAAGTTGGTTTCAGATTTGCTCCATTTGTTTATTTTTCTTCCTCCTCAGCTGTAATATAGCTCAGTGATAATAAAACTCCCTTGATAGCCGTTGATTGGTGGACATGGCTTTGGAGTTCAAGGCTGTAGGGAGCTTTTCTACACTATGCCTTGTTCCTGAACTACAGGCAGAGCTTTTGAAATATCAAATGCATAAATTTAGAACTTTTTGTCAAGTTGCAATGTACTGCACATTAACTCTGTATGTTTGGAGTTGTGTTCCATCTCAAGGGGTTTAATGAGCTAGTTTCCCTTTGGAGAATGTGGTACTCACCGTAGAGTTCTGGTACCAAGATTCTACAGTTATGGTTTGATTTCAGGCTCCAGTTCAAAACTATTGTCTCTTGGGCGCATGATTCTTTGTATAAGACTCTCTGGATTCCTATAGCATTTATGTCTGGTAGTGATCATTTACTGCCATGTCTCATTAGCTATCTTCCTGTGTTATTGTATTTCATCTCAAACAGACCTTAAGTTCCTTGAGGACAGGATCTGTGTCTAATGCTTCTTGCTATCCCTCCTAATACTTAACATAGTACCCTCTCACTAATTAATGCTCAGTAAATATTTGTTGATGACCTCAACAATGAGAAGTGAAGAGCAATGACACCTTTCTTTCTTTTTCCTTTAAATGTCTTTGTGATATCCGCTTTCAACTATCTCTCCAGCCCTTCTAATATCCTCACAGTCTGTACCTATGGTCAGAGTCTAATTTTGAATCTCGAAAATGAACATGTAAGGGAATGTATATGGTGAAGAAACCTCTCTCAGATCTGAATTAATTATTCTAACATGAACTCCAAATGGTGGTACATATAAAAACTTTTTGAAGGAGATAGGGTTAGTGCAAGGAGACAGCTGAAATGTGATTCTTAGGAGAAATTCAATATGCTACCACCAAAGTAATGGTGATGATTAGAAGAAATTGTCCCAGAGAAGAGAGCTAAATATGAAAGATGAAGTAGAAGAGAAGCCTATTCAGTTATGCTTCTCTTTGTTGCTGCTGCTTCATGGATGACCTTGTTTAAGGTACAGGATTAATTGGAAGAGGGAGGAGCTTCAAAGGCCAATGATTATATATGACGTTTGTTCTTCATTATGACAAAACTCTATTTCCCCTACTTTATGTCCCAGTCAAGCTTTTTTAAATTTATTTATTTTTTTTTGCAAGAGCAGAGAAATTTATTGGGATTTGTTGAAAAAGTGTTCAGAGGAGAAGCCCCAGCCCACACTACTGCAGAAGACAGAGCGCCTACAAGAACACAAATACTTTCTAGCTCATTGAGCACAACACCTGTACTTCCACAATGGACACAATAATCACAAATTCTGAAAGAAAACAAAACAAAACAGAAGGCCGTTATTTCATATGTAGATGCAGATTTCAACTTGTATAAAGTGATGATGAAAGCTGGTGTGGCCAGTCTGGGACTCCCAATTTTGGAAATTTTAGCCCAATTACCAGCTGCCCTTGCCATTTTAGGACTCTCCAACACTGGCATCCAAGGTGATTTGACCACGATGAAACATGCTACCCAACTCCTGAGGGTTGACAGTCTCAGCATGCGACTGAGACATATTTTGGGGGCATGGCCAATGTGGAAATTTGTTTTGCTTGATTATGCATACTTTTTACAAGGGTTTTGTTTTCCCTTCTTTTTCAGTGGGTGTGGGGGAGGGAAATGGGAAAGAGAAACAGTCAATTTTCATTAATTGGAAAAAAATTAAAAAATAAAGTGGCAACTAGGGGAGGCAGAAAGAGGGACAACTCTTCAAGGTATCACTAAATTCTTATTGTTGTTCAATAGTGTTTCAGTCGTGCCTGACACTTGTGATCCCAGTTTTATTGGCAAAGGTACTGGAATGGTTCGCCATTTCCTTTTTCAGCTCATTTTACAGATGAGGAAACTGAGGCAAACAGGGTTAAGTGACTCACACCATCAGTAAGTGTCTGAGGCCAGATTTGAAATCACAAAGATGAGTCTTTCTGATTCCAGGCCCAGCATTCTATCCACTGAGCCACCTATCTGCCTAAATTCTTAGTTCTTCCTTTCTGTGGTTCTAGCAACAAGGGAATCACCAAGTTGTGATGTGGCATGGAAAATTTCCTTCACTGATCAAGTAAAGAGATAGCTGGGTGTAGTGGATATAGCACTAGACTTGGAGTCACAAAGGCCTGGGTTCAAGTCCTTCTTCTGAAACTTGATATCTGATCGTAGTCAAAAGACTTTCATTCTCTTGTCCAGGTGCTGCACTTTCATCATCTGTGAAATGAGGGGATTGGTCTAGATGGCCTCTGTGTTACCTTTCAACCTCAGACCTAAACTTTTTTAATCTACTAAGGGAGGCACAGTGGTGCAGGGGGCACAAGCGTTAGGAGGCAGAGGCCCTGAGTTCTAGTTATGTCTGTGTGACTTTGGACAAGTTAACCTCACCTCTCTAGGTCCCAGCAAAAGAAGGCAGTCCGACTCGATGTCTTCAAAGTTCCCTTATAGCTTGAAATCTACGATTGTAAGTTATTGGAGTTTTATAAACTTTACAAAAGTAATAGAAGGAGATCTGACACAGAAGAAATTGCGGATCTTTGATCTATTGACCACAGTCATATATGAATGTCATCCCAAGAAAACTTTACTTAGAAAAACTATAACACAGAAGGCTGTGAGAAGGGTTATTGGGAAACAGAAGAAAGAGGGAGAGAGAAAAGGATCATTTTCAAATTAATTTCAGAAATGCAGACATGGCTATAAGCACCAGCTGCGTTTTTAATAACTAAAACTTTTATTCTAGTCAAGAGCAGCATGCTCCCCCTGAGGAGGTGGACATTATCAAACAGATAAGTAGTTAAAGGCTTCTGGGTAGCTGAGGGGAAGAACTAAGAATCACTTTTCTTGATGGAGACAAGGTGGGGGATGGATCTGGGGGACTAACAAGAGTTGCCCTTCTGCCCTCACCATCTTACTTAGTGCCCATGAATTACTCTAGTCCAGTAACATCTGACGAGGTAAAGGGGGCTTATCCCATTAGACTGTGAACTCCTTGAGAGCTGGGAGACTGTTTTCTTATATTGTTTGGTTTTGTATTTCTTTGTGTCTTTAACCCTTAGCGTAGTGCCTGGCACATAGTAGGTACTTGTTGACCGACATCCTGTACTGGAAAGTTAGCAAGTCTATGAGAGGTCATGCCCTTGGGGCTGGCATGAGGAAAGGGAGAACTGCCATATTGTTGAATCCAGGGAGTTTGGAGCAAAGCTAAACCACTTCTCACTGGCATTGCAACGATAGTGCAGCAGCTCAGACTTTGTCCCAGCTCCAAGAATCCAGAGACCATCTACAGTGTTGTCTTGGGTGCATTCTTTCCCTGTGGTGCCCTCAGTCCTTCTATACCAAAGAAAGCTTGTGCTGTACAGTTATACTTCCTTCCCATTCGCCATAGATGCATAGATCTCGGTTAGAGAGGAACCTCAGAGACCACCTAGTTCATTCTCCTGAAACAGACTAAGTGGCTTGTCCAAAGCCACACAGATATTAAAGAGTCAGAGGTAATAAGAATAATTAATAGTAAGAACTAGCATCTATTAAGTACCTACTATGTGTCAAGTACCGTGCTAAGCGCTTTGCAAATATTTCATTTGATCATCACAGTTATCCCACAACGTAGGTGCCTTTATTATCCCCATTTTACAGTTGAAGAAACTAAGGCAAACAGAGGTTAAAACCTGTCCAAGGTCACACAGCTAGTAAGTGTCTGAGGCCAGATTTAAAATGAGATCTTTCTGACCCAGGTCCAGGGCTTTATCCACTGCCATTTAACTGTCCAATACTATTTGAAATTAGGTCTTCTGATTCCAGGGTTCTTTCCACTGCCTCTGTGTGAGTTCTGTCTCACCCCACCTCCTTCATCCCAGGCATAAAACCTCTCACTAAAACCTCTAAGCAATTATTCAAATACAATGAGATCTTGTTGTCTCGGAAGTATAGTCTTTTTTTTTTTCTTATGGGAAAATCACCAATTCTGGTCACTACCAGCCTAGAGAAGTACGGCTACCGAAGTGGCAAGGGAAGACTCTCCATCATTCTGGTTTCAAACACCTTTCTTAATAAATTGGAGTCGATGCCCACAGCTCCCATCTGTGTGATGCCGTAGACCACATTTTCACTCGAGGTGGGGGAGGCCCTTGCCAAGCGAATAGTTTTCTCATGCCATGTGCAGGATCTCTTCTGTTCTCCTTCCTACCCTGGTTTCTTTGAAGGAAAGGAATTGAAGCCCATCCCTCCCCCCAATGTCATTCAGACATTCAGGAGACACACCTGTCTGTAGGAAAAATTTTGCCACCAGTCTCTTCCTCCTGTGTGTTTCCCTCCCTCTTTGCTGTTTGTTTTTGTTTCTATATTCTGCTTTTGTTTTTATTTTTTTCCTTTAAAGCCATGGGTGCTAGGCTTTTAAACTGAAGCTATAAGCAAACAGGGATCATATCAGGAGAATAATGGGGATGGCAGACGGAGAAGGAGCTGTGAGTGAAGAAAAGTGCCGGGTGGAATTGGTATCGACTGTGGCGTGTGCACAGTGTTAATGGACCCGCAGAAGAAACAAGAACATTGCAGCTGTAAAGTTAAAGCCCTGTTGACTGTGAATACAGATTAGAATTGAAAAAAAATGATATGGCCCTGGCAGAACTGTGATATGCTATTTATGCCCTGCTTTTCCCTAGGCACCCCAAAGTCCCAGCCTCCATTCACCTGGCTCCTCACCTCTTGTACAAAGGCTGAAGAACATAGTGAGGATTAACAATCAGGCCTGTTCCCTCACCACCACCATTCAGTGATTCTTCCCTGGTCCAGATTTACAGTTTAGGATATACTTCTTTATAGATTGTCTCTTTTTTATGCCCCCTGCCTTCTCCTTCCAACCTCCCATCTTCTGGGCTTTCTTTTCCTTCGTCTGCCTAGATTTTGTCAAAGAGGGTGGTGGTGCTTTATTTGGGATCCATTATTTGTTTTTCATGAATCCTAGAAGAAAGCATACTAGAACCTACCTCCTTTTTATCCTGCCTGCCCTGCTGCCATTCCCTCACCTGCCCTCCATTCTAGCCTATTATGTTTTGTGGAAAGAAACCATGCAAGGGTGGGGTCCTGCTTGTCAGTATTTGGCTTTTGACTTTTTTTTAATTTATTTTTTATTTTTAATTTACAACACTCAGTTCCACAAGTTTTTGAGTTCCAAATTTTCTCCCCCTCCCCCCCCCCAACATGGCCTGTAATCTGATATAGGTTCCACATATACTTTTGCATTAAACTTATTTGCACAATAGTCAAGTTGTAAAGAAGAATTATAACCAATGGAATGAATCATGAGAAAGAAGAAACAAAACAAAAAAAGAAGAAAAAAAGAAAAAAAAGAGAAAGCAAATAGTTTGCCTCGATCTACATTCAGACTCTGTAATTCTTTCTCTGGATGTGGATAGATTTTTCCATCACGAGTCTTTTGGAGCTGTCTTCGAACCTTGTATTGCTGAGAAGAGCCAAGTCTATCAAAGTTAGTCATCACATATACCATGGGTCTGTAATCATGTATAATGTTCTCCTGATTCTGCTCCCCTCACTCAGCATCATATCATGTAGGTCTTTCCATATTATTATGAAGTCTTATAGTACAATAATATTCCATTACATTCACATACCACAACTTGGTCAGCCATTCCCCAGTTGATGAGCATCCCCTTGATTTCTAATTCTTTGCCACCACAAAAAGAGCTGCTATAATGCTTCTAGAAGTCTCTAAAGCCCTTTTCCAAGCATCCCGAGAGGCACTGTCCTACCCCCTTTTCCACCTTCTTTGCTCTAGGAAGGAAAATGGAATTCATTACCATGAAAGGTATGTGACAGAATTCTGCCATTCAGACAGACACCAAGGCTAATGTCCCCTGTTTAATTACAGGGAGAGAACAAAAGGAATTCAGTCAGAATATGACTCCTCCTGCCCTTTTCCTTCTTTTGAAATACATATATATAAATATATATAATATATATATATTCACTCTTTCTCCTTCTCTCCTCCTTATTTCCCCCCTCCCTCCTTTCTTTCTCTACTTTCTCTCTCTTCTTAGCTCTTTCCTTCCTTTGTTGCCACTCTCTATCTTTCTCCTCTCTTCTCTCCCACTCCCTCTTTTTCTTTCTTCTCCCCTCCTCCTTCTTTCTTTCTCCCCTCTATTTCCTTCTGTCTTTATCTCTGTGTGTCTCTGGCTCTTACTTTCAGTCTCTTTGCCTCTGTCTATTTGTTCTGCCTTTCTTTCTCTGTCTCTGTCTCTCTATTTCAGTCTCTGTCTATCTGTCTGTCTCTGTCTCTCCTCTCCTCTTCCTCACCCTCCCCTCTGTCTCTCTTTGTTGTCTCTCTTTTTTCTCTCCTTTCTCTCTCTGTCTCTGTATGTCTCTCTCCCTTCTGTATCTCTCCCTCTCTCTGTATCTTTGTGTCTATTGTTTTCTCTCCCACTCTCTCCCCTCTGGCTGTTTTTCTGTCTTTGTCTCTCTTTTTCTCTTTCTCCCTCTGTCTCTGACTCTCTATCCCTGTTTCCCTGTCTTTTTCTATCTGTCTATCTGTTTCTCTCTCATACATACCTCCACATTAACATGCATATCTATATACCCTAGGCCCATCTAGAAGGGGTCATTTCCAGAGATGAATCTGCCATGCTCTATTTTTATGGGTTATAATCTCTTCTGGTCTCCTGCAAAATCAGCTGAACCAAAGCATTCAAGTCTTTCTCAATTATAAGAACAAGATGAGAGGGAGGCTGGAAGACAGACCAGATTGTAAAGAAGTAGGGTTTGCATGTTGGCACCCTTGCCTTGCTTGCTGAAGAAATGCAAGTTAACCCACTGAAGAGCTTTGATGTTCATAACTCCAAGCCAAGTTATAAAGGGAGTCTAACCTTTCTCTATGTTGTCTCTGGAAAGATGCCCATTGTCTTAATGTGGCTTCCCACAGGAACCAGTCTCATGTAGCAATCGTTAGTTTCCAGGTTGTCAGTGATGGAGCAGGAATGTTTGGAAACAAATCACTCTTGGCTAATCAAAGATGGCAAAAAAGAAAAAGGGAATGCATCAGCTCAATTGAAGATCCATCCCAAGATTGTGTGTACACAATTCTTATTTTTGGGAACAAAATCTGGAAGGTCATTATGTGGAAATCCCTTCATTCTTTGAAAACTTGCCACATGTTGGGATTCTTGGATTTTGGCAGCTCCACAGTTTGGCTTTGAGTACTGGTATTACTCACTGGATGATAATAATGAAGATATTAAATCAAAAGCTGTTTCAGAATTTAGGAAGACAATGAGTAGAAATAAGAAGATGAGTAACCCATACTGTAGGCTAGGTATATACCTGGACTACATTGGCTTGTCGATCACCGATAGAACACATGGAGTTGGCAAGTTCCTATGTTAGCCCTGAAGCATGGACTGTATTATTTATTGCTATTTTGACCTTATTTATATTTTGGGGGAGAGAAAACTTAGCAAGGATATGTAGACTTAACTGCACAACTTTTTAACATAGTAATAATAATAGCTGATTTTTCAAAAGACTTTAAAGTTTACAAAATGTTTCACATATATAATCTCACTTAAGCCTTATGATAGCCCTACTGCCTTGTCTCCATTTTACAAGTAAGGAAATGGAGGCTGAAAGAAATTATGTAACCTGCTCATAATCACAAAACTAGTAAAGATAAATGATGGAATTTGAATTTAAGTCTTCCTTACTCCAAGTCTGGCATTTACTTGTATCTACTATGCCATGATATTTTTTAAAAATAATTAAAATAGAACACATCTGACAAAAGAGCAATGGTGACCTCAGAATGCAGAGTCACCTTTAATTGTCCCATCACAGAATCACAGACCATTTGTCCTGTTACATTTTAAAGGTAAACAAAAATCCAAGCTGGTCTTTAGAGTCATTTATCACAGAAATGGGTGCCCCTGCCCCATCTATCAACAATCTGATGAGGAAGATAATTTCCTTTTAACTTGTCAATTTCTACTTCATTTGGGGTAGACTTTTTTGGGTATAGATTTTGACTTAGCTAAAACGGGAAACAACTATTAGCTAATATAAAGCCAAAGAATTTGTTTGAACTGGGTTCTCCTTAGTTTGGCATCATCATTAGGACCTGTAAGGACATAATGTGTTTGAAAAGTTCAGAGAGGTATGTGATTGCACGTAATATATTTCTTAGCCAGGGCCTAGGCTCTCACAACATTTTAATAATATGACAGTTCTTACCAAAGCAAATTCATAAATTATCTTTCATAAGAGAATTACAAACAAATCTGTTAGTAATTAACTCGCTAATAGATGTTCTTTGATTATAGGTTTGGAACTAATAATGATAATGCTAATAATGCCTCCTATACATGTAGCTCTTGGCACTGAGTTCTTTCTCATGTTACCTCATTTGAACCTGCCTTAAGGCCCCATGAGGCGGGAAGATCAGGTATCATTCCCCATCTTACAGATGAAGCAACTGTAGCTCAGTCTTAAGTGACTTGATTAAGGTCACACAGCTAGGTCTTTAAAGTCATATACCTTGATGAAGGTCATATACAGGTCTTTAAACAAGTACAGGACTCTTCCCACTGATTCTAGAGAATAGTATCTTGGTTTTGCATAGCATTTTACAAAGTTCTTTTACATAGTTATTCTAAAAGAATGACAGTTTTATATAGGTACTTGCTCTGCCGACGTAGATCCCAAGCCTCTCATTGCCTTAGGTTGCTTGAATTGCTGTGACTACATATGCATACACACACATAGGTATACGTATATCTGTACATGCACATATACACATACATATCCATAAATGTATGTATCTATAGAATTAGCTGGAAGTCAGACAGCATTCTAGGAAGAAGGCTTCCTAAATTTCGTTCAGCAAGGACATGACCTAAAATCTTTCTAGATTGGTAGTAGATTGGTAGAACCTGCCAGGATTGAATCTATCAATCTATTCACACACACACATACATAAAGACAAGGGAGTGCTAGCAAATGTTTAACAACCAGCTCTTTGTGTTTGGGGGGGAAGGAACTGCATACATGATACACTTTTAAGTTCAATGTGCATTATTAACATCTTCTCTACTTTCTTAAGTCTAGGCAATCAACAAAACTAAACAAAACTAGGGCCTGGTTTGTAGTATTTGCCAGTTTCTGGGGTATAAATGCTCACATGATAAATTTAACATTCAGCTTTCAAGTTAGTTCAAGTTGTCTCCAGTACATCCCTTCATATATATATACATACACGTGTACATGCATATCACTTTGTATGTGTATGTGAAGTAATGCCAAGAAAAACAACAGGACAGTCAGGTAAAGGGAAAGAGGGAGAGACCCATCCTTGTCTGGACTTTCCAGTCATTGACTTTCCTGGACAGGTTAGGATAGCATTAGTGTGAAATGCAGCATTTATCTTCCATATTAAAAAAGAAGATGCCTTTTTGCTGTGGAACGTTCAAGTACATATCAGGAATAATTGACTATTTGTGGCTCACAGATCTAACCGAGGCTTGGGACCTCTTATTCTATCACCCCCTGGAGAGAGGGAGAGACAAGATGGTCCTGAGATGATGATTGGATGAAATTGCTATGTGGTCCATGTTAATTGACTGGGGAAGTAAGCTGCCCCTTGGGTTTGGAAAATCTACCTTCATTGAGTTATATCTGGGCATTTCCCACCAAATATAGGCATCTTAGAAGAAGGACAGGACAGGGATGGGTGTGGGGAGGGAATAGGAAAAAACCAATGGCTTGAGGGCCACCAGTGTGACTAAGCATACCACGGTTATGTTACAGTGAGTGTCTGAGGCTTGAGCAGTGAAGAGGAGAGAAAAAAGAACTAACAAGTTCTCACATCTTATTTCTTCTAATATAATAGGATTTGTTGAACACCTATTTCAACAAATATTTATTAAATGCAAGACAGTATGATGTATATACTCAGAAAAAAATAATAGTCCCTGACCTCAAGGAGTTTGTATTCTACTGAGAGATTTGGGGTTCATAAACAAATTGATTTGAGAAGGGAGAAAGTACTAACTGGGTGCATCAGGGAGAGTTTCATATAGAAGATGATACCTGAGCCTGGGAAAATAAGGAAACCAGTAGGTAGAGATGAAAAGGGAGAACATCCTAGGCAAGGAATGACATCCAGATGCAAAAAGACTGGGATGGAGAGTTGGTCTCAGAGAACAACTAGTCATCCATTTTGACTGAAATGTTGGATTCTTGAAAGAAATGAAATATGAAAAAGTCTGAAAAGTTAGATTGGGTTTAGACTATGGAGGGCCTTAAAGGACAGAATGAGGAGTTTGCATTTTGTACTTAAATAATAGGGAGTCACAGGAAATTTTTGCTTTTTCTGCTATAGGATAGTAAGGAACCACATTCCAAAATTTTCTAAGACTAGAACAGGGGCTGGGATTACCTGTGAATTATATTAATAATATTTTTATAATGTTTTAAAGTTTGCAAAACACTTTACAACTATTATCTCATCTTAGCCTCACAACTCTGGGTGCTATTATTATCCCCATTTTAAGAATGTATAAACTGAGACAGACAGAGGTTAAGAGACTGGCTCTGGGTTACATTAGCTGATAAATGTCTAAGGATGGATTAGAAATCTGGTCTTCCTGTCTCCAGGTCCAACAGTGCTCTATCCACTGTGCTGCATAGCTGCCATATGAAATGTGGGATGTAGGATGTCATTTCATCCAATTAGTTTACTACAATTGATGATTACCTCAGAGCACCAGCCTTGTCCCATTCCATGAACCAGAAGCACCTACTTGGCCACCTTCATCCAGAGCACATACCCTGTTCTAAAGGAAAGCAGCACACGACATTACTGGTTTTTTTTATATTTTGTTAGTTTGTTTTGCTTTGGTATTTGAGCCTTACCAACTGATCTTGTGTTTTTAGTTGAATAAAGATTAAGGGTCTCTCATCTTCTGAGGGTACTGGGTTGATAAAGTGTAACATAAAGGACTTGTGATTAGTCTTGGAGGCCTCTACCTCTGATTAATCAAAATATTTCCTGGAGCATGACAGGGAAAACAGGATCATATTTAAGAGTAATCAAGGTAAAGTTGCTAAGACTGAGTCAGTTACTGGTATCTCCATTATTTTGTCTTGACATGATCTCCACCAGGGCAATTTTCTACCTTCATGTAGGCACAACAATAACAAATGTATATATATATATATATATATATATATATATATATATATATATATATATATATATATATATATATATATATATATACACATACACACATATATATAGATAGATAGATAGATAGTATCATACATTTTGTATTGTTTTTCTGTTTTAAAAGATGCTTTCAGATGGTCAGCAAGCATTTATTCAGTGCTTATTATGTGCCAGGAAATGTGCTGTTTTGGGGATATGAGGAAAGGCAACTGCACTATTGCTGCCTCAAGGACCTCACATTCCAGTAGGAGAGATGACATGCAAATAAATATGTACCTACAAGGAAGAGATAGAGTAATGGAAGATTATCTGAGAGGGGAGATGGGGAGGGGGTCAGGAAAGGCCTCCATGTAGAAGGTAAGAATTGTTGTTGGTCCTCCCTTCTCAAAGAGGACCAATGAAATCAGGAGGGGGATGGCTTAACTTGAAGTGAATTCATTTCATTGAGGCAGAGCTGTGCAAAGTCATCAGCCTCTTTCTTTCCCCTAGAGTCATCAGAGTCCAGTGGCACAACAAAAGTCAAGATGACTGGTGATGGCCCAGGATGCAGTATGATCCTAGAGTGGTCACTTAATCTCTCCAGGACTTAATTACCTCATTTGTAAAATGAAGGGGTTGGAGTCAATGACCTCTAAGACCCCTTCTAATTCAACTGAGCCTACAATCTTATGAAATTAGGACTATGACAGAGCTAGAGAAATATGGAAAGCTGAGTCTTCAAGGAAGACAAGGAGTCTGCGATGAGGGGGAAATGTATTTCAGGGAGGGTCGTTGCAAAGGCTTAGGGAGAGGAGATCGGGTGTTATGCTCTAGGAAAGACAAATGGGTCAGTGTGGTTGGATCATAAAGTACATGGTGGGAGAACGTGTAACACTGGAAAGTAAGAGCATGCCTAGTTATGAAGGGATTTAAATTTTTTAGAAAAGAGACTTCATATTTGATCCTAGAAGTAATAGTGACACACTTGATTTTACTTAATGGGGCAGAGTGATATAGGCTTGTGTTTTAGGAAAATCCCTTTGGCAGATGAAAGAAGGATGAATAGGAGTGGGGAGAGACTTGAAGCAGGGAGGTGAGAGGTGATAAGGGATTGTTCTAGGATGGTGGCAACTCAAGTAGAGAGAAGAGAACATATACAAGGAGGGATGTTGTGAGAGTAGAAATGACAAGAACGGAGAGAGTGTTAGAGGTGTAGAGTGAATGTGAGTGAAGAATAGAGGATGACGCCTAGGATGGGAACCTGGGGAACTAGGAAGATAGTAGTGCCTTGATAGTAATAGGAAAGTTCAGAAGAGGGGAGCGTTTAGGGCAAGAGATAATGAGTCCTGTTTTGGACAGGTCAAGTTCACAATGACCTTGGGACGTTTAGTTTAGGATATCCAAAAGGCAGTTGGTGTTGTGTGATTGAGACTTATGAAGGACACTTGAACTGGATAAAGTGATCTGGGAATTATTGACATAGAGACGAGAATTGAACCCATGGGAGACGACAAGGTCACTAAGGGAGGTAGTATAGAGGGAGGTGAAAACAGATTCCAGGACAGAGCCTTAGGATACGTTGGTGATTAATAAGTGTTACCTGGCTGAAGACGCAATGGAAGAGAATGAGGAGTGGTCAGACAGGAGAACCAGGGGAGAAGATGTCTGGAAAACACAGAGTGGAGAGAGAATCCAGGAGGAGACGGTGATCCATAGTGTTAAAACTATAGATAGAGTCTAAAAGGACAATGATTGGGGGCGGGGAGCCATTAGATCTGGCAATTACGAGGTCATTGTGAACCTTGGACAGGGCAACTTCATTTGAATGATGAGATCAGAAGCCAGATTGCAGGTGATTTAAAAGCCAGTGAAAGAAGGCATAGTTAATCTTAACAACGAATCTGTAGGATAGGCAACATTATCCCTCTTTTATTGATTTTCACTAGTGTCCAACTTTGTGACCCCACATGAACCATATTGTCCATGGGGTTTTCTTGGCAAAGATACTGGAATGGTTTGCCATTTTCTTCTCCAGTGGATTAAAGTAAACAGGGACTTGCCCAGGGACACATAGCTAGTAAGTGTCTGAAGCTGAATTTGAACTCAGGTCTTCCTGACTGCGAGCCCAGTGCTCTATCCACTGAGCCATCCTTTTTACATATGAGGAAACTGAGTCTTAGAGAAGTAAAGTGACTTGCCTATAGCCATAGTGCTAATAAGCAGTAGAGCCAGAGCTTCCAGTCCAGGGTTGTTTTCACTTTGCCTCTCTACCTGCCAACCAGGGAAGAAATAACGTTAGTTGGTGTCTTTGCCATTCTGCAGCTGAAGTTGATGCATGCCAAGGGGCCCTAGTGATTCTCCTGCTTTTGGCTTTCCAGGAGGACCCCAGTTGGGTCCCAGAAGCCCTTTTGTACTGTGTATCTATAAATCAGATCATACCCACAACCCTTTTGTGTTACACATAATGCTATGACATTCATTCATTCATCTGGAGTCTGTATGGTCATACCTATGACCTTTGGTAGGACAAGAACTTACAACAGGAACCACTCTAGGGACAAAACCTTTGCTGGCTGGGTTAGCATTAAAGTGATAACATCAAGTTGTCAACTGGAAAAAGACCCAAGCTTGGTCTCTCGGTGGGTCAGGGTAGCTTTTGTTCATGGAAAAATGGAATGATTTCCTTATCAGCTCTGTTGCAGAGCCAGGAGGCCTGAGACACAAAGGGAAGACATAACCCTAAGCCGTCTTACAGTTGACCTTTGTCCAGAAGAGAAGGAAGAACATCCCTTCCTTCTGTCAAAGTGTGTAATCCTGACTGATTCACTAGACCACATATTAAAAGGCCTATCATTCATAGGCTGTAAGAGAAATTAGGCTCAAACAAAAGGAAACTAGGCAAGGGACCTATAGAAAACTGGATAAGGGGCTTTAAAGACATCACAAAAACTATGCCATAATAGATCTTGGCATGTCCTTCCAATTTAAGTTGTTAAGTCAACTAGAGTTTATTAAGTACCTACTATGTGCTAAGAGTGCTGGGGATGCAAAGAATGTCAAAAATCAAACAAACAAACTCTGCTCTCAAGGAGCTCATAATCTAGTGGGGGAGACAACGTAGACACTATGTGCCAACAAGATATATACACCATAAATTGGAGATAATTTTGGAAGGAAGACACTGAGATTGTTCATATCTTCAGGGAGCTCTGCATATGTTTGCTATAGGAAGAAATTTTTTTTTCTTACCTTTGAACTACCTTTCTCCCATGGGGGTCCTGGACAAGTCTCTTGACTCTCAGTTCCTTCATCTGTAAAAT
The DNA here is from genome assembly GCF_011100635.1 of Trichosurus vulpecula. Taxonomy (NCBI): domain Eukaryota; kingdom Metazoa; phylum Chordata; class Mammalia; order Diprotodontia; family Phalangeridae; genus Trichosurus; species Trichosurus vulpecula. Next base: position 236,062,595 of record NC_050580.1, read on the forward strand.
GAGAATAATATTTTCAATACCTACCTTCCAGGATTGGTTTTTGTTTGTTTTTGCCTTTCTTTGTTTCTTAGTGCATAGCACAGCGTCTGGAACATTGTAAGAGTACTTAATAAATTAAGTACTGTTAGCTAACTAAAGGGTTTTTTTAAATGAAGCTATTGAGATGAAGATGGGCAGGTAAGTGTCACAGTGTGGGGGACCTGATTTCAAATTGGCCTCAGATGCTTACTAGCTGTGTGACCCTGGGCAAGTCAATTCACCTTGTTTGCCTGAGTTTCCTCATCTGTCAAATGGCCTGGAGAATGGAATGGCAAACCACTCCAGTATGTTTGCCAAGAAAATCCCAAATGGAGTCAGAGAGTCAGACACAACTGAAACAACTGAACAATTGTGACTAAGATGACACAGGCATCTGAAGAATGAGGCACAGTGGCAGAGACTGGCTCTGGAGTCAGAGCCCTTAGGTTCAAATCCTCTCTCTGATGCTTTCACTGCCCAAGTCACCTTAGCAAAGTCATTCAGTCTCCCTGGGCCTGTTTCCTCCTCTGTAAGGGGAAGGAGTTGATCAGATGGCCTCTGGATTTGGTCCCTTAAGACTACCAGACTGAGAAATGCTCCTTAGTGAATACAGACAGTATCAGTAGAGATTTCGTGGCTAGCGAGAATGTTTTGAGCACAACCGTTTTTGAAGACTGTCTGAGGCTAAGTGATTTGATTTCTGATAACCCTATTTTTCATTCACCATGGAAAATAATGTCCTACTCCAAGGCTTCATGAAGGTGATCTAGGATTCTTGAAAGTTATGCTGTGAAGCACAAGGTCCAGGAAGCCTACTGAAGTTGAAAAGGTTTAAAATGGTGATCTGACCATGCAGGACTATCATTTGAGGACCGATGAATAAATCAATAAATAAGGATTTATTAAGTAACTCCTGTGCTATGCATTGGGGTTATAAAGGCCAAAAATGAAACAATCCCTTCTTTGAAGAAGCTTATGTTCTATTGGGAATTAACCTAGCTACGTGAGGAAGAGGAAGCTCATCACCAAAAGGTTGGCTAAAAAGTGAATTTTTTGGCCGAGCAACTCATGAGATTATTTACTAAGGTACAGAAGAGTTTTGATCTGTATTTGTATAGGGTGTATCCATGTCAGTGAAATCACAGAAGTATTGAAGGGTAGAAAGTACAGCTAATATTTTAGTAACAGTGATGATAACTTGTATATACATGTATGTGTACATATATATATAGTACTAATAATAGCTATTAGCTAACATTCATATAGTACTTACTATGTGTCGGTCTCTGTGCTCAATGTTTTACAATTATGAGCACGATTGACCCTCACAACAACCCTGGGAAGTGTGTTTGTATTATCCTCATTTTAAATTATAACCCATGGCCCACTACTAGAAACCAGAGCTTTCATGGACTGTAATCAGTCTTCTCCAGAGGTTTCTTCATATATAGAATATATGATTCTTCATATATATATACTTCCCCTTGGCAAGCACAAGGACTGTCCCAATATCCACTGTGAATCACCCAAACAAAGGTTCAAAGTGCTATGTAGGTCTGTATCTAAGGAAATGGGTCCTCACAGGTATGACTTATACCAGTCAGCCAGAAGGCCCAATTAGTTCAAAGTAAAGCCATTAAATGAAATAATATAGTAGTAAAAGTGTGAGGCAGTATGGGCACTCCACTGAAGACTTCTTGCGAAGTTGGCATTGAACCATCAAGGTTATTCCTTTAGTTGGGCCATCCAACCAGGTGTCACTACATCTAACTGTACTATCATCCAATCTGTATCTCTTCATCTTTTCTACATGAATAGTATGAGACAATTTATCAAATGCTTTGCTAAAATCTAGGTAAATTATATCCCAGTATTCCCCTGATCCATCACTTTATTAACCTTGTCAAAAAAAGGAAGTAAAATTAGTCTGGCATGATGTCCCCTTGATAAAGCTATGCTAGCATTTTTGAACCACTTCTTCCTTTTCAAGGTATCTACTAACGATCTCTTTTAGTGAGCTATTCTAGAATTTGCTCAGGAATTATCCAACTTTTCAGCCTATAGCTTGCAAGCATTGTTTGCTTCCCATTTTTAAAAACTGAGACACATTTGCCCTTCTCTAGTCCTACAGTACTTTGGCTGTTTTCCATAATCTTTCAGATATCATTGACAATCTATCAGTAATCACATCTGCCCATTGTTTGAGTACCCAAGGATGTGGTTCAGATGAGCCAATGACTAGAATTTATCAAGACCAATTAGTTTCTCTCTTTACTTCCCTTTGATATCAACTATCTATTAGCCATTTTTACTCTATCATTTCTGGAACAAAGATCATTTTCCTTGACAGGGAAAATAAAAAAATATATTTAGCAGCTCTGCCTTCTCTATGTCACTATTAACTGCCATCTTATCTATCCCAAGCAGTGGTTTCTTCCTTCTAATTCTCTCATTTCTCTTATTACTCCATGTCTTATGTTGCTTTCTCCCAATTAATTTCCAACTTGATTACTTAACTATTAGAAATGTACTACTTACATTACAATGCTACTTGCCTATTAGAAATGTACTTTAAATTTGCAAGCAGTTTCGTTTATGCTAAACATATCAATTGGAATTATTCTTCATAATGCTTCTTCCCCTTTCTGCTGTCCTCAGATTAAAACATGTCTATGATTTATCCACTTCCCAGAGGTCTAGCTAGTTCTTCTATAAATGAATTTCATTTAACTGTTAATGTCTATTAATTGGTTAATTGCTTCAACCTACGACAGGTAAAGTTTAATATCAGCCTCCTAAGCTACTAGTAGTGATATGGAATATGCCTCAAATTCCATGTGCCAATGTAGGCGATATTTGGAGGCTAGGGATTTTAAAGGCCCTTCAGATTCCATGAAGCAGGCAAAACTGTCCAGCCTGTTCACTAAGTTGGAGAACAGTAACCACTGAGGTTCAGAGCTGTGCTTGTGAGATGGGTACTATTTTCCTACAAAACACCAAAATGGATGAAATAGACCCTAGAGAATCATAGAATGTAAAAGCCAAAAGGGACGTTGGAGGCGATATAGTCGAACCCCTTCTTTTTGAAGCCAAGGTAAATGGAGGCCCTGGGAAATGAAGTCATTTGTATGAGTTCACACAGCTAGTTAATCTGCTTCATGTCTAAACCTCAATGCCCCAATTCCCTCATTCGATTCTTTGTACTAAAACTTTCCTGACTCATTTCCCTTCCCATCCCCTTGAACTCTTTCTTTAAAGCTCAGAGGTTAAAAGAAAAATACTTCACTAAGCAGAAATGAACCAATTAAATTGTCAGACTTATTGGAGGAAAAAAAGAAAAAACCTCCTTTCTTGTTTTATTATCGGTCACCTTAAAAATATGCTTTGGATTTGGGTAAAGAATTGACTTTAGAAATGCATATATAAATATTTGCCTTAGGGATTAAAAATGAAAAACTAATTCATTATAATTCATTTTAATCTGACAATCAGAACAAATTCATTTATCTCTCAAATAATTTTCATGGATTTTTTTAAAGTCTCCAGCACAACATTATTAAAAAGTGACTTTATTCTCATTTAATCTCCAATAGCCTAATTTATCATGCCTTAGGCTCCTAACTTGAGATTCTGTTAACTCTTAAGTGTCGTCTTCTGTTTCTTTCTCTTTTTACCTAAAGTAGCTTATTTTTATTTGATAAAGAAAGGAAATAATCTGAGGTAGAAGAGTATTTCTAGATCATGGTTTAAAATATAGAATAATAGGTTCTTGGCAGATATAGAATATATCTAAAAACAGCTAGTAAAATGCATTTGTCCAGAGCCAAACAATTCTAATCAAAATATCTTTAAACGAGAAAGAGAGAAGGAATGAAAAAAACCCAACTTTGTATATATTTGAAGCTAGGTAGCATAAAGAGAGTAACTTCCAAGCAGGAAGAAGAAAAGTAATGGAGATCCTCAGTAAATCTAAGGAGACAAAAATCCAATAAATGAACCATCAATAAAATCCATTGTCTCAGATGTCTATACCTAAATGCCTAAAGCATAGGTGATAAACTAGGTCAACTAAAATTCCTATTGCAAGGAAGCAAATGTGACTTCACAGATATTACTGTTAAAGAAGAGGCATTATCATCTGCTATGTCAATATAGCCTAAAGACCTTGGAACTTTTCCATCTGACTTGCTGCCAAAACCTCCCATATGTGTTGTCTTTCCCATCAAAATATGAGCTCCTTGAAAGCTGAGCTGTCTTCCTTTTCCATTTCCATAATAAATGCTTCATTCATTCATTTAATGAGGACTAGGGATATGATTGGACTTTGGTTCTAGGGAAAGTATACATAATTAAAAAAATTTTATTCATCCTTCATTTTTTAAGAAGACCACTAACATCATGGGGTGATGTTTGACTTGCACATATTTAAGTGATACAGATAGATAAAAGGGATGGGGGAGTAACATTCTATATTAAGAAGATTTGTTGATGTGAAGGAATCCAAAAAGCAGAAGGAGGAAGCAGTTGAGTGAAGATCAAAGAAGTAAAAAACAAAAACAGAAATGGTTTTGCCAATCTGAGTATACAACAAACCACTTGGACTAAATAAAGGAAAGAGATGAAGAGGGTTGAAGAAATACATCATAAGCCTGATATGGAAGCAAGATATAATGGTGGTGGGTAACTTTATTTACCCAGACATCTGTGAGGCCTCTGCCTGAAGTGAAGCAGTTTCTATTTCCTGGATTTGCCTTAATAATTTTATTCTTCAAAAGGTAGAGAAAGCAACAAGAGGAGCTCCCATGAAGGACCACTTTCTTATTGAGGCCCATGGACTAAACCTCTATAGCAGAAGTCATGTTAGGAGGCATGGGAAGTTCTCAAGAATGAAATTCTGAAGACACAAAGACACGGTTTCAATGTGAAAGAAAAGGGAAATTTTAAAAGAAAAGAAAAGAAACAATATGAATACACAGCATATTTCCTGACTAAATTAGATTTTTAAAAGGCAAATAAAGACAATGCAAAAAACATGGTCAAATAAACGAGGATCAACAAATCAACAATCTATTAAAAGCATCTATTCGATGCCTACTGTGGTACAGACACTGTGTTAGGCAGTGGGTGATACAAAGACAAAAAACAGGATTGGAACTATCCTCAAAGAAATTATAGTCTATATGTAGAAAGTACACACACACACACACACACACACACACACATACACACACACACATGTTTATTTCAGAAGGGAAAAGCACTAGATGAGGAAAAACCAAATGTAAGAGGTGCCACTTAATGTGAAACTTGAAGGAAACTAGGTATAAGAGACAAAGGTTTGGAGGAAGTGCATTTCAAGTATAGGGGACAGTCTGTGCAAGGGCAGAGATGGAATATGTTGTATGAGAAACATCAAGTGGTTAGTTTGGCTGGCATATAGAGTGTGTGCATGGTAGTAACATGTAAGGATGAATATAAAAGTGGTACGGTTCTCTAAGCACAACAAAAATGGTGAGAATGACACTTAAAAACCTTAGAATGCAATATAAATCCTAGCTGTTGTTGTTATGTGATCTTATTTGATATGAGATTTTTCTTAATTCAGCCCAAGATCATATTCCTTTGGGGGGCTTACCATATCACATCCTAAAATATTAGTGGAAAGTAGTCCACTAATACCTCCAGATCTTTTTCAAATGAATTAGAATCAAATTCGTTATCTCTCATCTTGTACTGGTAAAGTGTATTTTTTGTACCAATGTCAGACTTTACATTTATCCCTCTTAAATTTCATGTCATTAAATTCAGCTCAAAGTTCTAGTCTGTTAAAACATTTTTGATCTTTCCAATTCAAAGATTATTCTCCTTGGTAGAGAATAGAAGCTGAAAAACTACCATCTCTTCTTTATCCATTATCACTGTTCCATTCACCCTGAGCACAGTCTTATCCTTGCTTTGATCCTCTCCTTTTCTCCCCAGAAGATTAAAAAACAAACAAAAAATCTCAACCTTTTTGTTGTTCATAAGTGACTTGTGCAAATTCAGACATGTAGGAGGCATTGGAGGTAGGATTTGAACCTGGGTTCTCTGACTCTAAACCCAGTTTTCTTTCCACTGCCCAATACAGTTGAGAACCTCTAGGGTCCATCATAGTTCTAAATCTTCAATTTTATGGCCATGAGGGCTTCTTCTATCTAGCTACACCGATCTCTATGTGGAAACATCTATTCCCTCAATATGATTAACTTGCAGGTGGCTTAGAGATCAAAAATGATTAATTTCATTAAGAAATTAAGGGGGAAAAGCTACAAACACATAACAGGGATTGTATATGAGGTAAAAGAAGTTAAAAAATGGAAGATCTCTGCTGAGAGCAGATTTCTACATTGGTCTGGATGTCAAGCAAAGATACTGAACACATTTAGAGTAAATAGTGTTTATGTTGGAACCAGGTCTGGTAGAATTCTCATTATCTTCCAGAATCCATCTCCCAATGTAGGTGTGGACCCCTCATCCAGTTCCAGATTCTACTGTACTTCTCAGCACTTCTGTGGGCCTTTGTATTAGCAAGCATCCTAGCATACCCAGGATGGCCTACCAGCACAGGTTCTTTGATCTGCTTTTATAAAGGAAAGACAGCTTCAAAGGGGTTAATTAAACAGTACAGATTTTATTCTATCTAACTTTCTCACAAGGGTTGCTGAGCACCAACTCCTATGGCATTTCCTTATCACCCTTCTCACAGAGGCCAGGGAAAAGTCCTTTCAAGCCTCAGTGGGGGCCAGTTGAGGCAAATACAGATTCCCCCCGAGCCTCGATGGGGGCCGATCAAGGCACACACAGCATACTAGTTTGTGCATTTCAACCCTAAAGGTTCCCCACTCACTGACCAGTGCCCACTTGCTTTATACTTATACTCCACCCCACCAGGGTCCTGGCCTTTACAATCTAAACAGGCCATACCTGGCCCAGATGTTTTGAACCATAGAACTCATATCTAACACCTGGGAATAAGAGATTGTTATGGCCATGGATCCTGGAAAACCAAACTCCAAAAAATACTAACAAAAAATCTACTTTGCTTACTCTTACAGCCTTGTCCTACTGGCTGTACCCCAGGATTCAGGCCATTCTGAACTGACTGCTGTTTTTGAACAGTGATAGCCAGATGAGGGTAATGTCTGAGCTCATCCTCTCAGAACAGATCTGGATATCTGAATCAGGAGCAGGGATGAAAAATATGGGACAAAATAAATGGTCACATAAAATCAGAAATGATAGAATGATAATGTCATAGTATCAAAAGGAATCAGCAGAGCCAGGCAAGGAGTGAAGGCTGAGAAAATCACTTTCGTACAGTCCTTTAAAGTTTAATAAAGTGCTTTCCTTAAACTGTGACATAAGTAATGTAATTAATTCATTGAGTAATGATTCAAATTCAGATTAAGGAATGGAAGTACTGTTCCATTTTTTTCAGATGAAGAAACTGAGGGTAAGTGACTTGACCAGGGTTAGACCTGGGAATTGAAACCAGATCTTCTAAATCCAAGTCTGTGATGTAAAGTATGGGAGCAAAGGCGAACACAGATTTGAAGATGAATTAGGGTAAAAAAAAAAGCCAGAAAAGTTAGATCAGCTATGAAGCTCTTCTACTTTGTGAAGGCAGCAGTTTGTTAGAAGCCAGATGTACAGAGCAGACTTCCCTACTCATCCTGTTCAGCTCGATAGTTCACATCCCCCTGGAAGTCCAGTTCTGTCCCCTAACCTGGTTTTCTCTATCCTGTTTGATTTCTCTGAAGGATATTCACTGGGCCATTGTCAAGGTTCTTTCTTCTTTTCCGTAAAATCTGACTTCTTTGCTATTGTTCAAAGTTTGCATATTGGCTTTGTTCCCCAACTGCCATGTGAATTTGAAGATAAATGCTACTTTTCTCCAGAGCCTATCTGCATCTCATCACCTTCCTCCACCAGCCAGAAGAAACTTGGGTTTCTTCCTCTTTCAAAGATCCTGCCTCCTGTTGGCCTGCCCAAAAAGCTCTTCTTTCCTGTCTGAGGGACATCTTTAGCCTTCAACTCATTTGCAGAATAGAAATAAATGGCTGGCCAAGCCTGGACCAAATCTGTGATCCAGTTTCTCCCAGAGTTGCTTACTTCCCCAGGCTCGCTTTGATAACTCATCTCTATTTGTTCCTTGTAGTGAATTTCCTGAACTTCTTACTCAGGTGTCCCCAAGGGAATTTCTGAATTCTACAGTTTCCCAATGTGGTTTTTTTAAGTTAAATCCATATTCAGAGAGTCAGATGTAACTCTCACCAAGGGAAGAGAGACATTTTGTCATGTAGCTTATCCTACTTTGTTGGGAAAGTTGGGTGAGGAAAAGACATTAATAACTGTCAGACTCCCTGAAGCTTCTCATAAAAGAGAAATAGTTTTAGATATGTTAGCTATGCTTTAGTCATGTTTTCTTCTGGTGAGTTTTCCCACTTTTCCACCTGAAGTGAAAACATTCTATTTATGATGTTACAATAAATGTCTGTAGTGTGGCTGCTTTGCCCTGGAGAAACTACACACAGTTTTTAACTCTTGTATATTCCACAGAGCAGAGACACAGTTGAATTGGACCAAGTAATTTATAGTGGTAATGGAGACAAACAGCCACAGTTTGGGTGGAGATCTAATCAGCCTGCACTGTTTAAACAGACTTATCTCTTCCAGCTAAATTAACTATGAAATCTGTAGCCAGGTTGGTGATGAGAAAGTCAGGTCAACCAGCATTTACTGAAAACCTACTATGTGCCAGGCTCTGTTAAGCATTAAACAGTTTGGATTTTGCTTTTCTCTCCTCTTTCTATTTTCTTTCATCTCTCCCTCATTTTCTCATAGACAATATCTTCTTCCAACTTATGTTTTGACAATTTACTCTAACCTCAAATTTTAGTTATTAGTTCTCCTCACCTTGTCTGGAACCCAGTCTCCACACCCTTTCCCAGTTATCACTGCACCGATGCCTCCTATGTGCACCAACTCTCCCTTTCTAGTTACCTAAGTTCTAAGTTGTCTTTCTCTATTAAAGCGTAAGTTTCTTGAGGGCAGAGACTCTCTTATTTTATTTAAGTCCCCAGTGCATAGTACAGTGTTGGCATATATAGTAAATACTTAATAAATGCTTGATGTAACCAGTTAGCTATCTTACAAGGACCTGGGATATCATAGATTTAGAGTTGAAAAGCCATCCAGTTCAATCCTTCATTTTATAGATGAGGTTATATGACTTTCACAGTCAGTCAACAAACCTTTAATGTCTACTATATGCCAGGCATTGTGCTAAGCACTGGGGATACAAAGGAAGGAAAAAGACAGTCCTTGCCCTTAAGGAATTCACAACCTAATGGGGGAGATGACATGAAAACAACAATGAACAAACAAGACATGTACAGGATACGCTGGCACTAAGGGAAGCAAATAAATATCATTGAACAAATATTATGTGCCAGGCACTATGCTAAGAACTTTTTTTTTTAACAAATATTATCTCATTTCATCCTCAAAATTTTACAGTTAAGGAAACTGGGGCAAACAGAGATAAAGTGACTTGCTCGGGGTCATACAGTGTCTGAGGCTGGATTTGAACTCAGATCTAATTGACTCTGGACAGCTAGGTCATTCAGTGGCTCTAGTGCTGGGCCTGGAGTCAGGAAGACTTATCTTCCTGAGTTCAGACTCTTACTAGCTTTATGACCCTGGACAAGTCACTTAACCTTGTTTGGAATATGGCAAACCATTCCATTATCTTTCCTAAGAAAACCTCAAATGGGGTCATGAAGAGGTGGGCTTGACTGAAAACAGCAGAACTTCTGGACTCCAGGCCCAGTGTTCTCTCCACTGTGCTACCAGCTCAACAGAAGGAAGCCAGCTGTAGGAGGGAGGAAGAGAATTCCAGTCATGGGGCACAGCCAATGAATTCAGCCAGCAAATGGAGTGTAACTGGCCTCAGGGAGTATGCAGAGGGAGGAGGAGGATAACAGTGGCCAAGGTTTAAAGGACTTTGAATGCTAGAAGATTTTACATTTGATTTTGGTTGTGGTGGGGAGCCACTGGAGCTTATTGAGTGTGGAGGATGATGATGTGACAGGATCAGAGCTGCACTTGAAGAAGATCACTATGATAACTGAGTGGAAGAAGGACTGAAGAAAGGAGGGATTGAGGAGACAAGGGCCTACACCGGAGGGGTGGGGGTGATGGAGGAGAGAAGGAGGAGTACAAAAGAGGTGATGAAAGTAAAATCAATAGACCTCAGCTGCCGATTAGACATGAAGAAGGAGAGAGTGAAGAGTTGGGGATGATACCTAGGTTGAGAACCTCAGTGACTGGAAGTGAAGTGATATCCTTAACAGTAGCAGGGAAGTTATAGCTGTGGGATCCTGGGCACATCACTTAACCTATGCCTGCCTCAGTTTCTTCATATGTAAAATGGAGATAATCATAGCACCTACATCTTAGGATTTTTATAAATATTAAATGAGATGATAATATTTGTAAAACACTTAGCACAGTACCTGGAATATAGTAGGTGCTTAATAAATGCTTATTTATTTTATTTTTGAATTCAGTTTTATTTTTAGGTCCCAAATGATACTTTCTTTAATTTTTTTATTTTCCCCCAATTACATGTTAAAACAATTTTTAATTTTTTTAAGTTTTGAGATCCAAATTCTATCCCTCCATCCTCCCTGAGATGGCAAGCAACCTCACATAGGTTATGTTTACTTATTTTAAAAAGTAGTAATAGGGAAATTAGGAAAGAGAGGAAGATGTTTTGTGGGGAAGATAATGACTTAAGTTTTGGACATGATGAGTCTAAGATGTCTATGAGACATCCAGCTCAAGATGAGCAGTAGGAAATGGAAGACTGGAATTCAGGAGGGTAGCTAGGACTAGACAAATGAATTTGTGAATCATCACTAGAGAAATTATATTTGAATCTATGGGAGCTGATGAGATGACCAAGTAAAACAGCATAGAGGAAGAATAGATGATGGCCAGGGTCAGAGCCTTGAAGGTTAATCATCATTAGAGGGAATGAGCCAGATGAAGGTCTAGTAAAGACCACTGAGAAGGAGTAAGAAGACAGGTAAGTGGAGAATCAACATAAAGAAATGTCATGGAACCCCAGAGAAAAGATAACATCAAGGGGAATAGGCTGATAGAGTGAGCCAGAGACTGCAGCGAGATTAAGAATGATGAAGATTGATAAAAGGTCATTAGATTTTGTGATAAAGAGATCATTGTTAACTTTGGAGAGGCCAGTTAGTTTCAGTTGAATGAGGAGGTTAGAAGCCGGATTGTAGAGAATGAAGAAAAGAGTGAGAGGAAAGGAAAAGGAAGTATTTCCTGTAGGTGGCCTAACCAAGTTTAGCTGCAAAAGACAGAGAAAGGGATGGAGAGATCAAGGGAGGGGTTTTTAAGAATTTTATCAAAGGGAACATGGTCATATTTATAGGCATGGAGAGAATGAAGATAAATGAGAGTAGGAAGGATAGAGGGGACAATCTTTTGAAGAAGACAGGATGGAATGGGATGACTAGTACGTATAAAGGAGTTTACCTTGGCAAGGAGAAAAGGAGGGTGTAATTACAAAAGGCCTGTACGTGATGTGAGATGAGCCAGAGGGCAGAAGAGGGAGCTCTTGGGAAACAGCCTTATCTTTTTCAATGAAATAGAAGGCAAGGTTCTCACCTGAAACGGGAAGGTGGAGCTATGAGACTTCTGAGAAAGGATGAAAAGGTCTAGAAAAAGTGCTGTAGTGAATGGGACAGTGCGGTGTTTAAGAGGTGTAATAAAAGGCTTGCCTTGCAATAGTGAGTGCCCATTTGAGATTTTGCAACATAAATTTGTAGTGGATGCAATCAGCAGGTTTTGTCACAGAGCTTATTCATGACAGAGTCACTAACAGAGAACCCTGTTCTCCTGGTTCTCAGTCCATTACTCTTTGCACCTGTTGTCAGTCTTCCAGAGTGTAATGCACCACCTCAATTTATCTTGTATTTATTTACCTGTTTATATATTATAGTCCTGACCCCCCCACCCAAGTATATGACCCCGAGAAACCAAGGGCTGATTATCATCTTTGTTATTGTGTTTCTAGCACCTAGATCAGTGCTTGCTTTGCATATGGCAAGTGCTTAATACATTCTTCTTCAATTGAATGTCCAGATAAGTAAGTAATATATAATTAGACATCTTTCCAAGTGGAATGGGCTGGCTTAGGAAGTAGTGAGTTGCCTATTACTGTGATTCTTCGAAGTAGAAACAAGGGGATATTGTAAAGGAAGTTGAGTGAAATGATGTCTCGTTTCTTTCTTTCCCCATGCAGAGATTCCAAGACAGTCTGCACAATAGTACTGATCTGGAATAAACTTAGATCTAGAGCTTTGAACTGTAATGTAACCAGTAATTGAACTTCGATCTTTTTATCAGGAACCCTGACAGTTGTGTGTTACAGTTGTTTTCAGATTCTTTATCTTCAACTTTATGACTTTGCCCCCACCCCATTATTTGAGAAGCCCCCATCAATCAATAAAAAAAAACAATCAATGGGCATTTGTTAAGCTCTTACCAAATACTAGGCAAATAAGTAGATGTAGCTGTACACGAAGACTTGCCTGATGTCCCAGAATTTCTAGGCAAGCCTCAAGATTCCTTTATCATTTGCCATTGGTCACTTCTAATTTCTGTGATCATAAAATTACAGAATTATAAACAAGCCTATTAATTAATCCCTTATCTTATTTCTTATGATGATTGCATTTTCTCTAGAGATTTAAGAATCTGTTATAGTAGAAAGAGCAATGACTCCAGAATCAAAGGGCCTGGGTTCAAGTCCCCCTTCTAATGCTTTCCAATTTTGTGATTATGGCCAAGACACTTATCCTCCTTGGGCCCTAGCTTCCTCATCTGTTAAATGAGGGGGTTGGACCAGATGGCCTCTGGGGTCTCTTCCAGTTCCAAGTTCATTATCTAGCGAACTTTAAATGCTGCTGAAGGTCACATTTAAAGAGATTTTAGAGGCCAGCCAATTCAACCCTACTTGAGTGTCCCTGTCTTTGGAGAGTGAGTGAGGATTTTCAACCAAAGAGCCTTCTTCCAGTTGGTCTCCTTTTCCTTTTCCCTTCCCTTTCCTTCCGTTCCCTCTCTTCCCCTCCCCTCCCTTCCCTTCCCTCTTCTCCGCATCCTTCCCCTCCCTTTCCCTCCCTTCCCTTCCGTTCCCTCTGATACTGAGCACTGAATCTGGAGTTGGAAAGACTTGAGTTCAAATCTAGCTTCACATGCCTACCAGCTATGTGACCTTGGGTAAATCAGTTAACCTCTGCTTGCCTCAGTTACCTCACCTGTAAAATACAGATAATAATAGCAGCTTCTCTGAGGGTTGTTGTGAGGATAAAATGAGATAATATTTATAATGTGCTTTGTAGAACTTAAAGAGCTATATAGAAGCTAACCCATTGTCATTATTATTATTTATTATATAATGATTATAGATTATATACAAATATATTTATATAAATATATATTTATATGCAAATATATGTATATATAATAATTGATAATAATAATTATATGTATGTATGTATATATGTACAGGCCCTCAAATATCTTTACCATTCCCACAAGTTACTATGTTACTTCAATGATCTGAATTCATTTGTTAATAAAGAGATTTGATTGCTGGTACTGGGAAATCATGAATCACTGTAAAGAGCTATAGTTCTACCCACTGAAGCTACACAGAGGGGCAAGTCTTCCCTATTCAGTATTCCACGATGCTATCATCTCTCCAAAATTTTTTTTCAGTTTAAATATGTATAACTCAGTAGCGTTACAACATATTTTGGCTTCAATAATTGTAATAACTAGCATTTATATAGCTCCTTAAAATTTATAAATCACTTAACATTTTAGCTCATTTGATCACTGCAATAACCCTATGAGGTAAGTGCTTTAATTATCCCCCTTTTACAGATGAGGAAACTGAGGTGTAAAGAGGCTAAATGACTTGACCAGGGTCACAAAGTTAGTGAACTTCTGAGGTAGGATTCAGACTTTGGTCTTCCTGGCTCCATCTCCAATGCTCTATTCACCACACCACCTCACTGCCATGGTTCATGCCCATTGAAATTGCCAGAGATGTTGATCATTTGGAGATTCGGCTACCTCCTCTAGGAACTTAAACAAGAATCACCTTTTTATCATATTGCTCACACTGCAGAAAACATTCTCCCTGACCTCTCTTCTTCCAATATTCAAATCCTGTTTTCTGCTGATCCCTATGGAGCCAAAAAAGAACTTGTCCATCTTCCCCCCCGTAATAATCCCTGAAGACCCTCCCAGACTGATATCTTTGTGATGGTAAGTTGAGCCATCTTTTGTTTCACCCCTTACCCAGCCCCTAGTCATTGAGTGGGCATGGCCTCAGACAAACTGGGAAAGACCTTAATTTGGAAAGGCCAAGGTCACCCACTGCATCCTGGGACATTGCCAGTTGTCTTGACCTTTGTCTTGTCACTGGACTCTAGTGACTCTGGAGGAGAAAGTGAGGCCAATGACTTTGAGCTGCTCTGCCCCATTCCTGTCTAAGTCATCACCCTCATGTCATTGGTCCTCTTCAGGAACAAAGGATGGGCAACAGCCCTGAGGACCATTTTTAAGCTATCTCGTGGCATTTTCCTCTGGAAGCACAAACAGAATGATACCTCCAGGTAGTGAAAATCAGTTTCAAATTGGTCCAATTGCCACTTAACAGACAGACTGGGGTAAAGAGGAAGAGTATCCAGTCTTCTTGGAAGGAAATATCAGGAGCAACATCATATAAGGATACTTCTTTTAGTAACTCAAATTATGTTGAGTATTTAATTGAACATGGGATCATCAATATAAAACTATTATTGCCTACTCTTACATGATGAAATGGTTTCATCATAAAATGTTAAAACTAGAAAAGACCTTGCAGTCATCTCTCCTAGCATCACATTCAATACAGGAATTCCCTAAGAGATAGTCAGCCAGTCTCTGCTTGAACACTTTCAGCAACAGGGGGCTCACCACCTCACTAGACAGCATGTTCCATTTGGGATAGTGCTAATTTTTAGAAAGTTATGCATACTAATTATAAATCTGTCTCCTTTTGTCTTCTCCCCATTGCTCTTAATTCTGACCCCTGGAGCTACGTTGTGAAGTTGTAGTCCATAGGATTATAGGATCAGAGAACTAGAGCTGGAAGCAGGATGTGCTGGTAAATATTTAACAATTAACTCTCCAAGGTGAGGGGGAAAAAAACAAGTACACAGGACACACTTCAAGTTTAATCTGCATTGTTAACATTTTTTCCATCACTTTCTTAAATCTAGACAATTAACAAAACAAATCAAGTCCTTATTTATTACCAATTTCCAAGGAATTTACCAATTTCCAAGGAATAAATGCTCACACTGGAAATTTAATGATAGGTTTTCTTGAGTTGGCTTGAACTGGCTCTAGCACACACTGACAGGAAAGAATATTAAAGATCATTTGGTCCAACTCTATTATTTTATAAATAGGAGAACTGAGACTCAGAGAAGGTAAGTGACTTGCTCAGGGTCATTTATCTGGCAACTGAGGTAAAACTTGAACTCAAGTCTTTCTGACTCCAAGTCCAGTGCCATATAGTTCAAATATCCTAAAGCGCTGTTATGCTTCTCCCCACCAATGCTTTTCTTTTTCAGGCTGAAGATCCCCATGTTTTTCACTTGAGCTGCTCACCATATGAGATGACGTCAAGCCCCATTATCGTAATAGTCAGCCACTTTTGAACGTATTCCTCTTTGACAATCTCCTTTTAAAATGTGGTGCCCTAATGAACAAAATGCTCTGCATATGTTTTGAACATGCTGCAGTATAACAAAATGACCATCTTTGATCAGAACACTTTATTTCTCTTAATTCACCATTAATTCATATTTGTTTGGTTGGAAATATAATGCCTCTCCTTGAGTTCCCTTGAAAAGTCTAACTCTGTAACCCTTTCTGCTTTTCTAGATGTAAGATATATTTGGAGATTGTAATTATGCAAATTTGAGTTGGAGCCTTCTCTCCCCCTTCACCAGCAAACCATTCTCCAATTAGAGACCATGAAAGAGCGATAAGATAGCAGTTAAATCACTTAATTAATATATAAACAAGTGAATTTAAACAAGGGCAACACTCACTCACATCATCCCCCTTTCTACCATAAACACACTGGCAAAATCTCTTACACTTCCTAAGGTGGAAAAACATTACAGGGATGGAGAAACTATTCCTCTTGCACATGGATATGCTCTCTCTGGATGGCTCCCATAGCCCCGGTGAGCTGATTTGCCTCCTCTCAATTCCCCACAATCTCTAGAGCCTGAGTGCACTGAGGTCAGACTATACATCTAATATCTCCCAGTCAGGAGACAATGCCCCATAACTACAGATTGGTCTAGTTCATCTCTGCTTTTGGTGAGTCAGGAACACCTGAGGATTCCCCTTTGCACTGGGGCTTCCCTTCAGCTTAATTGTGTCTTCTTTCTGAATCCTTGCTTCCTGTGACTATGTCTGTATCCAGACATCCATCCTATGAGATTCTGACATCTTAATTCCTCTCCCAATGAACCCTAGCTCCCTTGCCTCTTCATTATGGGCCCTTGAGAGCCTTGGGCAAGAGAGGTCAGGGTACACAAAGATGAACTCTACCTGTATTGCAAAAGTCATTGCACTCTGTTAACTGGCATTTAGCTAAATACCTTCAGTTTATTACAGGCATACCTGATTTTATTGCTCTTCACTTTATTGTGCTTCACAGATACTGTGTGTGTATGAGGGTGTTTTTGTTTTTTGTGTTTTACAAGCTGAAGGTTTGTGGCAACCTTGCCTTGAGCAAGTCTATCAGTGCTATTTTTCCAATGGCACGCATTCACATCATGTCTCTGTGTCACATTTTAGTGATTCTCACTTTATTATTATTATTATATCTGTAATGTGATCTGTGATCAGTGATATTTGATGTTACTATATTGTTTTGGAGTGCCACAAACTGCACCCATATAAGATGGTACACTTAAAAAATGTTGTGTGTGTCCTGACCACTCCACTGACTAGCCATTTCCTGTCTCTCTCTCTCTCTCTCTCTCTCTCTCTCTCTCTCTCCCTCCCCTTGGACCTCCTTGTTCCCTGAGATACAACAATATTGATGAATATTACATAAGCTTAGTTGATCAAGTAGTGGCAGGGTTTGAGAGGGTTGACTCCAATTTTGAAAGAAGTTCTACAGTGGGTAAAATGCTATCAAGAAGCACCACACACTATAGGGAAATCTTTCATGAAAGGAAGACTCAGTAAGTGTGGCAAATTTCATTCTTGTCGTATTCTAAGATTGCCACAGCCACCCCAACCTTCAACAACCACCACCCTGATCAGTCAGCAGCCATCTAAATCAAGGCAAGACCTTCCACCAGAAAAAAAAGATTATGACTCACTGAAGGCTCAGATAATGGTTAGCAGTTTTTTTTTTAGCAATAAAGTATTTTTTAATTAAGGTATGTATATTGTTTTTAGATGTAGTATTATTGCACACTTAATAGGCTGCAGTATAGAATAAATGTAGCTTTTATATGCATTGGAAAACCAAGAAATTTGTGTCACTAGCTTTATTGTGATACTTGTTTTATTGTGATGATCTGGAACTGATCCCTCAGTATTTCCGAGGTATGCCTGTATAGAAATTAGAGAGGAAAAGTTAAGTCAAAGTCTTGAACTTCAAATAGTGGTTTGGTCCAGATAAGAAAGTTTGAGAGGAGTTGAAGGTTTGCCCCATCTCCCTCCTCCCCCATTAAAAAAAAAAAAGTCTGTTAATAAACAGCTGTACCCAGCAGCTGGTTTGGATTCATGGTATTGAGGAACTGGAGAATTTGCACAATTAGTGACTATATATAGATAGCAGATACAGGGTGAGAATGTTTAACAATGTGCCACCAAACTCTGGTCCAAGAGATAAACTGATTAAAATCTTATTTAAATTTCTCTTAAGTCATTATAGCTTCCATTAGTCTTCTTTAACTTTCCTTTTGGTTGGTTCTTGGGTTAGACTCGAAAGGAAAACTGATGTTTTCATTGGAGCTTTTAACAAGCAATTCTCTGAGTTGACAGTTATTCTCACTGCCATTTGCTTTGCTTTTGGAGCCAGACTTTTAATTTCTCAGGGAGACCTTCATTGCTCTTTTGAATCTTTTCATTTCACTTTAATCTAAAGCCTATCATCTATTTTCTAAGTATCCAAAATGGTCATTAGAAGGGTCAAATTGTGGAAAGAATTGAAATGGGAATTTTTTTCTCCTCTTTCTCAAACAAGATACTCCATCTCCCCTAATCTGTGCATTTTCACTATCTGTCATCCATATCTGAAATGCTCACCCTCCTAGGCTCTACCTCCAGCTTGTTTCAAGTGTTATGTAAAACTCTACATTCAACAAATCTTTTCTGGTTCCCCTTAATGTTAGTGCCTTCCGCCTGAAGTTATATCTAATTTATCCTGCATATATCTTGAGTAAACATAGTTGTTTGCATGTTGTCTCCCGCATTAGATAGTGTTTCTTTTTAATAATACTTTATTTTTTCCCCAGCTGCACATAAAAACAGTTTTTAACATTTGGTTTATTTTGTTTGTTTGTTTTGAGTTCCAAATTCTCTCTCTCCCCCTCCCTGAGATGGTAAGCAATCTAGTATAGATTATACATGTGCAATCATGTAAAACATTTCTGTATTAGTCATTTTGTGAAAGAAAACAGAAAGAAAGGAAGGAAAGAAAGAAAGAAGGAAAGAAAGAAAGAAAGGAAGGAAGAAAGAAAGGAAGGAAGGAAGGAAGGAAGGAAGAAAAGGAGAACAATATGTTTCAGTCTGTATTCAGACAACATCAATTCTTTCTCTGGAGGCAGATAGCATTTTTCATCATGAGTCCTTTGGGATTGTCTTGGATCATCGCATTGCTGAGAATAGCGCAGGTGATTATTGTACAATATTGCTGTCACTGTGTACAGTATTCTCCTGATTCTGGTCACCTCACCCTGTATCAGTTCATGTAAGTTTTTCCAGGTTTTCTGAAATCAACTTGTTCATCATTTCTTATAGCACAATAGTATTCCATTAAAATCATGTATGATTTTAAATTTCTTGAGGGCAGGGATTATTTGACTTTGCTTTGAATTTAGCATAGTATCTAGCATATATTAAATGTTTAATAAATAAAAACTTATTGGCTTGTTTGACTCTGGTAAATGGTGTTCTGTGGCTTGATTCTGTTCTATATAATTCTACTCCTGTTGGTGAATCAGTTATATTTTCCCTCTTTTCTTATAACATTTTTCTGTAGTTTTTTTTCCAAATTATATTAAAGCCTTGTCTTCCTGGAGAGCATCTTTTATGGGATTTCTGAGCTGCTTTTAGAAAGCAACAGGCATTGATCGGCCAGGAACCTAAAGTAAGGAGAATTCATTCCCTGCCTTGTACTCTTAAGACATAATTTAGTCACAAAGGAAGTTATAATCCTTATACTTATAATCCAGGACCACTTCACACCCTTTTAGTAGTAATACTTTGAGCAGCTCAAGTGCAAAGAGATTTAATGACATTCTCTCTCTGTCTCTCTCTCTCTTTCTCCCTCTCTCTCCACATATATTTAGTAATCACATACCTAGCTGTGTTGTTAGATATGTGTCCATATCTGGTATCATAAGGCATGGAGCTGGAAAGAATCTTTCAGACCTTCTTAACAGATGAAAAAACTGGACCCCAGAGAAATAATTTGCCCAAGGTCACTGTTACAGTAATTAGGGTGGGGCTTTTTCTGTTGTCTTCTCTTTTGGAATGCTAAGGCCATCAAGTACCTGAAATCAGTCTTGCCTTTGAGTAGGGCAGGTAAAATGGGACCTTTTGTTGTCTTTGTTTTGAAGTGTTTCTCAGCACTAAGGAATCTTTGGTTGAATAAGGAGTATTTGATGACCTGCTTATGTCAAGGGAAGGCCTGTTTCACTTGGGTTTGAGTCCCATGGTTGTGATGCCCTTTGAGCCTGAAGAAGTGTATATATACTTAGAGGTTAGTGTTTTTGCCTTTGGGGGCACACTCATTGGTGGTGATGAGACTCTGGGTAACCATTGAAACAGCCCCCCCTTCCTCCCCCCCGCCCCCCCCCACCCCGGCTTTGAAAACCCAGATGTTGGACAGACAGCGAGAAGCCTGTCTACTGTTTGGTGTTGTTTGCTCTGTTTATATAATTTCTGTTTGCAATTTCTGTTTGTATTTGCTCTGAAGTTCAGGGTGCTGGCTTTTCCTCTGAACTAAGTGAATGATGTATGTATGTTTAATTAAAGTGAGATTGTAAACCCCTTAAAGTTGCTTTCCTTAGAAAAGCAGATCAAAGAACCTGCGCTAGCAGCCCTCCTGCGTGCTCTTGTTGTTGGTCTTGGTGTTGGTTTTTCACCTCCACAGCAGCTGCTAGCAACATTGTTGTTACAGTCACAGAAGTAGTAACAGAATGCAAATTCAAACTCTAGTTCTCTGACTCCAAATCTAAGCGATTTTTACATAGAATTGGAAGGGCTTGAGAGGGCACCTAGTTCAAGCCCATCATTTTACAGATGAGGCCAAGAGAGGTTATGATGCGCCTAAGATCACATGTTAGGTGGTTGCAAGCCCAGGACTGAGTTTTGATAATTCCAGGGGTAGCTAGGTGGAGCAGTGGATAGAGTGCTGGCCCAGCTGGAATTATCAAAACTCAGTCAGATCTGGCCTCAGACAATTACTAATGACCCTGGGCAAGTCATTTAACCCTGTTTGCCTCAGTTTCCTCATCTGTAAAATGAGCTGGAGAAGGAAATGGCAAACCACCATGGTATCTTTGCCAAGCAAACCCCAAATGGGATCTTAAAGAGTTGAACACATATTTTCTCTACTATGTTATGGAAATACTTGTTTTATTTCGTAAATTTAAAAAAATTTAAAAATTTTTTAAAAAAAAAATTTTAAACCTATAAAAAAAAGTTGGACACAACTGAAAAACAGCAAAAATATCAGGAGTAGCAAACAGCAGAAGAGGAATTTGAATCCGTGTACTCTGACTCCAAATTTGACAATCTCTATATTATGCCATAACACTCTAAATCTGGGGAAGTTTGCATCCTGTGAGTTAGGCAGGACAAATACATATGCAGTTGTAAGAGAACTGAAATAAACAACATATGGCATATTCAGAAAACAACAACAGCTCTATCTTTGGCCTCAAAATTGAGAGACCTGGCTTCTAGCTGAAAGAGACCTTGGAGATGACCTAGTCCAGCTGGATCATTTCATAAAGAAGGAAGCTGAATCCCAAAGTAGAGAAATGCCTTGTTCGATGCCGCACAGCTAGCAGTAAAGCCAAGGTTAAATCCCAAAAGATAAAACTGGCATAGAGTTCAGGGAGCAGCCAAGGCAAGTGACCATATCTCCATGATCGAAATAACTAGACCACAACACAGTGAGATTATGTCGTGTGTCTTCTTGACCGATTTGGATCACTGGAAAGTTCATATGTTTGATTGATAGACTGTCCACAGTGAAAACACCAGACGGATTATACTGCAGCAGTTTCAGTGGGTGCACGCAATTGCTGCCTGTGCATGTCAGCAGGAGTCAAGGAATCTGTGCCCTCTAGTGAGAAAGACAGAGAGACAGAAAGACGGAGAGACAGAAAGACGGAGAGAGACAGAAAAAAAAAAAATAAAGGACAAAAATGGAATGGGGAATCAGGACTTTTTTTTTGGTATTCTACAACTTTCATTTATGAGAGTCTAGGTCTATTCAAAATCTAGGAATCTCGTCATATTATCTGGGGTTAACTAGAGAAGGTCAATTTCCATCAATCTTGGAATCTTCATTTTTCACAAAGATGAAATTTTCTTTGTGAATTTATGTATATGGAAAGAAGGGCATCAGCTTGAACTCAAGTGGATACAACATGATGGGAAAAGATTGCTTTTTAAAATTGGATATGAGCAATGTATTCAGTAGAAGGAGAAGAAAAAGTGAAAACAAAAACTGGAAATGTTGATAAGATCAGACCTAGTATGGATTCTGACATTGTGTGAGTATATCAGGAAATAAATAAAGAGGATGAACGTGGCATTAAAAGGGAGATTTCTCACTACAGGCTGGTAGTGGAAACACAGCTGAGATTGTGTATAATGAATAGTACCAGCATAAATACCATGTAAATGAAGTTTTCTTTTCGTTTCCTTAGTTTCCCAATTCTATATTCTTTGGTGGTGGTATCCCCTCTCCTGTTGAAATCATAGAACATTAGAAGTGGAAAAGAACATAAAGACTAATCTCTTATTTTACAGAGAGGAAATAGGTCCACAGAGATTTAATGACTTCTCTAAGGTCCAAATGAGTTACTGGGGGCTGGGCAGCAAGAGGACTTTTCCACAGTACTGACATCTAAATTGTGCCCATCCACCTACTACTGAGCAACTTGTAGTTCATCATCTCAACCTTTCAGTGCCCTGCCCTTCTCCTGGCACAATTGCATACCCTTGGGCCTGGCCCATTTTTTCTCCACACTTCTCTACCCTAAGTGAATTTGTCCCATAGCAGAATTCCTTGTTAAGTCTTTGACAATGTCTCATAGGTAACAAATAGCAGGATTTCTAATTAATTTCATCTGACTCCAAATTCACTGTTCACTTATTACGTTACTATATAGTATGCTCAAGTTTCAAACCTTCCCCAGAAAGAGAGTTCTAAAACCCATTTATACTAAAGTGTAAATTACTGATAATCACTTAAAACTAATCTCTCCCAGGATGATTTGCGTTTGCCAGGGGTTTGAATCGGTAACTACAGTAGAGCACCAAGCTTTTGCATTAGCAAGCAGTGGAAGGTACAGCCACTTTGACCATGGGTTAAATATGTACTTCATCACCATCTAGTGGCTATTCATGTGAATTACTGCTTTCTTTTTTCATTGGCCTGCACTTTTACAGGAAAATACTTATGTTCTCCCTCCAAACAAATTATGTACAACACCAGAAAACTCCTGGCTCTTTATTTTCATAGACACGATTTGAACTCACCAATGTCTCCTGGGACTGGCTCCTATATTTTTAAAATTGTGCTAAGGATTGTTTTGCAGCACACTGTACATCAAAACACATCATTTCCTAAGAATGCTTGAATGCCTTCTCCCCTTATGCCTACTGGGTTTACTTTGTCACTCTGTCCACTTCTGTCTCATTTCAGTACATTTAGCACATAGCCTGTGGAGATAGGGCACAATACCAGCATGATACCCAAGTGTTGGAAGCAGCATGCTTGAGCCAAGAGTTATAACCCCTGAGCTGTGTGACTTTGCTCTGGAAAAAGACACATCTGGTATTTGGTTTTATCTTTTCTCTTCTACCTCTTTCTAGCTGAAACTCTGCCTCAGAAGGAATGAGTGTTCTTATCATCTTTCATCCCCCTGCCTTGGATTCCCCCCTCCCCAAACTTTGTTTAAGATCTTGGAATAATTAATTTCTACCATCAATGCCATGATCACAATCACCATCATCACTGCCACTTTTGCCATTACCACTGACATCACTGCTTTTACTACCAGCAATAACTGCCATCACCATCAACAACAATCACCCCTACCACAAGCTTTTTGATAACTTATTTTGGTCCAGGCACTGTGCTAGAAGCTAGAAATACAAAAGGGAAAGTCCTTGTACTCATTTAATATAAAATGTTATTACAATTGAGAAGTATCTTCTCTGGAGCTGAGAATGAGACATAAATAGTAAAAAATTTTCCAAAAGGTGAGGACTAAACAATCATTCAGTTACTCAACATGAATTTATTTTTTGATGTAAATAGTATTTTATTTTTTCTAACTACACATAAAAATTTTCAATAATCATTTTTATAAGATTTTGAGTTCTGAATTTTTCTTCCTCCTCTCCCTTCCTTCCCCCCCTTCCCTAAAACTGAAAAGGCTTTAGCCTAAAAGGGCCAGGGTCTCCCACTGCATCACGGGCTATCTCCAGGCATCCTGATGAGTATCTGGTCCCTGGTTCCAAGTGGCTCTGGAGGAGAAAGTGAGGCTCATGACTTGGCACAGCCCTCCCCCACTCAAATAAAAGTCAACTGCAAGTCATATCATCATTCCCTGATGCCATGGTCTTCTTCGAAAACGAAGGACAAACACAACAACAATAAAAAGCAATCTGGTATAGGTTATATATGTGCAATCATGTAAAACATATTTCTACATTGGTCATCACCATGCATTTATTAAGGATTTACTATATTCTAGGCACTGTGCTTAGCTTTGGGGATAATAAGGAAAAGAAAAAATAGTCTCTGATCTCAAGGTGCTTACATTCAATGGTGGACACAACAGGTAAATAATTAAGTATATATAAGGTATATGTAGAGTAGGTGCAGGGTAATCTTGGAAGGGAGAATGGAACTCCTTGTACTCTTCATTTCCTTCCTTCCTTCCTCTCTTTTTTTGTTGCTTTCTTTGATTTTTGTATTCTATCGCAGTCGTTTCCAAATATAATCCTCCCCTCTACAACCTTCCTTTTCCTTGTTCACACAGCAACCAAACCTGACAGTTTATGCAACATTCCATACTCAGTCTTCTAGCTATTATGGAAATATTCAGTGATTCCTAGTTTGATAAATCTTTGGATATTTCTATAACATAACTCTTCAATGAAAAGAGGGTTACACCCTTTCTGATCTTTTCTCTCTACCAAGATTGTATATTATAATTATATGATCTTTGTTTTTGTTTCATTGCTCACACATAGTAGTTATTGTGTATATTGTTTTTCTGTTTCTACTTGCATCAATTCAAACAAGTATTGTTTTTCTGAAATTCTAATTTGCATTGATTCTTAATCTCCAATATGACCTTTTTTGCTTGTTTATTTCCACTTTTCCTGCTGTACAAAGAGGATGATCACTGTCCTCAAGGAGCTTATAATCTAGTTAGGAAAGCAAGTAATATACATAAAATGATAAACAACAACACAAGGAATTATATGTTAAATGCTAAATGAGTGGTACAAACTTATTTTGATCACACACCTCTATCAATTAAAAAAGTGAGCATATACCCCTAGTATATAGGTATATTTACTTATTTCCAAATTACATGCATGTATCACTTACTGATAATTATACATGTAAAACAAACAAAACTAGAAATTTTAAAGGGTGAGATCAAGATGAAATAATAATTGATACTAGAATTAACAGGGAGTCAGAGTTTATTGAGTAGAGGAGTAACATGGTCAGATCTGTGCTTTGGGAACAAACACTTTGGCAACTATGTGAAGGATGGATTGGATGGGGAGAGGCTTGAGGCAGGGAGTCCAATTAAGAGGCTATTGTAATGGTCCAAATTAGTGTGTGGCTATGTGAGTATCATGAAGGGGATAGATGCAAGAGATGTAGAGATAAAAGTAATAAGATTTGACAATTGATTGGATAGGTGGTATGAGGGAGAGTAAGGAATAGAAGACGACATTCAAGTTGTGTACCAGGGTGACTGGAAGGATGGTGATACCCTTAAGACCAGGATAAAGGTATAAGTTATCTATGAATTTCCAATCCAAAAGGAAAAAAAGGGAGATAGGGTTCACTTATTATCACCCTGGATTGCTGAGAGGTACTGATGCACACATGGGGTAACCTGGTAGGTAGGGAGAGTAAGTTTATTGTAGAGAAAAGTCAGTTTTTCCCAATGTCACCTATAGAGTTATTGCTCTCTGTTCTGGGGTAGCAGTTAATTTATAACAGCCTTGAAGGGCTAACTTCTGTCTCAGAAGAGGAGAAGTTGGTAGGATGTAACTGATCTTCACATCTTCCCACTGTTTGAATGATGGACTTCTTGGAGTAAGGCCATTGTCTTTCACCACCCACTTTGAAGAGCATTGGTAGTGATAGTAAATGATATAGGAGTTCCTATGAGGTTGCCTGGGAGGTCTTCAGAGATAAGATAAGAATTCAGCAAGTGATTGAAGAAAGACTAGGATTGAGATAAGCAAATAGGAGGGCATTTCAGTTAGGAAGACTGGAATGAGAAAAGTTTTAGGGGCTATACAGCACATGATATATTGTCTTTGGGGTAACGAGTTTGGACAGAGAAAAAAGGTTTGCATAGGGGAAGGAGGGTAGAAACAAAGTTAACAAGGTAGATTAGGATTAAATTGTAGAGTCTTGCATGACAGTCTAAGGAATATGGATTTTCCTGGCTTTTGTATTGGCATCTGGGTTTTTCTATCCTTGTTCAGATATTCAGGAATCATAGCTGATAAATCTAACTAAAATGCAAGCCAACACATCACCCTGAGATGTCACTGGTTCTCTTCAAAAATGAAGGACAAACAACAACTGATTCAGGGCTACAAAGATTGCATGTGCTTATTGGTGAATTCCAGTCATTACAAAAAATAACTCAGATTCAGGATGGTTCCTGGGGGGTAGTTTCCAGTGGTGAAAATTATACTAATGAGTTTGTACTATGTAGGGCCTTGATTTTTTTTTCCTCTGAGGAAGTCAGTGAAAGAGCCCTGGCCTAGGAATTAGCATGCATACAAAATCTAGTTTTGGACATTTGCCTCTGACTCTTTCCCTTTAAAATGCAAATGCCACTTCCCTCTAACCTAACTACTATCCTGAAGAGGACTGAGATGATAATTGAGATGATATATTTGAAGTATTTGGGGGCTTCTTGGTTCAAAGGTGCTATACCACATGAAAATATTTTAACATATTGTTGTGATATGACAGGATCTTATTGCAAATGAGAAAATTCATCTCCGGCATTTGGGATGAGAAATAAACAAAAGTTCTTCAGAAAGACATGACCCTTTTCAGAGGGAAAGACAAAATGGAAAGGAACTCCTTATACTACCCTTTGCTTCAACTGTACTTTTCTCCTTGTTTGTTTCTTGCTAGACAGGGGCTTATCTGGAAACCTAGGAGTCCTGGCAAAACTTTATTTTACAAGATATAAATTAGCAATCAGGGCAGCATTTAGTGTATTTGGTAATGAACCCAGTAGAAATGGCACTTGGATAGCCAATATGTTGGGAGGCTTTAAATGAAATCCCATTAGGAGGAAAAAAAAAAACAAAAAAGGAGGGGATTGGTCATGAAATAAAAGGCTTCTTTGGAATGCATGCTCATATGGATTTCTGGGGGAATGCTCTTTAAATCAATCTCTCTAGAGGCATTAACTCACTAGAGTTAAGCACTCTCACTAGAGCTTACTTAATTCAGTGATACCCCATCCCTCCTCCCCCTATAATGCCTTTATTTTTCATCAGAAACAAAAGAGCTGTATTGGTCCTGAAGCAATCTGAGGTTGAAATTTTGCTTAATTTTATTCTTCCATCTATAAATTCTTGTCAGTATCCCCAAACTGAGATTAAAACCTGGAAAGTTGAGAAAACAATCATATATTTAATGAAAAAAATCTGTTACTAAGGAGAAAATACCCTTCAAAGCCTTATTCACAGAAATGACAATAACCCAAGGAAAGATTTCTCCCCTAGAACCACCTCTGAGGAAGATTCATGATCAAACAGACTGGAGATGGATGTCTAATGAGTCCTTTTGTTTGAGAACAACTGGACTACGTCTGAGGGGAGGGAGGCATGAGGGAAGTAGAAAGCTGCCAAATTTTGATAATCAAAGGACTCTGTTTTCTGCAAGCACTTATCCCTTCATCACCAAAGGTAGGCCTTATATTTAGCCTTCCCTGCATTGCCTCCCACATTACTCTGGAAAATTTGAGTCTTTCTTTAGTTGGGTCTTAGATTGTGCCCAGTTACAAGCCAAGTATCCTGGGATAGTTTGTCTTGATGACCAAAGAGTACATTCAAATGATGACACCTAATACAGGAGGTCAAGGGCGTTCAGGGTCTTCCAGAAAGAGGACTCATATCCAGCAGATATCTAATGTTCAGAATGTTTCCTGGGTAGGCCTCATCTCCTGCCATCTTGAGCTGCTTCCAAGTACAAGATCAATCTATTCTTCCACATACCCAATCACTAACCATCATTTGTTGCCTCTCCCTCTATCCCTCTCCTTTGGTTACTGCTGAAGTGAGACCCTCTTTCTTCTATTAAATTTCCTTATATTCTCCGCCCTCATACACTCCATCCATATCTTCCTTTGCCCCTCCCGAATCCTCCTATTTTTTAATGACTTTCCCTTCATCCCAAATCTCTTCATTTCACACATCTTTCTATTTTCATATACTCAATGGAAATTTAGATTTCCTTAGAAAACATTGCATTCTTGGCCACCCTCTCCAGCATTCAATGCTTGTGTTTTATGATCTGCAGCACAATGGACCAGAGAAAGGATCAGATAAAGGAGGGAGTGGTCAAAGTTTAGCAACAATACACTTTTACAATTATTCTGTGTTATTAACATTTCTTTATCACTTTAAGTCTAGAAAATCCACAAAATAAATCAGGTCTTGGTTTATAAAATTTACCTATTTCTGAAGTGTAAATGTTCACACAGAGAATTTAACAACTGGTTCTCCTAGTCACTACAGGCTGACTCCAGCAACCCTGTGAGTAGGCACATCCATGCTACTTTTAAACAATCTCTACCCTATCTGGATTCTGTGTGGTAGGAACTTTTCTTTTTTTTTTAATGCCAATGCTGTGTCACTGACCTT
Organism: Trichosurus vulpecula; assembly: GCF_011100635.1. Lineage (NCBI taxonomy): Eukaryota > Metazoa > Chordata > Mammalia > Diprotodontia > Phalangeridae > Trichosurus > Trichosurus vulpecula. Next base: position 236,091,398 of record NC_050580.1, read on the forward strand.
GGGGGTTGTGTTGGGGGTTGTGCCAGGGATATATGTGCCTGGGTGGGGGATTAAGACTGTTACTGTGGAGGGGCTGATAACACTGACATATTGTTGAGGGTGGTTATACTTCCACTCTTGCTCTCGTTGGGCTGGAGTTCCTTCCTCCTTTGACAGCCTCAGACTCTTCTTAAGAAGTCTCACTCTGTTCTTTACATGTGAGGTGGTAGCTCTCTAGGCAGGTGTTGGGCAGGTTTTTCTTCATTAGTTTTGCCACTAGAGATATGAAAGGGTCAGCTGAGAATTGGTGTCAAAAGCTTCAACTGAGCTCCTGCTGCTCTCCGGGGAATGTCTTCCACACTTAGCTAACTGTCTGCTCTATTGATTCTGGAGAAGGAGAGGAACAGTATTTGACTTTAACTTAGTATCCTTTTAAATTGATTTCTTTTTTTTATTTAAGTTTATTTATTTAACATATTTAGTTTTCAGCATTGATTTTCACAAGAGCTTGAATTACAAATTTTCTCCCCATTTCTATCCTCCCCCCCACTCCAAGATGGCATATATTCTGGTTGCCCTGTACCCCAGTCAGCCCTCCCCTCTATCACCCCACTCCCCTTTTCCCTTCTTTCTTGTAGGGCAAGATAAATTTCTACACCCCACTGCCTGTGTATCTTATTTTCTAGTTGCATGCAAAAACTTTTTTTTTTGTTTTTGAACATCTGTTTTTAAAACTTTGAGTTCCAAATTCTCTCCCTTCTACCCTTCTCACCCACCCTCCCTAAGAAGTCAAGCAATTCAACATAGGCCACATGTGTATCATTATGTATAACCCTTCCACAATACTCATGTTGTGAAAGAGTAACTGTATTTTGCTCCTTCCCAACTAATCCCGCTTTATTGAATTTTCTCCCTTGACCCTGTCCCCTTTCTAAAGTGTTTGTTTTTGATTACCTCCACCCCCATCTGCCCTCCCCTCCATCATCCCCCCCCCCTTTTTTATCTTCCTCCCTCTTCTTTCCTGTGGGGTGTGATACCCAATTGGGTATGTATGGTATTCCCTCCTCAGGCCAAATCTGATGAGAGCAAGGTTCACTCATTCTCCCCTCACCTGCCCTCTCCCCTCCTCCCACAGAACTGTTTCCTCTTGCCACCTTTATGCGAGATAATCCACCCCATTCTATCTCTCCCTATCTCCCTCTCTCACTCAGTATGTTTCTCTCTCATCCCTTAATTTGATTTTATTTCTTTTAGATATCTTCCCTTCATCTTCAACTCACCCTGTGCCCGCTCTCTCTCTCTCTCTCTCTCTCTCTCTCTCTCTCTCTGTATATATATGTATGTGTATATATATATACATATATATACATGTACATATATACATATATGTACATATATATACACATACATATATATACACATACAAACTCACATATACATATATATATACATAAACACACACACACACACATATATATATATATGTGTATATATATGCATATTCCCTTCAGCTACCCTAATACTGAGGTCTCATGAATCATACACATCATCTTTCCATGTAGGAATGTAAACAAAACAGTTCAACTTTAGTAAGTCCCTTACAATTTCTGTTTCTTGATTACCTTTTCATGCTTCTCTTGATTCTTGTGTTTGAAAGTCAAATTTTCTATTCAGTTCTGGTTTTTTCACTGAGAAAGCTTGAAAGTCCTCTATTTTATTGAAAATCCATATTTTGCCTTGGAGCATGATACTCAGTTTTGCTGGGTAGGTGATTCTAGGTTTTAATCCTAGCTCCATTGACCTCCGGAATATCGTATTCCAAACCCTTCGATCTCTTAATGTAGAAGCTGCCAGATCTTGGGTTATTCTGATTGGGTTTCCACAATACTCAAATTGTTTCTTTCTGGCTTCTTGCAGTATTTTCTCCTTGATCTGGGAGCTCTGGAATTTGGCGACAGTATTCCTGGGAGATTTCTTTTTGGGATCTATTTGAGGAGGCGATCGATGGATTCTTTCAATTTCTATTTTTCCCTGTGGCTCTAGAATATCAGGGCAGTTCTCCTTGATTATTTCTTGAAAGATGATATCTAGGCTCTTTTTTTGATCATGGCTTTCAGGTAGTCCAATAATTTTTCAATTATCTCTCCTGGATCTATTTTCCAGGTCAGTGGTTTTTCCAATGAGATATTTCACATTGTCTTCCATTTTTTTATTCTTTTGGTTCTGTTTTATAATATCTTGATTTCTCACCAAGTCACTAGCTTCCACTTGCTCCCATCTAGTTTTTAAGGTAGTATTTTCTTCAGTGGTCCATTGGACCTCCTTTTCCATTTGGCTAATTCTGCCTTTCAGGGCATTCTTCTCCTCATTGGCTTTTTGGAGCTCTTTTGCCATTTGAGTTAGTCTATTTTTTAAGGTGTTGTTTTCTTCAGTGTATTTTTCAGTATTTTTTGGGGTCTCCTTTAGCAAGTCATTGACTTGTTTTTCATGGTTTTCTCGCATCCTTCTCATTTCTCTTCCCAATTTTTCCTCTACTTCTCTAACTTGCTTTTCCAAATCCTTTTTGAGCTCTTCCATGGCCTGGGACCAGTTCATGTTTTTCTTGGAGGTTTCTGTTGTAGGCTCTTTGACTTTGTTAACTTCTTCTGGCTGTATGTTTTGGTCTTCTTTGTCACCAAAGAAAGAATCCAAAGTCTGAGACTGAATCTGGGTGTGTTTTCGCTGCCTGGCCATATTCCCAACCAACTAACTTGGCCCTTGAGTTTTTCAGCGGGGTATGACTGCTTGTAGATGAAAGAGTTCTGTGTTCCATGTTTGGGGGGAAGGTACCAGCTCTGTCACACCAGCACTCCTCCTTCCCCAAGAACCCCCAACTCCAACTGGGCTTAGATCTTCAGCAGGCTGTGCACTCCTGCTCTGATCCACCACTTAATTCCTCCCACCAGGTGGGCCTGGGGCCAGAAGCAACAGCAGTTGTAGCTGCCCCACCTCTGCTGCCCCCGGGGGGGGGGGGGGGCTGGAAGCCGAACCAAGAACTCCTTCCACTCCTGCAGTTTTCCCACTTCTCCGCTGTCTTTGGTGTTTGTGGGTTGAGAAGTCTGGTAACTGTCGCAACTCACTGATTCAGGGTGGTAGGGCACATTCCGCCGGGCTCCTGGTCTGGTTGGTCCGTGCTGCTCACACTGGGCTCTGCTCCGCCCTGCTCCCAGCTCCCAACTCCCAGCTCCGTGTGGGATAGACCTCACCCAGAGACCATCCGGGCTGTCCTGGGCTGGAACCCTGCTTCCCTCTGCTGTTTTGTGGGTTCTGCCATTCTAGAATTGGTTCAGAACCATTTTTTATGGGTTTTTGGAGGGACTCGGCAGGGAGCTCATGCTGGTCCCTGCTTTCTAGCCACCATCTTGGCTCCGCTCCCCTAAATTGATTTCTAAATCTGTTATTAATAGTATTGTTGATTTTAATTATATTATGTCAGCCACAAGGAATTCTTATCATGTTTTTAAAATTTTATTTTTAATTTGTGGAATAAAATAAACATTTCCATAATATATTACAATTAAAAGATGGTTGTACATGAAACTGCAAATCTATAATGTACAACTTGCAAATTTCTTTCAAATATACCAGAAAATTATCATGAAAATTTCTTTTTTTTCTTCCCTCACCTGCCCACCCTAGAGATAGCTACCATTAGACACAAATATATATATACATATATATATGTATATATATATATACATATATATGTATATATATATACATATATATATGTATATATATATATATATACATATATATATGTATATATATGTAAACTTATTCTCTATATACTTCTCTGGATGCCGATAGCATCTTTCTTCATCTATCCTTTATAATTAATTTAGGTATTTATAATAGACAATGTAACTTATTTGCTCAAAGTTGTTCTTAAAACAACATTGCTGTTACTGTATACAATCTTCTCTTGGTTCTGCTCATTTTGCTTTTCATTATTTCATGTAAGTCTTTCCATGTTTTTCTAAAATCATTGAGCTTGTCATTTCTTATAGCACAGTAGTATACTGTTACAATCACATGCCACAATTTGTTCTGCCATTTGCCAGTTGATGGATATCCCCACAATTTCTAATTCTTTGCCACCACAAAGAGAGCTGCTATCAACATTTTAGAACATATAGGTTCTTTTCCTTTTCCAAAATCACCCTATTGCATTTTAACCTTCAAAACATGAATTAATAGACTGCCCTACATTAGGCCTAGCGTAGAACAGACCATGTTTGCTAGCCCACATTGTACATGCTTATGCTCAGAAACTTCTCCTTTCAGTTTCCTTCCATATGTCATATCACCTGGCTCAAAGTCATCTATTGGCCTCCAAGTCATTATCACTTAATTCTTGAGTTCAGGATCTAGTTCACAGTCTTTTTATCTACCCAGTCTTTTTTTTATACTCAGGAACCTCAGTGTACATGTTATAGTCCCCAACTGGTCATTAACTCAGCAAAATTAACTCAGCAAAATTTTTTAAGAGCTTTCTGTGTGTTAAATGCTGGAGATACAAAGAAAGGAGAAGCCACAGTTCCTGACCTCAAGGAGCTCATATTTTAATAGGAAGAAAACACACACATAATTGTAAATATAAGCTATACATAATGCAATTGTAAGGTAATCTCAGAGGGTTTACCCCTGAGCAAGGGAGGTGGGCTGGCAAAGGAGCTGAGTCTTAAGAAGTCAGAGAAAGTAGGCGGGGAATGTGAGGATGGAGAACATTCCCAGCATGGAAGACAGCCGATGTGAATGGATTATCATTGTGCTGTAAGAAATGATAAATAAGAGGAATTCATAACAAGATGAGAAGATGTATATGAACTAACACAGGGTTCAGTAGGCAGAACTAAGGAAACAGTGTATATAGTGACTATGGTATTATAAACAAAGTAGGTAGCATTGCATATGTTCTTAAGTAGAGTGTATGTGTCGATTGCTTTGCGATACCTGGTTTTTGTTTTTATTCCATCTTTGGTACAAGAAATGCACATATTTGGAAGGGACAGTGAAATAAAGACCTATATATGTGTGTAAGAGATACTGCATTAGAGCTGAGAAAGTACTAGATGGAGTCAAAAGCCCAGAGGTCATCGTATGTTGGGTTTGTTAACCCAGGGAACACCACGGAAACTTTCTGAGCTTCCTCTTCTGATAAACGGGGATAATAGTTACACTACCTCACAACTCAGTTGTGAGGAAAGTATTTACAAGCTGTGACATATTGTAGAAATGCAAGCTATGAGATGTTATTGAATATCAGTCTGTAAAGGAGTTTGGAATTATGACATTTAGCAGTCATTCTTGGAAAATAGACTGTATCATTACGTCTTGGCGATACTGATCTGATAATGTTGCTATTATTGTTGGTCAGTCATGTCCGACACTTTGTGACCCCATTTGGAGTTTTCTTGGCAAAGATACTGGAGTGATTTACCTTTTCCTTCTCCAGCTCATTTTCCAGATGAAGAAACTGAGGCAAACAGAATTAAATGACCTGCCCAGGGTCACATAGCTAGTAAGTGTCTGCAGCAAGATTTGAACTTAGGGAGATGAATCTTCCTTGCTCCAGGCCTGCCACCCAGTACAATTTATATTATACTTTAAGATTTGCAAAGCCTTTGTGTGTTAATCTTATTTGATCCTCACAACAACCCCTCTGTGAGATCAGTGCTACTGTTATCCCCGTTTTATGGACGAGGAAACTGAGATGGACAGAGTCAGAATTAGGGTGCTCAGGATGATCCAGCCAGTAAGTGTTTGGGGCATGATTCAAACTTAGCTCTTCCAAGTCTAACACTCAATACACTGTGTCACCCATCTGCTCTTCTAAAGCAATCATCTCAAACACAAATAGAAATAGGGGCCACTTAACCATACATAAGGCTCACTGTGGGCTGCATATTGGCTTAGTTATAAAATGTAATGTTATTTGTGTTTTATTTTATTATGTTAAATATTTCCCAATTACATTTTAATCTTGTTTGGCTGCACTTAGGAATGTTGTATGTGGGTTTGACACCTCTAGTCTAGAGGACTAAGTGAGGAGAGCTGGGTTCTAGTCCTTACTATGTTCACTTATTTCCCCCAGGGTTCGCTATTTCTCATTCTGCCTTACAATCAGTTGGCAAGGCCCATAACCCATCTCTTCCTTGGGAAATTGTGTGGCTTGATTAAGGTGTAACATCTGTAGGATAGTTTGAATGTCTCATGGACAACAACCACAACCCTCCTCAAAAAATACACATGTAGCAAACATGTGTAAATCAAGGAGGACCCAGTAAGGAGAATTGGCCAGTAGCTGAAGGAGGTGTTTGACTTAAACCTTGATGGAGATAGAAGCCATTAGGCAGTGCTTCATTTCGGATAGTGTCATGGGTTACTTCTACCAGTGGGAACTCAGTCTGGCTTTCCAAGACACACTCTTCTTCAGTTGAAGTTGTGGTGTCCGTATAATACATACTATGAGTCTTCATATTCCCTAACTAGCACCAACTGCCATGATCCCCTGGGCTTTTTGTATGCTGAGTGACTTCTTGTAAAGGGAAATAAAAGTAGAACTGGGTGATTGGGGAGGGCTTAGGGAGAGGGGAGCATCACGCTGCTTGAACTAAATGATTTCTCTGGCTTAGGCTGATGTCAACTCAGTTAGAACCACAAACCAGTGTGTAATCATGCATTTCCAGATGAGAAGGGAAAGATTTACAATAATCCTCCTAACCAAATCCTTAGAGGTAGAAAAAAAAGCTTGATTAATTGCTCTTTGAGGGTTTTCTTTTTTGTCTTTTGAAAACCCCTTTCTTTCTACATCACTCCCAGCTGGAGGCCTAATGCCTAAAGGATGTTGGTTTCCAGAAACTGGCTGCTGGTATCTGAAAACAAATTGAATTACATACCAGCAGGCAATAGCCTCAAAACTCATACTCCACATCCTTCATTGAATTCGGTGCCTCTGTCTCTGTGATTCTCTGAAACACAACGTGTTGACATTATAACTAGAACCAGAAGTAGAATAAATGGCAATATGGTATATTGGAGTGGAGAGAGCATGTGAGTGGAAGCTAGGAGTTCTGGCTACTAATCTGAGACCTTCACCCACTAATGTGACCTTGGCTTCATCCTCATATCCCCCATTCGAACCTCAGTTTCCTAATCTGCAGAATAGAATTGAGTCAAATGATCTCTTCAATCCCCTCCAGCTTTGAAATTCTCAGTACCCACCCAAAATGGTGAGTTCTTCTTTTCTCTTCCTGACCTCCGTCCAGTGACGCAACCCCCCTCTGTTCTACGAATATCAGTCTTCTCCATTCTCTCTTTCTATGTCTTTCTAAATTGATCCCCCAGGCAGAGACAATGAGGTAGTCAGTCGCCTGTTGCTGGAGGTCTTCAAGCAGAGGTTAGCATACCACTTGTTGAGGGTGTGGTAGATGGGATTTGTGCTTCAAGTAGGTGTTTTCCTAGACGGCCTTAGCTGCTCCTTCCCACTCTCAGATTCAGTGCTAAGTTCAGCTCCAAAGTTTATGATGTGACTAAGTGGACCATCTGCTAGCACCCATTATGTAAGGAATGTGAGATAGTAGACAGTGGATGGAATATGGAGTCAAAGGGTCCTTTTAATAATAATCACTATGTTTATGTAGCACTTTAAAGTTTGTAAAACATGTTGTCAACAGTATCTTGTTTGAGCCCAACAAGAACCTCGTAAAGGAGGTAGAGTACTTATTACAGGTGTTATTATTTCCAATTTACAAATGAGGTACCTGAGACTCAGAGAGATGAGTTTTTCCCTCCTGCTAGGGCTGTTGTAAGGCTCAAATGAGATATTTGGAAAGCCTTTAGCTCAGTCATGGTTACACAGCAGGCACTTAAAAAATGCTTGTTCTCTTCCCATCCCCCATGGCCATGGAGGCAGAGGCAGAATTTGAACCCAGGTCTTCCTGCCTCCAAGTCCAGCATGACAGACACTAAACAAGGCTGCCTCTCATCTCAGTCATTATATGACCTCAAAAAAAATCACTTAATTTCTCTGAGTTTGTTTCTTTATCTGTAAAATTGAAAAAAAATAATATTGGCATTGTGTATTTATATTATAGGATCACTGTGAGGCTCAAATGAAAAAAGAAATATGAAAGTATTTTGTAAATTATTACAGAATTGTAAAGTATTATTATTACTATTTATCAGGCTTCTCCAGTTCTCATGGAAGTCCACCTACTCTGATTTCCTACTGTACTTCTAGATTGTACAATTTAGTGATTTAAAGTGTATTGTTTTATATTGCTTGCTAATTATAATTGTACATGAAAATATGAATGTCTTTTGTTGTCAGCTAGATTGTAGTTCCCTAAAGTCTGGGAGTATCTCCCAGAGAACCAAATATGGTATTGGATCCCTAGTTGTTGGTCAGTTATTTTTTTCAGTCATGTCTGACTCTTTGGGACTCCATTTGGGGTCTTCTTGACAAAGATACTGGAGTGGTTTGCCATTTCCTTCGCCGGGTCATTTTACGGATGAGGAACTGAGGCAAACAGAGTTAAGTGACTTGCCCAGGGTCACACAGTTAGGAACTATCTGAGGTTAGATTCAAACTCAGGAAAATGAGTCTTCTTGACTTTAGGCCCAGCATTCTATCCACTGCACCACCTAGCTACCCTGGACCCCTAGTAGAGATTCACTAAATATTTGTCTAAAGAGTAGGTGAGTGGGTGTACGCAAGGACCATGACCACAGCCTATGTGCCTGGGCCCCCAAGATGCAAGCATACTTAGTAAGTAAAAGTTAATGCATTAGGAATTGACAGGAGATCTTGCATATGAAAAAATAAATGTTTCATTTGGGAAAATTAGGGAGAGATGAAAAGATTCTGGATTTAATGCATTATACATGTTTGTAATGGAAAAATGGAGTCACAACATAAGTAGGCATTTGCAAAGAGCATTGCTACTACAATTAAGAGAAACAATGAAAGATTTGGGTGTATTACCCCTTTCAAAGGAGAGACATGTCTGTAAATAAGTGCATTTGCTTGCAAAAATTTTGTTCTATGTGGGCCTGCTTGTGTGTTTTGGGTTATATTTCCAATGTCCTTGTGATTGTGCTGCTATCTATTCTGCTATCTAAGACCTAAAAGAAAACGTTCTCCCTGCCCTTGGGGCTCTCAATCAAAGTAAGAAAATAAGTAAATCCAGGCAAAGGAAAATTCTTCTAAGATAGTAGGCTTATGCTGGTGGTCCAAGACTTGTTCTTTTAATGATGTTCTCCAGCTATGCATTTTTGTGGAGGCTTCATACACACACACACACACACACACAATGTGTAGTTGTAGATGAACAGAGAAAAAACTGTAAGGAATAGTAGACAATGTGGAGAAAATGATGGGGTTGAACTTGACCCTATGAAAGCCAAGATGATGTAATGACAAAGGAACTATCCTTAGAGTTAGGAGAAAGCTGAGCTCAAATTCTACCTTCAGTCCTTATTCATTGTGTGACTATGTGGAAATTACATAATACCAAGCCAAATGCAATGAGAACCCCATGTTTATTTATCATTTTACATCTCAGCTCAAGGCTACTGAAGAATAATTCTTGACTCTAATGCACACACCTTCTCTGTGCTTCACTCTATGTCTATATCTATATCTACATCTACATCTATATCTATATCTACATCTATATCTATCTCTATCTCCATATCCATATCCATATCTATATCTATGTCTATATCTATATCTATATCTATATCTATATCTATATCTATATCTATATCTATATCTATATCTATATCTACAAAATGGGGATAATAATGTCTGTAGTACCTACCTCAAAGTGCTACTGGTAGGGTCAAATAAGTGTAAAGCACTTTGTAAACCTTAAAGTGCTATAAAAATGTCAGCTATTTTTATAAGGAAAGAGTGTGATGCCATGGAAAGAATACTGAACTCGGATTCTGTGGATCTGTGTTCAACTCCTGGTCAGCCATGTGGCACTGGACAAGTCAGCCTCTAATGGTCTTGTTTTCCTCATCTGCAAAATGAGAGGCTTAGTCTAGATGACTTTCAAAGTTCCTTCCTTGGACCTGATAAACAGAAGAAACAAAAGGCTTAGTGAGAAAGTGAAGAGAGAAGAGATAAAGGGAGTAGATATAAGTGTAGATCTACATATAAATATCATGCCAGTGGAAGTAATCAATAAACATTTATTAGGTACCTACTATATACTAGGCACTGTGTTACACACTGGGGATATAGAGGCAAAAGATGGTCCCTTCCCTCAAAAACCTCATAATCTATAAAAACCCTATAATCTAAACATGTAAACAAATATATACAAAGCAAACTATATACAGGGCAAATAGGAGATAATTAACAGAAGGAGGGCACTAGAATTAACAGGGGTTGAGGAAGGCTTCCTGGAGAAGGTGGGACTTCCAGGGAGGTCAGTAATACAGCAGAGGAGGGAGGGCATTTCAGGCATGGGGAATGGCCAGAGAAAATGCCCAGAGCCAAGAGATGGAGTGTCTTGTTTATGGAAAAGTCAGGAGGCTAGTGTCATTGGATAGAAGAATACATGTGGGGGAGTAAGGTGTAAGAAGACTGGAAAGGTAGGAGGGGACTTTCTTTGAATTCCAAACAGAGGATACTTGCTTTGAATGCCAAACAGAGGAGCCTTGCCTTGAATGCCAGAAAGAACATTTTGTATTTGATCCTAGAGGCAATAGGAAGCCACTAGTGTTTATTGAGTGAGGCTGGGGGGGGGGGGGGCGAGGTATGGTGGCACAATCATACCTGTGCTTTAGGAAAGTCATGTTAGTGGCTGAATGGAAGATGGATTGGAGAGGAGAAAGACTTTAAGCAGACAGACCCACCAGCAGGCTACTGAAATAATCAAGCCTTGAAGTGATGAGAGCCTTTGCTAGAGCGGTGGCAGTATTAGAGGAGAGAAAAGAGTTCATTTATTTGAGAGATGTTGCAAACGTCAAATTGACAGGACATGGCAACAGATTAGATATGGGGAGGTGAGAGATGGTACAGAATCCAGTATGACTCCTAGGTTATGAGCCTGAGGGACTTGGAAGACAGTATTGCTCTCTACATTACTGGAGAAGGTAGGAGAGGTGGAAAGGGTTTAGGGGGAAAGATAATGAGTCCTAATTTGGAAATATTGAGTTTAAGCTGTTTATTGGATATCTAGTTCAAGATGTTTGAAAGGCCATTGGAGATACAAGATTGGAGATCAGTAGTGAGATTGCATCAGGAAAAGTAAATTTGAGAATCATCAGCATAGAGATGGTAATTAAAATCATGGGAGCTGATGAGGTCCCTGAACAAAGTAGTATTGAGGGAGAAGAGAAGAGGGCCCAGGACAGAGACCTGAGGAACACCTATGGTTAGAGATAAAGATACAACAAAGGATAGAGAGAAAGAACAATCAGATAGGTAGGAGGAAAACCAGGAGAGAGTGTGGCATCCCAAAAAACTAGAGAGAAGGAGGGGAGTGTGATCAACAGTGTCAAAGGCTGCAGAGAAATTAAGGAGAATAAAGACTGAGAAAAGGCCATTGGCTTTGGCAACTAAGAAATCATTAGCAGTTTTAGAGAGAGAAGTTTCAGTGGAATAATGAAACTAGAAGCTGGATTTTAAGTGGTTAAGAAAAGAGCGAGAGAAGAGAAAATGGAGGCATCTACTATAGATGGCCTTTTCAGGGAGTTTAGCTATAAAGGGCAGAAGAGATATAGGAAAATAATCATACAGTATAGAAAGCTCAAGGGAGAGTTTATTTTTTGGGCTGGGGAGGACACTGGCATGTTGGCACTCAGTAGGAAATGAGCCAATAGGCAGAGTTCAAAAATAAGTAAAAGAAATAGAATGACAGAAGGGTCAATCTGTTGGAGGAGATGGGATGGAATGGGATCACTTGACCAAGTAGACAACTTAGCCTTGGTAATGGTAATAGAAGTGAATGAGAAAGTGATTGAAGACAAATGAATGACAAATAAGGAAGAGAGGAAAAGAGAATGTTCACAGTGAATGGCTTGAATTTTTTCAATAAAATATGAAGCAAGGTTCTCAGCTGAGAGAGTGAGGGGAAGGGGAGCCATGGAGAGTTTGAGGAGGGATGGAAAGGGTTTAGAAGAGCCACTGTCAAGAATGGACTAGTGAGCTGATAAGGCAGGTAAACAGGAATGAGTGCCCAATTGAAGGTGTGTAACATAAATTTTTAGTGGACCCAGTGAGAAAGGCTACATGATTTTCTCCACCTTTATTCAACAGCATGTGTATAGGAGTGAAGACAATGAACGGTGCGAGTAATCCAGGGCTAAGATTTAACTGAGTATAATCAGTGATATGATAAAGTCGTCTAGAGATTCAAGAAAGGAGGACAGTGTAGAGTCGAATTGGTTCACCAAGGGGTCAAGATGGCAAGAGGAGAGAGTGGCTATTGCAAGGGAGATAATCTGGGAGAGAACTGAAAGGTCAAGGGATTGGGAGTCATAGTTCAGATGAAGAATATGATTTTATAAGGGAAGGCAGAGGGAGAGGTAAAGAGCCAATAGATTATGGCCAGAAGGTATTTCAGAATTCTTGAACATAGAGATGGTACATTTGTGGGTGATAGCAAGATCAAGAGTATGACCTTCTTTGTGTGTCACTGAGGTACAGTGGAGGAGTATCTCATGGGAGGTGAATAGGTTGAAGAAATGAGTGGTTACGGTATTTGAAGGAGAATCAATATGTATGCTGAAAACCCCTATTATAAGGGCAGGAATCATGGAGGAGAGAAAAATTATAAGCCAAGTACTGAACTCATTGAGGAAGGAAGTGCAATGACTTAGGGATCCATAGAAAATGGCTACCAAAATTTTGATTGGTACATATGAATATTGTGGACCTCAAAAGAGGAGAGGTTCCTGCGTGATGGAGGAAGGGGGAGAATCTGGAAGTGGCAATGTGGAGCAAGCCAAGGAGAATGACTTAAGGTGCAGCCAGTACTGGAAAGGTAACCAGGGTGGCTGTGCCATCAGGGGGAAGGCAGATTTCACTGAAAGGTAGTAGAAGAAAAGAGTGGGAAAGGAAAAGACTTAATTAAGATCAAGGGATATTTGTTATCTATGTAACAGGCATTCCAGAGGGCACAGGAGAAGGGCTGGGTAAAGTTAGGTTGCAACTCTGGGGTGAAAAAGCTGAGGGGGATGGGAATGAAGAATAAGGTGGTAGGGGGTGTAGAATGAATTTGGATGATCACCTATAGGAGTTCAGAGTCACTGGGATGTAAAGGGTATGTCTAGGTGTGAGAATTCATCATTGAGTGGAGGGTACCACTCCTCTTTCCTCAAAGAACAGGTGTAGCAGGAGATGGGTGGCCTCAACTTGAAGGGAGAGTTATTCTTCTTTGCTCTGGAGGTTCTCCACATCTTAATTGCGAGATTGGGCTGGCAGTAGGAGATGGAAGTTACCTTGTGCTAGCCCAGATGAAAATGATTGCTTTGGGGCTTTGGAAGACATTCAGGCCTGGCCCTAGCAGCCTTTTTCAGTGGACAAGGTGCTCCTAGCACAAGGTAAGAGTATGAGGTGACCACCTGAGGAGGCTGCCTGTGAATCAGAAGTGGCAAACTCCCTGTGAACGGAGATTTCCTTCGGGGCAGGTGGAAGACTCCTGGCCTGATGCCTGTCCCCTGTTCCTCAGGGAACACTTTGTTCCCAGCAGAAGAGAGAAGGCACAAGGTACTAATGTACCGGTCTGAGGTCTTTTCACATGACTCGGAGTCTGGCTATGAGGCAGCAGCAGGAAGAGAAATACATAGTAGGCATTGAATAAATATTTGTTTATTAAACATCCTAGATAGAGTTGGACTTTAAAATGCCACTACTTGGTGAGCCGGATGTCTGATCACATAACAGAAAGCAGCGAAAGTTTCCAAGATAAACAAGATAATGAAACACTTTAAATTAGTCATTTGACTTTTAAACACATAATTGTAAATCAATATGGTGAAGTCCTAAAGGTGACTCTATGACTTTCCAACAGAGTAAAGTCAGTGGGCTTTTCGATAGTTATTTGCTTAAAGCTCAGAATCTTTGTACTTACTTTCAGGCTTGTGGTTCTGTGTTGGATAATTGCTAACTTATTATAGTCTAACTCTAACCACTAGTAAGGGGGGAGTTACTGTGTGTATTTATAGGCTCACGCACACATTTCTGACCACAAATAAATAAAAGTATACTTTTGGGATGATTATAGAATAGTATCTTAAAAACAAAAGGCTTTTCCCCTCCTTCTACATACTTGACACAATGACAACTGTTCAGCAGAAGATTTCAAACCTCCTGAATCCTTTTGTGTCTTCAACTGAACCAGTCTTTCCAAGGCAATAGAAGATTATGGTCAAGTTTATGTTGCACAACCTTAACTGGGCATTCACTGCTGCTTACCTCCCTTATCAACTTTTAGACCACTCTTGACAATGGCTCTTCTAAATTCTCATCATCCCTTCTCAAATTCCCCATGGCTCCCCTTCCCCCTACTCTCTCAGCTGAGAACCTTGCCTCATATTTTATTGAAAATAATCGAGGCCATTACTGTGAATTCTCTCTTTTCCCTCTTCCTAGTCCTAGTATTACCTAGTCCCAGGGTCTTGGTATCACCTCAGGAGTTAACAGTAGGCATAGAAGGGGCAGCTAGATATAGAGCATAGTGGATAGAGCACTAGCCCTGGAGTCAGGAGGACCTGAGTTCAAATTAGGCCTCAGATACTTACTAGCAGTATGATCCTGGGCAAGTCACTTAACCCTAATTACCTCAAAAAAAACCCCACAACAAAACAGTGGGCATAGTCTATTGCAGACCCTGAGGATTTCCTTCTGAGGTCATGAGACTAGGAGTGGTTCAATTCACAGAATTTCAGAGTTCAAAGAGACCTCAGAGTCATCCAACTTCTTCTTGAAGAGTTCCATTGAGGGGAAAAGCAAAGCAGTCAAAGAAAAAAGAACAAAGCTAAATGTTATCTTGAGACAGCTCTATTTGTTAGGGAGTCTTTATTTCATTTATAGAAAGCCTAATTTTTTCCCTTTGCAATTTCATAGACTCATAAATTTAGAGCAAGAAGGGAATTTAGAGATTAAGCCTTGATAGATGAAGCTGAGAGAGTTTAACTGTGTTTATTAGGTTACACATTGGGCAAATGGAAGACTTGGGTTTTGAACTCAGCTTGCTGACTACAAATCCATCTCTCCACTACAACACACTGACTCATTGTTTCTGGTTGTATCCTTGGGACCAAGCAAAACAAATCTAATCCCTGTGCCACAGAAGAGCTCTTCAAATGCTTGAACACAAATTCATGACTTCCCCTTCCAATTCCTATCTTATTTTTTTTCAAGCTAAACATCCTTAATTCCTTCAACTGATCTTTGTTTAGAATGACTTTGAGTCCTTTAAACATCCCTGTTGGACTTTTCTGGTTACCCTCTACCTTACCAATGCTTTTCTTAAATATATTATCTGCAATGGGATATAGTACTGCAGATGTGGTCTATCAGTCATTTTTTTCATTTGTGTACAACTCTTCATGACCCCATTTGAGGTTTTCTTGGCAAAGACACTGGAGCGGTTTGCCATTTTCTTCTGCAGCTCATTTTACAGATGAGGAAACTGAGGCAAACAGGGTGGAGTGACTTGCCCAGGGTCACACAGCTAGTAAGTGTCTGAAGCCAGATTTGAACTCAGGATGATGAGGCTTCCTGACTCCAAGCCCAGCACACTATCCTATCTGCCTCTAGAATTTTTATGACTCAGGCTTGAGCATTCTATTTCTCTTCATTCACCAGCTATGATCACATTAGCTTTTGTTGGCTGACATATTGCATTGCTAACTCATATGAGGTAATATAAGGTTGTAGTCCAACATGAGGTCAAGGTTAGAGGTCCAGATGTAGAAATCTTCTACATAAAGATAATAGTTGCAGATCTGGAAGGAAATTAGCTTGTTAAGGAGAAATGCAAGGAATAGAGTATAGAGACAGAAGATCAAGGGCTAAGGACAGACATTGGGGGACATTTATCTTTTTTAAGGGATCATGAAGAGGACAAGGAGTAAGGGAAGGAGATAGAGAAGAGCCAGTTGGAGCAACAGAAAGATAACTAGGAGAGCGTGACGTCCCAGAAGCCAAAGGAGGATAGAATAGCTAGAAAGGAGACTAAGAGGTCTTCACTAGTGCCAAATACTGCAAAGAAGTCAAGAAGGATGGGGACAGAAAAAAGATCACTGAGTTTGATAATTAAAAGGTCACTGGAAATCTTTTAGAAAACATCATGGTAGTATGAATAGAAGTTAGATTCTAAGGGTTTTGGAGAGGAGATTGGTGAGAAAGTGGAGACATAGGATGTGGGTAATTTTTTTTGAGAAAGTTCAACTATTAAAGGAAGAAGAGAGATAAGAGTGGGCACAGAGATAGTTAATAGTAAAGGAAAGATGTTTTAGGATCTTCTCTGTTAGGAAAATGCAGTAAAGGGAAGAGGAAATGAGAAAGTCTCAATGGAATTCTTTAAGAGAGGAACCAGAACCCTCACCTCCCCATCCCCCCCCAACCCCACCAAAGACTTATTCAACAAATATTTATTAAGTACCTACTTAATGTCTTGATGCTGTGCTAGGTCCTCAGGAGGCAAATAGAATCAATGAAACAATGTCTACTCACAAGGAGCTTATATTTTAATGAGATAACCATAGTAATCTGTGTTGATCTATATGAAACACATAGAATGAAAATTTAAATGGAAGTAGTTAAAGGAGGGGGGAAGCTAGGTGGCACAGTGGATACAGTGCCTGGCTTGGAGTCAGGAAGACTCATCTTCTTGAGTTCAAATTTGGTCTCAGACACTAGCTGTGTGACTCTGGAAAGGTCACTTAACAAGCCTCAGTTTCCTTATGTGTTAAAATGAGCTAGAGAAGGAAATGCCAAACCACTGCAGTATCTTTGCCAAGAAAATCCCAAATGGAGTGACAAAAAAATCAGACACAACAGAAAATGACTGAACAACAAAGTTAAAGGACAGCAATCAGCAAATCAGGGCACCAGGAAAATCTTCAGGTAGAAAATAATGCTTGAATTTTGCCTTGAAGGAAGAAAGGAATTCTATGAAATGGAAATGATAAGGGAGAACATTCCAGGAATGAGGGACAGCCAATTGCAAAAGCGTAGAAAGGAGGGAGAGGGGGTATAGTGCCTTGTGTGAGGCAGAGAGAAGGCAAATTTTATTGGATCTAAGAGTATAGGAAGGAGAATGATGAATAAAGAGATTGAAAAAGTAGGTTGGGGGCAAGTTTTTAGGGCTTTAAAAGCATTTAATATTAAAGGCAATAGGAAACGTATGTGTGTGTGTGCGCATTTCTTGTAACTGTAAGAGGCTGTGTGCTATAATATATAAAGAGCTTGCCTCAGGTCCAGTTAGACCTGCATTTGAGGTCTGCCTCTGACATATACTGGATACCTCAGTTGACTTCTCTGTCCTTTAGGTCAGAGGCATCAAACATACAGCCAGAGCCCCATTGTGGTGGCCTGAACCATATTAAACTATAATTAGGGAGCAGTTAACAAAAAATAAATAAAAATACAATAGAGCATAAATAATGTGCCCTATCTACTGTGCCACCTAGATGACCTGGAACCTTAGCGGCATCACCCAATTCAACTCCCTAATTTTACAGGGGAGAAGGACGAAACCCCAGAGGGGCTAAATGTCTTCCTAAGGTCATCAAAAGCACAAGGGGGATTTGATCCCTTGGGTTTTCAATCAGGTTCTGATTGTCAGTGGCACAGTGGCTAGAGCCCTGGACCTGAAGTCAGAAAGACTTGAGTTCAAATCATTTAATCTCTCTATCTGCCTCAGTTTTCTCAACTGTGAAAACGGGAACATAATAGCACCTATTTTCCAGGGTTGTTATGAGGATCAAATGAGATACTATGTGTAAAGTGCTTAGCACAGTGCCCAGCAGGCACTTAATAAATGTTCATTCCTCTTCCATCTCACCATGCTTTTCCCCTAGCCACTCATCTTAGAAGGGTTTGGGGTGGGGTGTAACAGGCAGTTGCTGAATAGGTTATTCATTCATTTTCTTTCGTTCATTATTCATTCATTCATTCCTTTGTTGATTTATTTTCACCATTAACTCAGTTGACCTCATTTGGTGTCCATTAGTAATTGTACTCCTTGGCATGAAGGGCTCAGGATATAGAGATTCACACATTTGGAGTATGCTGTTTTTAAATTTTAGAGCCAAAAAAATATTAGAAGTGAATGAGGCCTTAGCAGTCATTGAGCTCAATGTTCTCATTTTACAGATGAAGAAACTGAGGCCCTATGTTGTAAAGTGACTTCCTGGAATTCTTTGGGCTAATTGATGGATGAGCAGGGACTAGATCTCGTACGTTCTTTGATTACTGGTCCAGTGTTTTAAAGTCAATATTAATTTCCAAAGGTTGAGCTTAGGGATAAGGGGAAGCACATACCTGTGCATAGTTCATAAAGGAGATGCTGTGAATTTTCTGGCAAGTATGTAGGGGTAGGCACAGCTCAGTCGCTAGAGATGGCATTCTGGAATGACTTCACCATAAGAATCTGAGCTGTGCCTTGGAGATATTGAAACCCTTGATGGTTGTTTCGTATTCACTTCCTTTAAGAGAAGTGACAGGTACATTAATCAGAAAATTAGAGGAAGAAGAAGAGGAAAAGGAGGAGGGAGAGAGATTGGGAGTCAGAGAGGAAGACAGCTTATGTTTGAGATTATTTGAAACTGAGAAAAACAAAGAGGGGGAGGGAAGAAAGAGAGGAGAAGTTAGAGTCAGAGGGAATATAACTAATTGAGAAGGAAAGAGTTGAGGGAGAGGAATGTAAAAGAAAAAGGGCAAGATGTGGGAACTGTATTGAGTCCAGGCACACGCCATTCACTTTAATATGTATTGTAACTTTCTTAATAGTTGCCAGAGGTAATGCTTATAAAAGGAAAGTAACAATCAGGACAATATAATTTTACAGAGGGGCTTTTAAGCAGCAGTCCCCTGGGGTTCCAAGGTACCTTTAATGCTTGCCATATTCCAATCTCCTGGGCTTTGTAAGTGCTTATACCGCTAAGTAAGGAAGGCCACGATTGCTAATAGTGCTGAACACCTTCTGAGGTGGCATAACGGAAGCAAAATACGAGGAACTTTAGCTTTAATGGACTTGATTGTGGTCTCTGTATTAAAAAACAATCTCTCAAAAGTAGCTGCTAAACAGCTATTGGATGGTTGAGGGGGAAGATTTAGTGTTGCTCTCTGGTAGACTACAAGCTGCCTGTGCCTGCAGGCCAGCAGTTCCTCGAGCTGCCCTAATGAACCTCTTCCAGCCATCATATATTTATGAGGCTCCTAGTTTTTGTCCAGCTAGTTTTGTCCAGTTTTGTGTCCACTAGGCACAGTGTCAGATACAAAGAAATACAAAACTTAGTCTTGGCTTAAGAGAAACTTAAGGTCTACTTTGAGAGGTCAATTGAGTGCTTAAAATATTTGGAGCAGTCTAAGTAAGGTCATGGACAAGAGAAAGATTGTGTATCCTCTCCCACTCCTGTCCATGAGATAGTCTTGACCGTCCAGGGGTGGAAAAGGGCTCACAAGTATCCGTAGGCAGATACATGACTGTTTCTTAAAGTAATACACACATTATGACTGACCATTCCCTGGTCAGGAAGGATAACAGAGCACTGCCAAAGATGGAGAAGGCACCTGGGGAAGAAAGACCCCCTGTAATCCTTGTGACTTTCCCAGGGAGATCAGCAGAGTGCCCAGACAGCAGGAATAGGAACACAGCCAGGAAACCCTGAACCCCACAGCCACGCTGTTGGAACTCCTACCGAGGCCCCCAGCAGCCGTCCGAGCTTCTTTCTTGGTTGGCTTTTCTTTTTGCTGCCTCCTTACACACAGCATCTTTTTAGCAACAAAATTATTCTGGCCCAACTAATGATATGTGCTTATGTAAAGTAGCTTCTTGCTGGCCACATATGCATTTTAGTGATAGGAATATGGCCAGAATATAGGGAGAATGGGTGCATCGTTAACCCTGCCCTTTGGGTTTAGTTTTATTCCTGTACTTCCACTTATATAAATTCATTTGATAACAGCTGGCATTTACACTCTCCAAGATTTGCAAAGTGCATTACAAATATGATCTCATTTTATTCTCACAACAGCCTGGAAGGTAGGTGCTAGTAGCCTCATTTGATAGGTTAGGAACTTGAGGCAGACAGAGGCTAAGGGACTGGCCCAGGGTCACATAGGTAGTTAAGCGTCTGAGACCAGATCCGAACTTAGGACTTTCTGACTCACAGTCCAGTGTTCTCTCCATTGTGCATTTACGTGCCTTAGGTGCCTTAGCCTACGGGAGGCTAAAAGAATTTGGGAGTTAAGAAGCTGGTGGGGGAAGAGAAACTGGGGCTGAGAGACCCCAAAGTTCTCGGCTATTTCCTAGAAGGGTAAACTTTAAATGGGGGCAATCAGAAATTAATCAGGGAGCCAAAGTAACCTCTCACTCTAAGTCACAGTGAGTTGAAAGAGATGTTAATCCTGACGACCAGGAAATGAAAGGTGAAATGGCAACAGTAACAAAAAAATCAGACAACCTTGGAGGCGCTCTTCTACATCTGTATCCATCCATCCATCCACCCATCTGTCCGTCCATCCATCCATCCATCCACCCATCCATCCGTCCGTCCATTCATCCATCCATCCATCCACCATCCATCCATCCATCCACCCGTCCGTCCGTCCATCCATCCGTCCATCCATCCATCCATCCATCCATCCATCCATCCGTCCACCATCCATCCGTCCGTCCGTCCGTCCGTCCGTCTATCTAATCTTAGTATGCTCTAAAGAGTTTGGCTTATGGGGTAAAGAGCTCCCTTCCAAAAAGGAAACATCCACAGCTCCAGCGCTGCCTTCCACCGGTGATGTAAGCATTGCTTTCTTTCCTTAAATACTTTGAAGAACATAGCCCCAGCTTTTGTAGTAACAACACATTTTATATAGTTTGACTTATGCAAGATGTATGCTGGGAAATGGTAGGAAATAAGTTTCAATAAGTGGGAAGGGACCAGATGATATAAGACCTTGAAATCCAGGCAGTCTTATACTTGATGCTATAACTAATAGAGACCTAGCATGGATGTTTAAGCGGAGTAGTGATTTGATGAAGGGCAAAGGAATGTTTTGATAAGGTAGGTCTTACAACATTGTGAAAGACAACTTGGAAGGGGTAGAGACTGGTGGCAGGAAAACCAGCTAAGAGATCATTACTGAATTCTAGTGTTACTAACTTGGAATAAGATAGTATTAAAAGCAATCACAATGGAAAAACATTTAAAAAAAAAGAAATGCAGAATGGTGAGGGAAGAAGGGGGACAGTTTGGAAATTAAAATGTAACAAAAATTAAATTAAGTTTAAAAAACTTTCTTTTTTTAAAAGAAAAAGAAAATGACAGGACTTAGATATAGATGGAGAAAGAAAGCTAAAAAAAAGTCCTAAAAAATTTCCTAAGTTTCTAAATCTAGGGACTTTGTTGAAAATGCAAATCTTCATGTAGAACGTACATTGGATTACACGCTGTCTTGGGGAAGAGAGGGGAGGAGAGGGAGGGAGAGAAAATTTGGTACCCCCAAAATTGTGGAACTGAGTGTTGTAAACTAAAAATAAAAAATAAATTTATAATTTAAAAAAAGAAAATGAGATATTCATTCAAAAAGGGAGGCTATTGGGGGAAGTTGTTTTTTTCCTGTCCTCTTTGCCTGTCAAAACCCAAGAGGATTTTTTTCCATGTAGAGACAAAATCAGTTGATTAGATTCTCCCACTTAAAAAAAAATTCTGTGGTTTTCTTTTGGCTTCTGCTTTTTTTCTTTTTCTCTTTTGTTTTGGAGGGGGGTGGAGGGGAAGTAGGATTTGTGGGTCCAGACCCATTTAGGGAACTCCTGATGAGGAAATTCCCTTTTATTAATGCAAATCTCCAAGTGTTCTATAATGAAGAGTCTGAGAGAGTTGGCTAGGACAACAGAGGCTAACTGATACAGCCACTTGTGTTTCAGAGATAGGAACCAGATCACCCCATCTCTGAGGCTGCTTCTCTCTACCTTTACTAAATAATCATAAATTTGAAGGCAAAACTTCTGCCCTGGATTCTTTGTCCCATGTCCTTACACAGACTATAGTTTTGTTTTGTTTTTAACTGAGATTTCAGTGGTATAAGGGACTCCTTTTACTGTGACAGGTTAGCACTTGATTTTCATCTTATATTCTCAGTATTGCCCAGGGTAACACAGCTAGCAAGTGCCAGATGGAGGGCTTGATCCCAGGTCATCCTACTCAGAAACCACCTTTCCTCTTCCCTCTAAGTCATGCTGCTTCATTAATGTAAAAGTCACAAACTCTCTCCTCCTAAACCTCTTCCTAGCCAAAAGTACAGTTCTACACTTTCCAATCCCATCCCTCCTTTCCCTCAATACCACTAATATAAGGATTCCTTGAAGTGAAATCCTTGGACAGAAGAAGGGACATACATGTCTATTTCTCTGTTCCCCAAGCAGCATTGCTTTCTTCATCCTGGCCTATTCCAGGTGATGAAAAGCACGAGGAAAGTCAGTCAAGCATCTTCCAGCCTCATGGAAATGCCAGCCTTTCAGAACCTGGTAATTAGCATTTTAGGAAAGTGAGTTGAGGATGGGTAGCTCTCTGACAACACAATAAAGGAACAAACAGAGTGTTCACTTTTCCTCCCTCTCCCTCTGGGGTTATAAACACTACTTAGCTTTATTTTATTTTTTAAAATTTTATTTTAAGTTTAGAAGCTGTATTCTAGAACCTCAAATTAAATTGTGTATGCTATTTTTTTTTCTAGAAGGTATATTGTCATTAGGCTATAATTACTGCCTCTCATGCTTCCCTAAAACTGACTTCTTTTCCAGCCTTAAAAAAGAAGCGAATCAGTTGTGTACTTATTTGATTGTTAATCTTCAATTAATCTTAATAGCTACACATAGCTTCTTTCCTTATTTTCCTATTCATAATACATTTCTGTTAGAAATGAAAACCCAGAGCTTTTGCCCCTGCCTTTTCCTGTAGAGTAACTAAGAAGCACAGTTTCAGCCATGCCAGATACTGCATTTACCTTGCATTTTTAAAAATGAATGTCTAGTCCTGGCTATTTGGGACTTAGGGACCATTTGTGATAAGTGAACTGGTCTAAGGGACTTTGGGAGTAAAGCACAAGAATTATATATTTAGAGGATAAGGGAAGGAACAAGGGAGAATGGAAAGAGTTTCTTGACTATAGCTAGACTGGGGGTGCTTAACCTTTTTTGGGTCATGAATCTCTTTGGAAATCAGTTGGAGCCTAGGGATCTCTTCTCATAACAAAGGCTTTTAAATGCATAACACAAAATGCATAGGTGCAAAAGAGGAAGCAATCATATGGGACCATAGTTATTAAAATATTGAAACAAATTTCATTGACCTCAGGTTAAGTATCTGTGCCCCCACCCAATTTAATAATAGTTAAATAATTATACAGTGCTTTATACATACATCCCATTTTATCTTCACAATAGTCCTGGGAGGGGCAAACATTATTATTATTATTCCTGTTTGATGAGGAAACAGAGATTGAAAGAGGTCAACTATCTTGCCCAGAGTCATACTAGTATCTGAGGTAGGATTTGAATTGAGGTCTTCCTGACTCCAGATCCAGTAATCTATCTACTATGCCACTTAGCTTTCTCTAATCTTTCAGTTTTTGGTAGATCAAAAGAACTTGTAAGATTTTGGCCAGGTATAAAGGCCCAGTAAAGCTGAACTCCTTTAAGCATTAGGTCAAAAGGCAGCCATCACAGCTAATGAACCATTGGTCTCGATTGTTTCTGAATGGTATGTATATCAGACAGGAATCCTTTTCCAAAACTCTTTTTAAAAAAATTATGTAGTTTTTAATTTATGGAATAAAATAAGCA
Organism: Trichosurus vulpecula; assembly: GCF_011100635.1. NCBI lineage: Eukaryota > Metazoa > Chordata > Mammalia > Diprotodontia > Phalangeridae > Trichosurus > Trichosurus vulpecula. The sequence goes on from NC_050580.1 coordinate 236,115,451, forward strand.
TTTCCATAACATACTATAATAAAAAAGATGATGGCACATGAAACTGCAAATCTATTATGTACAACTTGCCATTCCTTTTAAATATATAATAAAGTTATCATGTAAATTTCTTTTTTTCAATTATCTCCCAATGTACATTTTCTATCTCATTACATCTACATTGTCACACATCTCTAGTAACATTTTTTGTGTTATATATACCATATTTCCATGTTATAATTTGATTTGTTATATTACTTGTCCTGTGTGTAGCTTGTTTGTACATAGTTGTTGGCATTTTATCTCCATCATTAGATGTGACAAGTGACTGTATTTTGCCTTTCTTTGTATTGCTAATGCTTAGCACAGTTCCTGGCACATAGTGGGGGTTTAATAAATGTTTTTTGACCGACTGACCCAACTCACTTCCTGTTTGCCACTTATAAGCTTGACCCTGACTTGCTTTTGGAACTTGATCTTTTCATATTTGTCTCTTGGCTTAGCGAACTCCAGTCATCTGTTTCCCTCATGGCATAATAATTCTTGTCCTGAGAAACAACTTTGCTTGACTCCTACTTTATCTTGGTATCTCTTCCCCAGTTTGCTACTAAAAATGACCCAGGAAAAAATAAGAGATCTTGCCTGAAGGCTTAAAGCCAATACTAAGCTCTCTGCTTGCCACTATACCAAGCTGTGCACCATCTGTACTACTATAGACCTCAACTTGTACACCCTGTTAACCCTTTCATAAGACAGTAGGATCAGAATTGGAAAGGATCTTAAAGGCTATCTAGCCCAAGCCTCTCATTTTACAAAGGAAACTGAAGCCACAAAAACGTTACCCAAAGTCACACAGTTGCAGAGTTAATATGTGACCCAAGATCCTCTGACTCTACATCTTGTCCTCTCCCCACTACCTTGGGATATTTATTCATTCATTTAAACAAACAATGCTTATTAAGTACCTACTACGTGTAAGAGAGGAGAAAAGTCAAGATGACATGTGATCCATGACCTAATCAATAAATCAATAAGTTAGCATTTATTAAGTGCTGATTTTGTATCAAGTACTGTGCCTAACTCCACTCTTAGAGTCCTATAGGCATCACAAACTCAATAAGTCCCAGATGGACCTCATTATTTTGTCCCCAAACCCTGTCCTTTTCTGAACTTCTCTATAAGGTCTAAATTAGCACCTTCTTCCCAGTTACCCAGACTTGCAGCCTTACAACTTTTCATTCTTACCTACCCCATATAGCTAACCCATTGCCAAATCCTGTCACTTTTTCCTTTGCAACATTTTTCGTATCCATATCTATGTCTATGTCTATGTCTATGTGTATGTCTATATCTATATCTATATCTATATCTGTATCTATCTGTCTATCTTTCTATCTATCTATCTATCTATCTATCTATCTATCTATCTATCTCCCCTTCATGCCATGTACATAGCTGCCATCCTTATTCACACCTCAGCACCTCTCACTTGAATTATTAAAACGTCCATCTGACACATCACCTTGTCTTGATCAAGCCCCATCTCCCTGTTTCCATCTATACTCTACCTGCCTTCCAAGGTGATTTTTCTAAAGCTTTCATTTGAATGTGTTATTGTCCCCACTAAATGAGCTCCAGTGGCTCTCTCCTCCATGATAAAATGTAAACTCTTTGGCATTTAAGTTTCTTCATAATCTGACTCCTTCTTACATTTCCATTTGCTTTTCTTATATTTTACTCCTCTTCATGTACTCGGTGATTCAACTCTGCTGGTCTTGGTATTCTTATAATATGACAATCCATCTGTGTCTCCTTGCTTTTGTATTGGCTTTCGACCATGTCTAGAATATTCTCTCCTTTCTTCCCAGGTTTCCTTTAAGAATCAAATCAAATCCCACCCTCTGCAAGTCTTTTCTCTGTCTCTCCCCCTCCAACAAGAGCCTTCCTCTCTAAAATCATCATCCTTCTACTCTGTGTGTGTACATATGATATACACACAATATGTATATGTATATATGTACATATATGTATGTATCCAGGTACATTAATATGTATATGTGCATATTGTTTTATATACATATTATGACCCTGTTTATTTGCCTGTTTCTTCTCAATTGAATATAAACTCCTTGGGGGTACAGACTACTTTTTCCCTTTCTTTGTATCCCTAGTATTTAGTGCATATAGCTAATATTTAATAAAATACTTTGTTGAATGCCTAACTATGCATCTAACCAGTAGGCTGGTAAATGTTTAAAAACTAGCTCTTTAGAAAAGCACACATGACACATTTTTAAGTTTAATCTGTATTATTAAATATTTTCTCTTTCATTTGCCTAAGTCTAGACAATCAACTGAACAAATAATTCCCTGATTTGTAACATTACCAAATTCTGAGGTGTAAATGCTGACACTGAAAATTTGATAATCAGCTGATGATAGTCAATTTGAGTTGGCCCTAGCACACCCCTGCATGTGACTTATATGTGGAATAAAGTCTTTTCCTGACTTGTATTCTAAATTGTAATAAAGGGAGTTTTCTTGCCAGAATACAATAAAATTAGAGGAAAAAATTTTCAAACATTGCTTGGGTCATGGCCTTCTCACCATCCTGCTCTAGATAATACCTAACAATGTGTCAAACGATAGTGTAGGTAATAAGTGTTTTGGATTTACAGGAAGGAGACTGATTTGGGAATGCTCTATAAGTTCTTTAACAGCTGCACAAAATTTTATTTATATGTATATATATATTATACACATATGTATTGCCATGTATATATATGTATATATATACATGTACGAAGAGGGAGGGAGAGAGAAAATTTACTCTAAAGTTCTTATGAAGCTTCAAGAATTGTTATATCTTTCTAGTATTCCAGAATTTGGTGAACAAGCCAGTGTTCACCCTTAGGGTCACCCTTTTGGATTTTTGGAAATTTAAATATGCCTACATTTACCCATTTACTTTCTAGACTGGAGTCTCAATATTTTTAGTCTTTTCTTTTATGAAAGCGTCTCTATAGCATTGATTTTTGTTAAATGAAGTATATTAACCTGTCATCTGGAGAGATGTCTACCTGAGGAAGAAAAATCGTCATTTTTCTAGGAAGAATAAGCTTTCTGTCACGATGTATATGAAAAATTGTGTAAGTGCTATTTTCAGGAACAAAATTCCCAATAATTTTCACCAACTCCTTGAAATATCCTAGAACATACTATTGAAGCTATGATTTGTAAGCCTTTAGAAAGAGTTCAGTAAAAGCCAGGATGGGTTGATGAAGAACAGCTTTTGTCAGACTAATTTCATTTCCTTTTCTGACATGAATGATAGACTAGTAGATCAGGGGCATGTCATAGACATGGTATTTCTGGATTTCAGTGAGGCTTTGGATAATGTCTGGACAAGATGGAGAGATGAAGGCTAGATAGATAATAAGGCAGGTGAATTTGGAATTGGTTGAATGATGGCATTCAAAGAGTACTGGTGAATAAATCAATGTCATCCTGGAGGGCTGTGTCTAGTGGAGTGGCCTAGGAACTTGTCCTGGCCTTTGTTCCATTCAAAAGTGTTATTAGTGACATGAAAGAAGACATAGATTGCACAATTACCAGATTTGCAGATGGTACAAAACTAAGAGGCATTAACTCATTGAACTCATTGAATGATAGATTCAGTATCAAAAAAATCTCAACAGGCTAAAAAACCTTTGGGTAAATCTAACAAAATAAAGGTTAATAGGGCTAAATGTAAAGTTTAACACTTGGGTTCAAAATAATAGCTGAACAAATAGAAGACCCAAAGCGTAGTTAGAAAACCATATGGTTTTTTGTTTATTTCAAGGAAAAAATCACTGGAATTATTTGGACTGCAGCTATGTACTGGTCAACAGTGCAATGTGGTCAAAATCTTAGGCTGCATTCATTGAGACATAAAGTCCAGAAAGAGTGAGGTGATGGTCTCATTGTACTCATTTCTGTTCCTATGCACTCTGGAGTACCGTGTTCAGTTCTGGATATTGCATTTTTTTTTGGTAAATTGGAGTATATCTTGAGTACAGCAACCAAGTGTGATAATCATTTCATACAAGGCTCAGTTGAAGGAAATGGAATTGTTTTCATGAATAGGAGAAGGCTTAAGGAAGACAGTACTTGAAGATGGAAAAGAGATTAGCTTTATTTTGCCCTCCCTAAAGGGCAGAAATAGAAGCAAGGAGTAGAATTTAGAGAGAAGCAGGTTTCCCCATTATGTAAGAAATAACTTCCTGATAGCTAGATCTGTCCAAAAGTGAAATGGGGTATCTTAAAGGTGGTAAGTGAAATCAGCAAGCATTTATTAGGCATCTACATGTGCCAGCCACTATGCTAAGCTCTGGTGTTACAAAGAAAAGTGAAAATCAGTCTTTGTTCTTAAAGAGCTCACAGTGTAATGAAGAAGACAAAACGCAGACACTTAAGTATAGAGATAGGCAGGATAAATGGGAGATAATTTCAGAGGGAAGGCACTAGCATTAAAGGGAAAAGGCTACTTAGAGAAGGTGGGATTTTAACTGAGACTTGAAGGAAATAAGAGAAGCCAGAAGGTGGAGAGGAGGAGGTAGGGCATTCCATCTGGCAGGTTCCTTTTCAATGGATGTCTTCAAACAGAGGCTGTCAAGAATGTTATAGAGGGAATTCCTCTTCAGGTACAGGCTGAACTATGTGACCTCTAGGGTCTCTTCTTATTCTGAGTTTTTGTAGTCTGTGACTCTGTGCCCACTCTCTAGCAATTAGCAAGCAACCATCCAGAAAAGAATCATGTTTCCACTGCTTATATGGTTTTACAGCCAATATGCACAAATGGATGATCTCCTTTCATGACAATATCATCAGTTTCTGCTTGTGGACTAATGAAATCATGAAGACTGTGGTAACATCATGCCTTGGTGGATGTGTTGTTCACTAATTGCCAGAGGATGTCGTCAAAGAGAAGTATAAAAGGAAAACAAAAACCTAAAACAAAACAAAAATATTGGCAGATCACAGAATGAGAGGGAAGGATAATAAATTATAGTTGTATGCTTCATTGGCATTGTCTCGATTGCAAGAGAGTGAAAGGAAGGGCCCTAGAATATTCGGTGGACCTCTTGTGGTGATCTTATGGAAGAATGTGCATGAGAGCCTTGAGTTGGAAAGTCATGGATAGGTTATTATCTTGTTCTGCATGTCTGAAGGGAATGCCCAAATAGATGAGTTTACCAATTAATTAAAATATTGAGTGTGAAGAAATTGACCTTTTTGTACATAGGCCAGACCATCTTTAGATTGGAAGGCAAGAGTTTACATAGTAAAGAGAAGAGTATATTTTTAAACTTAAGAAATAAAAAGCCATTCATTCATTTATGCATTCATTTATCTATCTATGTATTCATCTATGCATCTATATCAAGTCTTAGTGAGTTTAAGGATGGTGTTACAATTAGTTTATAAAATAACTTTGTTCCTGTTACCATCACCCAAATTTAAGTCCTCAATATCTTGTATCTAGACTATGATAACAGCCTAATTAGTTTCCTTTTTTCTAGTCTTTCCTGACCGCTTCCTATCTATCTTATACACAGCTGCCAAATAAATCTTCCAAAAATAAAGCTTCAATCATAGCATTCCCCTACTCACAAACTCTAATGGTTCTCCATTGCCAAGCATGAATTCTTCAGTCTGGCACCCCAAACCCTCTACAGTATGGTCCCATCCTGTCTTTCCAGACACCTACCATTACTCCTGCACATCAGATTAGTCTTATGTCCCAATAAAGTCTGCCTACTCATTCATTCTTCCCCACATATTTCCCACACTTTCTCACCTCCAGCCCTGTTCATGTAAAGTGTTTAATAGATCACAGTAAAATATGAATTTCTTAAAGAACAAGTACCATTTTTAAAAAGTTCTTTTGTATCCTTAGTGCCTAGCACAGTGTTTTGCATATATCATGATAAGTGCTCAATAAATACTTCTCAAATTAAGTTATTACTCAAAGAACCATTATTAATGCCATCATTCACATTCTCACCATTTTAATAACAGTGTCACATGAACATCTGGCTGAAGGACGAGCTATGTTCAGGTATACTACAAACAAAACAGTTATTCCTGAAAAAATTCCTAAGTAAACTATTCTCAGCATTCCTAGGCATCTCACCTGCTGGATTGGATAGCTTCTTAAAGTATTTAACTCTTAACAATTGTTTTTACAAAGTACTCAAGGAAAAATTTATTACTTTTACTTCAGCAGTCAAAAACAGATCTGAGATTACAGATTGTGGAATCCACACAGTTACTTATATTCCAAAACATCTGAAATTGATTTTGTGGAATACATCTGTCTAATTATTTTTCATAGTTACCGATAATTATTAGATTAAACATTCATTAAATGTTCATATTGTGTGACAGACATAGTCTGTCTAATGGCCTTATGATTTCATTTAAACGTGGGCAGACACAAACATAGCGAGAGGACCTAAGAGTTAGGGAAGCTTATTCCCATAATTGTGGGAAACGTCAGCAATGCATTATCTTTAATCTTCTTTTTTTCATTTGAATGCCTGTTTAGTTCAATATATACTATACCTTGTAAGCTTAGATCTGTTTATCTTAAATTAACTTTTTATACTTAAAAAAGTGTTTCCTCATGCAGATGTTTCCAAAGGAAGGCACCGGATAGCATGTGATAAAAATGTTATTATTCATCTGTTTTTCTGGAATTGGTGAATTACATCATAGGAGGTTTGGGTTTGATAATTCCAAGTACCATTTTCCATTCAAATCCAAACTCTGTCACTTTGTGACACTTAACCTCTCTGGGCCTCAGTTTCTTCATCTGAAAAAAGAAGGGATTTTACTTTTAAGGTCCCTTCCCAGCTCTAAAAATGTGATGTTATGGTCCTGTGATCCCCATTATCTTCTTAGTTTGGGCAAAAAACCGGCATTGGAAGTTTCCAGTGCTGACTCTCAGAATCCTTAGAATCTACCCTTAAACCTGGTCATTTTCTTGGAGCTCAAAGTTTAGTTCAGGATTCACTGTCTTATTCATCTGCACTCTTCTATGAAATGTGCAGCTCAATTCTTCCAGGTGACATGTAGAAGTGAGTTGAATCCAGATAAATGCTGAGTTACCTCACTAGGCTGTCTACACAGCTTCAATTTGCTTGATAATAGTCAACACATCAGTTAACTCAACATTTTTCTGGTCATTGCGGAGAAAAAGTTTGAGGTGATTCATCTTTCCAAGGAAAAGAACAGAACTGAAATGCAGCAAAGAAAAGATGCTTATAAGGCACTAGAGGAGAGGTCAAATCAGGGAGAGAAGTGTTCACATTAAGACTTTCTAAAAGACATAAAGTCTAGCACCCAGCAATGCTGTGTCCCTTGGCTGTGATTATTCCTCTGTAGAGGAGTAATTAGGGAGACAATAGTAGAAAAGGGTTGGGAGCTATCTTAAGGGCTGTATTCAAAGAGGTTTTCAAAGCCAATCATGCCTCCCAAGTGCTTGACAACAGCCAAGTCCAAGAAGTAAAGACAGCTTTTGTACTTGATGGGAGTCTATGGCTTGGGGGACCTCTTTTTTGGAGGGATGGAGAACTTAAGGGATCTCAGTAACTCCCCACAGGCATTTAGGCCTGGGCAGCAGTTAACAGTTGTCCCAGTGAAGTTCATTTGGGGCAGAAACTCTGTTACTGGTCCTGGAGTAGTATAATACTTCACTTTGTTCACAGCTTTTACCATCACTCAAAACAGAGTTCTAGTCTATTCTTATTTCTAAAGCTGAACTTGAACAGTTTGACCGTGATAAGTGATAAATGAAACATTACCTTTTAGTCACATGACAGTTTTAAAAAATCAGAATGTGTTTTGTAGGTTTTTTTAAACTGTTTGTCCCCTACTTATCCGGAATGGTCTCCCTCACCTATGCCTTTCTGCCTTCTTGGATTCCTTCAAGACTCAGCTCAAACCTCACCTTCTGGGGGAGGCCTTTATTTGTTTCTCTCTCAATCCCCCACTGCTAGGCCCTTACCTCTGGGATCACCTTCCCATTACACTGTATATATTTTGTAAAGTACATAGTTGTTTGCTTCTTGCCCACTCTTACCCTTCCTTAGAATGAGAGCTCCTTGAGGGCAGAAACCATGTTTTTGCTTTTCTTTGTACTCTAAGCACTTATCAGAGTACATGCCATATAGTAAGTATGTAATAAGATGTTTTCTATTAACTGATTTGGTCATAGATGTGCATATCTCCGTCCAAGTCATTTTTGAATATTTTCCTCTATGGTGTGGAAGTGATACCAGATTCAGGAAGGCTGTGTGTTAATACAAGCTCTAGGAGGGTCTCCCAAGCAGAAAGACTTTGAGTATTTCCCAGCAGTAAATTTAACATTTGTTATCTGAGAACCAGCCCATCTAAGTCTAGAAAAGCTCATGGTCAGGTTGGTCAAAGGGTCATGATTTTTTTCAGCCGTTGCAACTCATAAGAAAAGTCTGCCAAGGCAATAGGGTACCCTGGAAAGGAAGTGTTACATTTGGAGTTGGGAAACCTAACTGTTACCTAATAGTTTTGAGATTCATAGATAAGTTATATCTAATCTCTTCTTCTATATGAGAATTCTTCTACATGAGAATAGTATGTTACTTATTAGATTATTGCGCAGAAAATACTTTGAAAACTTTAGTGTTCTATAAAAATATAAGGGATTATTCAATCAACCCATTAACAAACAATTAAGAACCTGCTATGTGGCTCCAAGAGGTTATAGCATGTGCCCCAGTCACACCCTGATAAACCGTCTCAGCAGGTAGACTAATCTAGGTTAAGGGTAGCCATGAAAGTGGTGAAGCCAGTACTATGGAGTGCTTAGAGCTTGGTAAGATGTTGAAGATGCCAAGGTGATCCTTTGCATCCGGGGCCATCACTAGTTGTCCCGACTTTTGCCTTGCCACTGGGCTTTGGTAACTCTGGAAAAGAGAATGAGGTTGGTACAACTCTGTCTGACTTAAATTAAATTCACATGCAAGTCAAGACATCACTCAGTCCTGATGTCATTGGTCTTCCTCAAGAAGAAAAGATGAACCGCAACAATATGTACCAAGCATTCTGCTGGGGTAGGGGAGGGTATCGGAGTGGAAGATACAGAGACAAAAGGGAAAGAGCTCCTGACCCTCAAAGAACTCATATGAGTGAGTAGGTGAAAACATGTACACCCATAGGAATATACAATATAGATAGAACATAGATACAAGGTAATATGTCACAAGGCAAAATGTTGCAAGAGGTTGCTGGACACATCAATGGAAGGTGTACTCACACCAAATAAATCCTGGATCTGAGAAGATAGACAGACATATAGACAAACAGACAGATAGATAATTTATGCTCAAGCCTCTCTCTCACACCACTTTTGTGTTTGATGCCTAGAGTTACCATAAAGGTAAGATTCTTGATATTTTAACAAATAAACCTTCTTAGACAGCATCTGATTTTTATATTCAAGGTTCAAGTACATTTGCAAAAGAGGCTGACAACATTAAATTGTGCCAGTGAAGTTTAACTCTGTAGTGGTGATATCTGTTTCTCTCTCTCTCTCTCTCTCTCTCTCTCTCTCTCTCTCTCTCTCACTCTCTCTCTCTCTCTCTCTCTGTCTCATTTAACATAGTTCTTTTTTGAGGAAGGATTCTGTATGTGTTTCAAATATGTCTTTACAAAGAGCCAAAGGAGGGCATAGAAGGGCAAAATCTTAAGCAAACACTTAAGAGGCAGTGGATAGACTCCTCCCTTAGTCCTTCAGTGGGACCAGAGATTAGTTAGCCATAGGGTGGTCTATGTGTGTGAACAACAATCTTCAGGGGAAATTTTTTAAAAAAGGAAAAAAAAAGAAACTTGCAAAGAAGGGGAGCAAATGAGAAAATGAATGTGAATTTTCTATTAAATCCCTGAACCTTCTCCCTTCCCTCATTCATCCTCCAACTCCCTAAACAACTTTTTTCCAACCGTGACCTTCTTGTCAGAGACTTCTCTGTAAGCAGTTACACACAGCTCTGCAAATGTTAGAGTGACATTTGGACTGGACTAGAGTGATCCGAATACTCTCTTTGGCTCCCTCGGGTGCTTGCCAAGCTTCAGCAAAGCAATATTAGCCTTGTGAGCCTCACCTCCCAGAGCTAGCAATAACATTTACCAGCTACAGTTTTCTCTGTCTTCAAATATTTCTCCTGGTCCATGGGAAAGTCTTCCAGTTCCTTACAAGACTTGGCCCTAAGGAGAGCAGTTGAAAGAGTGTATAGCCCTCATTGTGTAATGTTAACATTTACCTTCCACTATGGGTTTAGCCTTTCTTTTAATTAGGCATCCCTCACATAATTTAGATTAAGTTGGGAAATATTAATTACTCATGCCTCACATCCCCCCCTTATAATAAGGGGAATTATAATAAGGAAATGATTTAGATTCATGTCAGAAGAAACTCTGGTTACACTGCCTCAAATTGATGAGAATTCTCAAAAGAAATCTGGGTGCTCACTGAAACCTTTTTTTTAAACTGACCCAGAAATCCAGTAAGTACAGCTTTTCTTATTGAGATTTAGAGAACACAGCTGGTTTGGCCAGCTGCAACTGAAAACCAGAAAGGAATATTGAAGAAGACCATTTCAGAGATTCATCATTCTCAGGACCTAGCTCTATATACTAAAGGAATATGGGAGCACATTTTTAAGTGGCAAAATAAATAGTAATACTAATGGTAGATCACGTTTGTATAAGATTTTCAGGCTTATCAGTCACCTTCCTTCCAACAATCCCAAGAATCACATAGTACAAGTATTTTACAGATGAGTTTCAATGTAAAGACATACACTGGGTTCAAAAAATCAGCCTCTCAAGTATAATATGGGGAATGTGTGGATAGATAGCAATTCAATTTATCAGAAAAAGATCTGGGGGTTTTAGTGGACTCCAGGCTAAATAAGGGTCAACAGTATCATGTGACAACTAGGAAAGCTAATACAAACTGAGGCTACATTAAGAGAGAGATAGTATTCAAGAAAAGAGAGGTGGTAATCTTCTTGTACTCCAAGCCAGTCAGGCCATATCTAGAGTATTGTTTTTATCAGTTTCTGGACATCCCATTTTAAGAGGAGTATTGATAAACTGGGAAATATCCAGAGGAAAGCAAACTGAATGGTGAAGAGCCATGTATTTATGACATTTGAGAATAGCTTCCAGGAATTGGGAATGTTTAGGTTAGAAAACAGAAGACACAAAGGGGCAAGAAAAATGTCATCATATATTTGAAGGGTTGTTGAAAGAAAGGCAGATTTAGATTTGGTGTTAGAAGGATCTTCTTTATAACTATTTTATCCAAGAGTGGAATGGGCTGTCTTGGATAGTGAATTCCCCCTCATTTGAGGTTTTAGGGCAAGAACTGAATGTTGTTGTTCAGTCATGTCTGATTCTCTGTGATCCCATTTTGGAGTTTTCTTGGTACAGATACTGGAGTAGTTTACCATTTCTTTCTCCAGCTCATTTTTACAGATGAGGAAACTGAGGCAAACAGGGTTAAGTGACTCGCCTAGGATCACATAGCCAGTAAGCATCTGAGATTGGATTTGAATTTATGAAGATGAGTCCTCCTGATTCCAAGCCCAGTGCTCTATCCATTGGGCCACTTAGCTGCCCCAAGGGCTGGATAGCCATTTTATATGACTAAGGAGATTCTTATTCAGGTACTGGCTTCTGTGGTCCCTTCCTACTCTCCTATTTCACAATTTGCTTCAATAAATGTTAACTTCCATGTGTGCTCTGACAAAATGAGGTTATTTTACAGGAGTTTGTTCTCCCATTCCTCCTTTAGACACATCCCTGATTATCCAGTGACTCGCGTTGTAATTTATTGTTGAATCAGGGATTGCTCAACAGCACTGGTAAGTCACAAGCACTAAGGAAACAGAAAATTTTATGGCAAATTAATGACAGGTACCTCACTCCATTCCCTCCCCTACTGCGGTACTATTCTCAGACCCTTCCTTGCTTCAGTTTTAGTAACATCTCGGCCAGTATGTCTCACATGCAGCTTTGGCAAGCTCAGCATGGTGACAATGCCAGATAACTTGCTCTCAGTAGACTTATAAACTCATCAGCTGTGGGATGGTAATATAATTTATACTACCCCTTGCCAATGCCATAAAATGACTTTCTGTTTGCAGTGGAATGGAATACTGTCAAGAGGAAGAGTTTATGACTTAATTTCAGTTGTGTTCTCTACTGTTTGTTACTGCAGTAGAAACCTGTATGTGATACCTCTTACTCTGCTAGCCAGTTACAACTTTTTCCCCCAATTTGGCAAGTTAAACATAGAATGAGGTTTTGCCAGAAGCTCTTCCCAATACGCAGGCAGTGTTCTCTTCACAACTAATTCCAATCAGTGGGATTGAGGTAGTTTTTTTATTCACCAATATATTATCTTGATGCCATTATCAAAGAACCTTACTATTTTGAGCAAATTTACTGAAGTATTATATAAAATAAGAAAGTTTCATGATAGAAAAGTTTAAGGACTTAATAAGAAATATAAATCTATATGCACAAAGAAAATATTTTTGATGGCTAATAATAATATTAACTTTATATAGTATGTCATGTTTTGTAAGGCATTGTCTTCAAAATGGCTCGGTCAAGTTGGCAGGGTAGGTATTGTTAGATCAGTTTTCCAAATGAAGAAACTGAGGCTCGTAGTAATAAAGTAACTCTTCTCTGGACGCAAAAATAGTTAAGTGACAGGTGACAGTACTAGGACTTGAATCAAGGGCTTGTAACTCCAAACCCAGGGCACTTTCCAGGTTTCATGTATCATCTGGGCACTCTGATTAGATTTAAAAAAACTCCTATAACATCTTGTCATTCATTTGCTCAGCCTTTTACAAAGCTCATCTTATTCTAGCATTATAACATATAAAATAACCATCTGGGCAACTATTTGATTACTTGGCAATCTGCCAAGTAATTAATTGGAAGGTAACTTTAAATGTAATTCAATTTAATTCAATAAATACATCTTAAACATCTTGTGCTCAGTTTTAGGACAGATAGAAGAGACACAGTCTCTGGTATCATGGAGATTATAGTCATTCAGGAAGTATAGAATTCCAAAAAGAATTTCTACTGAAAAATGTTTAACAGGATACATTGAGAAACTCTTTGTAAACCAGTGTTACATTAAAGTTGTAAGAGGTGCAGGGATTAATTTCCAAAGGCAAAATACTTTCTTATGGGTTTCATTTTTCTTTTAAACCCTTCTGGAATTTCTTGTTGTTTCATGCTCTCTTGGAAGTGATGGTAGAACAGAAAAAAAAAACCCTGAAACACCAAAGATTTCAAGAGAAAAATGCAAACACAGAGCATAAGCTGGGAAATCAGCAGAGAAGATCCAATAACTAGAATGAAGAATTTATACTAAATTCTCGAAGAGTTTATATTCTCTTAACAAATATTAGAAAGCAAAGAAATATAAGCCAGTACCTTTTGAATACAACCAATGAGGGAATTTGTTTTGCTTGATTATGCATATTTGTTACAAATAATTTTTATTTTAAATTTTCCACCTGCAATGGTGGGAGGGAGATAAATTAGATTTCTGTCAGTTAAAAAAAAAGAAAAAGAAAATACCAATTCAAACATTGATGTTTAGAATACGATCAAAAAAACTTTTAGAAGCTTTTATTTATACTTTCTGTTTCTTATACCATTATAGTTATCCCTCGCATCCCTTCTCCTTCCAGAGAGATGTCCCATATGACAAATAGTATTTTTTTAGAGAGGAAAAAACAGTCAGCACAACTGATCGATACATTGAAAAAGTCCAAAAACATGTGCAATGTTTAATACCTGTGGGGTAGGTGAGGGTGACATCTCTCGTGTCAATGAGCTTTTGTTAAGTGCCTCCCAGATACCAGGCACTGTGCTGGACGTTGGGTATACTCAATCCTCGAGGAATTAATACATGTTCCTTTGCATATCATTGTACTGCTCCCTACCTAGGGGCAGAGCTCAAAGTAGTCCTCACCAGGAATCCTAGCCAAGCTTTTGTATTGTGGGCAGAAGTGCTGGAAGGCCTGGCCCAATTTGAATGAGTCTATAGAGGCAGTAAGTAAGACTTGAGTCATTTCAGGCAAAAATAATCAGTTATCAACATAGTCCTCATTAGGTAATAAGTAAGCAGGAATTTGAGGCCAGAGATGTACCCAGGATCTGGGATTATAGATCAGCAATGTAGTAGTGGCAGGATTCCACCTGAAGGCCTGATGGGGTGGGCGAAGGATACTTGAGCCCCCCCGCGCCCCAACCTCTACCCTTTTATTTGCCCAGATCCCAGTGGGATCTCTCCTTCCAATCAACCTTCCTGACAAAGCTCTCTCATCACTCCCAACTAGATGACACCTCTTCCCCACAAGTATGAACAGGTCTAAGAAGCAAATCAGGGACCAAGTCACCCAGTCCTATATTTTAGGGGCTGCTCCTTCTCTCACACTTGCTTCTCACTGCCACTTTCCAGCCCTTCCTATTTCACAACATTCACTCAGCTACCATCTCTCTTCCTTCATATTTCACTCCATCACTGTCCAAATTCCTGTTGCTGTCATGAATGTCCCAGTCACTCTCCCCCTATCTCAATAAATTTGGTATTGGGTTCCTAGTATTCTTTTCCATCCTCCCACTAGCTCCCTTCAAACATCCCGATCTCTCAGTTTCTAAATGTCCTCAATTTCCATGACTTCCATCTACAGTTTAAGTTGTCCAACACAGATGTCGATATCCCTTAGACTCCACACTCTCTCTTGTTCCCTCCACTGGCACCCGGTGGGGCCAGGATTCCCTATTGTGGTTTTGATATGGTCACAATGCGGACATCCTTTTGAGCTCCAACATTTGGGGCTATCCTGACTCTGCTAGTTTTTCCCAACAAACTTCAGCTGTGGACAGCTCTTTGCCACCACTAGCATTTCCCACATGAAAAACAGTTGTGTTTACTCAGCAGTGGGCAATCACTGTCATTTCACAAACAGCCAAACACTTTACCAAATTACAAGCCTCGAACCTTTGCAAGCGATGATTATAAAACTGATCTGCCCTATGAAAATAAGCATGAGTATATACGTAAATCTGTGGGCTACATTATCTGGTGCAGTGATTACATGCTTGAGCCAGGCCTCCTTGTCCTGAGGGCAGTAGGGTTCTGCTCAGGGCTCTCCATTTTCTCCACAGGAATCAAATGGCACTTACATTCCAATGCAGCCAACCCTGTCAACATTACCAGCGTATAAAGTCAGTGGCCAGCATGTTTGGGGAGCTGCACTTATTTCCCAGCTGTCTAGAAATGGACGATTGCTTCAGGTTATATTTAGCATAACTTCATCACATTTCATCTGTTCCTCTTCTTCACTATCAACCGTGATTTAATTCACCACAGAAGCAAGTTAGCCAGGCTGATTTCTTTCTTCGTCCTCAAATTCCCCGCTCCAGCGATCTTTTTTTTCCCTTCATGATTGTGGCGTGACTGCTTTCCATGATCCCATTGTTAAGAGGTTGCGTATTGCCGTCTGATGCTAAACGTTGCTCGTAAAAGTCCCTGGCAGGAGATGGAGGCAGGTCCAGAGCTCACATCTGTTCAGAAGACCAGACAGGATTGCTTCTGTAGACTTTAATTCTGGCCTGAAGCTTGATGCCTCATTGGCGCCATATCCTTTCTTGTCAGTCTTCCAGAGAGTAAATTGGGTTATTATCTTTTGATGTCTGGTTAGCACAATTCAGTTAGGGGCCTTAGTTCTGAGTCATTGATGAGGATGCTTGGACGAAAATATAGGTAGGTCTGCATCAAATGGGATCCAGCCTTTGGCATCACCTCTCTTCTATTTAGCTTTGTGGTTAAACAATAGCGTTGGGCTGATTTGAGAAAAGTGATTGATGAACAAAAGCATGTCCTCCCAGCTTGTGTTTCCAAGGCATTCTTGTCAGTGTTATTGATCCCTAAATGGCTAAGTCAGAGACATAGGAAAGGGCTCTGCACACAGAAGGTACTTATTAATTATATGTTGACTGATACTGACATCATTTGAAATGAATTGAGAGAGTCAAATTTTTGGAAGAGAGAGTATCCTATAGAATTTTACTTCTTCATATAATAATAATAGTAAAATCATAGATTGAGACTTCACCTTTGATTTCCTCAATATAGGGAACTTTCAGGTTAGGAAACACCCCTACTAATTCAGGTTGGCATCTTCTCTGCAACTTAAAGTCTTAGAGAATTGCCTAGGGCACTGAGGGTGTCAAATGACTTGCCCTGGGACACACAGCCAACAAGTTTCAGAGGTGGGCCTGGAACCCAGGTGTTCCTAGCTTGGAGGCCAACTCTCTATTCATTATACCAAGTGCTTTATATGCAATTACGTCATTTGAGGCTCACACCCTATAAGTTAAATATTGCGTTTATTATCCCCATTTTACAGCTGAGAAAACTAAGTCCGAGAGGTAAATTAAATGCCCATGCTGGAGTCAGGATTTGAATCCGGGTCTTCCTTGTCTCAATTCCATCACTTCAGGCATTATATCATATATTATATCCCTCAGTGTATTAGCTGAATGAACATGAACTTGATATGCTATTTTGCCAGAAGAAACTAAATACAGATAGATAGATATAGATAGACATAGACAGATATTGATATGACTGAACTGTCATTTCATCATGAGATGTATCTAAGAATGTGAAATAGCTGAAGAAGATTCCAGAAGCTTGACTACTAACTAAATTAAATATAATTAAAAACTTTTTTATCAGGTTATCATAAATGGTGTAAAATTCCCAGGACTATTCTTTTTTTTAATTAATTTTAAAGATTAAGTTTTCTTGATATCCCTTGCTTTTACATCAGTCATGTCTACATACAGAATACAATACACACAGAGACATATTGATTCCTCCCTTATAACAAAGAAAAATCAGTTAAACAAAAGCAACCAATACAGTCACCACTTATGGCAGTGTGTGCAATAGTCTGTCCTGGAGTCCCCCACCTCCCTGCAGAGAGGAGTCATATTTCATCATCTATTATCCAGAATCAAGATCAGTCATTATGGTTCCTGGGATTTTAGTTTCCTTTCAACATTATTTTCATGTGCTTGATTCTGTTGATTTTGCTGGTTTGGTTTATGCATCAATTCATACAAGAATTCTCATATTTTTCTGAACTCTTCAGAAGAGTAATTTCTTACCACATTATAATATTCCATTACATTCACATGTCATAGTTCAGCCATTCCCCACTTCTCTTTTAGTTTTCTGTTATTACAAAAAAGAGAACGTTTTGGCATTATGAAAGGCAAAAGGGCATCATTCCCTTTTTCTTTACTTGAACTTCTTGGGATATGTGTGTGTATATACATACATACATACATACACACATGTGTATGTGTATGACAGTTCTCTAAATTTCATAGAGTGGTAGAAATAAAACTTAGAAATCATTTCTTCCCACTCCCCAATTTTACAGATGAAGACAATGGAGTCCCTATTTTTTGAGGTCTGAAATTCTTTCACCAAAGTTAGGTTATACAGAAATGAAGTGAGAAAAATCTGCATTTAACGTCTTCATTTATTTAATGCAACTTGGAAAACAATGTACCTTAGCTCTTTTGGTTTGTTTTTAGGGAGAGTCTATAATCAAAAGAACATTGAATTGGGAAATCTAGTCCTGACGATGTCACTAACTATCTGGATGATTCTGGCATCAGTTTCATAGGATCATAAAATTTAGAGACGAAAAGGATCTTTAAACTTATCTAGTTAAGAGGCTCTTAATCTGAGGTCCATGAACTTGCTTTTAAAAATAGTTTCATAAACTATTTTGATAACTGTTTTGATAACTTATTTGATAAACTGATCATTTCAATAGAATTGGTTTCTTTTTTTGATCTTACTTTTTTAATTTTATGCACTTAAAAACATTCTGAGAGGGGTCCATAGATTTCACTGTACTGCCTAATGGGTCCGAGGTATAAGCAAGGTTAAGAACATTTGATGCAGTCCCAGGGGTCAGCAAATTACAGTACAAATCCCTTCTACCCCTATGAGCCAGGCACTATGCTAAGAGCTTTACAAGCATCATTTCATTTGATCTTTACAACCATCCTGGGAGGTGAGTGGTATTATTATGCCTGTTTTACAGATGAAGAAACTGAGGCAGCCAGAGGTTAAACGACTTGCCCCAAGTCAGACAGCTAGTAAGTGAGTGAGACTGGATTGAAATTCAGGTCTTCCTGACTCTAGGTCTAGTTCTCTAATCCACCGGACCACCTAGTCGCCTCTCAGCACAATAAATGGTGGACTATGTGTTAATTATTACAGTGCAATTAAAATAGGAACTCCTGTGTGTAGCATCTTTTACTTCAATGGATGTACAAAAATAGTTAACAATTTGGGATTTGGTCTGTGGGACGTAGTCTGCTGACCCCTTATCTAATTCAACCATTCTTCAGTGATTCTCGCGTGGTCACACAGGTAATAAGGAACAGAGTGGGGTTCTGAACCCACACCTCTGAATCTGGTCACTGCTCACACCCCAACACTATCCTGCCTACCTATTCCATCATACCACATATTTAGGGGTGGTTAGATAACCCTCCACAGTGAAGGAGTCACATTGCTTAACTGCTCTCCTAGCATCAACATTCTTTTTTAAAAAATGTTTTTTTTTAATTTTTGTGGGAGAAAGCAGAGCAATTGGGGTTAAGTGACTTGCCCAAGGTCACACAGCTAGTGTGTCAAGTGTATGAGGCTGGATTTGAACTCAGGTCCTCCTGACTCCAGGGCTGGTGCTCTACTCACTGCACCACCTAGCTGCCCCAGCATCAGCATTCTTACTAAGTGCTTTTTCCTTTCATACTGGTGAGTTGCTGACATACATCACTTGCCAGAGTCATCTATGATGCTCCTAATTGCTCAACTCTTTGAAGTTCTGTGCCCCAATCAGAGAGATTTTCACAGGTAAATTCAAATCCTTTAGCTGCTAAAAGAGCACTATATCTGGACTCCAAAGACTTGGATTCAGGTTCTGACCACTGATTTCTACCTGTCACCTTAAGCAAATCAATTATTTTGGCTTAACTGCAGGCCTTGTTTTCATCACCTAGCCAACGAAGGAGTTAAATTATTTCCATGGTTCTTTCCTTCTCTGAGTCCTGAGGTTTTATACTCATAAAGATTATAAAATCCCATGCCTAAGATCCTATGTTTCCACGAATGCATTATTATTAGGCCAGCTCTCAGTCTCTACCTTGCATCACGTTGGGAGATGCAATAGATGAGTACTTCACTTTCTTGACCCCAAAGGGAGGAAAAAGAAAACACTTGCAATGACTTTGCACAGTCCGCTAAAGCACTGCTTACATCTTAGAGGACTAAGAGTTGTAGGCTTTATATTGATGGTTCAAAACAGGTTTAGAATCTGGCAGCCATCCCCTAGTAGGCTTCTGTACTGTTTAAGAGTTACCCAATTTGGGCTGGAGAATCTGCTTAGGGGAAATATTTTCTGAAGAACAGAGAATAAGCATGAATCAGAAGAGGAGTTAAGGACAAAGACAGGAAGATTGTAAGAAGTCTTCTTGTATATACAGGAAATCTAGAGGTTGAATAGGAAGGGAGAGAGGTTATATTATCATCCTTTGGTTTAAAGATTCAATATTTGGGACTATTTCTGCCCCTAAATGAGTCTGAGGAAGGATGGGCAGGGCTCTCCTACAGGTAGTGATAATTGCTTAGTTCCGCCACATGGCTGTTCAGTGGTAAGGAGTGGAACGCAGAAAAGTCTGCAGCTGGTAACTGCAGGCCTGGTGGTTACTAGAGCTCTGGCTCTGAGATAGTCAGGGCTGTAGATGAATGTTTGGTCAGGAAACCAGGCTACTACTAGAACAAGTGAGGAGGTGAGGTTGAATTAAGCAGGATGGGATCGATACTGTAGGCAAGAGGGATAAACAGAGGTACGTCTTACAGGCTAATCTGGAATAAGGAGACAAAAGAGTGCTGGGATGGTGTGTCATTTTTGGCCTGGAAACAATAGCCAAGCTTGGTTGGATATGATGACAGCACTAGCAGTAGCTTCTTGGAAGGTGTGGATATTTTAGGGGGTATTAAGCATTACTGGGACAGTTAGGTGGTATAGAGTACTGGGCCTGGAGTCAGGAAAATTCATCTTCCTGAGTTCAAATCTGGCCTCAGACACTTATTAGCTGTGTGACCCTGGGCAAGTCATTTAACCCTGTTTGCCTCAGTTTTGTCATCTGTAAAATGAGCTGAAAAAGGAAATGGCAAACCTCTCCAGGATCTTCGCCAAGAAAATCTCAAATGGGGTCACAAAGAGTCAGACATGACTGAACAGCTGAACAATAACAAAGCATTAATAGATCAGTCATTACCTGTTATGAATGATTATCCTTGGTATAAAAGGAACATGGCCTTCTGAGAGGTTTTGAGGTGTTTTAGAATGGTATCTTCAGTGCCCTGGCCTTAGGTATCCTCTTACTCAGGAGGAAGGAGAAAAAACTCGATGTGAAGATATTATTCTCCAGGTACCCAGGAGACTCTGAATCTTTGGGGCAACTGCTATCCATTATATCATAATAGGGCTCTTTTTTTGGTAGAAAAAGGCCTTTCCTACACTTCCCTATCCAATCAACTACTAAGTCTTGTCAATTCTGCTTCCACAATATCTCTTGAATCTCTTTTCTAACTACTCATGTGACCACCTCCTTTGTTTAGGCCCTCATCTTGACTTCTGATCAGTCTCCCTGACTTGTCCCTCCCAGCTCCTGGGGACTCATACCTTTGTTCCTCTAGAATCACAAAATATCAGAACTGAAAGGAATTTCAGTAGTCATCTAGCTGAGCTTTTATTTGCCCAGAAATCCTCTCTCTACCTTACCCACCATGGTCATCCATACTCTGTTTGAAGGCATCCAGTGATAAGGAATCTGCTGTCTGCAGAGACAGTCCACTTGGACAGATGTACTAATTAGGAGATTTTTCGTTATATCTAGCTAAAATCTGTAAATTTGCTGTAAAGTGATTGAGGTATTAGAAACTTATTCTATCCATACTAAAAATCCAGAATAATCCAAATCTTGCATTCCTTTGAACTTTGAGTCATCATTTAAAGTGATGAACATGGTTGAAGGGGCTGCTGGGCAGGGTGCAGTTTAGTGGAGAAGTAAGCAATGAAACATGAGATAGCTAGAATCGGAGAGTGGGAAAGAGTTAGGTACTAGGTCACCAAACAGATGATCTTGGTGATGGAGAGGATACTCAGAGAGTAGTCACCTGACTTAGCAGAATGACAGAGGAGAGCAGGCAGACTGGAAAGAATGAATGGATGATGAATGCTAAGTCCTCAATTTAATGATGTTCCCCTGAGGAATGGAATTTGCCTTATCTCCTTTGAAAGTGTTCTTGGAGTTTTTTTTTTTAATTATGGTCTAGGGATTATTATAGAAATATTAAGATTATATAAAAAGGGGATAAAAACCACATCTAGCATGACATAGGATGTTATAGGACTTATAAAAGAAGCTATAAAAGACCAGGGGTAAAAACCATATCTAGTATGGAATAGGGTATGCTGTGGAGAGGGGAGAAGTGATTTAAATCCAACAAAAATTTACTTAGTGCCTACTACATGCAAAATACTATGCTATTATGTGTGCTTTATGGAACAGTAACTCATTATATGGAAACCGTGGTTGGAAAGAGTTAAAGTCAGGGATCCCTAAAGTAGGTGGTACCCCCACTGGAGATTGGTACAGGGGGAAGTACATTGGCTCTGTCAGTAGTCAGATGACCTGGATTCAAATGCTGCCTCTTCTCTTACTATCAGCATAAGGTAGATGCTACGGCTAAGTCACTTAAACCTCTCTGTGCCTCACCTTTTTCTATCTGTAAAATGAACTAGATGACCTCTAGGGTCCCTTCTAGATCTAGAGCTATGATGCTAAGCTGTTGTCCACAGGTATAATTGGCTCATTGTTTCGAAGATGATGTGTTGAAAGGAGGTGAATTTTGTCCTGGAAGGTAAAAGAGACTTTCTCTGAAAATCAATCAACCAACAAACATTTCTTGAGGGTACTGCTGTGTACTAGAAACTGGGGATGCAAAGATAATGAAATAGTCCCTCAAGGAGCTTACATTCACACAGGGTAAACAAGTACACAAATAAACATGAACGACATTAACATACTCACACACACACACACACACATAGTTACATACAAGTTTGGGAGGGAGATCACTAACAGTTGCGGGGATTAGGAAGGGATTCATGCAGAAGATGGTTCCTGAGCTGCAAAAAAGAAGAGTGGGACTTCACAAAATTCCCAGGAAGCAATCCCAGCAAGGAATAAGGCAAGTCTCCTTGGCTGAGATTTCTAGGCTACAAAGAAAATATCAAGATACCCTATGAACATGGGTACTGTTGGCACACAGTGATCCTTAGTCTGATAGAAATATATAGTTTACTAGTCAGGTTTAGGGATTTGGGGGGATATGTAAAGATAGTATTCCCCAAAACCTTGGCTCTTATTGTCTGGTTTATCTCCTGATGAGGGACCTAGAGTTAAAGATGGGAACTTAGTCCCTCATAATTACCACCTTCAACCCCCAGAAGGAGCTCCTGACTCTGTGGGTTCATAGGAGGGGAATGAAGGGATCACTGCTTGGTATGCCAAGCATAAAATTAGAACTGGAAAGCCCAAGTATCTAGGAGGAATAGGAGCCTAATCACTCATAATAACCTATTGATTTTCACAGCTATTCAGCATTCGTCAGCAAACTCACATCAATTGTGTGTTGACACTCCAGTTTTGGCCTTTTCCCCTCACTTACTTTCTTCCCAGAATCATGGCGGTTCTGTTCCCGGGCCTTCAAAGAGTCGAAAACTCTCACTCCCTCTCCTAGGGAGTAAAGCCATGACTAGAAGATTTATACTTATAGTTAGACATGTCTAGCGGGCTTGGGGAATAAGAGCTCCTCTACAGCATTCATCTGCCACAGTCCATTTCTTATCCAGCACTCAGTCTTCCTTCCTGACTGGGGTTTGCTGATATCCAAAGCAAGACCCATACACTATGCTTACTGCAAGATTAAAGATTTTGAGATGGAATCAGATTATTACGAGTAGTAAGAATTTGGCATCTTAGAGCTCAAGGGGACCTCATCAAGTCCAACCCTTTTTCCTTCATTTCTGTCAGTCAACAAGTATTTATTAAGCACTTACCACATGCCAGTCACTGCCCCCAAGGAGCTCACATTCTAATGGAGGAGATAATGTTAACAATGATGTACATATGAGACATATACAGGAATCTCAGAGAGAAGGAGCTAAGGGAATTTAGGGAGACTAGGATGGCCTGCTGAAATGATCTGCTAAAAAAAAGATCTTCCAAAACTTAAGAACAGATAATAAATAGGTCTGTGAACTAAGGGTTTGTTTTCGTAGGGACCTCAGGACTCACATAGTCTGGTTGCTTCTAAAAAGGAAGTCAGAACTCTCTCCTTTATCTCATCCATTGCTTATCTCAAAATATCTAATTTGTGCAGTGTGTTCTTTATATTAAGGTCTATTCTGTAGCCCAGTACTGAAGTCCCAGACCAACTTACTCATTGTAGGAATAAATTCTATGGCACTATAGCCTTCTTTCTTCACTGGCGGGGACTGAAGACTCAACAGAGAGACCATTGATTTTATAACAGGGCAGAAGAATTGATGAACATTCTTGTCATCTTCACCAGCCAATAAATAATCATTACACAAATGTATTTATTTAAATGTCACAATAATTAATCATGTTAATTATTCCGCTGCCACCACCACCACCTCCTGGCTGGAGGAGAAGCATGGATTTGAAAGCAGAATTATTTATCAGGAAGTAAGAGTTCATAAGAGAAAAGAAATGTTATGGGATAAAATCAGAAGTCAAGATGGGCATCAAGAATATCCTAATAGAAAGTCTTTAGCCAGTCTTGGTGTGTGATATACATTAAATAAATTTATCCATTTGACAAACACTTATTTAATTCAATTCAATAAACATTTATTAAGTGCCGGCTATGTATGAGACACTGGATTAAGTACTAGATGGGGAAAAAATGAAAGAAACTCTACCCTTTGAAAGTTTACGTTGTACAAGGGTGGGAGGAGTTAAAGGTATTCATATAAACATACACACTTCTTAGGGAAACAGACTATCTTATTTATCTTATCTTACAAGTGCTTTGTATAGTACATTGCACATAGTACTTACTAATTATTTAGATAATATTTAATAACTACTTACACACATATGAATATATGTGTATATACATACATACATGCACACATATACATATATGTTTATAATATATATTGTACATAGAAAGGTATTTGTTAATCATTTAAACATAATACTTAAAAATTATGTGTGTATGCATATATATGTGTGTTAGTAGTTATTAAGTAACTATTGTGTCTGAAGAATTGGTAAGTACTTTTCTATGTGTAATGCACTAAATAAAGTAGTTGGAAGATAAGATAAATAAGAAAGTCTGTTTCCCCAAGAAGCTTGTTATCTAGTAGTGCAAGTTAAACCATGTACACAGATAAATACGATATAAGTTATAATAGGTCATTTACATGAGAAGTCCGTGAAATGCTCTGAGATGAGGTAACAGCAATCAGTTTCAGCTAGAAAGACCAAAGAATCCTTCAGAGAAGGGGGGGCTGTTGAGCTGGGTCTTAAAAGATGGGCAGCTTTTAATAGAATAAGACTGGAGAAGAGTATTCCGAAAGCACGGAGATGCTTCTGGAGTGCCTTTCTTCGATCATGAAAAAGAGTTGGCTAAGGGGTCAATGTTGGAAAATATCCATTGTGTTCAAAGGAAGATGAATAATCCAGGTGTCTGGAACAAAGTTCTTATAAGGTTGAATGGGATGAGATGAGACTTTAAAGGTATTTTAGTATTCAGATGATAGAGGACATTGGATGCCAGGTCAAGGAATTTGATCTTTATTTGATGGGTAATGGTGAGCCATTGAAGATTTTTTGAGCGCCAGGAAAACAAACCTGCAAGTAATTGTGTCTATTCTTACGTGTACCTGTTTTCTCCTCAAGTAGAATGTAAGCCCTTTGAGGACAAGGACCTATTTTTTTTTTTTAATCTTTGTGTCCCAAGCAGCTAGCGTGGTACTCAATATGTTGTGGGTAATTAAGAAATGTTTGTCGATTACTTGACTACTTCCTACGATGCTACTTAGCAACTCAATGAATTATATAACTAGTTTTAAATGGATTAACAGTATTCATTCATTCATGCATGCATTTATTCATACAACAAGCATTTCTTAAGTGCCCACCATGTGCCAAGCATTGGGCATACAAAGACAAAACCAAAAATAGTACCCACCTTCAAGGAACCTTCATTGCATTTGAGTGATACACATCATAAAAAACCTAAGAACCCCTGGTCTACATCTTTTTCTGGGATTTTTTTTTTTTGCATCTTTATCATAAGGGATGGTTAGGCTATTTCAGATCAGAATATGAAGTAGAAACACTGTGGACTTCCTCATTACCAATAGGAAGGAATTGTTCAGTGAACTGGACTTAGTGCAAGGCCTTTTCAGGTCAAAGACTAGTGTGACACTAGCGATGAAACACAAAGTTACAGTCTCTAGCACTGGACAGTAAGAAGGCCATGAGATTTTTCATGAGCCGTCAGGTCACTCCTGTGTCCTTGCCTAACTTCCAATTGACAATTTTGAGTCACATTCTGGCTTTATATACTCCCTGCTAGGTCAGTGGCATTGTGTGCGTGTCTGTGTGTGTCTGTGTATGTATAATATGTACAGATGTAGATATATTCACACATGCATATACACATATATGTATAGAGACTCCTATATATCTACACGCGCACACATACATGTGCATGCACATATACATACACACGTGTGTATGTGTGTATATAACTCAATGTTGTTATTGTTCAGTTGTTTCGATTGTGTCTGGCTCTTTATGACCCCATTTGGGGTTTGCTTGGCAAAAATACTGTAGTAGTTGCCATTTCCAGCTCATTTTACAGATCAGGAAACTGAGGCAAACAAGGTTAAGTGACTTGCCCAGAGTCATGCAGCTAGTAAGTGTCTAAAGTTGGATTTGAACTCAGGAAGATGAGTTTTCCTGACTCCAGCCCAGCATTCTGTCTCCTGTGCCATTTAGCTGGATGTATGTGTGTGTGTGTGTGTATATATATGTATATATATATATATATATGTGTGTGTGTGTGTGTGTGTGTGTGTGTGTGTGTGCATATACATGCACACATATATGTATATAGGTATGTGTGTATGCACACATATACACACATGCACAACACACATATACATATATACACATGGGATATGTGTACATATCTAAATAGGGCAGCAATAATCTCTTTATCTTGTATGCATTGTTGTTTATTGATAGATAGACAGACAGATAGAGAGATAGATAGATAGAGAGATAGATAGATAGATAGATAGATAGATAGATAGATAGATAATATCCCTTATTAATATATAAGCTACTTAAGGAGAGGGTCTACTTTTTATTTTTTTATTTTTCTTTGTATCCCCAGCACTGTGGACAATGCCTGGCATAGTGAGTGCTTAATAAATGCTTATTGATTGATTGAAACTCAAGACAAAGTATCCCATTAAAAAGCCATTACAATAGTCCTAAACTCATAACAAAAAAAAAGACTCCCTTAAGAACAATATAAATAAACCATACCCATTTGTGAAATGCGAACAAGACAAAATAACAGTATGAATCACCATAGCAGTTAAAACACAAAACAAAACAGTTTAAAGCATGTATGTGTACGTGTGTGTGTTTATATAACTTGAAGCAAACAATTTAAAGCGAATACTTGCATCCTGGTTTCTTTACGTCTCAACTAAAATGCCATCTTTTACTAGAAGCCTTCCCCAACCCCTCTTATTTCTAGTGCCTTCTTTCTGCTCATTATTTCCTACTTGTCTTGTACGTAGCTCACTTTGTATATATTTGCATGCTATCTTCCCCACTTGCCTCTTTTTGTAACTCCAGTGGTTAGCACAGTACCTGGCACATAGTAGGTGCTTAATAAGGATTTATTGTTAGCTGATATCTCTCTATTTCTCCACATCTACATCTATGTACCTTCATCTTCATATCTTAGTTTTAAATTGCTTTCTGACTTCAGCAGTTTTATACGTTCCTATTATTTTGGTTCTGATTGCATTTCAAAAGTGGGTACAAGCATATTTATATTGTTCTGAAGGAGGACTTCTCTTGTTATGTGTTGAAGGCTATTATACTAGTTTTTTTCAATGGGATGCTTTGTTTTTAGCTTCTTTGTTTCTGTCTTTCAGTCACCAAACATTTATTAAACACTTACTATACCAAGTGCCACAGATACAAAGAAAAAGAAAAAGCAGTCCCTGCCCTTAGGGAGCTTATATTTTAATGGGGAAGACCACATATGGATGTTCAAGGCATCCCAAAAGTCTTACTGTGGTTTTAGTTATCAAAGCTAAAGACCACATGGATGTTCAAGGTGTCCCAAAAGTCTTAGTGTGGTTTTAGTTATCAAAGCTTTAAACTTCACTGAGACTTTTGGGACACATTATACACAAGATAAATATAGAATAGATGAAAGGTAGCCTTAGAAGGGAAGGCACCTTCCAACTCTGATCACTTCTAGGTACCACAAACAAACTCATGTTTCTAAAGCACAGTTGTTAAAACGGAAATTACTGTCTGTTGTCTACGGGCAAAGCACTGGGCCTAGAGTCGGGAATGCCCAAGTTCATGTCTGACTATCAGATACTCACTAGCCATGTGATTTGAGCAAGTCCCTTAACCTCTGTCTACCTTAATTTCCCCAGTTGTAAAATTGGTAATAATAATAGTCTTAACATAGTGCCTGGCACAAAATTGGCACTTAATAATTGGTTCTCTCCTTCCTACTATATAAAGCCAAAATCTTTATCCTGGCATTCAAGGCCCTCTTAAACTAGTCCTAATTTAACTTAACTTTCTAGTCTTCTTTCCCATTAACTCATATAAACACACACAGCAGTTCTAAGGCTTTTAATTCAGATCAACAAGAATTTAATAAGCACTTACTCTGTGTATCACTTTCTCAATTTCTAATTTGCTAATGTTTTCTGCCTGGAAATTCTAGCATTCCTTTATCTTCATCTATTGAAATTACACCCAACCTCCAAGTTTCAGCCTAAAAGTTTTGATAGATTTGTTTAGCAGAAGGTATTCTCTTCCCCTCAATTCCCATGGTACTTTGTTTAATCTTCTCTCATGGCACTTATTACATACTAATCACAGATTTTCTGAGTTGAGAGTGACCTCAATGACCATATAGTCAAGCCCATATCCAAAGAAAGAACTTCTACTAAAAAATGTACACAAGTGGTCATCCAGCCTTTCCTTGAAAAATGCTCTCCAGTGAAGGAAAACCCATTAATTCACTTTTTGGACAGTTCTACTTAGAGGGGCAGCTAGGTGGCATAGTGGATAGAGCACTAGGCGAGTGTCAGGAAAACTCCTTTTCCTCAGTTTAAATTCATCCTCAGACATTTACTACCTGCTTGACCCCTGGGCAAGTCAGTTTGCCTCAATTTCCTCATTTGTAAAGTGAACTGGAGAAGGAAATAGCAAACCACTCTAGTATCTCTGCCAAGAAAACCCCAAATGGGGTCATGAAGAGTCAAAAATACTTAAAAAACATGTTTTCCTAATATCAGTGCCTAAATTTGCTTCTTTGCCACTTCTACCTATTGTACCTGCTTCTATTCTCTGGAGTCAAACTAAAGAAATCCATTCCCTCTTCTACCTGATTGCCTTTTAAGTCCTTGAATACAACTGTCATGTGTCATCTCTCAAATCAAATGAGATAACATTTCTTAAGTGCTTAGCACAGTGCCTGGAACAGAGTGGGTGCCTAATAAATGATTGTTCCCTTCCTCTCCTCTTCCCCATAGATGTCTGTCTTAAAATGTGAGGCTCAGAACTGAACACAGTATTGCAGATAAGGTCTTAGCAGGAAAGAACACAATGGGACTATGGTCTTCCTAGTTCAGGATACTATGCCTTTCTTAATTTAGCATCTGCTTGTATTAACTTTTTTGACCACTATATCCTTCTGGTGACTTGCGTGTTCGAAGGCTGCAAACTTCCCAAATCCTTTTTCAAATGGCTCACTATCTAACCATTCTTCCTCTTGTTCTTATTGATTTTTGGCTTGAATTAAAATATGACTTTATATTTGCCCCTATTAAATTTCATTTTAGTAGGTTCAGCCCAGTCTTCTAATCTGCCAAGATCTTTTTGGATCCTGATTCTATCCTGTAATTTATTAGCTATTCATCCTAGCTTTGTGACATTTGCAATTTGATAAATATAGTATCTATGTCTTTATCCAAGTAACTAATAAAAAATTTAAATGGCCAATTGGCCACTGATCCCTAAGGCACTCTACTAAAGATGTGCTAGTAGAATGTCACCAGAGGCTATTATCACTCCTCTTTGAGTCTGGGAATTCAACTATTTTTAAATCTATCCTCTATGTTTCCACCAGAACAGTATGATACCTTTGATCAAAAACTTCCTTGAAATTTAGGCAAATTGCACCTATCACATTCCTTTTCTCTAACAGTTTAGGAATCCTGTGGAAAAAGGAGATGAGACTAGTCTGGGCATGAGCTGCTCATGAAGAAGCCAAGCTGGTTCATTGTGCTAACCACTTGCTTTCCTAAATGTTTATCAATCATCCCTTTTCCCTTTAGAATTTTCCTAGAAATTTAAGTCAAGTGATA
The DNA here is from genome assembly GCF_011100635.1 of Trichosurus vulpecula. Classification (NCBI taxonomy): domain Eukaryota; kingdom Metazoa; phylum Chordata; class Mammalia; order Diprotodontia; family Phalangeridae; genus Trichosurus; species Trichosurus vulpecula. Next base: position 236,145,396 of record NC_050580.1, read on the forward strand.
GTGCTGGCAGATGACATTCTCTTCCCCTCAGGACATTTGTTTTTCTCCAGTCTGGCAATATCTCTCTAGTAATTTGTTTGTATGTCTTTTTTACCCAGTGAAATTTTAATTTCCCTAACAGCAGGAACTCTATCATGTATACATGTGTGCATATATATGTATGTATTGCATGTACATGCATATATACTAGGTGGCACAGTAGTTAAGAGGGCTGGGAATCAAGGAGGCTCATCTTCCTGAGTTCAAATCTGGCCTCAGACACTTAGTAGCTGTGTGACCCTGGGCAAATCACTCAACCTTGTTTGCCTCAGTTTCCTCATCTGTAAAATGAGCTGGAGAAGGAAATGGCAAACCACTCCAGTATCTTTGTCAAGAAAACCCCAAATGGGGACACAAAGAGTCAGACACCATTGAAAAATGAGCAAAGAACAAAAATTTTCGATACATGCATACATACATATGTACCTATGTATATATGTAAAACATATATACATAAAGACACATATATGTAGAGCCTACCACAAAATCTTAGACATATTGGTCACCCCCCAAAAATTTGCTGAATGAGTGAATAAGCTGCATCATGAACTTGAACAAAGAAACACTTGTCAGCATGTTATACTTTTTCCACTTTTGGAGCAAGATTCTCACATGCTCTTTCATAAGCAGTTCTAAAGCTGGTGTTAGATAACAGACAAGATTAACATCCAATAACAAGATTGGCCACCAGGCAGAGTGAACATGAGGGTGAGACCCCAGATCTTCTCACTAGCTTTCTATAAAGATTTTCAAGGCACTGGTTACTCTGCAGGCCGACAAATAACCTGTTGGGGGAAGTCCAACTCTGTTCCTGTTTCTCCTGTTCTGTAGAGAAGGAAATATACGTGAGAATTCTGGTGAAGTTTTGCCACATTTACCTGTAGTATACTTTATTCGCTCTAAGATTTACTATTCCAATGAACAAAGGCAAAGTAGCAAGGTAAATTTAATATTTAAGCATTTATTAAGCATCTACTATGTCCAAAGATACAGTACTTAGCACTGAGGATACAAAGATAAAGTCAAAGAATCTCTGCCCTAAGGGAGTTTACATTCTACTTGAGGGAGTGTGGTGTAAAATATATACAGACAGTATTCTGGAGCCAGTTCTAACCGGGTCTTGAGGGCTGATGCCTTAAATTTTCAATGTGAGCATTTACTTTTTGGAAACTGGCAAACTCAGCAAATCAGGATTTGATTTGTTGTTCTATTAATTGTCTAGACTTAAGAAAGTGATAGAGAGAATGTTAATAATGCAGACTAATCTTAAAAGTGTGTCATGCATGCTTATTTTCCCTTGGAGAGCTGGTTGTTAAAGATTTACTAGAACACCGCTATGCAGATAAGTGAACATAACATCTAACAAGAAGTAATAAAAAATCATCTCAAGATGGAGAGAATACTAGCAACTGGGAGGATCAGAAAGGAGCCTAACGGAGATGGAGGTTAGAAGGGAGAACATTCTAAGCTTGGGGGGTTGGGGACCCTATGCAAAGGAGAAGAGACAGGAGATGGAATGTTTTATATAGAGGGGAAGGAGGAGGGAACATTCATTTTTACAGTGCTTACTATTTGCCAGGCACTATGTTAAGTACTTTATAAATATTATCTCATATGATTCTCTCTCTCTCTCTCTCTCTCTCTCTCTCTATCTCTTTTATAACACCTTATCCTTCTCTTTGGCAGAGGCTTCTATCCTGAGCTATGATGGCAGCATGTACATGAAGATCATCATGCCCATGGTCATGCATACCGAGGCTGAGGATGTATCTTTCCGTTTCATGTCCCAGCGTGCTTATGGCTTGCTGGTTGCTACCACTTCCAGGGATTCAGCTGACACTCTACGCCTGGAGCTGGATGGGGGTCGTGTCAAGCTCATGGTTAACTTAGGTATCGTATGAAGAACCTCCACCACTCAATTTGGGCTTGTGTTCCTTTTTCTTTCTTTCTCTTCGGTTTTTTTTCCAATTGTTTTAATTGGATTCATTTCCTTCTGTTTGTTTTGTTTTTTTTTTTTGAAATGTTAGCTTCTGAAAACTTGTTAATAAAGCCGAGCATACTTAAAAAAAAAAAAAAAACTAAACAACAACACCTCTCTGTGTTGCTGCATGAAGTTTTGATGTCAATTTCTGGTTATGGATAGTGGTGATTTCTTTCTTACTAATGTCTTTTTTTTTTTAAGTTTCCTTTCTTGGTCTTTTGAATCGATTAGCTTTGTGTAAGACATGCTACTTTGGTCCATCTTTTGATCAATCACCTCCTCATTAAACCAGCCTCCTTAGTCACCATCCAAAACAGTCCAATGTGAGCGTAAAGACAGGGCAGGAAAAAAGGGACTGGAAACAAAAGTAGAACATAGAAATGGGGAAGATCCAGGCTTTGCAGGCCCATGGAGAGATGCATTATTTTTAACGGCCATAATGTGAGCCAGAAAAGAACAATGACATTGATGATATTTGTCCCCATCTATCCCAAATGAGGTGACAGAACTTTTTGCCTCTGACTTCCAAACTGGAGGAATGATTCTATAAGTCTATGGCTTTTGACCCAAATTATTACATAAAATGGGCATTTTCTGTTGCTCCCTGTGGCTTTGATCCATCAGCCAATAGCACTTTTTGCTAAGGTGATCTGCGGTTGTACACTCTCCCCCACCACTGTATTCTCTTCAAATCATGTACATGCATTATTCCCTAGTGTTTGTTAGTGGCAACAGAATGGATTATTTTATACCTTTACTAGGAGTGGTCCAAGCTCTATTCTTTTACCTGTACTTACCTCCAGCAGGAATCTTTGGGATTCAGCCATTAATGCCATGGCCTTCCATTGAATGATTCCTTTTGTCCATTTTTTTTGCATCTACTTTCTAAAATGTGTGGTAACCCTTTTGGTTTTGGAGAAAGCCATGCTCTGATTCTATTTTCACTCACCAGAAGGTCTTTTACTGAATTGCTAGAGAACCTTAGGCCAACTATTCAGTGTTAAATAGTGGTAGAAATATGGAAGATGAAGCTTTCTGAAATTTTAGCCTATGTTGGGATCATGACTACTTGAAGATTTTAGTGACAAGATCTGTAAAAGACTTGAATAAATTAAAACTCACCTGCAGCAACAGAGATATTAGGCACTAAATTCTCGACTATACCTAAATCTCAAATGATTTTTTATGGTAACATAATGTGGATTGGACCAGTTGAACAAGGTTAGCTAGTAGCATAGAAACAAACTAAATTAGAATTTTAAAATACATAGGAAACAAAGGACTGTTTTGAGTAGTGATTCATTCATTTACTATGTGTGTTTAATTTCCAGTTTTCAACTTTTACAATAAAACTTATTTTTTCCTGAAATCATTTGATATCCATTAGTTCTGTCTCTTTTTGTTGTTGTTTTATTATTTTGGATTTTATTTTACTCTTTGCTGGTTGTACTGTTGTTCCATGTACTTGAGTTCTTAAGCTCTTCCCCATCAACCATGGTAAATCAAAAGATGGTATTCAACCCTTCAAAGGCCCAAAGCCTGCGGCCCGCATAGTAAACAGCCCTGAGAACAGAGTGTACTGAGCAGCCTGCAGGGGGCAGGCATACCCCAGTCAATTACCACCTCCCCTTTCCCAGCCACCCTCCTCTTCTTCCAAAAGGGAAAAAAAAAAACATAAGGAGAAGGCAAAGAAAAATATATATACTATTTAAAATAATAATCAAAAGCTCTGTTTATCTCTAAGGTAGAGAAAGGAACAAAAAAAAGTCAAAACTCTCCCCACCACCAAAAAATAATAATAATTATGAATTCTATTTTTAAATAAGATCAGAGAGAAGTGGAGAAAGGATGATTCACACCCACAGGGACCTCTTATTTAATGTTTGTTTTGTAAAGATTAGCAGGCCAGATGTGACGGATCTCACATCTTAGCTGAGAATAATTGGAAGGAGAGAGGGAGAGAGACAGACACACACACACACACACACACACACACATATATCCAGAGAGTAAGTCTTAGCTCCCATATGTAATCTGAGATTCTTATAAGTCTTTCAGACTCAGGCCAACGGTAGAGTCAAGAGATAAGCAGCTTCTCCCTGGCTATTTTTATCCCCCTCTGTTCTCACCTTGGGGTCAGGGAATCCTCTCGTTTCTTGAGGACTTCCAGCTTTGATTTATTGTTTACCTTTCCATTCTCAGAGTTGAGTCTTTCTAGCTTGGGCAGTTCCACAAGGACACAGACTTTGTGCTGACTGTTGCCTGAGAACTGGATACTCTTGAGGATAAGTCGTGTTGTCTTCTTTCTTTCCTAAAGAATCAATGTCTCTAGGGCTCCAAGTTCAGCATGCTCCTTTTCTATTCAAAATATACACATTCAAACATAACCTTTGCTCAAAGTTTTTTTACAAGTCTGTTTTCTGTTCTATGCTTACATAAATAGTTTATTTTTCTATCAGTCATGAATTCCATTTTCCTCTCCTCAGAGCCTCTTGGCAGGTGATTGCTCCAAAGAGATTGTGCATTCAACCTGTATGTCCCTCTACCCATTATTGGGCAGTTTTAGACTGAAATAAAACAAATGCTTCTTGTTACATATAGGCTACTTGAGAGGAAGGAGTGTTTCCATTGTTTGTTGATGGGTACACAGCATACCCACAATCCTCAGGAAGGATTGTTGAGAACCATACTCTAGTGCGGTAGACACTGGTGGAGTTTCAGTCCATTCCATAACTTGCGATTGAATGTTCCTCATGGAACACCTATTGAAACTTAAACTTGTTGAATACTTTTCACTTTATACCCCTTTTTTAGTAGCTAGAAAGATTTACATGTTTACATGTTGATTTCCTCCATACCTCATCCAAAAACCAAGTTGCATGGGAGGAGAAAAAAAAGTCAATTTTCCTCATTAAAAAAAAAAAACAGTAACAGCCATCAAGTTTTAGGAGCTACTGAAAGTTGTTGGAAAAGTGATTTACCTAAAATAAATTCCCTGAATTTGGATTCCCCATTTTCCGATGACTAGTGACTCATGGTAAGTTAACCTCAAGGAGAGCTATTCATTCAGATTTCAAATCTGTATAGGGCATTTTGACCTAAAAGAGGGATGAGTTCCAACACAATAGCTAAAGATTGTCAAGATACCTCTGCATCATTCTTGTCTTTCCCCTTTGATTCCTCATGACATAGTATGTTCCTTATTGACATTTGAAAGAATCAAATCATCAGCCATCCTTGAATCATTCAAGTTTCTAGATTGGAATTTGTTTCAAAGTCTCCTTCACTTCAAGTAGCCCACTCTACATGAACCAGAGTAGATTAAAGCATGAAGTATATAATCCAGCTCTTGCTTAAGAATGTACAAAAGCCAAAAGAAAATTGCACAGCCTTATGGTTTCTCTTTCTGTCTCTCTCCCTCTGTGTTTCTCCTCCTCCCAAGCTCAGTCACATTTTCTTTATGCATAGATTGGGAGGGAGGGATATTTATTCAGCCTTGTGGGATGGTACAAAATCAAATGTTAAAACCCCTCACAACTTCAAGCCCACCTCACTCTCCCTCACCCACACACAGTCTTCACTAAGGGGTATAGCCGCCACTGTATGGTGATCGTACCGAATGCTCCAGAGCTGTTTGCTCCCACTTTTCTGTTGCGGTTGACGACACATGACAAACCTAATCGCATGAAACCAAACCCAGATTTTCTCAAGAGATGTAAAATCCTCTTTAAGCCCCTCTCCCCAGACTGATTGGCTATTCTAAATTGTACCAGTCTAGATTTAAATTTGTCCTTTGTCCCTCTTTCTGTCCCTTTCCCTATAAAAGATTATAAAGGTTAAAATGATGAGATGACAGTCTCCGACTGTACTCCAAAAGACATGTGACAGCTTAATGGTGAAGTAGTGCAAGGTTCTTAACTCCTTTTCCTCCTGTTGCTCCCACAATATTCTTTAAATCAAGATAAAACAAAACAAACAACACAAAAACAAACAAAAATTGGCCTCTTTCCTTAGAATATTGTTGTTATTGTATTTTCCTTCTCTTTAATCTCTAATTGTAGTTCCATCCACTATAACACTGATAGCCATTTATATTGGAGAATTTGGTGGCACCTTACCTATTGGATAGGGTGGTGATTACTGAGGCATTTTTCCTAGCCATCCCTGCCCAATCCCCTGTTAGCTTGTCAAGTAATGGTAAGTAAAGATATCCAATGACTTAGAGATCCAATGAATCCGTGAAGAAATATTTCTGACCAAAGGCTCACAAACCACAAAAAAAGGGTCAGGGGACTTTTTTTTTTTTAAATGAAGATAAAGCCTCCTCTCCCTGGTACTTAAAGTCAATTGTTTATCTCCCTCTGTCCCTGCTTTCTTTACAGTCAGATCTAGAAATATCAATTGAAATAGATTCATCAAGGGCCCTCAGGATTGCCTCCACGCTTGCCTGCCTCACCTTCTCTCTGAATGCTATAGAAATTTCAGTTGGAAAGAGCATTCAGGCAGCAAGATGAGGATTGGTTCTAGTGAGGGGTCTTGTCTGGGAGCCCTTGAACCCCCCCTCAGTGAATTAGTTAACCCAATCAAAAATAATAATACCCAATGACTGCTCTTCCCCCTCCCCTCTCCCGGCCCTTAACTCTCTGAAATCTGGGATGGGCGTTTGTGTGGTTAGCTGTTTGCAAGTGGCCATTTTATGATAGGAAATGACCAGGTGGTATTAACCCTTTCCTTACTTTATGAGTTATGGCAACATGCCTATGTAAATTGCTAGAGTATCTGTGGGATGATATAGGGAGAGGGAGGAGGGAGTTTGTTCTTAGCAAAAGAGAAAGGGTTAAATACTGCACGATTGAACCTCATAGGCAGATGTTTTTTTCAGGATAAAATGTGTCAGACAGATGATGTGCCTATGGAATAATAATACATAGACTAATAAAAAATAGTGTTAAGGCTGTTTTTAAAGATAAAATGCAAGAAGATCCAACGCAGATGGAGAGGTGGGGCATAACTTGCCTTTGGTGGTGGGAGGGAAATTGTGCCTGATTTGTCAAGTTTTTTTAAAAAAAATAACATTTGAAGTTGAGGTTTGAAATAATGCATAATAAATAAATGCATAGGTTTTCTGCAAAAGAGAAACATATTCTGTGTCTATCTGTGGATATATATGTATTTCAGTATATATCTCTATACATATGTGTATATATGTGTGTGTATATATATATGTATTTGATTTTTCTATATAATATACTGTACATATACACCCACCCTTAAATTTGTACGTATTCTATATATATAAAATGGCCACATTTCTTGCGTGTGTCTGTCCCCGGAAGGGTGGACTGATTGTTTTTGGATGTCTGCAGCTGTTACCTTGAAGGATGCAATTTCATCTTTCATTTATTTTTCCCCATCTAGACTGTATCAGGATAAACTGTAACTCCAGTAAGTTTTCCCTCAAGTTTCATTTTGTTCTTTGAAAACAAAAAAAAAACAAAACTGAATTTATTTTGTTTGCTGTTTTATGAGCTGTTTTTCATTTGAATTTTCTTTTTCCAGCTACAGAGTTGGGTGGGATGTGGGATCTACAAGATGGGAATGACTGGGGTGGGATGGTAAGGGCTTCTCAGGATATTCCTTCTGGAATGGGGCTGGTACCCTCCCTCTTCATTCACTGTGATTGCTATACTTTGAAGAAGAGGAGGGGCAGACACCTGGATTATCTGATAAATTGAAAATGAATTAAATGGTAATTTGTTACTTTTGGGAAATGGTTCTAAGGGGTTAATAGAAAGCATTACAGCAACAGCCATATACTTCTCCATTACTGAAAAAAAATTAAGACAGATAAAGTAAGGTTCATGACACAGATAGTGGCTCCTGAATCTGTTGTATCTTCATTGGCTTTTGTCTCTTTGGTGGGTTCTCAGGGTGGAGGGGAAAAAGTAGTAATTTGGCAGGAATGGAAAACTTCAACCAAAGACATGGCAATTTGGCAGAAGAAAGGATTCTACTTTATTCACTTGATTTTACTGCCCTAAATCTCAGCATATCTTTTCTCAATCTACTTGCTTGATGCTCTGAAATCTCTTTAAAAAAAGGAAGCTTCTTAATGGGTGGGTTGGAAACTTTCCAGTCTTGGGGACAAACACAAAATTTATCTGACAGCATTGAGAAAAGGATAGAGAATGTGAATTGATGAATAATGGGTAAGGGATAAGATTGCATGATGGAGAAGAAAAAGGAAGAAGTAAGTAGAGGGGGGCTGAATTCCTGTTCTTTCCAAATTAATTAACCATTTAGACTCTGTGTCCTGTCAGTTTCTAGGTATGACCAAGCATCTCTTGTTTTTGTTTTTGAGACATAGTGGGGACTGGAAGGAAAGAAGGAAGGAAGGAAGGAAAGAAGGAAGGAAGGAAGGAAAGAAGGAAGATCTTCTTTTGAATTACTTTTTCCATCATGTTAAAGTCTAGATTATTTAAATTTTGAATGATACTTAGTGCACAGGGGAGCTACTGTGAATGACAGGCTATGAAAACCCAAATCCCATTTTCTGGGAAGTTAACAAAAAAAGAGAAGGCAACACAAAACACAACCTAAAGAAAATCTTCTTTCAGCAGAATGTTTTGTATAAGTCTTAACAGCTCTTTCAGTTATTTTAAGCAATGCCCTATTTTGGTATTCTTAAACATTTCTAATTAGTCAGCTTATTTTCTGATATTATATACATTATTTAAGAATTTTATTGAGATTTTTTATTTTTCTCCAAACCACAGTAGAAATTGGTATCTCCTACCATCAGACAACTATTTTAGGAGAAGGAGAGTGAAGGATGCCTAGGAATTTTCATGTTATTTTTAGTCAGGAAATACAGGCTTAGTTTCTTGCTATCTTTCCACACTTCCCGTGGATGAAACTTTTCCTGTGTTTTCTGAGCATCTATGTAAGTTGGATATAACACAACTTTCAGATTTCTTTTTTGGACAGTCTTTGTCTTACAGCTTCACACATGTCATCATGCTTCTCATATATGAATTAAAGATTTCTATTAAGAACTAATTAGGACAATTTTTTAAAAAGTTAGCAATAAAGCAGTATTCTAACTTTTATATAAATTTGTGAAGATATGTCTAGTTTAATTCATGCTTTAAGTAAAGAATAAGGTTTAGATATTGGAAATCGTTATAAAAAAAAATTGAATTATACTTGTGATTTAACTGGTATAGATAACTTCCTGGTGAGGAAACTGCTTCTACAACGAAGATTAGAAATTGCTCTGCAATTTCATAGCCTGAGAAAGCTGCTCAGTACACTAAAAGTTTAGCCAGCTCATTTGTGTCAGAGACAGGACTTCTGTTCTTCTTGACTCTGAGGTCATCTCTTCATCTGTGACACCATTTTAACATTATAAACTCCTAATGCTGAGCCCCCCGATTATTATAATGGGGCTCCCAGAACTAAATATGCAGGTTTGGAGGTAAGCACCTAGATAGCAGGTGGATGAAACAATGAGAACTTTTTTTGGACTTTGACCTCAGATTTTGAAGGACCAATCAGTAGGGAAGAGCAAGACTGAGAAATATACTTCCTTTGACTTTTTCGGTCTTCATTTATAGAAGTTTCACAAGTAGACTACTATAAATTTTGATTACATAGATTTAGTAGATAGGTATGTTTGATCACATGGCCCTAGAGCCATGGTGAAGGCTCTAGAAAGATTGTGGATTGATTTGGGGGTGACTTGCTCCCCAGGTGGTATTGCCTCCTCTTTGCTCTAAGCTTTGATCCCTGCTGCCATTTAGACAGAGTCCTTAGACTCGATTCACAAAATTTTTGAAAGATGCTCCTCTTTTCTCTTGAGGGAAAGTAACTCTTGTGGCTTAGGTCAGCATTATCCATAAATACAAGACATTTCCTAACAGTTCTTTTCATATTTTTTCTGGCCCATCCTTTTCCTTGAGAGTTTACTGGCTTATAGTGAACGATATCATCATTTCTTTAACTCACTTACCTTTCAGTAAGTATTGTCAAGGAGTTATTTCTAAGGTTGAGTGTAATGGAAAGAATAACAAGAAAGAGAATTTTCAAGTGGAGGAGGGAAGCTATTCGCCACTATACAGGACAATGAGCCTTGAATGAGCCTTCTTGTTTCCCTGTGTGCTTGTTGATCACTTTAATAGTCAATGACCTTGTCTATACCTCATTCGGAGACTTATTCACAAGGAGAAAAAACCATCATTCTTTGCTGTTTGTCTCTGTATTTAGTTCCTTCTCTCATCTTATCTCTTCATTCACTTGACTTACAGTATCTTCAAACTCTGATACCCAATAGAGACAAATGTCTCTTGAATTCTCAACCTTTCCACACATATAAGTGAAAGAATAAAGCAATGTCTTTGGTTGAAAAGGGCTATTGCTGGACTTGAATCATCAGGGATTGATGGAGTTGAAAAAAATGAGCAAGGTGAGGATTGCCTAGCAGTGGTGTCAAACTCAAATAAAAATGTTCCCTGCTGGCTTCATGTTGACTTAGAAAAGCTCAAATTAATTGTATCACACTTATTAGTTTTGTTAAATATTTACCAATTGTATTTTAATCTAGTTTGGGCCATACTTGAGACTTTTACAGGCTGCATAGGGATTGTGGGCCCCAAGTTTGATACCTTTGACTAAAATCAGAATTTTGCAAAGTCCCATGCAACAGAGTCAGCAGTCACTTCAGTGAATTGAACAACTCAGGTGACCTGAAAATATCATTTAAAAGAAAACAGTGCTGCTCTTTGGGGTGGAGGGGTGTGTGTGAGGGGACTCTAATGGAAGAGAATATACACTTACTAGTGCATTAAATCCTACAAGTCTGACAGTGACCAAAGATGACTTGAACAGAGAATAGCAGGTAAGGAGTTCTTTTTATCCTTTTTATGATCTTATTTGCTTAATACAAGAGAATTCCGGGACAAGTTTTCAGTTTTCAGGTGAGTCCTTTATGTTTCATGTAACCTTCTTCCGTTATTTCCCTTCCTTCATGTCCTTGAATACCTTTTGACTTGAATGGCAGAATGAATGACCCACTAGCATCTTAAAAGTAGGTACCTTTCCTTTTGATTATATATGTTTATGTCTGCACATGAAACATATTGACAAAATTCACATTTATTAAGGAAATATCACCCTTCTCTTCCCCATCTCTCTTTTCTTTTTCTCCCTTGCTTTCATCAACTTACTTTTACAAGAAGTCTAAGTGCCCTGTGTTAAGTGTATGTATTTATTTAGTCATTCTGTAAAAGATGGAGTATGTATATATACATATATATATGTATTTATATAGATGCATGAATTCCTCTTCTCTCACTGATATACTTCCACTTGAGGATCAGGAAAAGGGGCTATGCTGAATGTTTTCCAAATTGTTATGCATTCACTTGTTATGCCTGTTTAGAAATAGAGGAGAGGAGAAATAGAGCGCCTCAGGGAGGGAAACAAAAAAGATTATAAGGTTTAGACATTCTTGACATTACAGAAAGCCAAATGCTAAGGTGGGGCTATTTGTTTGGGGCATAGTTTTCATGATTTTGCCCCACACTCATATGCTTTATTACTCTTAAATGATAGCAGAAGTGACCTAATAGGCTGTTATGCCTAAAAATTCCTTGACAGTTTCTGAGAGATATGAGATCTCCACATTATACCTTTGCATGCTATTCTGTCCATTTCCCCATCATATTCAATATTCCTGCTCTTTCCTCTAGTTGCCTAGTGGCTGCTTTTTTAAATTTTGACTTACATTCTGCATCTTTCATTTTGAAGATAGCTTCATTTTCTAGTCTTTTGGCAAGTCAAGGGATTGTGGGTGGTTCTAGCTTAATTTTAGACATAGCTAAGTAAGCCACGAACACCTACGCTTTTTTTCTTAATCAGATGTGTGTGTGTGTGTGTGTGTGTGTGTGTGTGTGTGTGTGTGTGTGTGACTTACCCTTGGCCTTAGAAAAATGACTTTATTATAGAACCCTTGAGTAGGAAAGGACCCTAAGTAATCATTTAACTTAATATTATGTTTCAAACCCTGAACTTCTTGCTTCTGAGCAACCCCAAATTGCTACTTTTCTCTTACTTTTAAAGATATCTTGAGTAAGAAACCTCACATCTTCCTTTGGTATGTGTCTCACTGTTGTGAGAAGCCTTCATATAGATCTTGGCCTTTCAACCCATGGCTGATTTGGGTTTGAACCTCTTTCAGATTGTAAAATAACTTACTAGCACCATATTTGGAATCCATCAGACTCTATAATAAGGCTCTCTTTTGTGCCAGCAGTCATTTTAACTTCAGAAAAAAATTGTATCATCTTCTTTAAACATTTTTGCACAGATTTTATTAAATCATGTTAATTGCTTTGCTTTCAGATTCTTATAATTCTCCTTAAAGTGTGAAATGACAAAATAGACATAAAGCTAGACCAGTGCCCAAAATGGTAGCAGGTCATTTCCTAATTGGGGAATACTCAATCAACAAGCATTTAATAGGTGCTTTCTATGTGCCAGACACTGCTGGCACTGGGGAAACAAGTCCGTTGAATGAAACAGTCTCTATTGGCAAGGAGTTTACATTCTTTAATTAATAAATATGTGTCAAAGGGACTTTTCATTTACAATGCTCTTTTTCCAGCTTATGGTCAATTTGGGCTGTTAGATTCTCTCTTTTTTTTTCTGTTGCATATGTGCTAAGCCAGGCATTTTCCATTCTGTATTTCTTTAAATGTGCTGCAGTATTTGGCAGGACCTAAAAGGAGCTATAAAAATTTTCCTGCAATTTGACCTGGTAATTCTACTCTTGAGAATATATCTCAAAGGGGGAAAAAAAGCGGGGGTGGGGGGTGGGGGGAAGTAATTTGTACAACGATGTTCTTACCAACCTTATTTATAACAGCCAAAAAAATGGACACCACCTAAATACCCAAGAATAGGAGACAAGCCAAGCAAATTATGTTATTAGAGTGATGGAAATATTATATAGCTATTCAAGATGACAGGTATGAACAATGTGTTATTGTTATGCTTTGATACTTCAATGGATCTATAATCTCACTGGATAGTTCCTTCTTCCAGTGGAGATAATAACCCATCTACACCTTGGCATCTAGGGAGATTGTTGCCATGTCCTTTCATAAATCTCTTATATAGAATCTACACAGTTCATTGTGCTGTATTCAAACACCGAAGTGTGAATATATATAAATGTTTTTTTTTGAAAAATTAGAATGAGAATAGTATTTACACAATGAATACAAATCAGAGAATTGAGAATTGGAAGAGGTGTTTGCAGTCATCTATTCCAACACACATCCAAAGGAAATCCCAATAAAACATCTGACAAGTGGTCATCCAGTCTTTCTCATCAAAGACCTCCAAAAAGTAAACCTGTCACTTTTTAGCCCATTTCACTTTTAGACAGTTCTAATTTGGGGGAGTTTTGTTTTCATCCCTCCCACCCCCCTTCCTCTTCCACATGACAGCTGTTCAGATGCTTGAAGACTGCCATAGAGTCCTCTTTATCTAAACAAAACACTCCTAATTCCTTTAAACAATTCCCACATTATAGGGACACCACCCTGCTTTTCTTCCTCTAGATCCTCTTTTGTTTTTCAAAGTCTTTAAAATTTGGCCTCTGGAACTGAACACAGCACTACAGATTTAGTAGGCACATTATAGAAGATGATTTTGAGGGTGTGTACAGGAGTTTGGAGGGAATCAGAAAAGGTCTCAAGTAGGAAGTGATGTTTGATTTGAGCTTCAAAGGAAACCAAAGATTCTAAAAGGCAGAAATCAGGAAGGAATGTATTCCAGGCATGGAAGAATGAATGGCCTTTTCAAAGACATGGAGAAGAGAGATTTAATATGTGGAGGAACGATATAAAGGCCATCATTCTTGAAGCCATGTTAGTTCTTTGTTATTGCCTCTTCTTTTTCTTTTTCATTTTTCATTTTCATTTGTTCACCAACCATCTCTTTAATATTTGAGTGTGGAATTTTCTCAGGAGTCAGTTAAGACTTATAGATTGGAGTCCATTTCTCTTTCTCTTTTTTTGAAAGTCAGGAAAGTGTTTGTCCCAATTATAATGGGAAATCATATATGTGCATAGGATAATAAGTTCATAGACCTCTAAGGTCCTTTCCATCTCTAAATCTATGATCTTATATGGTATTATTACATAAAAGTATGCCCCAAAGAGGGTAAATGATTTTACCCAAGATCACACAGTGACCAAGTGGCGGAGCAGGGATTTTTCTATAAAGTTGTTCAAGTTCATAATCCATATAAAGTAGATTTTAAAAATACATACTGTAGAGATTTCCACTAAGTAGCCAGTAATCCTGGAGGTTTTTGGATAGAAATCTATACTCCAATAATAGTTTGTATCTCAACTTTCTTTTAATCAACTGAAGTATTGGGGTCTTTTTATTGCAGTTTTCTTTAAAAATCGCAAACATACCTCTTAAAGCATTTTTCACATATATCATTTTAATTAATCATCACAAAACTATATATGATCTGTTTTACAGATGAGGAATATTAGGTGCAGAGAGGGTAAGTTATTTGTCCAAGGACACAGGGCAGAAAAATAGCAGAGGGGGCTGTTATCTGCCTCCAATTACAGTCAAGTTTCTATGACATCATTTTCTATGTATAGCTTCTTCCTTGTTTCCCAACTGACCTTAGTTGGCATCTCTATATTCCAAAAATAGAAGTATCCCTTCAGCCTCTTAAATTCCCTGTATATTACTATATCATCCATATGAGTACCCTGAAAGGTATTTATGAAAATAGTGGACCATTTTCTTTTGTCAATTACATCATATTTTGAGTAATCATTTGTAAGTAACTGTATCAGGAGGGCCGAGTTTATAATCTCAAAGAGGATCATAAACATGTCTGAAAGGTTCGGAATCGCCGGATATAAGAAACTCTCAAAGTAGAAGGCAGAAGAATCAAAACATTTATTTAGGCTCCACAGTAACCAACCCATGAACCAGAAGCCCCATTTTGATATGTTGATCATAATCTTCCAGGCCCAATAAGTACGCCTTGAAAGAGTAACCAGGAGGCTACAGAGAAACATGATTGCGTAAAGCAAAATCATGTTTCCCCCTTTTATGGTAATAAGATTACCCACTGGACTGAAGTCTTTGTTCAGCTTCCTCCCGTAGGTCAGCTCTGCTACTGGCAGCTCCTGCCTCAGCTGTGTCTGTGTCTGTAACTGAAGCTGCAACTGTAACTGACGATGTAACGGTCGCTGTAACTGACGATGTAATGGCCTGAAGTCTTTGTTCAGCTTTCTCCCGTAGGTTAGCTCTGCTACTGGCAGCTCCTGCTTCAGCTGTGGCTGTAACTGACGTAACTGTCGTAACTGCCTCTGTAACTGTCGTTGTAACTGTCGCTGGCTCCAACCGGAAAAGGAAGAGAGAGGAATCTTCAAGCTGTCCTCTCCCCTCTTATAGGGTTTTTGACATCATCAAGCTCCGCCCAAATGACCAGGGCCGATTGGTTCCTGAGTTGGCCCCTCCCCCTAGCATAGACATTAACACCTCCCCTCAGCCAGCCCCATGACTCCTCACACAGGAAGTTGTCTGCTTCCCTGGAATGCTCCTTGGGCCTCCTGCCCCGGAAGAGCAAGCCACAGTGTCCAGAGGCTCAATGAGGTAAGCTGAGTCATTCAAAGAAAACAAAGGCCATTCTGGTTACAGTAACTAATCACTGGGAAGTATAGATTTGGCCAGCCCTGATCCTTTTTCCTCCCTGTTGAGTGGGAACAGAATTGAATCCTTCCCAGGTCTTTCCTATCCAGAGGGTTGGTTTAGGGTGTGATCTTTTCTTTGTCTCTACTCAGATCTCCTTTCTTTTTGGAGATTTAATCAACCACACCTTTAATAACAATTAGCTCACTGTTGTTGTTGCTGTAGAGTTGTTTCAGTCCTATCCGACTCTTCATGACCCCATTTGCAGTTTTCTTGGAAAAGAGACTGCAGTGATTAGCCATTTCCTTCTCCTGCCTTCTCATTTTACAGATGAGGAACAGAGGCAAACAGGGTTAAGTGACTTACCCAAGGTCACACAGGTAGTAAGTATCTGAAGTAGGATTTGAACTTCTGAAGATATGTCTTGCTGATTCCAAGTCCAGTGCTCTGTCCACTATAGCACCTAGTTGCTCTGCTTACTTTTTAGCCTAGAGTAAACATATTGTCCCTCAAATTCCCTCATCTGCTATTTAGTTGAGTTTATATTAGACCAAACTTTAGTCATTTAACTTTAATAGCACAGAGCCCCCAGTTAAGAAAATTCCTAACATTTCAGTCAGAGGTTTGGTTCTCTGCCCTAATTTAAATTGTTTGTTGGTAGGTAACCCCTAGCTTCTATGAAAATCTACTTCTAGACTATCAAAGTTGCATGTAATTGTGAATCAATGAAATGACTAAGAAACCTCTTACAAGTTCATTCATTTATTCTTTCATCTAAAAATCACCTACTCATAGTGTTTTGTATATCATATACATTATATTTGATATATATATGATATATTTGATATAAATATATGATATATATTTATATCATAAAGCATGTGATATAAATATATGATATATATTTATATCATAAAGCATGTGAGAGCACTTTGAAAAATAATATTACAGGCTTATAATTACCAGACCAATAAATGAAAATCTGTACTAGGGTGGTAGTAGTTAGAATAGAGTACAGTATATAAGTGTAGGAGATACTATAGGAAGAGAATTAGCAGGATTTGGTGGATTATATACTTATTTTCTATTCAGGCATTTTCCATTTGGTATTTCTTTAAATGTACTGCTGAATTTGCAATAGGCAACAAAACATAATAAGAGATATGAATATGCCATAGTTTATTAACATGGTAAATTACTGTATTACTTCACAGTGCCTATGCTTTTTCATTCTACATGAATGCTGTCTAAGCCTGTCCAACGTTGTCTACTCAATGTTCTCTGGGTTTTCTTTTAAGTCTCTTCACATGTTAAAGGTACCAAGCAACATGTGAACTGTACTTCTCTTATCCCTTGCACTCCCCATATGATTGATCCACTCCCTTTTGCAGTCATAAATTTAATTAGCAATTATATTTTACTCTTCTTCCTGTATACAATTTGCCGTTGCTCTTAGGCTGATTCTAATTTACACATACCATAATTACTGGATGATCCTCGACTTTGACTTTTCATAGTTCGAGGCATTTCATGATTCGCAGCTATACTATATAACTATTCAAAATGGCAAGGAAGGGGCCTATGACAATAATTGGAAAATCTATATTTATGTGCATATATATGTTTTTATACATACACATATATATGCATACATAGATGCCGCATACAAATATGTGCAGGGTTCTGCTGGTAAATTTTGACAACCATCTCTTGGGAGGAAAATATACTCGTGACATACTTTTATGTGCATTATTAACATTTTAACCATCACTTTCTTAGGTCTGGACAGTTGACAGAACAATAAATCAAAAACTGATTTGTAGTGTTTGCCAGTTTCCAAGGTATAAATCACCACATTGAAAATTTAATAATCAGCTCACCCAAGTTGGTATGAGCCAGCTCTAGCACACCCCTGAGTATATGTGTATGTGTGTGTGTATATATATATATATATATATATATATATATATATATATATGCACAATATATAGATAAAAAATAAGGTAAAAGGTGAAAATGATTGGATGTGGACAATGAGGGTGGATAGAAGGACCACAAATGATCCCAAAACTTTGAACATGGGAGACTGGATGAGTGTTAGTACAGCCGTCTGCAGAAATAGAGGCAAGATAAAAGTAGCATCAATGCTGACAGAAAATAGGAAATCAAAGAGAAGAGCAAATTGGAAAGGGTGGGGAAGGAGGATAATAAATTCAATTTTGTTCTTGTTGAATTTGAGGTATTGGTGGTTTAGTTAGGGGAAAATATACCATAAGCAGTTGGAAATGCAGGCCTAGATATCAGGAGTCATATTGATCAAGCTGCTAGTTAAAGCAGTAGAGATATATAAAGTTTCCAAAGAAGGGAACAGAGAGAGAGGAGAACCAAGCCCAGAACCTTGAGAAAAAACTTTAACACTAATGAAACAGGAAGTGGAAGTAGCAGAAAAGACAGAAGTTGGGAGCTATGATTTTTTTTTTCCCTCAGTTCATTATGATAAACAAACAGATGATTTTACCCAGATCTAATCAAAATATTTTGAGTCTTTGTTTGGGTCCTTGCCATCATTGTAATAGCAATAATAAAAATAACAAAAGCTTAATAGTACTCTAATGTGAAAATATTATCTTTAAAGCATGCTGATTTGATTAGATATTCCCATAATATTTGTGACTTTAGTATCTTAATATGTCAATTTAATGTAGTCTAAGAAAGAGATGAGAAACAATAGTAAGTTATTATCAAGTCCTATTGGAATGGTGCAGTTATATGACTATAACATTAGCATGTCTATAGCTCTCTGGGAACAGAGAACTTTTAAGTCTCTAGGCTTAAAAGTTACAAGACAGTAGGTTGGTAGAGCAGTCCTTGGTGAGGAAGGGAAGGCACATCTTTAAGAGGGGTTGTCCCCTTCCTAGTCAACCTTAAATTCTGAGGTTCATTTCTGCCAGTCTCTGATTTTTCAGACTCCATAGAGAATGAATGGCTTAAGGGGCCAGAAAATCAGATTAGCAGTTTCGTACCTCAGAGTTAGCATTTCTCACCGGATCCCTTTAGTGAGGGAAAGTTAATTAAGATATGTGGAATAGGTTGTTGGCTTTGCCTCTAAAGGGCCTGCAATTTACTAGGTGAGTAGAGAAACTTAGGTAGAAATCTAGTTGTGTCAAATCCCGTCTCAGACAATTGACACTTACTAGCTGTGTGACCCTGGGCAAGTCATTTAACCCTGATTTCCTCACCCCCCCCCCCAAAAAAAAGAATCTAATTATGATCCTCCAGGAGACCACACTATATTTACCCCCCAACACCCCAGGTCTGGTAATACTCTTGTAGAATGACATAGAAGGGACACCAAAAAGGAAGTTTCTTACTCAGTGACTGGGGCTAACATTAGTTGTTAAAGATCCTTAGTTTCTACAGGTTTCTAGTACAGCTTTACTTTATACCCAGAGAATATCTTAATGACATGAAAAACATTGCTTAGGAAAATATGTTGGTGTGTGTGAAACCAGTGAGTGCTAGAAGTAGAGTTGACCTAAAAACTTGAGTTCTATAAAGTACTTTTAAAATGTGCCTCTAGGCTCCTTAAATTTTCTCATCATCTTAAAAAGCAGGGAAGTGTTAGAATAGATTTCGATTCATAGTTGACTTCTTGTCTTTGAGGGGGAGGCTAAAACAGTCACCAAAGCACCCTTCTGAGATCTAGGCTGAAGTCAGATATCCTGTGGACTTTGAAAGGCTCCTCTTTTCTCCTTTTCAAATATTTCATCCTTTGGCAATATGTAATTAGGGTTGTAATTTATGTCAGTCAATCAACAAGCATTATGACAGGCACTGTTCTAGGCACTGGGAATCCAAAGATTCCCAGAAATTGCCCTTGAATTTACTTTCTGTCTGAGGAGGCAATAGGTACTTGTATGTTTGTGTCCTTTCTTTTTGAAGAAGACCAATGATGATTAGATGTTCCCATAATATTTGTGACTTTAGTATCTTATTATGTCAATTTAATGTAATCTAAGAAAGAGATGAGAAACAATAGCAAATCATTACCTTGAAGACAAGGGTGTTGTCCTGACTTGCATGTGAATTGGATTTAAGTGAGGAAGAGTTACACAAAGTCATAAGCCTCACTTTCTCCTCTAGAGTCAATTGGAGTCCAGTGGCAGGACAAAAGTAAGGACTATTGGCAATGGCCCAGGATGCAGTGGTGACTTTGGCTTTTCTAAATTATAGTCATTTCCCAAGCCTCAGTTTGTCTGAGGCAATGCCCATTCAATGATTTAGGGCTATGCAAGAATTGAGAAAAAAGATGACTGAATTTACCATCACAAAAATATCAATCTGAGAGGGGGAGACCCCCAAAGTTTCTAGCTAGAACAGAAAATAATTGATATTTGCACTTACTCTAAGCCATCAAAACCCAAACTGATATTTTCAATAAAAAAAAGCTTATTAATTTTTTAAGATAGAAAATAAAAGCAAGGTAGTTTAGGAAAGTAGTATGCTTTCACTCGAGAGGATCAGGGATGGCTTTACGTAGATGGAAGGTAAGGCTCGAACTGATTCTTGAACAAAGTTAAGGCTTCTGTTTCACACCGGTTAGTAAAATGTCAAATTCTAAGCTTTGCAACTAAGGAGAGATGGGGAATTAAAGAAGAATGCAAAAGAGAGAGACGCATCACCCTCTGTCCTAGAGTGTGAACTCCCTGGAAACAGGGATTACTTACTCATCTTTCTATAGTGCCAGTCACACTATGTAATAGGTACTCTATCAATATTTGGAAAGTGGAATTGAAGAGGCTGTAAAATAAGGCCTCTTTGGAAAGGTTCAGAAGATCGGCAGTATTGACCTTGAAGAAGAGAAAAACAGTTGCTGAGGAAAGGGGAGGCTCAAATTATTTTAAAGAGCTGCCAAACAGAAGAGTTTTCTCTGTTTTTATTGAGAGCAGGATAAGAAGTGGATGCAACAGCAGCATGAATTTAGCAACTTAATAGTATCCATTAACATAGTGTTTGGCAACTTGAGAAATACTTTGCTCACACCAACAGTGAGAGATAGGCAGTGCATGTAATGGCAGGTCCATTTTACAAAGGCAGAAAGCTGGGCTTGGAGAGTAGCGTGTAAAAGATGAAATGACTGAGGAAATAAAGGCTCAAGCTTCTGAGTATATCGACTTATTAAGCAATGAGTGCCTATTGCCTAACAAATCGGAGACAGACCTCCTCAGCTTGGGGATGGACCCCATATACAGGGGGAGACAGACTTTTATGCATTAAAAATAATTAATCAAACAAGGCCAATTAATTAAAAGAAAATTATTAACAGGATAAAAAATTAGGTAATCTGCTTTCTAATTGGAGGAAAGATTAGGGAATTTCCAAGTTGAAAGGGGGAGAGTGAACAGGTGCAATTACGTGAAATCAGAAAAAGGTGTGTCACTCTCCGCAAGTGTCTGTATTCAATCAAAGAAACATGGAAACAATAACTGATTAACCAATATAGGCCCAGTTTTCAGATAAGACATATGGGTTGCTTGAGATTTGTAACTGTAGATAAACTCCTTTCATCAGTCTCCAGCTCTAACTGGGTTTCTGCTCAGCATAAACGAGGTCCCTGTTTAAGGGTCTTGAAGCAACAGGCAGAGCTGGTCCAGCTTCCCAGCCATGCAGGGCTGGGTTCAAACAATGCAATAACGTTTGCTCACAAATTCCATAATTGAA
This sequence comes from Trichosurus vulpecula, assembly GCF_011100635.1. NCBI lineage: Eukaryota > Metazoa > Chordata > Mammalia > Diprotodontia > Phalangeridae > Trichosurus > Trichosurus vulpecula. Next base: position 236,166,868 of record NC_050580.1, read on the forward strand.
TAAAGTTTTCTTATAAACTGAAACTGAACTAGACTTATAAATGAATAGAAAGGGAACTGAGCTAGCTCCAGAATTGAGTCACAAGATGAAGTCAGTGTGGTTCACTCAGTTCCCACTACCACTTGCTGTTCTAATTCCTCAAGAGCATTAAATAACTTGCCCAAAGTTGCATGGTTAGTAGGTGATGGGGCTGGGACTTAAACATTGGTCAGTAAGTCAGTCAATATGCATTTATTAAACACCTACTCTATGCCAGGTACTGTGCTAAGTGCTGGGGAGTATAAAAACAGACAATGACAGTCCTGGCTCTCCAGGAGATCACAATTTAATGTTTACAAGCAAACAAACAAAAAACACAGGTTTCCCAAGTCCAGCTTTACTAGTCTTTCCACCACATCAAGTAGGTCCTGCTAGATTGTTAAACCAAAAAAAAAAAAAGTGTTACTAAGGAAGATTCTTTTAAAAATAAACTAATTTTTCTTCCATTTGGGATTGTGGAGGTTTGATTCCTTCTGGTAATGAAACTTTATGATTTCTTCTATCTATATAATTCTAACTCTCTCAGTTATTTAATTATGTGTACATATTTTTATATACATGTGTGCTCATGTGGACATATATATATCCACACACATACACACACACATCTATCTATCTATCTTTAAATAATTTAGTTACCAACTGGTTCAGTGGTTCTAGCAATACATTTTGTAGTGGATAGAGGCTCTGGACCTGGAATCGGGAAATTGAACAAGTCATTTAACCTCTGTTTGCCTCTGTTTCCTTAAATGTAAAATGAGGTGAAGGTCAAATGAGAAATTTATAAAAAGCAATTGGTGCAGTGTTTGGTATATAGTAAATGCTTCTATAACTGCTTATCCCCTTCCACCCCACCCCTCCCTTTTCTACATTTTGCCCTGCTGTGAATTTTAGTAAGTGATGCTTTTTACTTGGGTTTATTTTGGAGACCGTGATCTTTCTAATTTTCAGAATCAACTCTCAAATCAAATGCCCTTTTGCAGTTCACAACATTTTGTCTTTTTTTTTAGTCTATTCTCGGAGGGAAAGAAAGTTAAATCTCTGACATGAGAGTAGATGACAAGCACTCTCCACAATCTGAAGGACATTTATACCGATGTTGGTGGGCATTTTCCACTTTCTTTTGAATGGACAAATGAAAAGACATTTATTAAGCTCTTACTGTGAGCCAATCACTGTGCTAAGCACCAAAGATACAAACAGAATAAAAGAGACAATTCCTGCCCTCAAGGAGCTCACACTCTAATTGGGGGAGATGATAAACTAATAAACATTTCTTGGGATAACAGGGTCAGATGCAGATAAAATGTGAGCAGGATTTTTTTTTAAGACATCTAGAAAAGTCAACATGCTTTAAAAATAATATTTTCACATTAGAGTACTTTAGGGAGTTATCTCAGTGTTTAATAATCCTCCCAATTCTGTCTAGTGTTCTGAGATAGCACCAGCCTAAGAGTCAGAACTTCAAACACCTCTCTTGTGCCCACCCTCCTCCCAGTTTTATAATATATAGACTTGGTGATAATTTGCATGATACTTGGGGAGCTACAGGAAGGAAGATGGATCTGCCTAGGAAAATCATCCCCCACTCTATTTTTTTCATTTGATCCCATTAAGACTTACTAAGATTAAATGCAATATGCATATTAACAGAGTGCCTGGCACTGAAATAGTTTTAGTGATTTATATGCAACAGATTACTAAGAAAAAAATGAACCGAGGATTTACCCTTTTTTAAGATAAAAGGATTGTTTGTATGAAAAAAAAGACTTGTAGATTAATAAAGGACTCTAAGTGAATTATGAGACATAAGTATTTCTGGGTTAATGCTGTCATATACTGAATTAAGTAAAAAAGGGACAGTGTTCAGAAAATAAGAGGTGATGGTCTCAGTGTACTCTGTGTGATAAGAACATATCTAGGATCATTTCTGGGTACCACATTTTACTAAGTACATTGAGGGCAGGAGAGGAAAGAGGAGGGAAGGGGAGAGGTGGGGAGGGGAAGGAAGAGAAGGGGGGAGAGAGAGAGAGAGAGAGAGAGAGAGAGAGAGAGAGAGAGAGAGAGAGAGAGAGAGAGAGAGAGAGAGAGAGAGAGAGAAAGGTCCCAGAGACCTGGGACACAGGGTCCCAGAGTGGAGTCCAAAGTTCTGTAGTAGAGTGGGAAGAAATGGGATTCATGACTGGAAAGCAGGTAGCATGATGTAGAGAACATCCAGAAAGGGCAGCAAAGAAGGCGAGGGGGACTTGAGGCCCTGTAATGTGAGGATGGGCTGAAAAAACCCTAAGGTTCTGAAGAAGAATGAGGAGTAGGAGGAAGAGAAGAAGGAGGAGGAGAAAAAACAGGAGTAAAAGGAGGAGAAGAAGGGAGGGAGGGAGAGAGAAAGAGAGAGAGAGAGAGAGAGAGAGAGAGAGAGAGAGAGAGAGAGAGAGAGAGCACATTTCTTAAGTGACTATGGACCAGACATTGTACTATGAACGGGATACAAAGACAAGACAGTCCCAATCCTACCTACAAGAAGGCTACATCCCATGGCAGTTAGAGACAATATATTGTGAGGATTGGAAATGAGGAAAAGGTATGCATGGATGTAGCCCAGAAGTGATGTGGAGGCCTGGCGGTGTAACCAGTGGCCCTGTTTTCCATCTCATGCTTCCTTTCACAATGTCGTGTAAGTCTGTACAGACCACACTTCAGACCGATGAAGTGAAGCATGTGCAACAAGTGGTGGTGTGATAATTTACTTCAACAGAATTGAGGTGGTAAACTTCCTGATACCGAATGCTGTATATGACATAGTAAGGAACCACACAGCCGACTACAAAAAGGCCCTCATCTTCAACAAGATCCATCATGAACTGAACCAGTTCTGCAGTGTACATACCCTCCAAGAGGTCTACGTTGAACTTTTGGATCAGATTGATGAAAATCTCAAACTAGCTTTGCAGCAAGACCTGACCTCCATGGCCCCTGGACTTGTCATTCAGGCTGTTCAGGTCACAAAGCCCAACATTCCTGGGGCAATCTGGAGAAACTACGAACTAATGGAAAGTGAGAAGACAAAACTCCTTATTGCAGCACAAAAAGAGAAAGTGGTGGAAAAGGAAGCAGAAACAGAGCGGAAGAAGGCTCTCATCAAGGCAGAAAAAGTGGCTCAGGTTGCAGAAATCACATATGGGCAGAAAGTTATGGAGAAGGAAACAGAGAAGATTTTAGAAATTGAAGATGCTGCATTCCTAGCTCGAGAGAAGGCAAAAGCTGATGCCCAGTGCCATACAGCCCTGAAAATAGCTGAAGCAAATAAGCTGAAGCTGACCCCAGAATACTTGCAGCTGATGAAATACAAGGCAGTTTCCTCTAACGGCAAGATTTGCTTTGGCAAAGACATCCCCAGCATGTTCATGGACACCACAGGCCATCTGATTGGCCAAGCAGTTTGGGGGGCAGGCCAAGGACTTTGGAAACTTTAAAGTGCTGTGTAAATATGAACTATTATGTCATAAACTAATAGTGAATATGGCTGTCAAATTTCCTGTCAACTCCATTATCCAAACCAGTTTAATAACTTCTAAAGCACATTCCATTTCAAGTCAGTTCAATAGCATGATTTTAGTCTGATGCTTACTACCTGTATGACTTTGGATAAGTGACTTAGCTTCTCTGGCCTCAGCTTCCTTATCTGTAGAATGAGGGATTTGGATGGGATAGCCTCAACAGGCCTTCCAGCTATAAATTTATGGCCTCTTTTCCTATACTCTCTATGAGTTATGTTTCTAAATTCCCTCCTCTTCTTTGACTGCAGTCACCGGTCTGTTAAATTATATCTGTTGAATATGGTTTCTGTGCTTCCCTTGGCTTTTCTTCAGTTAGAGGAAAAGAACCATCAGATTTTAGTCAGGCACATTTTCTACAACTTCTCTTTAATTATAGAAGATCCATAATTGTTCTGAGTTCAAAAGAACTTTTTCTACCTCCTATTGGATTCTTCTTGTCTTGCCACTTTATGGCTAATCCTAAAAGTAGGATAGCATAGTATACGGAAAGCCAGCTTTATAGTACAGGAAGCTTGGATTAAAACCCTGGCTCTGTGTCAAGATCTGTTATAGACATTAAAAGGAAACTGGTAGAAGAATTAAATGAGCCAGACAGTAATGAAGGTAATATGTCCTTTTATACGGTGTGTTTAAGGGAAGGTCATGTGTCTTTAATGCGGACAGCCAAGGGAACAAAAAGTAATCGAAGTGTACTAGGACAATAGCCAATGAACCCCTCACACTGCAACCAGGACCAATACCTGCAAAGTAGGAAAGACCTTCGACCCTTACAATGAAGCTGAGATTAATAATTCTAAAGCAAGGTAGTCCACTAACCTCCCTCAAACTAGATGTAAGACTAACACCTCCAAAGCCAGCCTGGGAAGGGATACAACCAGAGATGCTGCCAGAGAGCCCAAAGCACAATAGTCTTCAAGCCAGGTTAGGAAGAGAGAGCCCACAATGTTCTAGGACTCCTGTGTCCATGAATGACTGAATGAAAAAAAAATTATTTAATATATTTTATTATTTATAAGCATTTATTAAATTTATAAGCATTTCTTAAACACGTTTATTGCTAATAAAATATTTATTAATGTATATGGTACCTGACACAGAGAGTGCTTAATAAATACTCATTAATTTATTGACAACCTGAGCAAAGCATTATGATAAGGGCATATTTTCTACAAATAGAAAAGCAAGATGTTCCCTGCTTTCAAGAAGATGACATTCTAATTGGAGAAACAACATACCTGGGAAGTTTCAGCTACAGGTGAGATAAAAAGGTTCCCTGCTCCTTAGGGTACAACAACATGGCAGATGGTCATATATTTTCTTTAGTGTCATTTCTACTTTTAAATCAAGCCCATCTCTGATACTGAGCTATTTGACAGTGCTAAAGACTGGCGGCAAGATTTTTTTTCCCCTTGGGTCTTCAGTAACTGTTGTTGATGAGGAGACAATGGTTATGATATCTGCAGAGGCAGTTGCCAAGTCATGTGTCTACATGGGTTGCTTCCCTTAATGATGGCTGTGAGGGCCCAGAAAAGAAACAGGGCAGTAGTAAAGGGGCGCCAGGTGCGAAGAGGGGACATGGCTGAGAAATAGACAGTTTGCTAGAGAAAGAAAAGTTAGGGCAGACTAGAGAACTCTGATACATACTAGTTTTGTGACCATGCACAAGTCACTCCACTTTTATATGTCACACATAACTCTCTGAAACTTCAAGTTGCGAATCTACATCCATGAAGGGGATTTCTATACTGGGAGCTCTGTATACTAATAGAGTCACAGATCTCTTTTTACCCCCTTTGCCCTACTGCCCTACCCCACCCTCCCACTCAGCACACCCATGGTCTCACGGCTATGCATTTTCAGGTTTCATGGCAATGTGATCGATTCAACAACTAAATAAAAAAAAAAAGTTTACTTTTGAAAAGTCCTAGTGTAAAATATTTATTTAGGAGTGAAATTATATTATTTAGACCTCACCCTATCCCCCAAAATATTCAATCTCCTTAAGATCTTTAGATTTGGAAAGACCTTAGAAATTTCCTATTTTTCCTACCTCTGAGACTTATTGCCTGTTTGACTTTAGGCAAGTCACATATCTACTCAGGTGCTTCATTTCTTCATTCTTAAAACAAAGGGGTTCGATTAAGTAGCTTCTATGGTCCTTTCTAGCCCTAGTTCCTATGAGCCTACTTATTACTGGTTTTGGGTCAAATCAACGAGCATTTATTAAATACCTACCATGAGCCATTCACAGAGCTAAGAACTAGATTCATATTTCAATTGATTAAACATTTGACATTGAGTTTTTCTTCTAGAGATCAAAATCTTTTTTTTTTTAGTCCAATAAGTTTATTTTTGAAAATGTACAAAAAAATGTTGAACCATTTTATGCATCTTCAGCAGCTGGAGTATCTCCACCCTTGGTGTTCATGGTATGTATCACTTGTGCTCTGTGTTTTGGAAACCAGCTTAATCAGACCTTTACTAAGCAGCTCCTGGAGGGCTGCTCAGGCTAGAGAACTCTGGATCTTCAGTCTCTCTGAGACTACTGCAGGGGTGATAAGTTTATAGTTGGGGACCTCCTTGCAGAGTTTGTCATACATTGCTTTGTCAAACAGAACCAGATTGTTGAGCTTGTCTTGAACTTTGCCCTTGGACCACTTCTTCTTCTTAGCTTTGCCCCCAGACTTGTTCACGGGATCTTTGTCCTTCTTGGCCGTCTTGCTGGCATCTGTCTTCTTCTTATCATCCTTGGGTGGCATGGTGAGGCTTCAGGAACTCCTGGTGCTGCCGCCTCCAAGCTAAGATGTCAAGGCTAAGATGTCGGGACAGAAAGGCTAGAGACCAAAATCTTAATAATTAAATAAGATAAGGGTTGGATTGTTGTTGCTTGTTTGTTTGTTTGTTTGCTTTTGTGTTTGAAGTTCCTGACAGCAGGGATTGCTTTGTTAGGAGAAACATGAGTGTCATTAGCCAATTAGAAGGGGAATAATGGTTTGATTCTCCAAAAGGAAAGGCCTAACTTTTGCAGCTTCTAGACCAGGGGTGGGGAACCGGAAGGCCACATGTGGCCCTCTAGGTCCTCAAGTGCAGCACTTTGACTGAATCCAAACTTCAAGTGAAGTTTGGTTCCCCACCCCTGTATCTAGACTAATGCTATCCACTAACACTTAGCCCTAAGTACAAATCTCTGAATAATGTGTCCACTTGTATAACACATCAGGTCCCAACCTCAGTCTTCCTTTTTCTTTTCTCCAGTGTTTTGTCTATATTGATAAATTTTGGCATCTAGAACTTGTGTCTAGATGAAATGTGGTAATTTAGTGAGTGAAATAAAGCATGTTGGCAGAATGTAAATTTCTTAAGTTGTTTTATTTTTGTGTTGCTAGCACCTACGCAACATTTTCCAGTGCATGGGATAAGTACTGTTGTTTTTGAGTCATTCAGTCATGTTGGACTCTTTGTGACTTCATGGTCACGTGATCCCATGGTCACTATACTATCCATAGGGTTTTCTTGGCAAGGATACTGGAGTGGTTTGCCATTTTCTTTTCCGAGGGGGTATGTAGTACACCTGTGATTTCATTAGTACGGAGAACTCTCAGATAAAGAAACTCTCTCTTCCCAATTCAGGCAGCAACTTTTTTCTTCTGCAACTTAGTTTCAGAGAATTGTCTACAGTATTGAGAGGTTAAATGACTTTCCCAGGGTGACATAACCAGCATATGTAAGAGGTGGGACTTGAATCCCGGTCTTCCTGGCTATGGAAACCTACTCTTTTCACTTTACCATGCTTTCTTTCTTAACAAGCACATAATAGATGCTTAATAAATATTTGTTAAATTAAAATAAGAAATATATGAAATTATTCTAGACTATAAAAATACCCTGGGGCAACTAGTTAATGTAGTGGATAGAGTACTAGACCTGGAGGCAGGAAGGCTCATCTTTGTGACTTCAACTCTGGCCACAGACATTTATTAACTGTGTGACTCTAGGCAAGTCACTTAACCCCATTTGCCTCAGTTTCCTCATCTGCAAAATGAACTGGAGAAGAAAATGGCAAACCAGTCCAGGAACTTTGCCAAGAAGACTCCAAATAGGGTCATGAAGAGTCAGACATGACTAAAAATGACTTAACAAAGCTGAATTCAAGGTATTTTACTTAATAAATATTTAAATTTTACTTAAATAAAGAAATAATTTGGACTTAACTGCACTAGCAGTTGGAGAGATCAAGAAAGGTTTGATGGTACGTGAACTGTGTCTTAAAGAAACAGAAGGACTCTCAGGTGGGGGGCGGGGGAAGAACATTCCAGTTTGGAGATGGAATATATGAATAAAGGTCAGTTTGGCTGGATCATAGAGTGTGGGAGAGAAAGTAACAACTAAAGAAACTGGAAAGATTAACTATGGACCAGGTTGTGTAGGGCTTTAAAAGCTAAGCAGAAGCATTTATATTTTATCTTAGGGGTAGTAGGAAATCACTGGAGTGGGCTGGGTAAGAAGGTGTCATGGTCAGACCTGCATTTAAGGAAAATTATATTGCATCAGTATAGAGTACAGAATTGAATAGTGAGAAACTTAAGGCAGTGAGATGAATTAGAAGGCTCTTGTAGCTAAGGAAGGTAATGAAGCCCTGAACTAAGTTGGTAGCCATGGGATTAGAAAGAAGGGATTCGATGTGAGACATTTTTGTGAGAACATTTGATATGAGAAGGTAGAAATGGCAAGATTTGGCCACCAACTGGATACCTATGGTGAGGAAGATTGAGAACTTGGGGACAATGTCAAGGTTAGAAAACCTGGGAGACTAGAAAGATGATTGTACCTTTGTCAGAAACAGGGAAATTTGGAAGAAGGGAGAGTTTTCAGGAGCTCGGTTTTAGACATACTAAGTTTAAGATGTCTCTGGGATATCCAGTTTGAAATGTCCAATAGGCAACTGGTAACTTGGACATGAAGCTCCTAGGAGAGATTAAGGCTGGATGTATATTCTGAGTCATCTGCATAGAGATGCTAGTTAAATTCATGGGAGCTAAGAAGATTACCAAGAAAGAGTATGTAGGGCAGGGCTTCCCAAACTTTTTAACTTGGGGTCCATATACTTGGTTTAAAAACTTGACTTAATCGGTTTTCTTTGTAATCCCATGCATTTTATTTTATATATTTAAAAATATTATTCAGAGAAGGGGTCTATAGGCCTCATCAGACTGCCAAAGATTTCCATGACACACAAAATAATTAAGAGGCCTTGGCCTAAATGAGGAAAGATTTAACTCACTGCAAGGAAGATTTTGATCACTTTTTAAGCTATTTGAAAATGGAATGAGCTGTCTCATGAGGTAGTGACATCCCCTCATTTAAAGCACTGACTAGATAAGCAGTGTTTGGGATGTTCTGGAGGAGCAATAGCAAACTCAAATAGGATATGTGTGGGATGCGTATTGATTTAGAAAACCACAAATGAACTTCATCTATGTTATACTTTTTGGGCACCAGTCTTTGTGGGCTTCCATTTTACATCTCTGTCCTAGAACAGAGGTGTTTAATAGGCAGGGAGGGGCCATGTGGCCACAACATACCCCATGGGCCTGAACCAGATTAATATCTAATTGGAAAATGTTTAACAAAATAAATAATGATATGATACAACATAGATAATGTTAATATATAGTTTTCTAAGTCAATATGCATCGTTGGGGGATCCTATGTACAGTTCAGAGATCCCTGTTTCTATTTGAGTTTGACACCTTTGATGTAGAGGGCATTCATCCAGGTTTCAAATGATGAAGCCAAAGGTTCCTTACAGTGCTAAGATTCTAGGGTCCTATAATTCCAAGTGTTTAGTATATTAAGTACTTAGAAATATAATATGCACAATTATTTGTTTTAACATTTTGACATAGGAGTCACAGGAGAGACGTGAATGGATTTGATATAGATCTGCCACAGTGATTAAAAAATAAGGAGAAGCACCATGGTATGGCAGAAAGATCAATCAATTTAGAATCAGAAGCTCTGGGTTCTAATCCTGCCTCTGACAGTGACTAGCTATGGGACCTTGGAGAAATTGCTGAACTTCACTTTCCCCAACCATAAAAGAGAAATAATAAAACTTGTACTGCTCTTCTCATGGGGTTGTTGGAATGGAATACTCTTTTAAGACCTTGAAGTGTTATATAAATGTAAGAAGATGATGAGTTCATAACAAAGAGTATTTCTAGCTCTTGGAGAGTCAAGCATTCATTATTAGTAAAGGATGGGCGAGTTTGGGGGTACAGGGAACAAGATTGCTGTTAAGTGGAAAAGATGGGATATGAACACTTTGGTATTTGTCTAAACCTTTCAAATAGTCTGAGGGCCAAGCTGGCAATCTCAAGAAAATAATCTATCTAGAAGCATTTCAGAAGTAATCACTGCTTGAAAACACCTGCTGGGATTTTTAGGATCATGCTATTTCTTTTCTTCCATTAATAAGCAATAATTTTAATGCCAATGGTACTCTAGAGATGTGTTGTTCTTGTTCAGTAGTTTCAATCATGTCTGACTCTTTGTGACCACATTTGGAGTTTTCTTGGCAAAGATACTGGAGGAGTTTGCCATTTTCTTCTCCAGTTCATTTTCCAGATGAAGAAACTGAGGCAAAACAGGATTAAGTGACTTGCCCAGGGTCACACAGGTAGTAAGTCCCTGTGGCCAGATTTGAACTCATGAACATGAACCTTCCTGCCTCTGGCCTGGCACTCTATTTACTGCACCACTTAGCTGTTCTAGGGATGTTATATAGCTCTAAATCATGAAACAGCAGGGTGTCCCAGAATTTAAAACAGTAAGAGAACAGAGATGTAATTAGTGGGCATAAGTAGGCTACAGTAGTACTGGTGCAGATGAAAGATGAATGGATTTGCAGTCAAAAGGCCTGGTTTCAGGGCTTTTCCTTTCAGGCAAGATCACATTTTTAACCATAAGAGTCCTCGTATTATCAATGTAAAAAGAATAAGTGAGCCACCAATTACAAACTGCCTTGGGACTAAATGATCATTCACTGACAATGTTGAGTAATTCCTACAATCTCCATTTCACAAAGTCAGACAACCCTATTATTGTAAGCAATCACAAGGGCCATCCAGTCCTGTCTATACTACAACTTCACTGAAAAGGACTCATCTAGCTTCTGCTTGAAGGTATTCAATGAAGGATCTCACTCCCATATGAGGCAACACAGGCCATTTTTGGAAAGAGAAATCAACACCTCCTTCTATGTCTTCCACCCATTGCTCTGTGTCTGCCCAAGAAGAACTAGTGTAATATTCTTGCCACAAGACAGTTTTTCAAATACTTGAAGATAGCTGGCTAAGTCTTCTCTTCCCCAAACTAAATATTCCTAGTCCTTTTACCTTCATGGTTATCCCACCCTAGACCTATTACAGTTTGTCAATGACCTTTCAAAACCATAGCTACAAGAATGGAACAGAATATTTCAGTTGTTGTTTGTCCAAAATATCACCTCCCTCATTCTGGCCACTCAGCCTCTATTAGTGAAACCTAAAATCTTGTCATATTTTGTGGTTGTCTTGGTATACTGTTGACTCATATTGAACTGGTATTCCACTAAACCCCCACATTTTTCCATTTTTTTCTCTACTTTGAGCTCTCTCTCTCTCTCTCTCTCTCTCTCTCTCTCTCTCTCTATCTCTCCCTCCCTCTCCCCTTTCCCTCTTACCCTTTTCCTCTTTCCCTCTTTCTCTCTCTCCTCTCTTCCTCCTTTCCTTCTCTCTTTCTCTCTCCTTCCTCCCCTTTTTTCTTCCTTTCTTTTTTCTCTTCATCCTCATCTTCCTTGCCCCCATCATCCTCCTCTTTCCCCTTCTTCCTCCTTTTCTTCCTCCTTCCTTCCCCTTGTTGCCTGAACCGAAACCTAATGTTGATTGCTATGGAAGCCTTAATCTGCTATATTTTTCTGACCTGACACACTTTGCCCTCTTTGTGTAGCCTATCAACCCTCCACTTCTAGGGCTTTGCTATATTGGCACTGGGCTTGGTGTGGACATCCAATTGCCTTTAGCCTTACTATAGCTCAGAACCTCTGAACTCAAGCAGTCTATGACCTTTGGCCTCTCCTAGGAGCAAGGATTCTAGGGGTTCACCGCCACACCCCGCTCCTGGATCTTTTTCAAGCAAAGTGTTGTCTAATCACAGTTACCCACACTATTCCCTGTGCAGTTGCTTTATTGATCCAAGCATAGGAGCTTACATTTGTCCCTATTCAATTTCATGTTATCACATTCAGGGCTATCCTTCAAAACTAACAAGATCCTTTAGGATTCAAACTCCTGTAAGGGCAAGCAAAGTGGGACTTCTTACTGTTTTTTTCTTTTGGAGTGCTTCTCAGCACCACGCAATCAGGTGTCTTTGATTGAGTTTTGCCTTTGTTTATAGGAGGGCCCATACTCTTTTGCTAATTAGGTCACAAGAGGTGTGAAGCCTTGGAGAGGTGTGAAGCTCTCTGACCCTGAAGAAGTGCCTATGTGCTCTGAGGTTAGCATTTTGTTTTGGGCTCACTTATTGGAAGACTGTTGATGTGGAGACTCTGGGTAGTCATTAAGCAGCCTTCTGGCTTTGAAAACCCAGATGTTGGTGCTTCTGTTTCTGGTAACTATGTATGTATAGCTTTGGTCAGACAGTTAAAAGCCTGTCTGCTGATTTGTGTTATTTGCTCTGTTTATATAATTTCTGCCTGTAATTTCTGTCTGTGTTTTCTCTGAAGCTCAGGGTGCTGACTTTTTCCCTTGAACTAAGTGAATTTATATATATATATGTATATGTATATGTATATGTGTGTGTGTGTGTGTATACACATATGTATGTATGTTTAAAGTGAGATTGTAAACCTCTTAAAGTTGCTTTCCTTAGAAAAGCAAATCAAAGAACCTGTTCTAGTAACCTTCCTGTGTGCTGGTGTTGTTGGTCTTACACAGCCACAGTAGTGGCAAGTAGCATAGTTGTTACAACTCCATCTTGTCTAGGAGGATAGCATGACAGAGACATTGTCAAATGCCTTGCTGAAATTCAGGAACACTGTTGTCTGTGGCATTTCTTTAACCTACCAGTCTATTAGCTCCATCAAAATAGCAAATGAAGTTAGTCCGGCCTAGCCTGTTCTTGATGAACCCACATTAGCATACCATGCCCATACATTATTCCCTCAAACCAAGTATGCTTTATAATGTATCATTTGGCATATAAGTTTTAGTCACTATTTTCAAAATGCACTGTTGCCAAAAGACTGCTGATTAATCTTGGTCTTTTTCCTTCAAAAGCAGAAGAACAGGGCTAGAATTAAATCTTAGATAACTGTATCTCATTTGGCCAACCTTTATTGAAAAAGATGGTCTTTAGTATCCATCCCAGTCTTGCTTCCAATGGAAAATGTATGACTCTTTGTGCTTTAATCCTGAATGTTGAATATTAAAGGTCTAAGTACCCAGCTAGCATAATTTTGACAGCAAAATCAGTTCTCTCTGAGTGACCATGATTTTAAATGGTCATCCATACACATTTTTACATACTTTCCCCTTCTGGGAAATCTCTCCCTTTTGTGCCCATTATGAATGGGAGGTCAAACCACTTGCATATTTTTAATTATCTTCAGTATTTGAGGGGACAAATTACCATTCCATGTCTCTAGTGAATCAACAGCAAGCAGCAAACAAAATGGGAACATTATCACACTAATTTACTGTTGCCACTGGAATCCCAGGGGAGAAAGGTCTGGGAGGGAAGGAATAAACATTTCAGAAATAATTGCCTATTTTCTACCTTTAGAACACTGGTGTCCCTAGACTCCTTTTCAGATTGGTTATTCCATCACTCCGCATTATCTAATCTGAAGATAGGTGAAATGAATTCTTATCAAAAGAGGTGTGGATAGGATACAGCCCAGTGGGGGTGGGGGAGTGATGTTACTGGCTCCTGCAGGAATCTCAAAGGAAAAGCTTCCCACAGTATAACTCCCTCTCTTCCATGGCTACATAGTCCTTAGAATCTTTGGAATCAAACAGGAGCAAATTGGTTTAAAGTTAATAAATGAAACATTTACTGTGGATATAATAACTACCAGATCTAAATTCTGGCAGGCTTGTGCCACTTTTTAGTGTCTTGCTGGAAAGTATAAATTACGTGGGTTACCACAGAGCAGCAGTAACATGCTTGCCATGTCCCTACCTTCTTACAGATTTGGGGTACTGCAGCTGTGAATGACATCCTGTTCTACTGGCTGTCTCAGTTGTGTAGCAAGCTCTTTCTCAAAACAGCGTCAGAGAAAAATGGCATTGCTTCAGGGAATGGAAAGGGATTTTATGTGGTACTTGTATCCATGGTAGAGAGTTACAAGGTGCTTACCATGTCATTTGTTTCATGTTACAATGCAGTTAGATTATGCTGATGTGAGTTTTAACAGTTTATGATCACTGAGAGCAGGAAGGTAGCACAGTGGACAAAGTGCCAGGCCTGGAGTCAGAAAGACTCATCTTCCTGAGTTCAAATGCAGCCTCAGACACTTACCAGCTATGTGACTGTGGGCAAGTCACTTAACACTGTTTGCCTCAGTTTCCTCATCTATAAAGTCATGAGGAGAAGGAAATGGCAAACTACTCCAGGATCTTTGCCAAGAAAACACCAAATGGGTTCACGAAGAGTCAGACACGACCAAAAGTACCTAACAAAGTGATTGTTGAACTCTGGGTTGGGGATTGTCCAAATGGCTTCATAGTAGAGAACTTGTTAACTTAACCCTAAGCACCTAACCAATGAGAGGCAGTGTAAGATATTGGATCTGGACCTCGCCTCAGAGTCAGGAAGACCTGCCTCTTACATGGGTTAGTTCTATGATTCTGGTCAATT